>NC_140123.1:70428851-71114351 GCF_964035555.1 Netta rufina | reverse complement strand
ATTGAATACAGAGTTTCTTCTTGCCTCATGGGTTTTGTGCTGATGCTTGCAAATCTAGTATATCAATGTACTATAAAGATTAATGAATTTATGGTCACAATCCCTCTATGTACACACTAGGAGAGTGTCACTCCTATGCACACGCTAGGAAACTGTCATTAAACCCATTTCATAGAATGAAGCAGAAAGATATAATGACCTACCTAATAAGTCAATGGTACATTGACTGAACAAATCTACACTGCTACATAATGCTTCTCTCTTCCTCAGAGTCCCAAGCCTCTGATAATTAAAGTTGTGACAGACAAAACTGAGCATTTCAGTACGTAAGACTCCCGGTCTTGTGACTTTAACAGCCAAAACACAAAAAGCACACCTTAAAGGATATCCTGAAAATGCCTTACTACCTTCGAAGTATCTAGTAGTATCAGCCTGTAGCTGGATAGATCTGCTTCTCCTGCATGATCATTAACTGTGTTAGTGACAAAGCCAAACTTATATTTTTTTGCAGTGTGTTGCCCCCTTGTACATATGGACACCTACAGGTACATCAAGCAAGTGAGGCGCAATCCTACAAAAAAGGTTCATTCTCTTCACAGTCTTGACTCAGTCCTTGAGCACAGCTTACTTCATGTACCAACTAAGACAATGGTCTTGTGGTAAAAAATCATATGATAACATAAGATGGAACCATATGAGATTGCTTCACTAAAGATCCTAAGTCTGTATACGTGGTACTTGAAATTCTGTCAGGCTTTGATGGATTTGTTTATCAATGTTTATATGTATATGTACATCTATATTACTCCCCTCAAGAGGTCTTTTTACAACCAGAAAGAGAGGAAAATTGAAAACTTCATGAAATCTAGGAACTTTGCTGTGTAAAGCTGATATATTTAAGAAATATTCAAACCTTATCATATTGAGCCACACCTAGGGAAAACTATGAAAGTTCTTTTTCCCAAGTACCTGTAGAAAATCAGTTTGTGCTTTGGTTGACTATTATATCATGGAAAAGAAAAAAAAAAAAAATGCTAGCAAAACCAGCTAGAGCTGAAATCATAGCATTTGCTTGTTATGCTATCTAAATGGCATAGCTACAGTCAACATTTTCCCAACAGATCCCTGTCTAGTTTGTCTTGTAAAGTATTTCTCCAGTATCAAGAGCTCTAGCTTTTCATTTACCCCATCTATTCAGACAAAAGAAACCAGGAAAACCCAAATTGTAGATTCCTAGGTGAATCTAATAGCTACTGAGTTGTTGTGTAAAAGGAAATCTCCTCCTCTGAAGAAACCCAAGTGGTGGAACATCATTTCCACAGTGGAAGACACACAAAGGAAGCATGTGGAAGACACCTGTCATGGAATTTTTCTGTCCAAAGAGAGGTGTCTACAGGGTAGATGGCTACATCTGAGCCAGGCTGCTTCTAAAGTTCATCCTTAATACACTCACCTATTTGCTAAAAGTGTCTGTTTCCACTGACAAGTTCTGCTGTGGATAACTGCACTGGAAATATCTGAAGTTAAGCAAGATGAAAGAGATGCCCAGCTTCTGTAATTCAGTCAGTCTAACAGAGGAGAAAACCTCCCAGCCGCAGAGATCTGACAGGTGCCAGGCACGCACAAAAGCAGAACATTAGGCTCATGGAGAAATTTAATGTGTGAAACTAGAGGACCTGCAACCCCCAGGCTTCAATAGAGTTTGAGAAGCAGCCAAGAGTCCTGTGTTAAGGTTTTGGAACTAAGGGCTTAAATTCCTCTGAAATCTAACTTTAGAGTGAGACATAAAGACCCTTCTTTGGATCCAGCTTTCTGACCTTGTATTTTTACATCCTATTGGTAGCAATTATAAACCAGCAATTAAATGTAAGACTAGTGTCATTACTCTTAATCATATTGTTAACAAAGTCTGAGTATTCAATTTGGGGAAATGAAATTACATATGCTTCCTTTTGTTTTGTTATGCAATTGCTAGTAATTTACATGTGGCCCATGAATTTAAATCTGTCTTTCTGTAGCTGCCTCTGCAGACTTGAGTATATAGGTTTCTTTTTAACTTTAACTGGAGTTTTAGATATGCAGGCAGCATAGGTCTGAACCACAAATACTGGTAAATTTTCCACAGTTCATGGGTATTCATGCCTACAGATACTCAGTCCAGTTTCCTGTGCAGCTCCTCATAATTTTATTTTCAGATGTATGCAACACAAAAAGTAACAGTCTAAATGAGAAGCTACTCAAGAAAGAGAGGAAAATTTAGTGACAATTCATAAGGCATTTATTTTCTTACTGTGTTTATTCTTATCCAATTCAATTTTGATCCTACAGAGAGAACTAGAGACAGTAGCCAAAAATGCTGATGGTAATAAAGTTTGTTTTTTTTTTTAATTAAAAATAAATTCTCATGCAAAGAAAAAAATACATATACCCAAAGACAGGAGAGAAGAAACCTCCCCCAGAAATTTCAGTGAATTCAGAAATGAATTGAACTAGTAGCCATTGAAAAGCACACTTATTAACAAAAATTAAGAAGGAAAAAAAATCTCCATAAAAACTAATTGCTAAAATAATTTCTCTCTCTTCAAAATCTGAACTAAAAATGAGTATACAAAAAAAAAAAAAGTGCTTAAACATTTATTTTATATTGCTATTGGTCTTCTGGTGAAGCTAATCTTTCAGCACATGCTGTTATCACTTTATATTTTTTCTGATTGCTCTTACAGTACATGCTACTGACAAGCATTCACTGCCCACGTACCTTTAAGAGACAGAAAGGAAGGATTAATTTTCTTATAATAGCCTGTCTCTTACATGGTTAATGACAGGAAAAACAGGATGTCAGTTTGTGGTGTTGGATTAGAGAGAAACAGTAATCATGATGTGGGAATATTGTACCAATTGCTTTCCAGTTAGGTGCCAGTTCAGATCCTCCAACTGGTGTAAATACTTGCAGAAAATGTGGGGATAGAAAAGCCGGGTACAAATTCTTACTTCAGTTCATACAGCCAGCTGCAGACAAGAAAAGGACTTGCTGGGAGGATCTGTGGGAATGTCTGAGACAGGGAGCTGCCCCTCATGCAAGGCTGATGAAGTTTAAATGCAACATATGTGTCAGACAAGATGGCCTTCAAACAAGACAAGTCTACACTAATGTTCGTGACTAGATCTCAAGGTTGGAACCTGACCCACAGACCCTAACAAATTTCCACAAACCCAGTTTGCTTTTGCTGTTGATGAAAAAACACTATGCATGGGAACAGGAGAATTTCTTAGGTATCCTTTTCAACACCAGGGGAAAAAAAAAAAAAAAAAAAAAAAAAAAAAAAAAAAAACAGTTCACTACTGTAAAGATTAAAACTATAGGAGAAAATTATATCTAATGTGCTGATAATCAGCGACATGGAAAAATTCCTTAATTGCTTTACATATAAGGGCATGATCTGATGCCTCTCCTATTCATTTGAGCAGACAATAGATCATACCCATCAATTTCAATCTGTAGAATAGTCCAGTATGTGGAGTCCTTTATTTCAGTTGATGCTAAGGACAATTTAGCAATCAATAAAATAAAATAAAATAAAATAAAATAAAATAAAATAAAATAAAATAAAATAAAATAATTATTCATAGATGGGATGCAAGAGGCTAGGTTCTCATTAGTCTTCACTAAGCTATACCTTGCTCTGTAATACTAACTTTGGAGCCAGTGATAGATCTGTAAGAACTACAACTACAGATTAAAATGCACTGCATTCATTCCTTGCAAGAAGAAAGGGAGTATGATGTTAAAAAAAAAAAAAAAAAAAAAAAACACTAAATAAAGTGTTAAATACAGAAAAGTTCTGCTTTAACAGGGGAAAATACCTTAGTATTTATAGACCATTTGGTAATATTTTTGGGGTATTCTTTAACACATGATTACAAATATTTATAAGTTTATTCATATCTCACTTTTACAAGATGTACATTCATATCATGTGATTCAACATAATACACTCTGAAACTGGAACTCAACATGTCTGGTGAATTCATGTAGGAGCATGCTGGCATAACTGAAACCTTAAAAAGATGTTTGTTCGTTTGTTTTTCTCTTCCACAATAGCAAAGGGGTACAAATTTTTAAGACGAGTTGGTTTTGGAATACTTTTTTTCATTTTAGTAATCCCTGAAATGTCTGTAAACTCAGACACACTATGTGTACATAACCAAAACAACACAATGGTACTGTAAATCGCACTGGCTGCTCATAGTTTTGCAAAAGCAACAGGTTTAAAAAATATAAAAATAAATGCAAAGCATTGTCAAATTTACACTCAACATAATTAAAATAATACACATTTAGAATTTTTCAAACAAAACAATAAATAAAACATCCACATACATTAATACAAAGGAACAGAGATATTTGCCTGTCTTTGATGTAATTAATACATACCATAAGCCTAGATTCATGAAAGTATTGCCTTTCAATAAATATCTTCAGCTTCAAAATCTGATATTTTCTACATTCTTCAACTGATTTTAGTTAAATATCAATTTTCAATATAAGGTGTATGAACTGCATCAAGTTTCAATTGTTTATTGGAAATCAGCAAATTTCTAGTCTGATTTACTAAAATTAGGCACCAACTGTTAGCATCAAATCTGTCTAACAGACAAACAAAATTTGAGGTATACCTGGTATCATACCCCTTTTGAAGAATGCCTCAAATGCCAAAGCCTATGGCCTTTCACTGATCTAGCTAGAAAGGCCAATTAACAAAAATAACCAATATAATAACAGCCACTGGGTTACATCAATAAGACCCATGGTGCACCTTTTAAAGAAGATGCAGCTTAGAGATGTAATTTTACAAACAGCATGAGTCATAAAGCAAAAGGCTCAATTATTCTCTTAAGGAGAGATCACACTCTGCAGCACACCGCATTTCTTTTTACTGTTTCCAATACCAGGCCTTCTCCAGGTCTACCAAATCTTACTGCAACCAGTAGAAGTTTTCAAGTGACCATGTTAGCCACAGCTCTTTTGAAACTTGCTAACCATGGGAACTCTGACATATCAGGGGGGAAAAAACACCATAGTGGGGTCAGTAGGCTGCTCACAGATGAGAAGTGGGACTCTTTGATAATCCTTCTTAAACACAACAAAATTTCCAACCATATTGGTTGTGTGCACTTTATAGAGTTGAGTACCATTAGCAATTCCAAGGATGTCACCTGAATCATTAGATATTAGACATTACAAAAATAAACACATTTCTAAGAAAGACTTGTAATCTATCTTTTCCATACTTCAAAATTTGTTCTCAAACTGAAGGGGTAAAAAGCCTGCCATCTGCCATCTCCAAAGAATGTCTCAAAAAAAAATATCTGTCTAAAAACAAATAAACAATTTATTTTGCCTAGCACGTTTAAAAGAGCAGTAAGCATGCATATTTTTGTCACTAAAAAAAAAAAAAAAATCATAACCTGCACTTGCCTTAGAGATCTGAATTTCTGTAGGACTACATGTCTACTGTATTTGAGTCAACAGTCCCAACATGTCAATGTTATGTCAATCCAAATCATGTCTTATTATTATTTTATAGGCAAACACAGGACTAAAAGATATAGCAGGTAAAGCATGCAAAGAATTGACATCAGTACAGTTGGTCTTTGTGAAAAATTTATAGTAGGGGAAGCTGGAAATTTGGCGTTTTCTAGCAATTTGTGCATGCTACTGGGAATTCTGATTTTCAGATCTAGCTTTAGCACTGTCACAACTTGGCCCCGCTGAGTCACAAACAAAACTCCCACTGATGTCCAAGGTCAGAAGATTGGGCAGTAACTTCTTGTTCTGTGGAGAACACACTGCCACTCTGAATCATGCTCAATGTTCCCTTTCAGACTTCTGATAAAGTCAGGTATGGTGTTCAAATGCCTTGGAGCTGCGCCTCTGCTACTCACGGTTTTGAAAGGTGACTGGCACCATGAACTTTTTGTCAGATTATGATCTGGGGGATGCTGCTACATTACAAAATCACAAGTAAAAATACTTGGTGCTGTCTATGGGTGATGGAAACTGGTCTTTGATTTATATACCTTAATTTCTACAAAAATGGGGATAATAATTCTTACCTACTTCATAATGGGTGAGATTAAATAATAAACATTTATACAGTGCTTTGCAAATAAACATTATATAAGTGCTAAGTATTATGATATTAACCAAAATGTCACTACATCTATATGACCCTACTAAGCAAAAAAAAAAAAATAAAATAAAAATCCAGTATAATTTTTTTCACACATTTCCAAGTCAATAAAAATGAACCATGGAGTCTGCTTTCTCTTTTGATACAAATGGATGAAATACTTAAGCTTATTTGACAGTTCAAAAAAAAGATCATAGGATGGTGGGTTTTTTTCATTACAAAAGGACCCATGTAATGCACAAAGCTTTTTCTATAGGCTTGTTTGTAAACAATTCATTTGGCAATCATTCAAGTTATTTTTTCAAAATACCGGACCGAACATTCGAGGAAGATTCTTTAGCAATCCAAACACATTAAACAAAGGCCTGCTCCAAAGGAATTCTGCCCAGTGCCTGCTGTTTTCATGGTCTTGGAAAACTCATGTTTCTCCATGAAAGATAATGCAAAGATCTTGTTGGATGATGACGGACCATAAATGAGGTTTGGCATGCCTAAAAACCTAACGCAGTTACAATACTTATAAACTTTAATAAACACCTTGGGACCCTGGCTATCTTATCTTCAATCTCCTAAAGAAAAAATAATAATAATAAAAAAAAAAAAGGGCAAAGGTAAGAACACATGATAACTGTGACAGAGTAGACACTTCAGTCCAGATTCTCAGTTTGTATGGATCACTGGAGTTCCACAGGGCAAACAGAGCCACAGTGACTTGCACTCAGTGAAAAGTACAGCCCATAACACTGTAGCCCAAGTAGGACTCCTCATTTCTTTCCAGTAACATGAGGATGGCAAGAAGAAGCCATCCAAAGCAAGGCAAAGTTTTTATACCACCACTGATGCAACTGACCCATTCTAGAAATAAACAAAGCAGAACCGGTTTTGGCTACAGCCCTTGCTCAGTGCACCTTTCCATTTCCTTTCATGTTAAATGAAATGCAAGAGCAGCACAAAGTACCTTGGCAGATTCTCAGCGATGTCCAGACCCTTTCCCCAGGACGATCTATGGTACCTCCTTCAAAACAGGATAAACTGATAACTCTTGCCATCTTCCTCCCTTCTGCGATGGAGAGCAAGACTGCCCTTGGGACAGCCATTAAAAGGTCCTAGTAATCCAGAGAAACTGTAAAAATGTTTCATTCTGTAAAAATTTTTCTTTCTGTAAATAAGTATGCTACACTATCATCCTTTTATTTTAAGCTAGCAGGGAACTGCATTTGTATTACCAATGTTTTTTGAATACAAGAGAGAAAATATGCATTAAAATTTCTGAGAGAAACCTAAAACCACTTTTGCTGTGTCGGTACCTAGTAAAATAGCAATAGTGGAGCAGTTATACCTGCCAATTTGAGAGGGATCCATACAGCACATGCATCCTGCAACGCTGTGAGATCGGGAGTGCTGGGCAGCCTCATTGGAAAACATCCAAGAAAATTCAGACCCCAAACCTATCATGTCAAATGAGTTCATCCTGTAGAATTATTTAGGGTTGAAACTCACTGGTTTGTGAAATTCCTGCACAGGACTGAAGAATAACACAAGCCCCTCATAAACTATCAAAAGAGGACTTGAAAGGGGAATAGTTGGATCACAGGTAGAGATAACTAGCATATCACCGAATCAAAAACTCCCTTGCCTTCAGTATTCAACAATTTGTATCAAATTCTCCTTCAGTGGCTGTAGGTATCAAGCATAACAAATTACTTCTGGTAGCCTAAAACATCTCTATGGTAATGTTTATCATTTTTAATATGTGCACGTTAGAAGTGCTGGAACCATTCTGAATATTTCTTACTTTAGCCACAAAATCATACATCATCATGAATAATGTTTTCCTTTCTAGGTAATGTTTTCTTTCAATAAGAAAATGTTAATTGCTTGAGATTTTTGTCCATAGTTCTCAGCAACAAGTAATACTATCTTAATATATTGGCCTTATTTTAAAAAGGTACAGGGCTTTCACAGAGAGGTAGAAAAGGCAGGTAACAATTCTCAGCTCTTGTTAATCCAAAATATAACTACTTCTCACATCATAAATAGAAGGGAAATGGCACAACCTTGACATTTCAGAAATTTTGCTTGCTAGAAAATATCAAAACTTGAAGGAGAAAAAAAAAAAAAAAAAGAGACAAGTGTCTAAAATTTTTCTACAGTTTGATTTTTTGTCCTACAGTAATATTTGGATTCGATAAACATCAGCAAAAGCCAAAACTAGTAGTGATTTGTTAAAAGAGACATAAAAAGCATGCTTAATAGTACTGTTGAGAGGATAACCTTCCATGAATGCAGGCCTTGATAGCAAAGGCAACAAATAGCTGTCTTGTTAGATGTAGAAAAGACCAACATTTGCACCTTCCTCTTTCCCCTCACTACTCCCCCCCCCCCAAAAAAAAAAAAAAAAAAAAAATTATAATAGACTCATTAGAGGTGAATAGCATAAAAAGTAGAAATATGGAGGAAAGGGAGAGGGCCAAAAAACCCAGACACTTTGGTAACAAAATTTAAAGGATTTTCATCGTCCCCATCATTTCTGCATTTATAATAGTTTGTTTAAGCATTACCTTTAGACTTGGTAACTAAATCACAGGCAAAATTTAAAATGGCCAAATATCAAACTTGTCCACCTCTACAAAACACTTCTGTGGGTTGTTGTTTGTGTGTTTTTTCTCTTTACTTAAAATGATTGCAAAAAAAATGTCATACAGACTTTTCAGCTTAGTTCCCAGAAATATGGCACGTTGACTCAACTAGAAATCATGGCATCTACTTTTTCCCATACGTGATACATATAACTTTATCCATTCATAGAGGACTCAGACCGTCATTTTGGCAAAGAACTGCAATGCACCAGTCTGAGCATAAAGGACTTAAGTTATGGTTCTTGCAGAATCAGTTATTAACAGAATAAGTACGGCTATTTCTTTTTAATCTATAATATTTACAGTATTGCACTTTACTGCACTTAATTGCATTTCACTAAAATTAACACTGCATCAGTATTATGCCTTAAAACCATATGTCCATCTTTGTTGTATAAGTCATTCTTTCTACATCCTGTAAAACAGCAAGATTTCAATTCAATGATCCAGACATTTGGAAAAAAGAAAAATAGAAAAATTGACCTGTTTCTATGGCACAACACATCTCTTTGAGTTCAGGTGATTCTGGCAAAACAGGTGCATTTCTTAGTGTTCCCATCTTTCAAGTTATTATTAAAGATTAGTAAATTCTAGTCTCTCTCTCTTTTTTTTTTTTCTTTTCAAAGGACATAGCCATTTGAGACGCATATTTTTCTGTTATTGCTGCTTTTTTATAGGAAAGAAAGGAAAAAACTGCCTTGCCTCAGATCTGAAATTCCACATTTAAATTCAAACCAGTTCTGCAGCAGCAGCTCCTCAGTGATGGAAGAGATTCATGGCAGTGAAATAATACTGTTGGCAACAAAGAAATGTCATCTTTAATGGAGACCAGCCCCAAGGATTTATTATTTATTATTATTATTATTTGTTTTGTTTAGTTTTGTTCTAATATACTTTTGATCCTCAAAACGTGTTTAGTTAGACACATGCACAAGGTAGCAAAACTGACAGCAGCGGATGACGTTACGCTGGAGCGATCACTTTTGCCAGGGTCAAAAAAAAAAAATATCCAAAGGTCCCCAATGTTCACAGATTAACATAATTTAGAGATCGTTTCCTTCTCTGTTGTGGTGGTGGTGGCGGTGTTTTGTTTTTCTCTCTCCTCTTTCCCTCCTCTCTGTCTGTCTGTCTGTCCTCCCACCTACTTTCTCCTCTTCAAAGTCTCTGGTTTGTGTGTGTGTGTGTGTGTGTGTGCGTGCGTGTGTGTGAGTGTGCCCGGGGACCCGGGGCCGGGAGAGTTTCCCCACGCGCCAACGGCCACCAACGGCTCCCAACGGCCGCCAACGGCCGCCAACGCCTCCCAACGGCAACCAACGGCCTCCAACGGTCGCCGTCTTCGCCCCGGCCACGAAGTCTCTGCTAGGCGGGATGAGGCGAGGGGAGAGCAGCGGGAGAAGGCTGCCGGAAAGTACTGGGGAAAAAAAAAAAAAAAAAAAAAAAAAAAAAGCGAGGGGAAATAAACCAAAAAGAAACAAATCAAATCAAAGAGGACAAAAAAAAAAAAAAATTAAAAAACACTGAGAGGTGGAGGCGAGGCGGCCCGGGGGCGATGGGTGGGGTGGGCGACAGGGGGTCGAGTAAGGGGCTGTGTGTGTGTGTGCGTGTGTGTGTGTGTGTGTGTGTGCGGGGGGGGGCCGGGGCCGAAGCGTGTCAGAGCCCCAGGGCCTCGGCGTGCTTGCGGGCCTTGAGCCGCAGGTCGGCGATGCTGGAGTTCTTGCTGTTGCTCTTGGCGGCGGCGGCCACCACGGCGGCGGCGGAGGCGGACTCGGCCAGGGAGGCGATGGGCAGCCCGAAGGGCGGCGGCGGGAACATCAGGTAGGGCGCGTGGGCCGCCAGGTGCGGGTGCAGGTGCGGGTGCGCGTGGGCCACCCCCTCCAGCTGCAGCTGCGCCTGGACCTGGGCAGCAGGAGAGACACGGCGTCACGGCACGGCACGGCACATCCAGGGACAAACCCACCCCACGCCCCGCCCGGACACCGCAAGTCAAAGGATAAACCCACCCCACAACCCCGCCACGGCACCGCAAATCGAAGGACAAACCCGCGCTGCAACTGCTACCCAACTTCTTGCTCCCCCCCCCCCTCCTCCTTCCCTTTTCTTCTTTTCTTTCTCTTTTTTTCTGTCCTTTTTCCTTCTGTTTGTTTTAAACCCAGCTTAAAAAACTCGCCGCCTTTCTGCCAGGGCGGTGTTTGCTTTGGAGAGCCCTCGACCTGCGCAAACACGCTGGGTTGACTGAGAGATTTCAGCTCCGGGGAGTTTGGGGGGTGTGGAGGGGTGTGTGTGGGGGGAAGTTTATTTATGTATTTAATTATTTTGGTCCAAATATGTCTTTTAAAAATCAATACAATTAATCTGTCAGCTCCACGTGTCTCCGAGAAGGAGTAGATGGCGGAGGGTCCCTTCGGGCCGGGAAAATCGATTCCCCGATTAATTGACCGAAAAAAAAAAAAAAAAAAAAAAAAAGAAGAAGAAGAGGGGGGAGCAGCGACAAGAACCGGCTGCCAGGGGCCGGGTTTCCCCCACACACAGGCCCCCCTCGCCCCCCTGTGCCCCCACGGGGCGTCTCGGAGCCCCCTCCCCGGGGCCCGAGGGGCGCTGAGCCGCCGGCAGCCGGGCGGGGGCTCCTTCGCCAAGTTTTTTTACGGGCTGTTTTTAAAACGTGCCAACTTGTGTATAAACGGCACTTGTAAACGTGTCCGGCTTCCTCCCGTGCAAACGAAAAGGGGGTCGGAGCTCGCCGGGAGGGGGGGTGGAGGGGAGGGGGAAAGAGAAGCGGAGCTAACTACCTGTTGGAAAGGCATCCTCAGGGCTCCCA
Source organism: Netta rufina (assembly GCF_964035555.1). Classification (NCBI taxonomy): domain Eukaryota; kingdom Metazoa; phylum Chordata; class Aves; order Anseriformes; family Anatidae; genus Netta; species Netta rufina. Next base: position 71,102,703 of record NC_140123.1, on the reverse strand, counting down.
TATTCACGTACGGGGCCACTCTGCAGGCGTCTAAATGGCTGGCGGTCCCCAGGATCACACCTGCGGAGAGAGACGGGGCCGGGTGAGCAATGAGGGTGCCCCGGGGTCCGCGCCCGCCGCCCCCCGGTCGGCCCGCGCCCCCTGCCCACCTTTGTGCATCTGGTTTTCCTGCTTTCGGCACTTTGCTCTCCTGTTTTGGAACCACACCTGTAAAAAGAAAATGAAAACAAAACAAAACAAAAAAAAAGAAAAAAGAAAAAAAGAAATTGGAGGTAGACTGGGGCAGCTGCTAAGAAAGCGGATTAGCTCCGGGGCCGGAGGGGGGAGCCGGGCCGGGAGGCTCCGCGCAGCTCCGCTCAGCTCCGTCCCCGGGGGCACAGTGCAGCCCGGGGGGCAGCCTCTCTGCCTGCGGGGGGGGTCCCGCTTTTGGGGGGAGAATCCAGGAGGAGAGAAGCTGCCTCGCAGCTTGGGGACCCAGGGGCTTCGCACTGAGCCCTCCCCGGGCCGGGCTGACAGGAGCCGGGGAGAGCTGCGGCTGTCCCTGCGCCCCCTGCCCGGAGCAGGGGGCAGCGCTGGCAGATCCCTAAATCTGCCCACTCCAAGTCCAGGGGCGACCCGGTATCCGATCCCATTGCACCTCAGCGTCCAGGCAACAGCCAGCGTGGGGTCTGGCCCCTAAAAGACGGGGCCGGGCGTGGGAATGCCGGAGACCTCAGAGTAGATGCGAGACACCGAGCTGAACAAAGGGGCTGAGTCACTCCCGTTCCCCAAAACGTTAGAGTGAAAGAAACCTCGCTTCTGTAGCAAAGAAGAGCAACGTCCTCCCGGACAGGGATTCACAGAAGAACATATGCCCCTGCCCGAGAAACGCCTGCAAACCAGTAACCTTGCCCTAATTCTGGGCTCCCTGACTCGAAAAAGCGCAGGACCTCCAGTCGCCACCGCGACTTTTCCGAGGGCATTTCTGATGTTGGTCACTTTCCCGAGGTGCTCGGTTTAGCGACTCTCCCCAGGGGGACCGTCAGAGGCACGGACCGAAATGTTGCGCGGCCCCTGATCCGCACACCAAAGCCACCGCTTGTGGACAAACATTGACTTTCACGGCTGATAAAATCTTGGAGCTAAGTAAACACCTTCCACCTTTGATGTTCTCGCACTTGCCAAGAGATCATACGGTTAATTAATACTAACTGCACTTCCTACATCAAATTTTCCCTTCAAGCTTTCTTCAATTGCCTTAATGATGGTCATTTACAACGGAGTAATTAGTGCAAAGAAAGGCTTCCAAAGGCATTAATTACCTCGGGTACCTCAGTGATTTTCTTAAGTAGGAATTGGCCTTCTCTGATTTCCAGCACCATTTTTCCTGCCCGGGGTGGCCCGGGGAGATCGGGCGGCTGCGGAGCGCTGCGGGGCGCTGCGGACTGTCCGCTGTCGCCTGTCGCCGACACAGCCCCCCCCGCGACAAGCCTGCATCTGCCGCCGCAGCCCTGGCTGCCCCCTCCGCATCCTGACACGCACCGCACCGGCTGCATCTCGTGCCGCAGCGCACCGGCAGCGTCGCTGCCTTTAAGTCGGGCTGCTGGGGATTTTTAGATGAGCACGCAAAATATCATCGGGCGGTTGCGACAATAATGCTTTTTTTTTTTTTTTTTACAGTTGTAAATCCTTGCAGGAAATCTCCTCGTGTGTGTTTCCCCCCGCACGCCACCCCCTCCAGCCCCCCTTGCTCTCTCTCTCCCTCTCCAAAGGAGTATAAATTGTCAGGAGGAATTTAAGCAGCGTTTAAACAACTTCTCTTGCAAATCAGAACATCTTTCAAACAGAAATTATATTTAAATCTGGAAAACGAAGTGCCCTTTCCCTTTAGCTATGAAAAAATAAGGTTATGAGGAATAAAAGTGATGAATTAGCCACTGCGTTAAGCGATAATAAATCAGGCTTGGTGTGATTCACGATCAATTCCAATTAGTCATGAATATGCTAAGTAAAGCACAGTACACTGTTTTAGACAGTTATTTCTTCATTAAGGATCACTCAGTGATTTCTTTCACAAATGCTCTAATCTGATTTCCTTTTGATTTCCATTAGAGACAGTGAATAATGACATTTAATTTAGCCCTGCACCATAAACCCAAAGATATTTGTTGTAATTGAATTACTGCCTGCTCCTCACTATGGTCTCATAACTTTCAATTATAACCCTGACAGCTGGGTGATATGAGTTTCCAGTACAACACTAAAAATAAAAGGTTAATAAGGACTAGCTACCATAGGAGCTTCAATTTATTTACAGCAAATTTCCACACTAAATTGAAACTATATCCTTTAACAGCAAGGGACAAGCGCTTCAGATAGGAATTAGGGAACAATTCTGAAAGTATTAAAAAAAAAAAAATCTTCCTCTTTTTTCCCTCCGCTTCTGCTTTTTTTCCATTTCCATTTCCATTTCTTCATGGATCTCAAGCTCTCAGTTTATTTCCTAATTAATTATCTATTTCTCCTCTTTTCCCTCTTGATGTTTCTTTTATTTCTAGTATTTTCATTTGTGCAAACTTCTTTTGTAAGATGATTATATATACATATTTGTCTCGCTCATAGTCTCCACTGGAATCAGTAGCGCTTTTTTCTCTCTCTCTTTTTTTGGTGTGCTGTTTTGAGATCTGTAAGCACTTGAAGCACCAATTTTCCTGCAACTATGAACATCCTGTTAAGGTGCTGCTCAGTAATAAAGTACTTGAAAGAAAGAGTGCAGAATTCAATTACAAGTAATTTATTTTTATAGAAACAGTACATCAAGGCCTTGGAAAGATATTACAGAGCCCAAGTAAGAAGATCTGGGAAGATGACATAAGAGTTGATGTCCCCTTCAGCAAAAGTTTAATCTTTTCATTAATTTATATGGTGTGCTTAGATCAATCTTCCGGGAGAGTGCAGGCCAGCAGCACTCTGAACCCCTGCAATATCCCCTGCCAGCATCCCTCTCTAAGGCGAGCGCCCGGCGCCATCCCCTACCCTGCTCGCTTATACCGAGAGAGGCAGGAGCTGAAAATAGCCTTTAAAAAGTAAAATAATAAAAAAGAAGACGAAGAAGGAAGAAAACAGCCCGGCTACGTTATTTATTTCGGGAAATGCCTCCGGGAGGCAGCTGTTTGGAGCGAGCTGCTCGCTCGCTCACTCGCTCAGACGGAGGCGTGCTGAGGGGTCCGGAGGAGTCGGCCCCTGCCCCTCGGCTTCCCCCCGTGGCTCTCACGGGAAGAAGCAGCCCCTCGCCCCCCTCCTCTGCCCGCCAGGATCGGGGAGCACCGGCCGGCTTCCAAAAGTACCGCGGGGACCCTACGGAAGGCGGGGTGCGGCCGCCGAAGCCCCCACGGGCACCTATGGGCACCTATGGGCACGCAGGCGCCCGGGCAGCAGCTGTACATGTGCACACGCATCCATCGCCTCCAGGCTGCTTTGGTCTTTGGTGACTTTTTTTTTCTGGCTGGATTTTGGTTTGCTTTGGGGTCTCTGAGGCCAAGCATTGAGTCCTAACCCAGCAAGGGGGTTCCTGCAGGTTTCTCCTGCTCTGCGGGCCTGCTCAGAGAGCCACAGGTTGATTATAATAATTATTTCTAGGGTGTTGGGTTATTTTGTTTGTTTGTTTGTTTGTTTTATGAGACATCTGTTTTGGGGATGTGTTCCCTAGTTGGCTTCAGGTTTGGGGAGGGGGTGTATTTTCCCCCTGCAGCAAACCGCAAATCGAGTTTAAAAACAATCGATGCGAAGCCACCGAAGCAGACGGCTCCGATGGCCCCAGAAATACAGCAAGCCGGACCTATTTTCAGGGTTTAGGAGGCTAATTGGTATTTAGCTGCATCTGAAGCGGGATGGGAGGGCCGGGGGGAGACTCCGGCAGATGGGGTGCCATGCATTCATACGCTTGCTGTGCGAAGCAGAGGGGGCACCTTTCCCCCGGCTCTGGCTAATCCCGTCCCCGAGCACCCGAACCGTCTAGCCTTATGCACGGCGATTGTTTTCTGCACCCCCCCCTCTCTTTTTTTATACAAACGGCTCCATAAAAGGAAAGGCGAGAAGAAATGAGGATTAAGGGAGAGTTAATGACACGTTTGCAAGGAAAAATACGATAATAAATAAAATAAAATTTAAAAAGGCAAATCGCACGGTTGTTAGAGACTCGTCATCACCACCACCCCGAAAATAAAAATCAAACCACCTTCCTAGGCATTGCAAGGACCGGGCAGACGCCCTCGGAGCAGCCTTATTGTGTGGCAGGACAGGTACACCGGCATCGCAAACAGCTTCCCCATCACACGTGTCGTCTCTGCCTTCACCTCCCCGCTTGGGATGAAACGGGGCACTGCGCTAGGATCCGCTGGCAGGGAGGAGGTGAGGTGAGGACGTTTCCAGGAACAGAGCCTTTCTCTTACCTGAACCCTAGCTTCAGACAGTCCCAGCCTCTGGCTTAGTTCCTCCCTCATGAAGGCATCCGGATAGTGAGTCTCATCAAAAAGTCTTTCCAGCTCATTCAGCTGCTCTAGTGTGAAATTGGTTCTGCTTCTCCTTTGTTTCAGCTTGGTCTGTCCATCTTCATCTTCTGACTTCACGTCTTCCCTCTTCTCTTTGCACTCGTAGATCCCTGCCGGGAGGGGGAAGGGGAAAACGACACTGAGCCTCCCCGCAGCACCGCTCCCAAGTTTCTCTCGCAGCACACGGCCGCTCCCCCCCCCCCCACCGCTTCCCCAAATTCAGCTCAGCCCGTGGGGGCACCGCTGGGCACCGGGGGCCCGGGCAGCCCTGAGCCGGGCCGCGCCGTCGGGGCAGGGCCGGGGAGCACCGGGTCGGGTTGAGCACGGCCGGTTCCCCGGCAGAAAAAAAAAATAATAATAAAAATGTAGATATTATTATTATTATTATTATTTTCACTTTATGTTGCTTGCAGGGACAGGCCGGGGAAAGGGCTGTCAGGAGAACCGCCGGTACCCCGTGGCGGGGGAAGGGGGTTTCTCCGCTGCTGTTTTCTCTCGAAATAAACAAGGTTGTGTAAGAAGCTCCCCGCCGGGGTCATGGAAACGCTAGGCTGGAAATGTTTGCCTCGTACAATAAACTTTCCATGGGCCTGGGACCGAGAGCGTCCTCTCCTGTCCCCCTTCCCGTTATCACCCCTTTCCCCCGGGTCCAAGCACCCAGCAGCCGCACGGCCCGTCGGGGGGCAGCGGGCTCAAGGACCGAGGGTGCCTCCAACCCCTCCAAACACCCCCAGCCCCAATGGGGGGCTCGGGGAGGGCTGGAGATGAGGACAGCCGCCTGGGCATGAATGTCCGGGACAGAGGGGAGCAGGACTGGGGTGCCAGTGAGGGAAAGCGATTGCCCTTTCTTGCCTAAGCGTGTGCTTTTGGGGGTGTCTTGCTTTCGTTTCCTTCCTCCCTACTTTGCCCAGCGGCCTAAAGCACTGTCCCCCGTTCAGCCCGGTTAGCGGAACGGGAGCAGGGCACCGGCGGGGTCCCGGGATTTTGTCCCGCTTCCCCTCCGCGGGCCGGGACAGCCGCATCCGCAGACGGTACCGATTTCAGTCTCGTTCTCCCTCCTCACCACATGCATACGTGTTTTATCTACACGCATCTCTGCGCATGCACGTATATCTAAGCCTATATAATCGGAGGCATTCCGAAATTCATATGACTAAGCTCGTGTTGACTTCTGAAATGCAAACTGTCCCCGACAGTAACCACTCCTCCGGGCTCCCCGGCTGCGGGCTAGCGATCGCCTGCCTAAAACTTTGGGACGGGTCCGGCCTCCCGAGGGGTGCTGGCTGGTTGTTTTTAATGGCATTTTGTTCGCGCTTCTCCCGTAAGGGGAACCCCTATTAAAAGACGAGGGGACTAACCCAGCAAATGCCTAGGGAAAATTGGCCGCGTTCAAAAGCTCTGTCTCCTTTCGGAGATACGGGGCTACAGCATGTCCGTGATAGGTATAAAATATTAACTAGCATATCGGTGGGACTGAAATCACACGCTGGAATCAGTTGAAATTAGACTGAAACCTGGCATGAATTAAACTGTCACAAGCATCTCAGTTCTTTCCAACTCCTCCCTTCCATCCCCACCCCCAGCCCCTCTCCATAGATTAGATTAGCTAAACATACAAGCCAGAATTTCGATACACGGGGAAAAAGGGGAGTAGCAGAGAGATTTTTTCGTTCGTTTGCTTTTTTTTTTTTTTTAAGATTTTTTTTTTTCCTGGACCGTACCCTGGTTTCTTTTTTTTTCTTCTTTTTTTTTTTCTTTTTTTAATATCTTCCGTGCGGATAATTCCTCCCCGCTGATCCCACTCGCTCTGCAAGCCTGCGACCCAAGGCAGCGCAAGCAGCAGGGCTGCGTGGAAGCGGCTTGCGCAGAAATGCGGGTACCCGACCGTGCTATCGCACCCGGTCCTTCCATTTGGGGAGGGGGTGGAAGGGAGAAGGATATTGCACAAGCGTCGGGGCTGTAAATTAAATCGCCGTTCACCCAACGTTATTATTAAACAAGATCAAACGGGAGGAAACAGCTGAAAGGCTGGCTGTTGTTCCCCAACCTATTAACCGCTTTTTATTACCCCGAGCTGGCCAGTAGCTCCCCAGGCAGGTCCACCTGTCCAACTCGCCTGGAGACACTTTCTCAACTTTCTCATCCCCCCTGCCCTTTGGTGCTCCCCTTTCCCCGAGAGCCTGGGCACGGTGCTGAGCCAGCCTGATGGAAAATCGCCTTTTATTTCACCTCCCTCCTGCCAGCAGCGGGACCGCCGCTCCGAGCCCCTCCGGGCCGCCCCCCGGCCCAGGTGAGAGGGGCGGGCAGGGCCCCCTGGGCCCCTTTTTGGGGAGGCTCCGCCTCGGCCCGGCCCGGCCCGGCTCGGCTCGGCCCGGCCCGGGTTGCTGCCCGGGGCTCGGAGCACGGGGGTCGCGGGGAGCCCCCCGCACATCGGCCTCCCCCCCAGGAGGAGAGGCAGCCTCCCGGAAGCAGGAAGAGCAGGTCTGCGGAGGCAGACCTCGTCCCGACAGGCTCGGACCGGCAAAAAAAAAATAATAATAATAAAAATAAAGAAAACCTAAAAACGTCTGCCCCCTTCCCCCGTGCGAGAGATCGCCCAGAGCACCGCGCCGGCTGCGGGCCGGGTGGGCGGTGGGGAGGGGGGGGGGGGGGAGGCCCGAGGCTGCGGCTCCTTTTGCACGCCGGGGTGCGCCTTGCACACGCACGGCCGGGTGCTGCTAACCCCATACGGAGGGCAGGGGCCGGGGGGCTGCCCGCAAAGCCCCGCAAAGCCCCGCAATGCCGGGCTCGGGGCTCGGACCCGCTGCGCAGCGCCGGGGGCGGCCGGGGAGGGGGCCGGGGCGGAGGGCGGCCGGCCCCGCTCTTACCTTCGGCCGTCCTGCCCGCGGCGAACTCCTTCAGTTTGTCCTTGTCGCTCTCTACGTGGTCTTTGAAAAGGTGCACCGGGCAGTGGTTGCTGCTCTCGGTCATGTCCTGCAGGTTAGAGTCAGAGTTTCCAAGCTCCCTGGAGCGAGCCAACCCACTCTCCAAAACTTCCCTGTACGTGATCGTCTCCTTCTTGTTGCTGCTGCCACTGCCGCTGCTGCTCTCTTTGCTTTTCTGGTCAAAAGATTTGGATACAAAAGCTGTAAGTTCTTCCATGGCTGCCCGGTGATCTTATCCACAGAGATCCACTTGTTTTCAGTAGGAGATGTGGCCGTCCTCTCCGCACGCTGTTTTTGCACGTAGAAGATGGGCTGTATAGGGTTAGATCACTCCTGCTGTTATTTATGCCTTTCAATTTGAGATCACACTATTTATACATGGCTACCTCAGCCCAACCCCCAGCTCTCCCTGTCTCCAGCAATTACTGCCTGCTCCATAGTCGCAGGCGGACTCCTAGCAGCTATCTCCCCCACCTCAGTCCAGCAATTGGCTTTCTTTTCATTTCATCACTGTTTGGCATCTCCGCACCTCGGTTTGGGGAGGCAAAGAGGCGAGAGCGAAAAAAGAGGGGGAGAGGGAGAGGGAGAGAGAGGAATAAAAGGGAGGGGAAAAGGAGCAAAACATAAAAATCGGGGTCTGCATTCCGTAAAGGGGCTGCAGAAATGAAAGTCGAGGAAGACTTAATTGACTGTAAGGACATCCTGTGCGCGGCAACACTGTGAGTAAAAGCGGACCCAGCTAACCAAATAACTGTGCTCCTGCCATTAAGTGTGTCGCTACCGAGAGGAAAGGAAAATGATTGTTCAATAAAAAGGTAACGAACAAAAAGCTGCAGACGTGCGTTTTGTTGCGATCCCTCCAAATCCGACCGGCTTCGCTGCTCAGCTAATTTGGCTTAACCGAGCGGTCGGAATGATCGGCGACCCCCCCCCAAAAAAATTGCTCTTTGCAAAGCGCTGCCTGTGGCGGCCCGGGCTGGGTGCGCGGAGGGGGCCGGGGGCTGCGGGGAAGGGAGAGGCGAGGAGCCCCCGGGGTCCTGCTCGGGGGACTCGGGGGGCTCGGAGGGGGCGTGGGGCGGGGGGCTCGCCAGCTGCGGGGGAGCACCGCGGGGTCCGTTTTCGTGCTTGCTGCTCGTACGTTGGCTGGAGATACCGATGGGGGAAATCACGGTCTGAAACGCGTCTTTGGCTGGAGAGCTGCCCTGCTGCGTGCAGCGCAGGAGTAATTTGTTAGCACGGGAGTTTGTACTCGACAGATAGAGCATTACATCGTCTGTCTTTTCTTTTCCTTTTTTTTTTTTTTTTTTTTTTCTTCCCCTTTCTTTCTAACGAAACACAGCCTGCTGGATTTAAGATAGGACTCGGCACTAATTTCCCCGCCTTGGTCTTGCTAGGCTGCCGTTAGCTTTGGTGTAGCCCCGGATTAAGAATTATTACTTTGTGCGCCTGAATAGCTGCTTGAAATTAATCTCCAGATAACGGCGATGGCATTCCTAGCACCTCTCCGCCCGTGCTCGAGCCGCATGCGGAGCTGACTTTCTGGCTATTTTATTTCCCCCTCTTCTCCCGGGGTTGTAAGGCGGCGGGTTTCGGCGTTTGGCGGAATTTGGTCCTCTATTCGTTTAGCTTTTGACTTCCTCCTCATTCCCGTGGCAGTTCCTCGCCTCGACTTTGCGATAATCGGAGCCCGTAATCACGCCGCCCTCTGCTCTCAATTGCAACCAAAGGAGGCTTCTTGCCCGAGCGAGGGGCCATTGTTTCTTTTTTTTAGGGGAGCGTGCGACTGCTCTGAAAATTAGCCGAACGCCAAAACCCTAAAAATACGTTTAATTAAGCCAGAGGTGCCCCCAGCACCAGAGTTAACACCTCCACAGGAGGAGGGGGAAAAATAATAATCGAGGAAGCAATTAATAAAGGGCTTTAAAAAATCAATCTCCCCCTGTGCGAATTTAAAATGATTATCTAGGGGACAAGGATTGATCATTTGATCTCGGCCCTGCGGATATCCCTGACATTTATTATATTGTTGTGTCTCGGTGGCATCCTTCCTCCGGAGTTCATTTAACAAGTGAGGGAGCCGAGGAAGCCTTACAACTTAACAAACAGGTCTTGTCATCGCAAACGCCAATCAAATCCGAGGCTCTAATGTATATCACACGGCACCACATAAATAATAAAGGCAAGCGATAGACGTGGAAGCGATGTATATCTTAAAAAAAAAAAAAAAAAAAAAAAAGACAAGATGCTTCTGCCTCTATCGTGTTATCATCATGTGCCTGCCTGCGTGTGAGCGTGTGTAAGGCCGGGCTGCCGGGGACAGGGGCACGCACGGACAGACGGACTGACACCCAGACGCACTGACCCCGCCGCCGGGGAAACTTTCCCGGCCGGGATCCGCTCCCCCCTCCTCTCCCAGCCCCTTCGCAGCTCCTCCAGCCAGCGGGGGAAGGACAGACAGACAGTCCCGGCCCCTCTTCCCCCCCTCTCGGAGCCACTGGGGCTCGCACCCCCAGGCCCCCCACCCCCTCCCCGTGCTCCCCCCCGACTCCTCCCGCCGCCCCCGGGGCTGCTGCCCCCGGGGACTGGGGCGAACCCAAGACCCCCCCCCCCAAAAAAAAACAACACAACCCCCCTCCCCGTTCCACTTTCCTTCCCCGCCCGGTGGGGAGAGCCGGTTGCCCCCCCACCCCCCAAAGGCCCCCGGGTCCCAGTGCCCTCGAGGGGCTGCTGGACCCCGGGGCAGCCACCGGGAAAGGCAAAGCCCCCGGCCGGGCAAGGAACCTGGGGTCGGGGGGAACTTGCCTCAGATGGCTCCGAAAGCAAAAAAAAAAAGCGAAACAAAGCACCGGAAAGGGAAAGGGAAAAAAAAAAAAAAAAAAAAAAAAGAGGGGGGGGGTGAATTAAAAAAAAATAGCGGTGCAAATCGTAACCCTCCCCGGGGATCCGGCCGCCATCCCGAGGGGGTCGCGGGGATGAGGGGCTCGGCCCGGCCCAGGGGGCTGCGGGGAGTGGGGGGGTGCGGGGAGCGCCCCCGGCCCCCCTCGTAGCCAGCAGCCGGGCGGCCGGAGAGGGCAGGGGGTGAGGGTGCGGGCAAAGGTGGGGGGCGCTTCTGCCCGTCCCCGCTGCAAACTTTGGCCGCGCATCCGGCGGGGAGTTGCGCTCATTGCTGCGCCTGATAACGGGCTGGGGAGGAGGGATGGGCAGAGGGAGGAGGGAGGGAGAGAGGGAGGGAGGGGGGAAGCAGGGAGGGAGGGAGCTCCCGTCCAAACCCCGTTCCCTCGCAGGCACGGGGCTCCCGGGACCCTGTCGCAAAACTGACAACTCCCCGGCGCCCCCGGCCCGCTCTGCACCCCGCCCCCCCGGCTTGGCACAAGCTCCCCCTCCTCTCCCCGTCCCCCATCCCCTGCAGGACCAGGCAGCATCTCCACGGGCTGCCCGGCCCCCGGGTCACCTGCGGGGGGGCCGCGCCCCTAAAGCCCCCTCTCTCCCCATCCCTCCCCGGGACATGATGCGGGACCCCCCCCATCTCCTCCCGCAGGGCGAAGCACCCCTCCACCCCTTCTCCTCCCTCTCCTCAACTTCCCCCGTGCCTTCCCCAGGGGGTTGAGGACCCCCTCTAAGCCGCCCTCCCCCCCCGCAAAGTCACCCCCCCGGTGGCCGTCCCGGGGCCCCGCACGGCGCCGGGCGTGCGGCTCCCCCCTGGGTGCGAGATGCGGGAAAAGCGGCGCCAGGAGCGCACGGGGCAGGAGCCCGAGGGGCCATAAAGCTGGCAGTGTGAGCAGGGAAACCTCGCCCTGCCGGGGAACAGCTCCGGACCAGGTACCACAGAAGAGCGTTTTTTTAATTATTATTATCGTAATATCAATAGTTTTGTTATTCTCCGTTCCGCTCGCAGAGGGACCTCTTGACCATCGGGGGCTTTCTCCGAATTAAACGAGAGGAATAATTGTGAATGAGTTGGAGCGTTGCATAGGCTTTAAGCATTTCCAAGGCGAAGGATTGGATTTCATATTTATAAGAGGAATTTACATTTGTACATTGACTCACGGGATGACGTAGAGCGAGACCAATTTCCTCCCTCCCTCCCTCCCTCCCCCCGCTTCAGCTTATTTTGGGCGAAATGGGGCAAATAAGCAAACAGAAAAATCATCGTCTTAATTCACGCTTTAATAAGCGCTGACCCGAGGAGCAAGATTTGAGTAGATAACGGAGTCCTCTCTCTCCATCGCCAGCCCTCTCTCTCCCCCCCTCTCCCCCTCTCCCGTGATTAATTCAGAGACTGTAATCATGGACATTGTACATCAAACCTTTCTGCTCATGCTACAGACTCCTGCAGATTTTTATTGGTTTACATGAAAGCGAGTAAACATATTTCAGAGGATGCCCTTTCAATCTGGCTCCATTTCCACTGCACATAATTCCAAGGACAATTTGTTTTAATAATAAGAATGGATGCAGTGTTAATGGTTTTCAATTTGTGTATTTAAAAAAAAAAAAAAAAAAAAACAAAAAAACATTAAATATTTATAAGTATCGATCGAGGGTTTCAGGATTTTACAGACGTCTTAACACATTTCATAGATGGGATTTTTTTTTTAATTTAGAAACCTGCGTCGTATTCTCTTTTATGCTGTTTATTGATTTAAGCAACATCCGTGTCTCAAATGAGAGACTAATAGATTTTCATTAAAATAGGCTCTCTTAATCCTGATTGTGAATGGATATGATTGATCCTTCCAGCACACTACACATCTATAATATTAATAAAGGACATTACCATGGCAGGACTTGTTTTTCCGTCATCAGTGGACTTTTTTCCTCCCTGAAACCTTAAAGATTTATTTGGGGGCCGTAAAATGGCCCACAGGAGGGAAACGCATTGGGAAGAATACATTTTTATATTAGATTTTTTTTTTTTTTTTTTTTTTTTTTTGGTAGCTTCAGTGGAAAGATATTTTATTTTATTTTTTAATCCGCGATTCGCTTTGGCGACATATGGTGAAAATTAAACCGTTTCCCCGCAAATCTAATCTTAAAACATTTACGTTGACTTTTATTTTTAGAAAAACAGTTTAGAAGGAGAGGCAAACAACCTTGGACGAAAAGTAAAATAAGGAAGAGAGGCAAGGCTGCAGTGGAGGCTAACAATAGGCTGCCTCCCAGGCGGAGGCTGCCGTGCGGGTGCCGTACCTGATGAATATGTTACGAAGCGTTCCGGACAGGAGGGGCTGCAGTAATTAATGGAGTGTGACAGAAATGCTAAGGGCTTAATTGTCTTTAGTCCGACTTCTCGAAACGTAACCAAAGGGGTAAATTAATTCAAGGCAAAAAACACACAAACGCTCCCCTCTCTCGTGCGCAGAGGCACACGCTCACACACGCACCCCGTCCCTTCTCCGCTCCAGCTATTTTTGAAGAAGCTCCATCTTTCCAGCCACGTTAATTACTCATACATTCATTACACGGAGCCCAGACGCCTTCAGACCCTCGTCTACTTTTACTTCTGGAAAAGAAAACACTCGCGTGGTGAATCGCAATAAGCCGTAGCCTTTTGTGTGTGTAATTAATTACAATTTAGTGGGTGAGCAGGATGGGCGAGCCGTCCCCTGGATTTCGCTCGCCCTGGATAACTCGACCGGAATTGGAAGAGTCCGGCAGAAGGAAAAAACAAACAAGCAAACAAATAAATAACTCCAAGAAAGGAGGGGAAAAGTTCTGAGCCACAAAGTTTGTACCGATGGTAGGGACACAAAAAGCACGCCGAGAGAATTGTTTGCCTCCTCCAGTAATGTGCTAGGGACGCTGTAATTTTGAACTCTGTAATAATGATTAATAAGTCAAAAGGGCATGTTTTTCTTTTATGGTATGCAGCGCTCAGGGGACTATTCTGTGTATGTCTTTAAAACGAAGTAGGAATATTTACACACATGCACAGAGTTAGCAACAGCACCAAAGAAAGGAAAAAACCCACGAATATTTCAGTGAACTATTACATTTTTTCAATTATTTCCCAATGAGTATTTCAATGAACTGTTACATTTTCCCAATTCACAGGGAAGATTTATGGGATTATTAAGATTTCTAGTGGAAATATTATACACTGGAAGTTTATCGTCTCTCAGGGATTGTACACCATTTGATATCAATTTCCAGATGTTATGATCTTTTTCAGAAAAAATAATTGAGTATATTAACTTCTCTCCTACAGAAGACTGTTTAGGTATTTATTTATTTACCCTGCCAAGGGCGCAACTCTCTCTTCCCTCCTTCTCGTCCCTTCCCAGGATGAAACCGGCGAAACGTTCGAGCGAACTTAAATCACGAACCGGCTCGAGCCTCATGGGACGGAGTAATTCATTTGCGACTTTATTACGAGCAGAAGCCCGGGGCTTTGCCCAGGTTTTTTTTGCAGAGCGGCAGCTGCCGCCGCCTGCCCCCTCCGCTTACCTGCAGCTGCCTGGAGCCCTGCGTGGGCACCCGGCCCACCCGCGCTCCCCCCGGCGCCACGGGGCTGCGTGGAAGCCCCACGGCTGTCCGCGAAATATCCCTTCGGGGCTTGTCCTCGCACCTCCCCTCTCCGTGACCCCCCCCGTACCCGGTGCACACGCGTGCACATCCCCGCTGGAGATTTGCAGCAGCCCCACGGCCGCGGGTGGGTGAGCGGGGCCGGCTGCAGCCCCCACGGGCAGAGGCAGAGCTGGGTCTGGGGGCTGGCCAGGCCCCCGAAGGGAGAGGGGGTGCCAGGTTGGCTTGGCTTTACCGGGGCAATTAAAAAAAAAAAAAAAGGGAGGGGGGCAGAAAATCAACTTTAGGAGACTCAGGTTTAAATAACAGCCTTTGATTTTCTGACAGTAAAATGGAAAACGCTTAACAGGAGTCAAGTTTTGATGTCTGAGGCTGGCAGCGCCCCCTAAAATTATATTGTCCTGCCTGCTGCTTCAAATTGGACCCAGGACCCTATAACGTCTCTTCGGGTCTTTATCTGCAGCCCTTCTGACTGCAAAACCATAATTGTATCATTTTACACCAGTCAAGTAAGCAAGTGCCAGTGGAATAAAATCCACAAAGTGCACACACATACCAGCTCCCCGGCTAAAGCAGTCTGTTCTTTGCAAGTTGTAAAGGCCTGCAAATTAAATACCAATTACTGGAAGCAATAAAATGTTTTTTATTGCACGAAATCTACTTAAAACAGAAAAGAATAGTCGTTTTCTTTTCGGCGGGGGGAGGGGGTCAGCTCACCAAGACATATATTGGCAGAGAAGGATTATATACAGCGCCTGCACGGGGCCACAATGGAGACATTCTAGCGCCGGCAGCAGGCCGGGCTCCCCGCGCTGCGCAGAGGGGGGCTGCGCAGAGGTGCTTATGGTAGGGATTACTGTAGGTGAGACTCAGGGAGGTGGGAAGCCCGGGAACAGTAGCTCTAGGTAGAAGCGAACGAGCACTGCGATGAAGTTACACGAGGGCGGTCTGCTGGGCTTCCAAGCCCCGAGCACCAGTGAGGCTCTAAGGGGTTGGTGGTGAGCAGAGCATGGAGGCTGCGAGGCAAGAGGCTTGTCTGCTCCTCCTTCTCCTGCTCTCTCCTCCTGCTCCTTGGGGTTTGGGGGAAGAAGGGGTTAGCAGCATGAAAAGTCTCCTAATTCCCCACTGCAGGCTCACTCCCCAGCCCCTTCAGGCCCCCAGTCTTGAGAGGTGCCGTCCCCCCTCAAACATCCTCGAATTTCCGTGGAGCGAAACCCACCACAGGGAGGGGTGTTTACCCAGACCAGACACCCTCAACTTCTCCTTCGGTGCCATCCTTCACTGCAGTGCAGCCCAGTGCCTAGCACAGAAAAGGAAGAGTGGAAGCAGCCAGGAAGACATGCCCCATCAGGGGAAGGCCAGTGGGATGAGCGATATGACAAACTTCATTTAGCATGCTCAGCCTATGAATGACAAAGCCAAATCTCTCCCTGATACATGCAGCACACTCCTAATTTCCCTAACATTTCCTTACTGCGGGAACACCCCGTCCTTGTGGTTTTCCCCTGGATTGTGCCCACAGTTCACCCTCAGCTTCACGTGTTGCCAGCAGCTGCCGGTGGTCAGAAGGATGCAGCACCACGAGCACCCAGCACACGTGGTGGTCACAACACACCCACGGGTGCTCATGCTGCACCTCCGTATGTAGCACCTGAAAGAGCAGGATTTATTTTTTCAGTGACAGAGGCACTCTGAGGATTGTGAGCTTGTTTCTTACACGACCCCATTCTAAGAGGACTGAAGTCTCCTACTCCCCAGAGCATATTGCACAGAGCCAGGCAGTGGCAACAAGGACATCTCTGAGGCTAATTACCTGCAAGCACACAGGCTTTCTGGGGACAAATTGGTTTTAGAGATGCTTGAAGAGACTTCACTGGACTCAGACATGCAGGGGTAATCAAAACTCTGTCGTGCATTTTAGTGTTGTTTCAAAGGTTCCCCGCACCTGCCAGGTGAGTGGCCATCCTCTGAAAGCACTGATGGTGGCTGCCAGGCACTGCACTGCGCTGGGGGGCCCTGGGCCAGTGCTGGCCTCCAGAAGCCCCTGGAGGTGGTGATGGGGCTGGCACCTGTGATGCCTGGGGCACCTGGAGAGAAGTGAGACCACCCTCCAGCCCCATGGGGGTGCTGGGTGGGTGACACTGGTGGGGCTGCTGGCACCAGAAGGAACAAAGTGTAGTATTTTCCCTCCTAATACTACTTTGAGGGGCTTTGGGGCTTATTTTCCCAACTGATGCTCATCTTTTCTCCTTTCCATTCCCCTCCACCACCTCTGCAGCAAGAAATGCCCCACCAGTGGTTTGCCCTGGGTTTGCTTGCGAGGGCTCAGCCACTTGGCATCAAGGAGAAGGCCTTCAGAAAGAGCTGGGTTCCCTGCTGTCAGGCCCAAGGGAGCGGAGTCCCAGGGCTGACATTGGCAGCAAGTCCCTCTGCTGCACCAGCTCATTGTTTAATGCTGAGCGAGGAAAAGCTGTGGGAAGGAAAAGGCTTAACGGCACAGTCATGCTACTCCTTTTGGGGCAGGGGGTGGGAGTCACTATCAGGGAGAAGAGTGCTTATTCATTTATGTTTCCTTAAAGAAGTAAATCGAGTCCTCAAGGTCACTAAATAAGCAGGACTTATGCTGTGGTACACTCAAACAAAGCCACACGTTCCTTGTGGATCCACTCCCACTTGAACTCCTCGCCACGCACCCACGCGTGCAAGCATTCACCCACCCGTGACGTTGTGGAGATTTCTGGTTTTGTTTAAAAATTGGCCGCCTGCAGCCTCCCCGTAGCTCCCCTGAGTACGTGTGAGCAGCTGTGGAGAGCTGCAAGGCTAGCCAACAGACCTTGTAGCCCCCACAGATGTCAATTATTTTCTCTTGAGCTTCTTTTAGATGCATCGGGGTCTTGAGACCTCTGTCTGCTGACTTATTTGTAAAGCATGAGCTATTCACTAACTCCATGTTATTAATTAGAAGATTATCAGCTCTCCACCATTAGCCTGGCTGTGGCAGGCAGGTTCCTAGGTACGGAGGGTGCCAGCTGATGGCCGTGGTGGGACGGTAAAGAAAGACTGGAGGTGTAGGAAAGGCCATGGAGTCCCTCAGTGCCTTTCCAGGCTCAGGAAGGTGGGAAGCAGCCTGCCACAGCCACACCACTGAGGTTCATGGAGGGCTGGCCGCCCACCCGTGGAGGTGAGCCTGGGGATGGGGGCTGCAGGCCTGGAAAAACATGCTGGGAGCTGGTGTTGGGCTGTGGGGGAAAAGCCCTGCACGAACCCTCCTGGCAATGAGCAGAAGACAAGGGGCCAGGTGCTCCCGGTGCAGTTAAACACATTGCCTCCAGACCCCGCGGCTTTTTCAAGTGCTTAAACTGACTGCGCTCCTCTGGGGACCCATGTGAGAGGAGGCGAAACTGAGTGCATCCTTAATTTGCCTAATTTTCTTCATCCTATATATTTTTGGTTCCTCCCTGTGCTAATGAATCCTCGCTGTGTTCACAGGGAGAGAGACTTGTTAGCATTAGCAGAGGTCGTCGTGGCCTTTCTCTTAGCTACGTCCATCCTTCCCGTGATTTGGTGAGGTGCCCAGGAGGGGACACCAGGGCAGGAGGGGGGTCAGCCTCTCCCACCCAGAGTGCCACCATTTGTCTTTGAGAGAGGAAATGCTTTGATCTAAGGTGCGACATCGAGCCTAACATATCATGCAATGCACAAGCATCAGTGAAGAAAAAAAGAAAACAGGAGGCCAGTATTGCTGTAACACAAAGACCATGGTGAGGATGAAAAACGCCAGGGAAAAGCAGGAGTAAAGGAGTGGGGTACAAAAGAGATCTGGGTGGTTGTGCTGCTGGGATGCAGGAATACCTGGGGTTAGTGAGCATGAGGGGGTATGGGGCTTTGCCATGCATTACCCGTGTGGCGTTAAGCAAGTTGCTTTTTAATCTTTCCCTGCCTCAGTTTCCCACCTGCAAAAAGGGAGTTATAGCAGAGCATTGTGGCTTCTCTTCATTTACTTGCCTTATTTACAGTTTAGGGCATTGCTTTCATTTCTGTTGTGTCTGTGCACTTGGCAGTGTCATGTTCCCTGGGACCCATAGGCATTTTCCATAACACAGATGATAATTTTAACAGGTCCTTTCCTTTTCATTCCTTTGACCTCAGTGCTCACCACATCTTGTTCCTGTGAGCCACAGGCAGGGCACTATCTCACAGCATCTCTGGGAGCTCCCTGCCTCTCACCAAACAACTGGGGGCAAATCCAGCACACTAACCCAACTCACCCACTGTGCTCACCAGCCAAACAATGTCTCTTCATCAGGCTGAAGCACCCAGCAGTGTTGTGATTCTCTGCAGGATGACACATGGAAGGAGAGGGACATGGACCCCACACCTACACCAAGGAGATGCATAGATCCTGCCCCCAGGCAGCTGGGGAGAACAGAGCCCAGGCTTGAGAAGTGGCTGGTCATTTCACACACCGGTGGTCCCTCTTTAATTTGAGACATGTCCGGATTTCAAGCTGTGGTGTGTGTTGTCAAGTCCTGTTGTCTTCAACACTTGCAAGTTAAGCACCATTCTCATGTTCCATATATCTCATAAATCACCAAGAGGTGAGGCACCCTAAATTGGAGAGTGCACTTGAGAGAGGAGGTTTAAGCAATTACAAATTGTTGGTTTTTTTTCCATTACAGCAGAAGAGGGGTATGATCAGATTAAACCTGGCAGACCTAGCTGGAACAGTTTAAGGAGTCACCATCACCAGCTGTTTATTGCCATGCCTCTGCCAGAGGTTACCTCCTCCTCCCACTCGCAGAAAAAGAGCAAATCCTCACCTCGGTTGCTGTGCCTTGGCTGGCTTTGCCTTGCACAGAAACGTAGCACCCCATGCAGGGAGCAGCACCGAGCACTGCTGCAGTCATGGTTTGGATGGTTACACGCACACGTAAATGCTCAGGACTGACTAATCCCTATTTTTTTATGAATATGCGAGTGAAATGCATTGGAGGGTTCTGAATAATTTTCCGTATTTAAATTTTTACGTAATAGCTCATGTGATTGTTTTTCCAGAAGCACACAGATGCAATTAATTTTAAAAATAACTTACTAGTAACAGCCACTAAGCATGGCTGTGTTTTTGTCCCTTACTTTCTAAGATTTTTCAAACTATGCTTTGGGTGTTTTTTTTTTTTGTTGTTGTTTGTTTGTTTCTTTCCGTTTGTTGTTTTGTTTTCCCGTGGCAAATATTCAGGCTCTGTGGACACAGACTTCATGCTGCTTGAGGGAGGAGATATAAAAATGATACTGTTCTTCAGAGAATCATAATGTGAGAGAGAGAAAAGAAAGCTTCCTTTGTGGTCTATTTGTGCATTACCAGGCAACCTTCCTGTGCTTCAAGTTCCTTCATATGCAGATACATCATCCTTATATAATAGATAGATTGGATGAAATGTCAAATGTAAATTGTGCACACTTTGAATTTCTATTACTTCTAAAGTGATTTTAAAATAAAACAGGTCCACTGGGAGAAAAGTTGCATTAGTATATTTGCTAATCCTAAACTGTAGTTTAAGAAAGATTTTTGGCAGTGGTGGTTGAACAGACGTTTCTTAACATTGCTTCAGTTTTATTTTTTATTAGACAATCGATCAGTAACAAGGCTCAACAGTCACCAGTTTTTTCTGCCTCCAAGTTAGATGAGTGCTGCAAGCCAGGTGACCTAATGGTTCCCCTACTTGCCAAGTTGAAAGGAAGATGTCAGACTTAGCTCTGCTACTGGAAGCCTTTTTCAATGTAAAGAATGACAAAGAATGACTTTCCAAAATGATCATCAAAACCTCTGAAATTCGTTTGCCAAACAAAGCTATTCATACATCAGTAATGCTCTCTCCGTTTGCTTAAATTATAATTTTATTAATAATAACTTATATGGACTCCTTAATTCACATCGATTAAGTGTTAAGCAAGTGTATTGTACAGAGGGAAGAATCAATATTCACTAGGAAAATACATATAGTCTCCATAATCATGTTCTTCAAAAGAAACAAAATGAGTCTTGGAAAGCATATGCATCTGTAAAAGTAGATAGCTCAGTTGCAGACCTGACTCTGCTTAGAGTTGGACTAGGTGACCTACAGTCCTTTCCTACCTGAATTATCCTATCATCCTAAAAATCACAGCTCAGAATATACCATGCTTCTGATGCATGCACGGGCCATAAATCCCTGGTGCAAAATGTAAAAGCCACCAGTGCCACCACCACCCCCAGACCAGAGCCAAGAGTATACAGCAGGCCTGGGTGAGATGGTCATGGTGGAGCTGCCCAACACTTGTCTATGGAAAGTGAATTTAGGTGCATTGCCACATCTGAAATACTTAGTATTTGCCTGCCTGCCTTACTAGATGTTTTCAAAGTCTTGACATTTTCAGGTGGGTTCATATGCCATTCTCCCCATTTATGTTCAGGAGTCCACGCTGAGAGCCTGGACAGACATCCATGCCAGATGAGTTTAACACCAAGCTCCCATCCTTCCCTCCTGAGGCTAGAATCACTGCCTCACAACCTCACGCAGTGGCTGGGACAGGTGCCTCAAGCAGTAAATTCTGTGTCTAATTTATGGTCTTTTCCTGATTCTCCCCCTAATGGAGAATACCTTCATACAGAAAGCCTACAGCTATCAGCTGCCTGATGTCCGTACCTGAATTAGGTACCCCCAGTAACCAGGTCCTCTCCATCCCCTCCAGCCATAAGACAGATGAAGACAGCAGGGACCAGAATGGGACCAAAGCCTCAAAACACCCAGAAAGTGACAAAGGTGGGAGAATAAATCCTAATGACAACAGTGGTGGGAAAAGAAGGAAAGAGAAAAGAGGGTAACCACTGACAATGCCTAAAAGGGGGTACATCCAAAACCAGAACATGATCATCAATCTAAAACCCCAAGAGATGTGAAGAGGAGTGTCTAGGCAGCATTTCTTGCCCTGTTTGTTGCCACAGGATTGCTAGTTGGGCCACGTGGATGCGTGACGTGGAGCATGGGAGTATGCAGGTGTGAGAGTGTGAGCCAGCAAAACTGCTCTGAGGTAAAATCACCTCCCTGTCCTATAAGGTCTCACCCTGAGCTCTGCTATGTTGGTGCTACAAGGCTGCAACAACAGACTACCTTAATTGGCAGAGAAGAGAACAAATAGACCAAAATCTGGGACAGAGGTTTTAAAAGGAAATTTGTTCAGGTTCCTCCATCCCACAGAAAACAAACAGCTGCAGTGAGAGCAACCACCTAAAAACTGCATGTCACTACAAAGAGAAAGGAAAGGGCTGGATGTGCTTGGAATAGAAAAAACAGTCCTTAACTGTAAATATGATTATTTCTTGCCCAATACTTATATTTTTGCGTGGTGCTTTCCTTTGTAAACATTGCAGTTAGAATAGGTTTAGCCAAATCCAAATCAGGCTTCTCTTCACTTCTAGCAGCAATATACTGTGAAATTAAAAGGCTGATTAATAAAGATGCCATTCTGTTAGGCAGCCCTTACAACTCTTCCATAATTCAAAGGGTGAGTTGAGATACAGGTGTTGATGGCTTAAATGCATGCTGACGTGGTTGGTGTTAAAGCGATAGCAGAAAGGAGCACTTATAAATGATGGAAACAAACAATATCAGCAAAATGCCTCTTCATGTGGAAAAGGCAGATCTGCAATGCTGGTAAAACACCAATGTTAAAGAGAATGGGAACCAGAGGAGGCACAGCTCAAGAGGTGAACAGGCTTCCCATCACGTGGGTTAAGGGAAAGAGAGTTTGCATGCAGTGCTCAGTGACCCCACATGCCAGTGCTCAGATTGAGAAGTATGTCCTGCAAAATCGGCTTCTGTCAAGGACAAAGAGGGCTATGGAACAGATATGGTTCTGTCTCTCACTGCTCAGCTCCAAAGAGCCTTCTTTTTAATGCAGTTTTCCTAGCTTATTCATTTTCTTTGCATTTAACCCTAGCAGAAATTTTCTTTGACTGCTGGGAGAAGGGACGTAAGCCCAAGCAGGTGCATGGAGCTTAGCTACAGCTTCAATAGGCATGCCTATATAAGGATATGTTAACAATAATGAGGAAAAAAAAATCAATAAAAAAGCACCCTGCAGGATAGCAAATGCTTCAGTGTTAGGCCATATCTCCTTAATACACCTCTTGCACAGGTCTGGAGATAAGAGTATTGGACTCTTCAGCCTGACGGTGAAACAAGTGAGACCTAACAATGTGTACTGTGTATTGATTGTATTGTGTATTGATGTGACATGTATTTGTAATGATTGTCTGTAATCTGTCTGTACTTGTATCTCACCAGCCAGTAATCCCTAATAAAAAATAATGAACAAGTACTTAGCGTTTCAATACATCCCACCTGTAACACGGTTCTGAGATGTTTCAACAGGCTGAGGTATTCTTAGATGGCTGGTGTATAATGGCTGAAAAGTATCTGGTACTGAACCAGAAAAGATAAACTGAGAAGGCAAGAGGATTTTTATTTTTTTTAATTGTCTATCTATTTAAGTTTCTTCTGTCTTCCTGACAAAAATCCTCTTGAACAGGATCCCCTATTTCAACAGCTTTTCCTTTATTTGGTCCGATGTGGTTCACCACCCTTGATATGCTCTGCAGCGTTTCCCTGATCTGAATGTGCTCTTTCAGATCTCCACACACTTCAGAATGTTCATCTGGTAACCCTACCTACCCAAACAATAGCAAAAGCAATGGAATTAATTTTACAGGAGAAAGGTGGGGAAAAAAAAAATGGTTTGAGGACCCAGGTAAAAATCTAGTGAAATTCCATGAGAATAAGTGGAATTACAGCACATTCAAAGTCCTTTAAGAGGCCACAGACTGATCCCAAAATGCTTACAGCAACCCCTGGTTATTTTGGGCACACTTTGGTCTAGTATAAACAGTCATAATAGCGGTGAGTTCAGGAAATCCATAACCATTTTTATAACATGAATTTCTCCTCCCAGTCCATGGCTGATAATATTGGATGATGGCAACAGGAACCACATGTGGGGGCTGCACAGGAGATATTAACAGGACATTGTTTTCAATCCCCAAATGTTCCCAGAAAGTGGCAAGAAGTAGGCTGGGGCTCACCCTGATTTCATTCTTTCTCACTTCCTTCTGCCACCCCTTACCCAAATGCAGCATGCCCAGCCATGCAGGTTAACCCAACCACACTTACTCGGATAGGATACAGACTTGTCTGCTTTTTACTATGTGTAAAATAAACACTGTAAAAGTCTCCCATCGGTGTCCAAAAACACTGTGGCACAGAATGGAACCAGAAAGAGGAAATTTTAAAGTAAAATATCAGACTTGCTATTTTATTTTGTCTGAACTGAGTGGAGTGTAAACTGAGAATGTATCTGATGAAAAGTGAAGTTGATTTAAAATTAAATGCATAAATTAATCACATCTTAAAATGTGACATTGGAGGTATCAGGTAATGAGAAGTAGCTGCATGACTGTATGCATGTCAGCTAAATATACTTATCTAAGAGTCAGGTGCCCAGTTAAAGCTGGTGGTGTGGGCTGCCTCTTCTATGCTGCACACAGAAGCTGTCTCCCCTATGAGGGAATTTGTCCTGTTTCATTTATCCCACCTATCTCCTCCCATGTTGCATGCCTCAAAGAGAGAGTTCCCTTTCTGAGGTCCTTCTCTGCTGACTCCAGAGTAATCCTAATCAACTCTTCTGGCATCAGGCTTAACTCCAAAGCAGGGTAAGATGGGTCTTACCCTCCTGTGCAATACAAAGAACTCTAAAGTTACCCCCTGCTGCCTTCAAAATTGATTAGGAGTAGTTATATCACATTTGTATTCTGGCAACCAAATGCATGACCATGGCCCATGTTCTACCAATGATAACATCCTGCAGTTTGAAAAGAAACTCTTTTGGTTGTTGTAATAAATGTGGATGTACTTATTGCCTTCCGCTGAAGTCAATAATATCCAGTCATGTAGGTATCACAGTTTCTACACCCCAACTGCATCTGCATTATTCTTACAGAGAATACTACATGTATGTATACATATGCACATAAAAACAACTGCATCTATATACCTTCACACTGAAGTATCTCTGAATGTGAAAAATATAAAGAGATAGCTTACACTGTACAGATTAGTAGTTTATAACCTGAGCATACCTAAAAAAATGTATCCTGTATTTTTAAATAGAAGCTATTTCACAATCTACGTGGCTTTATCTACCAACAAGCTCATGCTGTCAGGTATCACCGAACAAATATCAGCTTTACTTACGCCTTCTCTTCCTACAAGGATGGTTTACAATAAAAAATATTAAAAGTGCATGGTTCATTTAATCACCTATTTTGTGAGTGTTTTACTTATGTCAACAAAGAACAAATTGTTTTCAGCTTCTGGTATCTAGAATGCGGTATGCAGCATAAATTATTCAAATCAAAGCAACATAAATCTTTGTACAGCAAAGGTGAAGCCACAGAATTCCTGGCTGTGTTACATCTTTGGGTAGGACAATGACCTCTAATCAGAACTCCTCAATACAGTCCTTACACTGAAGATGCCAACTTGCCACTAAGGACCTGATTATCTATAAATTTATGGGAACCTGCAATAACTGGTGTTTGCCTCCTGATAATGTTTTCTGACACATATCAGGAGATTCAGCTGATCTGTGTTAGAGATTATTGTACAGAATCTGCAGTTTATACAGGCAATGAGTAGACAGAAGGTCCATTTGAGACCTTTAGCTATAGAGAAGCACATAAGGAAAACTGTTTCCATAGAAACATGCCCCACAGCTGTAGTTAGTATAGGAAAAGTAGTTTTATGATTATTTCAATGAAGTTCTACCTTTTGTTTTCAATGCAAAATGTTTACAATAGGTTGCTTCATAGTATGATGTCAGTGTAGCTGAGGTCTTACATGTGAAATTCACCCCAAAGTGAAGGAACCCCACATTTCTCTCATGTGTTCCTAAGAGTTGTATTAGATTGTGTGTATAGTGTCTCCAGCAGAATGATTTTTCCATAAAATAACATTGCTTTTCAGTATTTATTCTCTATACAATAAATGTTTACTTCTACATCAACTCACAGCATTGTACATAAATTTCTCAGAAATTCAAAGTAAAATGTACATGACCAGATGAGCTTCCAACAAACTCAGGAGAAGGATGTCCAGTGATTCCAGGAGGAAGTGAGTCAGGCCCAAGGAGAACTACAGGAAAACAGAGGCTGGGCATGAAGAATTTGCTAACATTTTGGCAACATTTTCATTCCTTTCAGATATTTTCCAATTTATATGGAAAATTTCTCACCAGTTCCCTGGAATTAACAAGGTTGGTAGATCTCCAAACTAGTTAATCCAAGCTATTTTTAGGAGAGCTTTTGCCCTGTTTCTTTGCATGTCTGCAAAGGCGCTGGGAAGGATCCGTTTTATGGTGGTAAATAGACAGATCCATGCTTCCAGCTGAGATTTTTTCTCCTTCTCATTTCAAAAATGTTAGTTAACAAGGCTGCAGATTTCCCCTTCCTTCCTGGAATATTTCATCAGCTGCTACCATGTACATATGCAATGCACAGAGTAATGCGATGCTTGGAGTTTTTCTTAACGAGTCTGAAATTAATATATCACAATTGCACCAAGTCATACATACTACAAGCAGGGAGATACATGGCTAGAAGCTTGATTTTGGGCATAAATAAGTGAACAAGCCTAATGTACAAGGATTCAACACTGAATGTGTTGAAGTCTGTTGGCATGCCAGCTGTGGCAGAGGTTTTGTGTGTTTATGGTAATAACAGTGGTTATTTTGTTTCCTCTGTCATTTCCAAACAGGATTAAAATCATGTCCTCCTGGACAAATTTTGATCGCAGACCTCATAGCCATGCAAAACCCATGCAAGTTGGATGGATATCCATCTCGGTGTCTCTGAGAGGCACATTTTCTAGAAACAACATTCTGCAGTGAAGGACACCAGAGCCAGATACAAGATATTTAGACAGCACTATGTAACAGCTCACAGGGGTGGAGGGAAAGGGGGAGTGAAGGTTGTTGACCTAGGTATGTTCCCCCCATGCTGCTGAACCGAGCTGTGCTTCAGGGGTTCCTCCTGCCCATCAGTGGTCCACAGATGGTGCTAAGCTTTAAGGTCAAGTACTTAAGTTGGTTTTGAGAAGCGGATGTTGTCAGTACACCTGAATGTCTCAGCCTTGCTTCAGAAGCAATGTCCATTGACTTAATAAATATTAGGTTCATAAAACTCAGCTGTCTGATGCAGAAACTGATTTGTGGAAGATATAGCATTCTGTCATTTTGGGCAAGTAACTCCAAAATCTATCTCCTCAAACTATGGGAGAGGTAAGCAGTGGCTTCACATTTGCTAATTCTATAGAATCCCACAACAGCACTATAAGAAAAGAAGAAAAAAAAAAATGGGTAACATTTCACGCATCATTTTAACAATAACATTTTAAGACTATACCAATATGAACTGGTTTGTCTACAGAGGGTTTGTAAAAGTACCTCAAAACAAAATAACTTAACGACCCACAGTTCAGTAAGACATAATTGAATAATTCACATATTCACAAAACTTTATTTCCAAAACAGAGATCACTAGCTTAGTCATTTTCTTTTCAAGTTTGCAATATGACCCAGCTTGGCTCCTCAACAACTACAGCTAGGCTTCAAGATGATTTTCCTTGTAGCGTTTAATTTGCTAATGGGATTTGCATGCACACTTCCAAAGAAGTATCAAGAAAGTTGGCCTCATTGTTTGTGATGGCCAGACAAGGGGAAGAATAATTGTGTCATACAGAATCTATCCCTGCTCTCCCCACAGAGACATAATTATGCATCCAAAACGTAGAGAGGTGGAAGAGACAGATCAGATTCCACCTAAGTCTGAAGGATTAATCCCTATGTCACTTCTAATGGTACAAAAGGCCCAAGTATAATTTCCTCTTCTGCCTTGTGGTATACCAGATTGCAGAAGATTGCATGTATTATTTTAAGGTTATCCAGAGAAAATTTCCCTGGGCTTTCCTACAAGGACTTTTGACCACAGTATGGCATTTAAGGGGAAGGGCATTGGAACAGCTCGAAAATAGGACTTAAGGAGCACAGGAAGCAAGTTCCAGAACAGGCAGAGATGATGAAAGGGGGAGCAAATTCACGATGCTATCTGAAGATGATGGAGGAAATCTTGGCTGGATGAAAGGAAAAGGCAAAATTCCCACTGACTCAGTGGAGCCCAGAATTTCCTCCAAGAGGGAAAATTGTGCTGTGAGGGAGACCTGCCATTAAAGAGCAGGAGTCTGAGATGCATCAGCATACTGAACTACCACACTTTCTCATGAACTGCAGTGCCACGAGCCAACACCGGTATACATGCAGAAGAAGAGACCTGTACTGGAAAGGGTCAACATAAACAGCTCTTGCTGCTGGCAGAATCACACTCTAACATTTTGACAAGACATAAACAGAATCAGCTTTGATTTGGGGGACTCTGAGTGGGGACAAGGCACAAGTTTGTCCTCACTGCCAGCTGCTAGAACTGCAGGAGATGGGAGGTAACACTGTGAATACACCCAGCCTGCTCAGGAGCCTCAACCATGGATTTGGGCTTGTCTGAATCTTGTGCACATCGCGGGGAAGCTGGATCTGCAGCCACAGCTGCTCTAGCCCACATGGCTGCTACGTCAGGGCTCAGATATCCTTGGCTGCTGGTTTCAGGGGGTTCTCATTTCGGTATGTGTATGTGTGTGTGCTTTGCTTTCTTTGTTTTCAGGACACTCGTGAAGTGACTTTGTTCTTTCCATATTTTACACAGGAAAAAGAAAGAAGAAGGGGCTCTGTAAATTGCATCAAAAAGCAGCAAGTATTTCTAAAGCTTCTGAAAACACTTCAAGCTCTTAGGCAAAGCTGACACAGCTAGGGGCTTCTCAGAAAGCTGCATTAAAAAGGGACTTTACCCCTGTCAGACACATGGGACAATCCCCCACTATGGGAAGAGATGGGAAACGGCCAACAAAATTCATGGTTCTCTCACCAAGCTTTCTCCCTGTTTTCTATTTTGACTGTGTTGCAGGGGTCCATTTTTACGTGCTGTTTTTATTGTTTTGTTGATGTTTTTTTTTTTATTATTGTTTCTGTTTTTTGCCATGCTATCCAGCTCATGACAAGAAGAGAGAGCAGGGAGAAGCAAATCCATTTTGCATCAATAACAAAACATTGCATTTCTAAGGAAAGGAAAATAACTGCTTTTCACAAACAAGGCTGTGCCTGCTTGCCTGTTGGTTTGTTCAGAGCAGTTATCAAGCTAAAGGAGCCCTGGTGATCATGTTTTGCCAACACAGACAGAACAAAGGGTTATTAAAAATAATATAAGCCTACGACATATGTTACTGGTATTAAAGTTGATGCACATTTCTACCTATTGTGGGGAAAGCCAGGAGCTGTATTTTATCTTGAACAAAGTCAGAAAATAAAACTGTTTCAGGCTCATTACCTCTAGCAGGGATACGTATGTGTCTGCATGGGGAGGAGAGGCTGGGGGGAGCAAAGTTGGGTTTGGACAAAATTCAGCCAACTCTCCCCTGGAGTAGATATGGCTTGACACAGGAACTTCTGCAAGTATTTTCCCCACACAAGGGCTACGAACCAAAGTGAGGAGCAACCAGATAACTGTCAAAAAGCAGCAGGATCAGACCCACAGTTTTCAGACACAGAAACACATTTCATGAGACATTTTAGTACCACATACAAAAACTTGGTCATGGTGGTTGCAAGCAGAGACTGCAGCCAGAAATTAGGGTCCCTCTGCACTAGCTGCGAGACAAATGATGGCACAAGAAGGACTCCCTGCTTCAGAAAATTCTCCCACCCAGCCTCAGACTTCTGTTGCACCAGAAACCAGCCCCATTCAATGCAGCCCAACAAAATCTGTCCTCACATTGCCCCCCAAAGCATGCTCACCTGGCATTTTGCATGGTCTGGGAAGCCTCACAGGCGGCTGGGTTTGCAGTCTCACTCCATGTCTGACCTTACAGTTCCTGCAAAGCAAAGAAACTTGTTTGTAATGCTCGCACATTATGCCGGGATGGCGCGCTGTCAACACATGCAGCGTTATGGACTGGAAAATCCAAATACAGTTTGCAAAGCCATTGGAGGTTTTCCACAGAGTACTTGCAAGGGCCTCTCCTAATTGAATTTGCCAAAATTCACATGAACTCAGATTTAATCCAATCAGTTCTACATCACATGTCTTTCAACATTGACAAAATATTTTTTTCTAATTGTGACTCTCTTATGGAACCAAATGAATCAGAAAGGGACTTAAATGAAAACCAGTCCAGATTGTTCTACACTTTAACCTTACATCTGTGCTTAATTAGGATGCTCAATTTCCCTAAACTCAAGTCATAAAATGGAAGTAATCTGTGGCCTGTTTGTCAGTCATTACCGGGCAGCAGACCTGCAAATCAAGGCTGGCTCAAGCATGCAGGATGCTGCTCAACATGACCATGCAGGGAAATACGGGAGAAGTGACTGTGTGGCTGGTTGGAAAGGAATCAGGAGAAAAGCTCACCGAGAAAGACGTGTGAATGACCTACATGCTGGGAATGGGGCTGAGCCTTTAAAGAAGGGAGCAAATGAATGTGGAGAACAGCTGTGACTATTTAAAACTCCCCCATCCTGACTGTATGAGGCTGTTACAAAAGGCCTCATAATAATTGATACTGGACAGTATTTTCAGCCACAGAAAAGACAGCTTTCTCGCTCTTCTTCACGTAAAAGCCAAACTTTTTGGCCAGAGAGCTGAAAAACCTCTTAGGGCATAGCTTGGTCCTGCATACCACACAGGGCACCATGCTCCTTCCTACTTTCCACCGCAGCTGTTTGAGGGGCCTTCCTGTAAAGCAGTGTAAAGAACACATATAGAACACAAAAACCCTTTCCAAGGGTTTTTGAAGACCCTGGGCTGTCTCCTTAGCTCAGTCTTTCAGCCCAGTCCCAGCTCCAGCACCACCTGAAGCTGCGGCAAGGGAGAGCTGGGATCTACTGGAAGGGCTTGTGGCATTGCTGCATGGAGTGGCACCCCTGAGCGCCTCCTCTCCCTGCAGCCAGCAAAAGTAGCTGCAATTAACCCACATCCTTAAATGTGTGAGAGAGGCTTGTCGTCTTGAGCTGTTAAAGATGCACTTCTCGGGTCTATTGCAAATCACTGGAGGAACAATAAAACCCTACCCCACACGCCAAGGTCTGTCATCATTCATTTCAAACATGCACTTCAGAGTGTTGCTGTTATGTTGTTTTTTGACATCTTGAGATCTGCATGAGAAATCCCTGTGGACGTGCTGTAAATCCATATCTACAGCAGTAAGTTTTCATTGCATCAGTGTTATTAAATATATATATACACTTATATATATATTATTTGGCAATGCTGAATGAACAATTGGCCTTTAACTCCTCCTAGACTATTAGGTCGTACTATAGGTCAGCGAAAAGGTAATTTTCCCTAGATTTGTAATAAGGTCTGGGATTTGACCTATGACCCCAATGTCACAAGGTATTCATTATCTCCACACAGATGATATACAGGCAAAGAAACATATATTTTTTATAGAACTGGAAGAATTGTATTTGATGGGTACATTTTATTAGATGGGTTTTATTACCTGGATAAACTCAATTAGCAGACCTCATTAATTTTGAAAACGTAACTTATTTACATTGAGCTATTCTTCCTGTGGCCATTAGCATTCACAACATAAACTTGAGCTCAGGGCACAACAGATTTATTTTTATTTTTATTTTTTGGTTCAGTGGTGGCCAAATCTGAAAAAAAAAAATAGGAAAGAAAGAAAAAAAAAATTATTCTAACCAAAACAGAAAGCTTATTTTGTATCAATGCAGAATGCTCTGTCTAACCTGCAATTAAAACTTTTTTCCTCATTCTGAAGCTGTTTTTTTTTTTTCTTTTTTTCTTTTTCTTTCTTTCTTAATAAATACTAGCCAACATTCCAAATGTCATTTCCTAATGAGAAACTGAAATGTTTTGCTTCCAAAGCGGTAGAAACTAGCACTTTATATTTTGGGGGTGGAGAGGCTGTTTCCTTTGTCTTAATTGAGTAAATAGTTTCAGTCCCCTGCATCTGGGCTTTTGGAACAATTTCACTAGTCCACAAAAACATTCCACTCACTTGGAGAAGCTGTACCTGCAGGAAAACATTAGTGATATACAGTAAGCACAGTGTAAAGAGATAAAGACATAATTGAAAGGTGTCTGCATAAAATGCTCCCATATCAAATCCTACATGTTGCTAGAGTTTTGAAGAGGTAAAGGAACAGTCTGTGAACCACTTGTCCATACGTTATTGTTCCTCAATGAATTCCCAGTTGCAATTCTACCACAGTCAAAAAACTCCACCCTTTGTATGACAGATGCCACAGTCCCAGACCAAAAAAAGGGAGTGAGAGGCCAACAGCAGAGGATGGGGTTTGTTTCAGCTAACGTTAGACTATTTATGGTTGGTCCAGATCAAGCTACATTTTGTAGCCCACAGAGAAAGATAAAGCTTCTCCTGAGAACAAGCCACCCCATACCGCAAGGCAGGAGCATAAGGCAAGTGGGGAAGATCAGTCACCTGCTGGGGTCCCTGATGCTGCCACCAGGCAGCATCTCACATGCAGGCTACTTGAGCTAGGTGATGTGATTCCCATCCATCTGCAGTCTGGAAAAAAAAAAAAAAAAAAAAAAAGCAAGGACCATGTTGGCCCACAGCTAAGTATCTAGGATGAAGTTCCCTCAACCTTGTTTCACCCATTTCCTGCAACCAGAGCTGCTCTGACCGGCAAGGTGGAGAGCCCCTTGGCACAAGGAAGCATGCACATCTTCCAGGGGATATATGAGGTCCTAATACAGCTACACAGGGAAGAAAGGGGCATGGGCAAGTGTGAACAACCCCTCTACTGATGCTGAGGATCCAGCCCTTAGCATAAAGTCCTCTATTATTGTTAGCATCGTGAAGCAGCTTTTATTTTGAGACAGAATGACTTGTGTGTCCATCCAATGAATTCCTGTTAAAAGACTAAACCTGGTAGAGGATAAAAATCCATTACAAGTGAGAAGCAATTTACAGTAGAGAATTGACCTATAAAACCAACGCATTTCCACCACACTAATCCAAAACATATTTCAGAACATAGGTCTGCACTCTGAAATAGGTCTTGTTAAACCAACCGACCTGTTAAAATTATGGGCTTAGTGCAGCAAGCTTGTATATTTTAACAGGACTTTCATGTGCTGGGCTCTAGTCCTAGGAAATTTTCTAAGAAAGTGACCTCACTCCTCGCAGCTCAAGAAATGGAAGGAGATTTAAAAGCAAGACGCATCCCTGGGACATCAGAGCAAGCAGCTTGCAAGGCTCATGGCCTCTCACACTTTGTCCCACTCATTTTTGCATTGCCTCTCATCCCATACCTTGCACCTGAAGGAGCACTTTTGCCTTTTCCTATCTGTCAAATATTTCCCCTTCTCCTTTGTAAAATCTGCTTCAATTCCCTAATGTGCTTCCTCCTGAATTCTTGAACCTGGGGGGCTCCCATTCTCCCCCTGCAAAACTCCTGTGCACAGAGTGGGGACAGTGTACTCAAGGTCACCCACTGAAGTCCCCCCACAAAGCCCACAAGGTGTGCACAGATGTGCAGTGCTAGGTAGACGCCTCACTGCAGCCAGGGCAGGAGTGCCTCATATTATCCCAGAGCACGCCTGCTCTCAGGACTGGCCCACAGTGCTTGAACTGGGACCCTCCAGCATCCGCGTAGGAGAAGTGGGAGGCTCAGAGAGGGGAAGAGGAGCATCTAACTTTTCAGGAAAGCCAACTGTAATTATTTAAAGCTCCAGGGTCTACTTCGAAGCCTGTTGAACTCTGTGGAAGGAATTCAGTGGGCTTGCAGTCGCTTATGGCTGCAGGGTTGGATCTTGGTAGAGAAACAATGAGGTGTTGTTGTGTAAAGGGTTCTGCCCTCGATAAAACATTTCAGTGGAAAATTGATCTCCACAAGCGGGAGAGTTTCAGCCATCACCAGGAAGCCCATGCATGTTTGTTCTTTTTTTCTGCCAATGCAGAAATACAGCTTAAACTTCAGTCTACTCCTATTATTATCTAAGTTAAGAGAATAAGAACTGGAGTAAAAATAAAACTAGCAATATTATTTTTCCATTTCTTTTCCTCCTGTTTCCAGATAATGCCTTTATGAGTACACAAGACCTGTTAAAAATGGTAAACATAAATATTTTAACAATAACACAATTCATGAATGTGATAGCTTACTTCATAGTAACCTAGATTATTAGCATAGAGAGTAGCACAAGGGTCACATTTAGTAAAGAGGCAAAGAAGACACCTAGCTCAGTCTTGTGTGTGTCCACTGTCACTAATCCACCGCTCAACAATGACCAATATTTTCCTTGTTCAACAAGGAAAATGGATGGAGCTGTAGAAGCCCTTCCTATTATCCTATTACTATTCACCTGGAAGTGTCAGGTCTAGGCATGCTTCAGCTTCCCTGACACCATCCTGACATGCCTGGGTAATATTCCTAAATGTTGATGCAGCATGTCCCTGCTTCCACTGCATCACTGCATGATGCCTTTTTGCATTGGAGCTCCATCATGAACTCTCTGCTCAGCCAAAGCACTCTCCTGATACATCTGCTTGCCTTCATGAGTACTGGAATGGGCTGTTCTTGTATTTGCGGCATGCAAGTCCTTAAAGGTCTGCCAGCTTTCCTGAGCAACTTTGCCCTTCAGAGCTGCCTCCCCTGGCATCCCACTTACTAGTTTCCTAAATGAGCTCAAATACACTCTTCCAAAGACCTGGGTCTGCCCTCTGCTGCTCTCCTTCCTCACTGCATTCAGGATCTTACACCCCACCATTTCATAGTTACCATAGTCAGGGCTGTTGCAGATTTCCACATCTTCAACCTATTCTTCCATATCAGTGAAGAGCAGATGCAGCAGTGGGTCACCGTTGGTTGGCCCAGCCAGTACTTGTTTCAATATGTTATTCCTGACACCCTCTAGAAACCTCCTAGACTGCTCATGTCCCACCACGCTGATCTTCCAGCAGCTATCAAGGAAGGTTAAACTCCTCCATGAGAACCAGGGTCTGTGACTCAGAGGCTTTGAAGAAGGCTTATTCCACTTACTCACCATGATGGGATGCCTCTAACACACCCCCACCATGATGTTGCCTTTACAGGTCTTTTCTCTGACCTCCAAGCTCTCCACCAGCCAATCATCCACCCCACTGAGAAGCTAGTTATACCCAAGCTGTTGCTTTGCACAAACAAGCCCTTGCTCCCTCATCTTCTTTGTCTTCTCCTGAAGAGATACTACCTGTCCATCACAGTCACTCCAGGTGTACAAGTTGGCCCACCACACCTTTGTCACTCAGAGAACATTGCAGTTAAGTAGAAAAAGCTCCTAGTTTTTGGTCTTGTAGCAGTATCTTGGAGTCTATTCATCTTTAGTGCTGTCTCTGCAGGGATGGACTCAGGAAACAGAAAAACCTGCACCCTTTGGTTACTACAACAGGATAGAGCAGTAGCCACAGCTTTTGTTATAGACAGTTGCCTTCTATCTTGCAGAAAGAAAAAATATAAATATCAGTGTGCAAAAACAGCAGCAGAGTTAGGTCCTGAAGTGGGGATTCCATTGGGCTCTGTCAGAGGCTACACCGAAGTGCACCTATTCCCATTGCAGCTCCCTGATGGCTCTCTCTTGGCCTTGCCCCTGTCAAGGGGAGCAAGGATGGTAACAGGATGTACAATGCCCAAGAGGTCCAGGAGCTTCCAGAGGTGGTCACAGAGGCTGCTGGCTTGTTGCTGAGAGTCTGGGGCTGAAAAATGCAAAACCAAGGAGACTTTAAGAGTCAGCAGAGGATTTCTGGACAAGCGTAGCCCTTGCTATTGAATGACTGCCTCGTCTGCCCTCCAAAGCTTGTGCTATGTGTTTCAGTTGATAAGCTCTGAACACTTCATGGCTAACAAATGCATTTGATTCTGTGGCAAAGCAGATTTTAATACATTGAAAAACCTTGCTGAGCAGGACTGCAGGGCTCTATCTGCAGAGATACAGAATGTACAAAAAGACTGTTTCAACACCTCCTTAGCGAAATAGATTAATGCCATTTCTGAGATTGTGACATGGGCAAAACATGTCCTCATATGGTATAAACTCTTGGTGAGAAGAGCTTCATACCTTTACCATGATTTCATCACTCAAGAGTTAAGTGGCCATCCCAGACTGACACAAATCAAAACTTCATGTTACTATGGGACATGATCTGTTCCTCTCCTCTTCTTGTGATGACCTCCATCAACCATCAGATCATATAATTTTAAATAACACAAAATCTGGACCTTTTGACATAGATTTCCTCCCTGCATCTAAGGAAGGACAGCTCTAATTTATACCAGATGGTTTCAAACTGTAAGAAGCTGTGTGACAGCTGAGTGTTAGGCAAGCACAGGTATGCCCCACCCTATCCCAAAATGCATTTTCCTGTTCTCCTTTCCACCCAAGCAGGAGAAGATATGGGAGGGAACCAGCTGCCCAGCTCTGCACCACCAGAGAGTTATGCCAAGCAAGTTAATGCATCTAAGGGTCACATCTGAAATTCTCTGTACAGAGGTAAAAGGAAGAACTCTGTTCTTTTAATTTAAGAACAAGTCACAGATAAAAAAGGGGGGAAGGGGGGGAAAGAGGAGGGAGAAAACAGTCAACTTTAGAACTAAGTGCATGAAAATGCTTAATATATTGCCAGAATGTTGATGAAAATGAAGAATTGGATTCCAAAGAATCTAGAGAAAATGATCCCTTTGAGTCAAACATTAATAAAAGTCTGCAGTGATATAAAGATGATCTCATGTTCCTGGTTATTTCCCATTTGCAAGTTTTTTTTGATATAGTCTTTTTTTTTTTTTTTTTTTACTCCCAGATGTTGTAAAGTTAATTACACAATCATTTTTGTATTAACAAAAAAATGCATAAAGAACTCATGATGCACTACAGTGCAGTACAGAATGAAGGAAAATGACCCTCTCAGATCTTTAGAAAAAGGCAGTTTCTACATAATCCCACAGATGATATTTTTCAGTATTCTTTAGCCAGACATTTCTTTTTACAAGGGAGAAATTTTCAGCTCAGTCTGAAACTTGCTGGGAGCATCCTCTGTGTGCAAGCTACAAGGTCAGGACAGCCCCAGCAGTAAAGAATGCTTGCCAACGAAGAATGGAATAAATTCAGGCACATCTGAGGGAAAGTCTTTTGCAGACCTGTGTGTCATAAATCCTCTGTTCACTGTGCCTCAATGTCCCACGTGCAAGGCAAGATGTAAGGGGTCTCTTGTGTTGGGAAACACATGTGCTTAGGTAGACTTGGTGCACACATAACTCATCCCTGGGTGCACAACCACACATTCAGCCTGGCATTAGTGGTACATTGGATGACCCAGTGTGCCTGCAAATCTATAGGATCTGAAAATGTAAATATGAGTGTGTAGGTAAATGGTCTCTTCCACAAAGGTCTCAGCCACACAGGTCCCTAAATGTCTGTCGGAGCACAGAGGGAACAATCCCTGAGCTGGAACATGGCATTACATCCAACTGATGGTAAAGGCACTTGGGTGCAACAAGAGAGGACAAGTTTAACTTAAGGAAAATTCTGGGTTTGGTGGTGACATCTGGCCTTTTTTGACAGCACTGAAATTAGGAGATACTTTGACTAACAAGTGCTGCTGAAAACAAAAAGATTTTTAGGAAATTAAATCATAGATTCAGAGAATCAGAGGCACAGAGTTCTGTTTCTCTTGTCATTTCACTTATCAACAACCTTTTTCCTATATTTTTCCCTTCTTCTGAAGTCTAATGGGTCACCTTTGGCACACAGGATGACCAAAAGACGAGTCACCACTTCTGGCTATTTAAAGTTAACTCTTTTACAATGCACACAAGGGTTTGGGGGGATTATTTTGTAACAGATTAAAAAAAAAAAAAATACTCCCTGCTGTATTTGTCAAGTGAAGAGATATTTTATTAACTTTGTTGCAATGAATTTTTATAAGCCAATGAGGAATATTCATTCCTAAGGGGCTTAAACTAATGAAATCTTATAATGAAAGGTTATAACAAGTGCTTCAGCTCTGGATAGCTGTGTTTTTAAAACTGAATCTCATCCTGTGACTGATCTCAACTTTTTCTGCTTAAGAAAATACAACCATTTGCCTTTGTCGCACTATGGCTCTTAAAGCTCTGACACCTAGAATCCTGTGAATATGTAAGAAATCAGATTCCATCACAAAAAAAAAAAAAAAAAAAAAAAAAAAAAACTCCAAGTGTTATGCAAAGAAACATATATACCCCTTACTGATGTAGATTCTTAAACTGATCAATTTTAAAGCCAAATGAGATTGTTGTGATTGTCTCACTAGTTTCATTACTTTCCGTACAACTCTACAACTTTCTTATATTAATTCATGCCTTAAGATTAAAAGCTGTGCTTTCAGCAGAATAGCTCTTTTAAAAGAGTGTTTCATTTTGACTGAAAATATTCCAGTAATGGAGAATCCAGCACAACCCCGTGTAAATCATTCCAAATGATTAATTATCCTTGCTGTTAAGAACATGCACCTTCTTTTTTGGTCTGAATTTGCCTGAGTGCACTTTCCAGCCACTGGTCTTATTAGTCACTATACCTTTGTCTGGCAGACTGAAAAGCTCTGTATTACCTAAATCTTTTCCTTGTGGAGATACTCACAGGCTATGATCAAGTCTCTGTTAACCTTCTTTCTTAGCCATTACTTAAATCTTTTACTCTTAGTTATACTTTAATTATTCTCAGAGCTCCTCTCTGAACTCACTGCAATTTTTTTTGCATCTTTCCTGAAGTTTGGGTACCAGATCTGAACATGTGACACCAGAGACCACAGTGCCAGTACTGACAGCTATGGAAATACTCTCACAGCCTCTTCTTTTTTTTTTTTTTTTTATACAGGCAGAGACTGAATTCTAGCCATAGTGACATGCTAGAAGGTTATGCTCAGGTGATTTTCATCTTGACTACTAGATTTGTTTCCCTAACTTTTTCCTTCCACAAGCAGAGAATCCATGGAAATGCAACCTACATGTGGTGTTCCCAGACTGGTTCATTTTGTATTCAGCCACCCTAAAATACTTATTTAACCAGGTCCCATGTTTTCTCTCTGTTTCAGTGAGAAACTGTTGTCTCCGCTGTGAGGAACTCCATCCTGACCCCTTAAGTTATTGCTAAAATGGAAAACAGGGGAAAAAATCACTGTTGGACTATCTTGATGGAGACTCCCTGTCTATAATCAGATTTGAACAGACCATTGAACACATTCTCGGTCTTTTTAATGTGACATTGATTTTATAACATTCTGCTTTGTTATTCAAGATGTGTGGCCCCATATGCAATAATGTCACAATTTTATTGCATTGCAAATACTACTTCTATCAACAAAAGTTGTAATCACATTAAAATTTATTCTAAGCTAGTTCAACAAGATTCTTTTCTACAAATCATTATTAGTGGTATTTCCTTCCTTTAAATTGTTACTAATCTGGTCCCACATCTGCTATTTTGCTACTTTGTCAGGGAATGTTATCAGTTGGCTTTGGTTACTTGAGGTATCTTTTCTGCTTTTTCTAAATATGGGTGCATCTGCTTTTTTAAGAAGTCTTCTCATTCCCCAGGATTTACTGAAACTCATTATTAATGATCCACCAGGCTTCTCAGATCGCAGACTGAAACTCACCAACATGATGATTTGAAAGGGTCCTACTTAGTATCTGTAATTTAAGACCATATATAGTTACTGTGGAAGGTGGATATATTTTATCATTATTGCATGACTTTAATACACTTTCTGTTTTCTCCTTCTCTCTTCCTCCAGCCCCAGTGCAGAAAGGTTTATTGGATATTCCAGCTTCTTATTGACAGTTCTGCCATGACTAACTAGTAAAGCAACACTTTTATTGGGATTCCTTTTGCTCTTTAGATGTCCAAACATTCCTCCCACTGTCTTAAATTCTTCTGGCTATAGCTTTCCCTTTGTATCTTTTTTCTTCCCTCAGCAACTTTTCACATTTCATAATTTATGCACACTGCTATCCATATTTCTTTATTCCATATATTATGTACAGGGTTCTAATTGTTATGCATGCTTTCTTTTTTTTCATATGCACCTGACTGTTTTTAAACCCTCTTTCTTGACTTTAGCTTTTTAGATCTTGGATAATTTATAAAGTATTTTTAAATAATATAAATTATTAATTATTATTGTTAATATAAAATAATTAAATAAATATTTCATATTTTACCACTTCCAGTCTTCCAAGCTGAAATATGTCTTCATTACTCCAGTTTTGTAAAACTGGACTCTTAGAAACTCTAAATATATATATATATTTTACTGATATGAATTTTATGTGCTTTGCATGAACCAATGTAGTTGATTTGAGTCTAAACAACTGCTGATTTCTGGTTCTGAGATCAGTTTCTATCTCTCTGCCAGGATGACATCCAGTCTAGAAATGTCCCATGTCAACTGCCACTCTTTCTCAGCTAGAAAATTGTCATCTGTAATTCAGTAAAATTCCAAAGATATTTTAGTACTGGCAGCACGAAAATTCTAGCACATGCCATTCAGACTGGAATGCTCCATTACAAAAGACTTTTCATTTTTCTACACCTGTGAGACTGGCATTTAAGCAGCCAGTCATCCTGTACTCTAGAGGGATTTTGGGGACAGCCATAGACATCAGTAAGCCTCCATCTTCTGCTCTGTGTGTTGGGACACAAGCCCATAAGCACTGAAGATCACCTGACAATGATTCTGAGACAGCAAATGTCATTTTGGTCATAGGATGCCCTGTCCTTTTATCCTAATTTCATCTGTCTTTAAAAAGAAATTTTGAGCTGCTGACTTTAACAGTCCAGTCATGCCAGTTTTTCTTCCGGAGTCTTATAATACCAAGTGTGTGTGTGCTCATCAGTTAGCAAATTCATATCCTTTCTCTTATTACTGGGCTCCCTGTGGCCCTTGAAGGCAACTGGAGACTTTTTTCACATCCCTGGCACCTTGGTTAATATTGTTCTGGGTATCTTGATTTTTCTGCTATCTCCTTTACCACTGTTCTTGTTTAGTTTAAGACCTTTCAGTGCAGTCTAAGCAACCTGTACCTCAGAAAACTAGTTTCTACCTACTGCAATTACTTCTTCTGAGGCTAGTTAACTCAACTTTCCCCCCCATCTCCACAAGAGAGATAAATATTTCCCTGAAGCTCTCCCAATGCTATCTGGCAGCTCACCTCCAGGTACATCTTCTGGGTGCATCTTTAGTCCATCCATGATCTCTGGAGCTGTTGCCAACTGGTAGGACACCACAAAGCCCTGGATCTCTAATGCACAGCACAGTCATCAGAGAGGGCTACCCCTCCACAAGCACACTCTCCTCCAACGCATCCAGCCCAGATTTTTTTTTGAAATCTGGTTCTTTGGGGGAAAAAATAAAAAGGAAAAAGTTGGGTTTTGCACCCCCCATTTTCCTAAAAGTATAAAGACAAGACTTAATGGCCTGACCATTAAGAACTAATGCCATTTGGGATTACCAACTCTATCTATTGTGCTGGACCAGGGGAGATTGAAGGTTTTGGGGGCAACCAGGGCTCAGTTGAGACAGGTGGACACCAGGCTGCTCATTGCAGCCCTCAGAGAGAAGAGTGGCCACAAGGCCATCCCTTCTCACTGACTTTTCAGCCTTACAGCTCAAACTGGGACTAACCGCTTTCTTTGGTAGGCACATATGGAGCTCAGCAAGTTCAAGTGAGACCTCTGTTAGTGTGCAGAAAGTTTTCTTCCCTGTCTGTTCACCTACACAACAGTCAGTCTATACTCTAAGATCACTCTAGTTGTATTTGTTCTCTTTCTGCTACTTATCTGCTAAGCATTTCCCATACCATCATCTTTGTGCCTCTCAGAATTGCTTGGCTTTGCTGGTCACCACTGACTTTCCTGCTAAGCAGAGTTGAATCCCAGATTCATTTTGCCCTCTCTGTTTTGTTATTTTTTTTTTCATACATTTATTATATCAGTAGAGTGAAGGAAAGTATTACAGGGAGAGACAGTGTGGTAAGGGAAGCATTGGAAGGAAGTCAGCTTATATTTGTGCTGTCATTTTTAATGCATCATTTGTTGAATCTGTATATTTTATGTGGTCCAGAAATAGTTTCTGCATATCTTGTCCATCTCCTGTTTTATCCTGCAATTGGGATGTTGGTGATTTGTGTTCTTTATTAGGGTTAGACTCCTTTCTTTGATTCTTGGGATGGTTAGCAATTTCCTGGGTCTGGCAATAGCAGGGTGGTCTGCAGAGTGGCTCCTTCTCTGTCTCAACATGATGTGTTTTTGTTGTTGTTGTTGTTGTTGGTTTTTTTGTTTGTTTGTTTGTTTTTCAGTGCTTGATAAGACGATCATAATAATGTTTCAGCTTTCCAGTTTTGTTTAGTCATTTCTTTCCAGAAACTGCACAGCATTGCCAGCTCCCAAGGACAGAAGGGGTGATTTTGCAATCCAAAGACTGACAAGCCGTGCTTACTCATGGGGCAAGTCCCTTTAGACATTAAAAACTGCTGCTCTGCCTCTTTTTAAATAGGAAATGAGGACTGGAACAAGAGGAGGCTTCAGGAAAATAAACCATGAAAGTGTTTCTTTCCTAAGTACTGCTAAATACTCAGCAAAAAGTTACCAGAAAACAAACAAACAAACAAAAACAAACAAACAAGCAAGCAAACAAACAAACAAAAACAGATCTCCTCCTCCAACATTTTTGACAGTGACGAGTGTCCATAGATGTTCCTGGGAAAAAATAACTACAGTGTCTCGTTTTAACACAGCTGTCTGACCACTGCTAGCAAAGGGGAATATTCTCTGCGCAACCCTTACCCGGCACCAGCCACAGAGCTGACCCCCAAGCACTTCAATACCACAGGAACTGAAGCCAGAATGTAACTGCCCACGGCCAGTAGGGCTTAGACACAATCACACAGAGATCAGCAGTAATGCCATAATACCTGTCTCTTACATATACTTTCACCTGCTTTTATCAAGGTGGCCTGCTCAGGGCTTTCACATGAACATTTTACAGATGGAGAAATTGAGGTCATGGGCAGCTACAGAATTTTCTACACTTTTTACAACTGAGCCAAAAATATAATTTTAATTTCCCAGGTTCCCTACTGTGCCATAAGAATGCCAAATTGCATTATTTAATGTTTTTACTATTTAAATGCCAAAACCTATTGTCAGCTCTGCCAAAGGGGTAGAGCCACACGTACCATTTGAGGAGCATCAGACAAGAGATTCCTGTTAAATATCTGTTTCTGTGTTTATCCACAGTAATGACCCCTCAAGATGAGAAAAAAAAACATCCCACCCAGATAACAGAAATGAACTTCAGCACCTGAAAAATAAGGCATGTGTATGGATAGTAAAAGGTGGAGGGAAGTTAGGTTAAGTTACCTACAAGGATGTTTTTGTTGTTGTTTGTTTGTTTGTTTGTTTTTGTGAATTCCATGGAAAAATTATGTTTATTTGCAGCGGGCTGAGTGTTTCCAAGCTGGCAAAACTGATAAAACAAGAAACTGTTGGATGATGTAGCTAACAAAAGTCCTGTATGAGACTGAAATTCAGAAAAGCTGCTTCTACTGCACTTACAGTGTCAAAGGAGTGTTGGTGCCTGGAAGAACCAAGCTTAGTAGACATCATATAAATGACTTGTTTATAAACCACGATATGCAGAGAAAGTATATTTGACACCTTCAAAGAAAGGGCTAGGAGAAGAGGGGCAATGAAATTATATTTCAGACAAAATAGTCTCATCAGTCAGGCGTGGCGCTGCAGCTTCTGTTTGCTGACTGGTGCAAGGGGGAAGCTGCCTGCAGGATGTACATCCTGGTGGTAGAAAAGAATGTCAGGAATTGATTTTGTTTTGTCTTGCTTTCTAACTGGTAGACCTTGAGAAGATACCTTGGACTGTTTGCAGACTGAAGGGTAAAGGAGGAGCAAACAGGTAGTGTTTATGCCTGCAAAGGAAAAAAAGAGCAAAGTAGATGTCAGCTGGGGAAACTGCAGACTACCTTTTGTCATCTTCTAAATACATAA
This sequence comes from Netta rufina, assembly GCF_964035555.1. Lineage (NCBI taxonomy): Eukaryota > Metazoa > Chordata > Aves > Anseriformes > Anatidae > Netta > Netta rufina. The sequence goes on along the minus strand of NC_140123.1, from coordinate 71,059,462 downwards.
GGAATTGCTGCACATATGAACATCCAAGTAGCCCAGAGAAGAGGACTGGGCAGAAACCAAGTGAGCCCAGTAGAAACCTATCTCTAACAGAAACTGGAGAACAAGAGTTGGAGCCAGGGTGGCCAGCATGTACAGATTAGGACCAGATCCCCACAGACACCTAGGGGCCTCTTTTCCACTGATTCAGTAATTTGGAATCTCGTAAAGCCTCATAAATCTCTCTCTCTCTTTTTTTTTTTTTTTTTTTTTATCTGCTGTTTTTAATAGGGAAACAAAGAAGCCCAGTGTGAACACTGTACATATTGCTCAGAATTTAGGAAGTGCTTCCAGATACAGTTGGTGTCCTCACCAGAAAAAAAAAAAAATAATAAAATAAAATAAAAAGTCCCAAATTGCCAATATGTCACTTTAAAATGAGGTAATTTGGAGGTTTTCTTGGTTCTCATAATCCTTTGAATCAACTAGGCAAGACATGCATTATCAACATAAGAAGAAAGAGTGCAGGAGGAAAGAACATATTATCTATGTGCACAATAAAAAAGAATAAAAAAGAACACAACACTGAAATGACCATCCATTATAGTTCACTGTTGCAAATACACTTACAGAATAAATTCTCATTAAAAAAAAAAAGGGGGGGGGGCTAAGTGGAATAATTACCATTATGTGTCTGCAAGAGTGTTTTTCCATTAGCTGCAATTAATACAGTAATACTAAATTAAAATCTATTCCCATTTTGCACTTATTGTGAGAAAAAATTAAAGAGAGGGGAAAAAAAAAAAAAGGAAAAAGGACTGAAATGAAGGAAAAGCTAAGCATAATAATTAATATATTGATGATTTTGTATCGTCTCTGACCTGATCAATCATCATGAGATTTTGGTTTTATTTAATTAGCTTATGATAATGTCATACAGAATCCCAGTGTGCCGATGAAAACTGGCAAGTGAAAACGTTGACCTTCTGCTCACATATGCAATGCTGCCTTACGGTGTTAACAGCCTATATGCATCAATGCTAAGAGGCTTCCATCTAACATGAGAGCCACTGTATCAGGGGGAAATCATTACTGCCTACAGTGAGATCAGAGTTTGGCTCTTTTTGGTGCATGAGAGTCTGGGGAGCGAAAGGCACATCGCTTCTTGCCAGAATAATAATTGGGTGCTATGAGATTATGGAGTGCTGCCATAAACTGAAAATGAACAGACAAGTTTCTTTTTGTTTGTTTTATTAAATGCTATTATTGTTATTTATTATGTTCTTGGTCATCAATTTTCTCAGAGTTGCTAACAAAGTGCTGCATAAATCCAGCCTGTCCCTTTCTGACCTCTATAACATCATGCAATTTTCCCCATTCACCCTTAATTCGAGGTATAAACTAATGCAAAAACAAGCATTTTATTGAATGGCAAGTTTTCTACTAAAGAAATTTCTTTTGCAGTAGGAAGCAACTGCATTAGAAATAAATATCTCAGCCAGACCTCCTGCATACTTCTCCCAATACATAAGCAAAAAAATATGTTGTGGTCAAACCTACATTGTTCCATTTGCCAATTGCAAAATAATAATAATGTTTGATGGGCAAAAACTCAGCTGTCAGGAGAGAAGACAGACGATTCTGCTTATTGAATGCTATTGACTTCATGGGGCCAATAAAACTACTTGCAAATAAAAGAAAGAGGAACCGATTCATGTCCTGAGATGCTGTGACGTAGCCTTTTTCTGTTTGTATAATGTTGTGATTAAATATGGTGGGGCCCTAGGGAGTGAATTTTTTATTTGAAGGTTAAGCCAATATTAGCAAAAAATAAAATAAAATTAATCAAATGGCCCAGAGCATCACAGCCACAGTTGATTCCAAGAATGTTTGGTTACAAAATGAGCAACTGACTAATTGTGTAAATGCTGTTAATTAGCTGTGCAGAGCCCCTAACTGGGCTTTTCCCTGTAACTAATAAGAAATCAATTAGCTAATGAAGTGGCCATTAAATGCTATGCTAATCTTAGCTGGGATATTTTTAATGTTTCTTCTTCTTCTTCTTTTTTTTTTTCTTTATGATCCTTCCTAATTGCCATTGCCATACGGAGCTCACAGCTTTCAGCATGTCTAATGAAACATCATTATATCATAACTGGCATTCTTGGAAGAGTTAGTGGCAAACCTGCTTCCCAATTATTTTTAATTGCCAGACATACTCATAACTGGGCCTTTTACCGCATAGTTCAGATCCCTGCACTGTCATGTAATATACACAAAGATTGTGTTTTCTTCCCTTTGCATATGAAGCGTGGCTGCAGCACCAGCCATGCTGGGGAACGCGCGCAGCACCCTGAGCAAGGACCCTGAGCCTTTGCTCATCCTTTGGCTGCAGCCTGCGGAGGCTCAGCACCGCTTTCCCACCGAGTAGCTGAAGCTAATCTCAAGGAGGTTTCACCTTTGTCTGAGAACGTTCCATGCCTGGTAAACATCATTTGCAGCCAACCGCTCAGAACTAAAAATGCGACTGCGGCTCCTGGTTGCTTATGCCAAAGCACTGCGATTTAGCAATTATTATTGGGATTAGCAATTGGGGAGTGTGAATGTCTTCAGTAATTCCCACAGATTTTGTCACTTTCTAAAAGAGTTCATTATCACCGTTTATTTGTGTCTATAAAGTCCAACTTCGAGAAAGAAGAAAGTGTATCTTTGCTTTGGGTGGCACGGCTGCAAAATAAGTATTTCTTCTTTAAAAGAACCCTTTGTAGGGAGGGAGGCATGGACAATTCTCAGTTTTTAAAATGCTCCTGTAGCTCCTAGTTTTTATTTACCTCCCCAGCACCTATCTGGTAATGGAGTCATGTTTAAACCCTGAATCTCAATGAACTTCTCTAAATCTACTGGTGCCGGAGTAGGTTATGTGTCAGGATTAGGCTGGCTCCTCCCTGCCCCCCACAACACAATAGTACTCGGGACATCTGTGCACAAAATACGCGCTTTTTTAAAGAATGTTTTCAAAAGAGAGTCTTGTCTCTCTCACTCCCTCTTTTTTTTTTCCATCCTCCCTCCTTTTTTGGATAACATGCAAATTGAATTGGTTAATTCTGTACCCCAGTTTCAGGAAATCTGCCACCAGCAGCTGCCACTGTTTCAGATGTCAGGAGGATGCAGATACACTGTGACATTTTGTTCATTAAATAAACAAACCAGGTTCAGGCTAACAACATTAGGTAGAAAGCCCCATCAATTCTTGTACATTTAGTTCACATAATAGGAAGTGACAATTGTTCCTTAGCTTCATAAGCACTATATTGAAGAACAAAAGGAAAAAGCATACATAATGTGGCAACAGCAACAACAGTTGCCATAAAATCCTGCAAGGTTGATTTAGATTAATGAGGCACATAACTTTTTGCCCAAGGCTACTTAAAATAAATATGGCTACAAACATGGCTACTAGGGTAAAGGAAAAAAAATGTCAGGATTTTTTTTCTCTTACATATGGGTTTGTTCTTATTTATTTGATTTGACTATCAATAAGAAAACTTCTTCAGCGATAGCCCCTCTATAGATGAACGAAAAGGATTTGTACTGTATGTTAGTATGAAAACAAGGAGCAAACAGAAAAAAAAAATCCCATTTTTGTACATTTCAGTGGCATAATATTTTACTCAAAAATGTTAACTATCATGTTGACCTTAGGTTAAAACGATAGATATTAGACACTCAAATTAAAAGCCATAGTCTTTTCCATTGTGACAAATCAATCTATATGAAATATCAACACTTCTGGCTTTTGCATCAATCAGATATATCCTGACTTTTAGGGAATCTAGGGAATATAAACAGTAAATTGCCAAGAGAACAGGTACATTTCATCGTGCATGCATCGTCTAATATAAAAGTCACTAAAACTGGAAATTCGGTAATGGATTTAAAAAAATAAAAGGATGATAATGAAGAGGAAGAAGAGTGGCCTATCTAAAATCAGGCCATCCTAAGACTTGGATATCATAGATAAGGCTGTCAGTCAGACTTAGACTGAAAGGTACAGACAATAGAAAAAAAAACTCGCACATTAATATGTATAGCACCATGATGTGGCTTTTAATATTCCAAAGGGACTTCAGCAACTCCATGGGAAAAAAAGCCAAGCGGAGGCTGGCTCTTGCAAATCCTTGTTGATGGAGGCCACCCCATTGGAGGATGTGTGCCCCTTCCCTGTGCCTTCAGCAAGCCCAGTCTCACTCTGCCCCACCCTAGTCCCTATTCTCAGCCTTGCTAGAACCTTGTCAGCATTTTGGAGCCACCATCTCCGAGGTCCTGCCTATGGCCAAGGAGCCAGCAGGGACAAGGGGGCGTCATTCTTGGCATCCCTCCTGCAGTAGCCCTGGGAAGTCCTGTCCCCTTGCACCACAGCCAGACGCGGTGCTGGCAGGTGTGAAAATGCACTTTCATTCAGATAGCCCCTGCTGCCTCCATATATGCAGAGGCTGAAAACAACAAGTGTTTCCAGGACAGGTCGGCATCAATTTAAATATGGCAAGGGGTTGCACACTTCCTTCCTTGTCAAGATGTTCCCTCATAGGGATTCTGGGCTCCTCCACCTACTGTTAGGGCATCTCCCCACATGTCCAGGACAGGTTAGTTGGAGGGCCTGTTCTTTCCTGAAGAGTGCAAGATGAGCGGAGTAAAAGTTTAGAAGCAGGCACACAGATTTCATGGGGCCCCATGGGCTTGGAGGGTTCTTGTGTGCTGGCACAGCCTGAACCAAAGGCCACTGACAGCAGAAAGTACATTTTCAGTGCCAGCTTCCTAATGACCTTGGGTTGTCCATCAGAAACTACACTACAGTACCCCCTCAGTCTGCAGGTGGAGAACATGCAGATACAGCAGCTTAGAAAAGGTGAACACAGCACCCACCATTTTGCTCCTACTTTCTTTCTTGCCCATTTGTATCAAAGCTCCTCTACACAATTCCCACTGACAGGTGTGGTGTGAGTCATGGCCAAGAGAGAATTTTGGCAGAAAATTGCAAGATGAGCTGGTGGGATCAGTAGCATGATAAACCCTCAGCTTGAACTACATACTGATAAGGAGATTATTTCTGAGGGATCTCCATATCCACTCTGTAAACCAGCCTGAGTCCTAAAGAAGTCTGTGTTTTGACTGGAGAATGTTATACATCTAAAATTTAAAAAGAAAAAAGCTAACATTTATTCTTCTGATCATTTTTTATTATATTAACTTTACCAGCTTTGTAAGAATCAGATTGTCACAAAAGTAAGACATTTCTTGTTTTTTGTGGACTATTGTTCTTCAGGAGAAGATATGCATCTCCTTAATTTTATGTATTTCCACTTGCTGGAATAATTTTTAAAGGATTTCCCCCTCTTAGATCTTAGGACAATGTGGACTCTGCAGTGGACAAGTTGTTCTTTGATTTTATATGAGCCAGTTAATTTGCTTTATGTGCTGCAGTTTTATCCAACCACACAATTTTTGTGAATACCATTCCCAAGACAGTGACTGGTCTATTTCCAGAAAAATATGGAGGTAATTTTTATTTCCTTGATATGAACAGCCTTTCAAGTGAAGAATCACAATAGATGATGTTTTGCAAACTGAAATAAACACTTCAAAATCTGTTGAAAAGATAGCTACAGTGATGTAAGAGATGGATCACATTTAGAAGAAATCCCAATAGAGAAACAGTTGTGATTCTGAGTGACATTTCCAACAAACAATGAAAGAACAATAAGTATTCTAGATATTCTCTTGGGTAGTTCTTTTATTTACTGTTATTTCAATAATAGGCAGATGCACTTCCTTCCTTCCTTCCTTCCTTTCTTCCTTCCTTCCTTCCTTCCTTCCTTCCTTCCTTCCTTCCTTCCTTCCTTCCTTCCTTCCTTCCTTCCTTCCTTCCTTCCTTCCTTCCTTCCTTCCTTCCTTCCTTCCTTCCTTCCTTCCTGTCCCTTTTGAGTTCTCTCCTACACCAAGCTGAAGAATTTTCGGATTTTCATAAGCTTTTACATCTACATATTAATGTTGCATTTAAAAATCTCATCAGGGATAAGTTGTTCATATAGTAGGGACATGGAACCATTTTAAAACCCATCTGTTGGGGAAGCCAAGTACCACTGACAGTATGAGTAATAAAGGGATGAAATATAAAGGAGAATAATTTCATATGGGGAATTTGTGGAGCTCACAACACACCACTGAAAGTCCCAGTCACAATGGGTGAAGAACTGCCCAAGGACTTAAGGCCTCGGAATAAGATTTCTATAGATTTATCTGAAACTGGTAAATTGCCAAATCAAGATAAACTAATTTAAGCTATATTTAACCCAGTTTACATATACCTACATGAGGGATTTGCACTGGTACCACTGGACAGATTTAAAATAATTTTAGTTGACAGCACTGTAGCTTTTCTAATGTAGGTAAGTGTAAGTGTTTGTCAAAAAGCAAGGTGAAGACAAGCAAGTTAAATGTAGTCTAACCATTAATCTCAAGAGACAGACTTCACCCTGTATACCATGTCACCGAGGAAAAAAGAGATTAAACAGGAATGCAGGTCATCAAATATTTTTATTTCTTTCTCTTTTTTTTTTTTTCTTTTTTATTCTTGTAGCCCACACTTGGAAAAGTGCAGAAATCACCTTCATAGGAGAAGAAAGAAAATTTGCACCGAACGTGCTATCCCCTCCCACCTTTCCGTGCAAATTGTGGCAGACGTGTTTAGTGTGAGCAACAAGAAGCTCAGCAGAGGATCAAGGGCCTCTGAAATACAGCTGAATCCTTCAGCAGCAGGAGAGCACCACTTCCCCAACAGCACTGCGAGCTTCTCATCTGGTCCTGCCTCGATTTCTGGAAATTTACCCCATCTTAAATTCTTGAGCAACGAATTAAATAAATCCCTTCAATCTGCGCCTCTAAGATCTCCACTATAAAAGCTGCCTCGTGGCGCTCTGCCCCCAACAGTCTCTGACGTTGCTCCCAGCTCCCCAGGCAGCAGCGCTGGGCTGGTGCCCTGTCCCCCCCAGCAGCCTCCCTAGAGCCGCTGCCCAGCTGGCCCCATGCCCCAGGGGCTCGTGTGTACATGGGAAACGCAGGCAGGAAATTACGTTTTCCCTCCCCATAATTAATAAGAACTAAACATTTGTGGGTTTGTTGCCCCTTTTTAAAGCACTGAAGCTACAAAGAAAAAATCTGAGCATTTCCAAATAAAAAGTGACTATTTCTCACAAAAGAAGTTAAAAAAAAAAAGAAAAAAAAAAAGAAAAAAAAAAGTGTGCAATAATGCAATAAAAATATTTATTTTTTTTTTCTAAGTTTGGTTAAAGAATTCTCTAACAGTTGCTGTGGGCACATTTTATTGCCAAGTCTGATTCACTGCAGCATGAAAGAATGCATTAAATGTTAAGCACATAAGTTATCTCACCAGCTTTAACACGGCTTTTCATTCCGAAAGTAAGCGCGGACTCCAGAGCTCTGCGGAGTGAGAATCTAAGTTAGCACTGCTCCTCCTCTGCACATTGCTATAGAGCGTGTGTTCTGTGGAGGTCACAGCACAGAGTCCTGTGCTTACAAATAAACCACACTTTTTACAGTAACTATTCTTACTTTGGAAATGCTGCAGCTGCCCAAATGCGAGTGAAGCAGGAGAGACAATATGCAGCAGATCTGCCTGACAGCATATTGCTAGCACATTTTCAGGTGAGCCCTGAAAACAGATAATGGGCATGCTTTCCCTGAAATAGCCAGAGCATCTTTCATAGCACGGCTTCGGCAGTGATATGGAAGCAAATTCCAAGGAGCTTTGCAGTTCACCTCTTATTTTGCTTCTCTGCAAATCCTGCATAATGTTCAAATTGTTTCAGGGATTTAAAAATATCAAAGTGTATTTTTTTATAGAGGGGAATAAATCACTGGATCAAAGATTGGGGTGAACTGTGTTCCTTGTTCCTCTTTGCATCATTTTTAAACAATTGTGTAGTGCAAATTCCAAGCTTCAGATTGGATTTTCTAAATAAAAATCTCCACATCTTATTTCCTATTAAGCCTCCATTTTGAAACTATACTGTTTGTTCTCTGTTTTAAGGAAAATGAGTACTGGATCCTGTGAGCGAGAACTTGTAAAATCAGGTCTAATATGTGTCTTTATCACTAACTACCATATTATTGTGATTAAAACACATAACCTACAGAAAGATGGGTGATCATTTTGAACGATTCTGTCTGAACTCAATTAAAGGAGACAAATATCAGAATTGATATCTAAGACGTGCCAAGGGATGCATTTTTAAATTATTCAAAGACACATTACAGCACTGAGAACTGCAGAGAACCCATCTAAAATTTTGGATAAGCATTTCTCAGCATGTTATGTTTTGTAAAGGTCATTTCTGTAATACACTGAGCAGAAAAAGTACATTTTGTGCCTATTCCATTAATCTGGTAAGTTAATGCAAAATTATTTTAATTACTTTTATTGAAACGCTGTGTACACCTATGTCAGTACGTATATTATAAATAATAAATAATCATTATTAGACTTGGTTGAATTATTCATTGAGGATAAATTATCTGACAAATACAGGCTTTTTCTCTGCTTGTGACTTGTTTATGAGCAATCTTGTCTTCTCTGAATATATTCCTTCTTGCATTTTTTTTTCTCTGTGAATAATGAAGGGTATTCGGCCAAGGATTGCAAACTGCTCGCTCAGATTGCTCCTGCTCTGGTTACATGTGATCACTTGGAAAATGTAGATGTGTCAGTCACGGGGGCTTGGTTCTGGTTGCATGGTCACTGGGCTAGAAGAAGGTCACAAGCATTTGGGGAGGGTCTGGGCATTACAAAAGTGCTGGGGCAGCTCTTTCTAACTTATACCTCCACCACTGCTTACCAAGCCTGTCATCTGCATTCCCAAGTGTCATGTACAGTCTCTGCAGAAAGATGATAATGTATTGGTGATCATGAGCTGAACAGAACTGATGTATAATTAATAGCTCATGAAATCACCAACAAGCGAATGAAGAACTCCACCTGGGGACAATAGGAATGAAAGCAAGTGAGATGGGATGGGGACTTCTCACAGCAAGTACATGTAGATTTGAGGTAAAGGGAAAATAGGCTGACAGTGCCCTCAGCACCAAGACCCTAACAGGGCTCACATGGGCATTCAGAAAGTTCACAAACCCGATGAGCACATAGCCAGAGCCCATAAATGCCTGAGGCTCCAGATAAAGCAACCCAAAGCCCCAACCCTGTAAATAAGGACAGGAGAAAGGTGGGGACGAGGACATGAGGGTCCAGAGCTGAGAGCTGGAGGGCTTATCAAGACTGGTGTGCCCCTGTCCCCACACACACCCACACATGTATGGGTGCTGGTGCTGGCAGCAAAGAGCCTAAAACTGTGCATGTGGGCTTTTCAGGGAACCGGGGGGGGGGGGGGGGGGGGGGGGGACGGACGGACCCCAAAAGCGGGCAGATCAGGGGTCTGCCACCAAGGGGGTGGCCAGGCCTCAGGCCAGCACTGAGAGGGATGTCCCAGCGGTGGGCATCGCTCGGCTTAGGGCAGGCTGCAGAAGGACGTCCCACAGCTCTGGGCAGTCCCAAAGTGTCACAGAGACAAATGTTGGAAAGCGAACACTCAGCGGAGCAAAGAGCAACAATGAGCACTGCAGTTTGCTCACAGATGCCTTTGTCTTGGCTGCTCACACGGAAGTTCACAGTAAGAAAGGCTATTGTGCTGACAAAAATGTGTGTGAGCAAATGTTTACATAAAACAAATGGGAGGGCACAAAAGCAGCAAAGGGTAGGGTACCCTGAATGCGGCAGGCTTTTCAGGAGCACTGTTTCCTGTGGGTTGGTTTACTCCAGGTTTGACTGCTTTGAACTGGCTCTCACGGTTGTGGTGGCAGCCCCGCACTCACTTTGGAGACGTGAGATGCAAGTGCGGGGTCAGACAAGTCTCGTGGTGGTCGCGCCAACATATAGCCAGTGCACATCCTGCAGGCCCTTAAATTAAAAGGAGCAGGTCAAAGCCTGCCTCAGATGTTCCTCTTGCTCCTGATGCAGCAGAAGAGATCAGTCACCTTATGTGGCAGCTCTGGATGATGCTGGGCGTGAGACACGAGGAGCAGGGCACAGGTGAATCTGCCCACTCCCAGCACACCATGCACCCAGCCCACTCGAGCCACGCTTTGCTGATGTTCTCTTTCATTGAAGATTAAGCCTCCATTTGTTTTCCGGCATTTGATGTTTCACTCCCAATCATCTCTAGGCTCGGCACCAAAGTTGTCTTCCTGACAGCGGGTGCCAAGTGTGATTACCCGCCCGGCTCCAGATCCCACCTCGCCGCGGCTGCGCTGCAGCGGCTGCAGGGGCGGGCAGGCTGCAGCTGCGAGAGCAGCGACACCGCCGCCGGCCCCCACACTCGCTCCCTCTCTCTCTGGGTTGGTGGTGTTTTTTTTCTTGGCTTCATGTAACTGCACAAAGGCAACACTAAATAAGGAAAATATGCTTCCCAGTAACCCAAACTGACAAAAACAAAGATGGCATGCTTGTGTAATTAGTTACACATCTAACTTTTTCTTTTTTTTCAACTTCTCTTCCTTTCAAACACCCCACGACAACTTCGCAGTCCAGGCTATGAGTGAAGCTGAAATGGATGTAGAGTGGTGAAATCAGCATTTTTCTTTCCCCCTAAAACACACTACAGACCTTAGGTAACTCCTGAATCTTGGAGTCCCTCTGTGACTGCTTTCTGCTGTGAGAGCAATTCATTAAAAGTTAATTAAAAGGTGAAGTTCAATATGCAGTTTCCTTTAGCTAATCCTCCTAAGGCAGCTTCATATGGCACTAATGTATCCATTTTGTTGATGTTAGAAAACAAAAAGGCAAGATTGTCTAATTAAGAGGTTGGTGTTTACAAGAGAGAGGTTTTCTAATTGGCAACTTGGAGTCTAAATTAATCTTAATGCTGCTCATTTAAGCATTCTCAATCGAACTTGGACTTTTCCCCAGCAAGAGCTCGCAAAATGTGAATCATTTCCAGGATCTTTCAGAACAACAGTGCTCAGCCTGCTAGCTCTTTCTGTGCTCAGTCCCCTTCAGGGGCCCAATTCTGAGCTGGCTCCCCCTGGCCCTGGTGTGGGAAGCTTCTTGTTATGGTCTTTGCTGGGCAGGCTGGCTCCCAAAGGTGGAGTTTCATCCCTATCTTTCAGCATGTTTTCACGCAAACATCTAAATGTGTGCTGTATGGCCATGCACATCAGTATTTTTCTGGTAACACGTTTTATATGTTTTGCAGAAATGAACACACTTCATCTGATTATGTTAATGCCAAGCATTTTTTGTCTAATAAAAGACAAAAGCATAATAACTGTATTCCTACTAATTCTGGCTTATTCTGACGGCAGCTACTGACTTCCTGCGTTACAGTGGGAATACAGAAAAATAAAAGAACACTGCCTCCCCTACCCCTCTCCCCCCCCTTAAAAATATGAATTTAAACTGCCCAGACACACTTATGAGAAAGGGAAAAAATATCCTAAGCTGCCATCACTCAGGCAGTTTTGGCCACCCGGACTTTAATTTTGGCGACCATGCTGGTAACAGTATGTGGAAGAAATCAAGACTATCACAAAAATAAAATAGCTATCTCAAGAGAAAACCAAATCTAAAATATAGGCTATCCAGGACAATATTTTCCTTTTTTAAAAAAAAAAAAAAGAGATACTAGCAATGACAAAACTCAATATGTTCATCAAGGACTGTCACACAGCTGAATTAAAATTGTAACTTACCCAGAAAACGTAAGTGCTACCCAAGGGCTAAAGAAGGTGACTTTTTATTTACAACATTTTACATCGATTTTTGTTTCTGCTGCCATCACTGGTGACTCAGCCCTCCAGTGTTCCAGTGTTTGTCTTTGTGTATATGACAATCTGCTTCTCCTTTAAAAGAAGCCACGTAGGCAGAATGTTTTCCACTTTTATCTCAATGTACCTCATGCGGTAACCCCACGCTTGTCAATAAAATATGAAGGTTAGAAAAATACCCCTCACCAACATGACACTTTCCCCTGACATCTCCTGCTTCTTCCTTCTCCTTTGTTCATTTGCATTGTTGGTGAACCATAGCCAAAAAGAAAGGAGAAGGAAAAAAAATAAGCCATTAAAAGTTCTCATTTCTTTGCTAAACCATGGAAGCCCCCAAACACCAGTCTGTACTGCCCAGATGCTGCAGACATGTCATGCTGAACTGGGAGCTGTGTGGTTGGAAAATATTCGCTGCCCGCTAAAAAAACTATGCTGGGTACGCCCTGGCGTTCAAGGTATGGAAGCTAAAAGTGGGAGCAGCCTTCGTCAATTCTAGGTTGCAAAATGCACTGTTAAAAAAAAAAAAAAAAAAAAAAAAAAAAAAAAAAAACTTACTTTACATACAGGAACGCCCAAATCTTCCGGTCCTCGGCGCACAAGCACTAGATGTGCTCTGGTATTTCTGGGAGCTTGGGAGCTGGAATAGCATTCTGGGTATACTGAAATTAAGAGGTTTGGGCATGTTTGTGAGTCTGCTGAGTTCCTTGCTATATGTTTTCCAGGACAGAAATGTGAAAGAGTTTCCCAGTTATAGCCTCCATACCTTTGCTGAGAAGGGATGCCACAAATCACGTGAATAATTAGTGACACTCTTAAGCATCTAGCACTGTGCCCATTTATTTTCTTGGCACAAAATGTATTAGTTCTACACTATTCATTTAGTTTGCATTTAGCAAGAGATAAATTTTAGTCGGAAGCTGTACTGAAAGACAATATATACTGTACGTTGAAGAAAAATCTATTTGCTCTAAGACCATAGCTTTCTCTAAAAAGAAGAAAAAAAATAATCAGGAGAAATAGCATGGAGTTAATTTGTATGAAAACCTAATTTTTGCATAGCTTTTGATTGTTCAAATCTCCTAACTAAATGGCCTGCAGTGACCTTTTCAGGAATGCTGTACTCAGAGCTAAACTCTCACCAAAAAATGCACGTTTCTGTGATCCCCTCATTTAGATAATAGCTCTGGGTCTTTAGCTATAAATGTGGAGTGAAGGGAGGGAAGAAAAGTGAAAGTTTTTCTTTCTCCACAAACGTTAATGAGACTTTTCAACTGTGCTATAGAGTGGAGGAACTTAAGCCTCTCGAGGTGTTTCTGTTTTTCAGGCTTTGAGCTCTTGCTGTGCCTTGCTCTCTCCATCCCGCCTCTGAAAGGCCCTCAACAACCCATGGCTTTGTCTCGGCATTTCTCAGTATAAGCTACAGTCTACCAGGACCACTTTTTTGCTTTCATATTTCAGCAGAAAAGCAAATAGAAGCGGAAACTGTTTGATGTATTTTAAGTAGAGAAGGCTAGTAAAATATTTTTTAATGGGGATATGAAGTCTTTCAGCCAACAGGATGCTGGTTCAGTTCCAGCCCAGATGAGGAACAACTAAAAGTTGCTACCATCTAAAGGCTATTAAAGCCTTTGTAAAGTGAGTAGCTGCCTAAGTACTGTTCCCAGTGGCCACATCACAAAAAAAACACACTAACAAGTCTGTCTTCAGCCTCCCTCTTGTTGGTTTCTCAGCAAGAAGACAAGGAATGAGCGGCCATGGGGATCAGCCATCCTTTCAAGAAGGTTATCAACACACCTGGAGGTTCATGCGCCAAGATGAAGTCTGCCTAGAGACTTTATCTCATGCTGGTAAGTTAAATTGCATGAATACATAGATGTAAGAAGTCTTTCTCTGATGGGTTAACAAGTGTAAATCCATCAAAATACAGCTTTGGAAAGTCTGGCACTAGATTCGTTCCCAGCCCACAAGAGAACGAGTATCTAGGCTTGTATGTGGGCTTGTTCACCCATGCAGATAGAAGATGCACATGTGAGCAGTGCCATGGCCCAGCAAGGAGGGCACAGCACCACATTGGCTGCCCAGAATGCTGCCTTGCACAGACATGAGTGGAGCCTGGGGAGGTAGCCGTCGTGCCCAGGGGAGCTGATCAACCCAGGGGACCTGCACAGGGACCACAGCATCAGCCTACACTTCCTTCCCGCAGCTAAAGCTTTGTGCGCTGGCAGGATTTTTCCTTAACAGGCTGCATGTTCAACTGAGTAAACTCCGTTTTACCCATGCATCTCTCTGTAGTGCAAAACAAGGGAGGAGGGAGGAGGCATGAAGCAGAAGTCTGATTCAGGAATATAGGAATACAAACTATATTGTCATGCATACACACAGACTTGTTTGCTGAAAGTTTCCTGTACATCAAATTAAAATAGATAAAGCAACAAACTCAGACACCATTTACCCATAGGGAATATACTCAGCCTTTATTTAGCCACTGAAAATTTACTCCTGCTTGTCTGTATCGCTAACCTGCTTGGGTAGAGTGATGTTTTGATGCCTGAATACCCGTAGGGTTTCCAGAGAACATATCATAAGATTCACAGCTACAGACACATCCTCATAACGAAGCAAATTGGACTTGGACGGGAGCCTTGTGCAGAGCTACTCAGCCTGCAGAAGACTGAGGGCATTGGAAGAAGAAAGCTTTAGCACCTCAAGAAGCTTGCTGCAAAAATGCACATACTTAAGGTCATTGGGTACTTCTAGAGCTTGCAGGAGAGAGGAGAGCTAAAGATTATGTTCTGTGATTTTGGGGCAGAATTCAAGTGCTTCTGGTCATACCTGATGCTTTTGATCCCTTTATGCATATCTTTCCATGCTTTTCACATGGCAGTGAAGGCACTTTCCTGCCTCCCAGCAGTGTTTTAAAAACAAAAACCTGAAAGGCTGTGAGGCACACACGAGTCACAGGATCAAGTCTTGGACCCCATTTATGCAGAGGTTTCTTTGTGCAGGGTATTGTCTATAAGGTCCAAGCCATAAAGGTTCCATGTTGGCTCTGTTCTCATATGGTTATAAGGGTCTGAAAACCTGCAAGTAAATAAACTCCAGCCACATGAGCAGTCCTGGTGAGCTCAGAGGGTAGCGTTCCTCCTACTGTGTGTGCACAATAATACACTCAATAAAGCTGCCTCAGTGCTGCACGACCTGGGCAAGTATGACCTATAGAGGGACACACATGGCAAAGACGCTTTTAAGTTCTCCTTTTATTTGAGACTTAGGATTGCTTTACAGTTCTCCATTTTCTTTTTCATAATGTAGAGTGAAACTTAAAAGTGGCCCAACTTGTAATGAAAGCTGCAACGAATTTTAGCAAATAAAAAGCCACTTAAAGAAAAAAACACTACTGTCCTGGCTGGGAATTTTAATAGTGCTGCACTCACAGCCAGACTGCTTGTAACTTTTCTATTAAAATGTTAAATCGAGAGCATTAAACAGCTTCCAATTAAGGGGTATATTATCACCTCGATGCACAGGGAGTTTCACACGTAAATCCCTATGTATTAAGAAGAGAATATACCCTGTGGCTTTTTAAATAACAAATAAAACTTAAAAGAGTTTTTACAGGAGGTAGAAGAGCCATGGAAAGGCTTATATTTTAATACACTTTTAGTGGAAAAAAAATAATTTTTAGAACTGTATAGGAAGAGTATTTATTTTCATTTTTTCCCACTATTCCCAGATATTTCCACTGGGACCTACTTATTAAGATAAAAGTCTAAGTATTCCATAGGACTGGAAACAATGATTTTTGAATGCCTTTCACATATATAGTGTAGAAGTGTTATTGGTCATGTCTTTTTAAGACTGAGGGCATCCTTCCCATTTCCACAGTATCATCATTATGAGTCAGAATTCATTTTTTTCTAAGGCAAAGGCAATTCTATTAATTAATCTGAGTTAATATTACTAAAAAGTCAGAAACAGTTAAGAAATCCCCTTAGCATCTCTTAGCTTCCTGAGGGCCTTTTGAAGTAGAATGTGAAGAGCTGCAAGCCTCCCAGCCTATATACATGCTTAATTTTTTTTTCAGTGGAAACTCAGGGAATAACATACACTTAGAAAAATCAGATGGCACTGACAAAGTTCATTAGTGATTATTATTTATGATCGCTGCCATTAAAGCCAGAAGAAATGACCATTTCCTTTGGTCACTGTCATACCTAATGCAAGTCAGTTGGCCACCTCATCTCTTGATCTCTGGGCGTAGCTCTGCTCAGTCAGGGCAGGGAGGACACAACACACCACTAAGAGTTTTCAGAAAACTTGCTCGTGGATGTTGAATCAGGGCAGCCATATGACAACCTTTGGCTCAGTATGGACAGGTGGTGGCCCCAAGTTTTCTTTCTGTTCTTGCCAGAAGGAAAGGCAGAAATGTGTGAGGAATACAGTACTAAGATGTCAGACCATTTGCTGGTGGAGGGACATGCTGGCAGACATTGGCTTACCCCTGCCTCCAGCTCCAGCTATGTTGCTGCACTATGAGAGAGGAGGAAACTTGGTCCCCTACTGCTGTAGTTCCTCTCCTCACTACCTCACACTGATCCCATGACCCTGTTCAGCTCTGGCTACATAGCTCTTGCAGAAGTTAATAGGAAGGAGCTCCCGTGAGTACTTTTCTTGCACAGGAAGATAAGTTTATTACCTGACAAGCTAGAGCAGTGAGAAACTAAAATAAAAATAAGAAATAAAACCACCTTTCCCCCATCCACCCTCTTCTACATCCTCCCGCCGAGTGGTGCAGGGGAAAGGGGAATGGGAGCTGCGGTCAGTCCCTAACGCTTTGTCTTCGCCACTCCTTCATGGTCCCTCCCTGCCCCTGCTCCATGTGGGGTCCCTCCCATGGGATAATGTCCTTGAGATCTGCCTTGAGATCTGCTCCATGTGGGATCCATGGGCTGCAGGGGGACAGCCTGCTCCACCAGGGGCCTCTCCACAGGTCGCAGGGGAACTGCTGCTGCATGCCTCGAGCACCTCCTGCCCAACTTCTGCACTGACCTGGGGGTCTGCAGGGCTGGTTCTCTCTCATATTTTCTAACTCCTTTCTCCCAGCTGATGTTGTGCAGCAGGTTCTTTCCCTTACTTAAATCTGTTTTCACAGAAGTGCAAACAACATGGCTTATTGGTTCAGTTCTGGGCAGCTGCAGGTCCCTTTGGAGCCAGCAGAAGCTGTCCCTTATCTAACATGGGACAGCTTCTGGATTCTTCTCACAGAGGCCACCCTGCAGCCCCCTGCTACCAAAAGCTTGCCACTTAAACCCAATACACTCCAGCACACAGGCAGACTAGAGGAGCAAAGGCAGGAAGATGGATGCTTTCCACGGGAGCATGAACACCTTCTTTGAAAGCTGTTCCCTCCAAAAGGGTAAAAGCCAGAAGGAACAAACTCTCTTCCTCTGACTCCTTCCTCCCTACCAAGCACCCATAGAGCAGTTTCTGTGTATTTTACAGTTTCTGTATATATTACAGAGCTGGCACCTCTTCCTCTCTGTGCCAAAGGCAGCATCCATCTGGTCCTGCTTCTCTCCTTCATGGGACCATTGTGTTGTAGATTGTTTCAATGTTCCTTCAGATACCACTTATCATTCATGTGTTAATGTGGCATTTCAGCAAATGGTGTGACCAAAGAAAAAAACAGCATTCGGGTGCCGTTTTCAGATGAAAGCAAAGGAGGCTACCTAATTTTTTATTTATTCACCATGTGCTTGAGAACAGAAAGACCTGAAAGCTCCCCCACTCTCTTCCACTATAGACTGCCAAGGAATATGGCACCTCTTTGGCATAAGTTCTTGTGTTTACCTTCAGGAGTCACCATTTATTCAGCAGTCTTGGAAAACAGGATACACTAACATATACTAAGGTAGCTAACTGCAGATATCCAGTTTTTAAACTCATGTCTTTAGTTTGTTCCCTTAAGATTTTTACCAAATTAGGCTTCTCCTTTCTCCTTCTCTTCTCTTCTCTTCTCTTCTCTTCTCTTCTCTTCTCTTCTCTTCTCTTCTCTTCTCTTCTCTTCTCTTCTCTTCTCTTCTCTTCTCTTCTCTTCTCTTCTCTTCTCTTCTCTTCTCTTCTCTTCTCTTCTCTTCTCTTCTCTTTTCTCTTCTCTTCTCTTGCCCTTATGCTGTTTCTTTAATAAGTAAATGCTGGCCGTATCCTGCAAGTTCAGAGTGGACTGTTGGTAAACCTGTTATCCATCACAGTAACTCATAGAATCTGGCATGTACCAGATGGACAATATTCCATTGTTTAAAGTGAGCTCTGTCAATCTTTGCCATTGATATTAAACAAAAGTCAGGATTATTAAAGCATCTGGGTACATGGCCTCAAACACTGGTTAAGCCTTTGCTTTGAGAATGTGACTGCTGTTGTTGAGCATTCTGAAAATATATATAGTGTGCTACAGTACACAGGGAATCACAGATGTCAGGGGGAAATGATATGTGAAAGCAGTGTACGTTTAAAAATGCAGCACTACTGTACCTTAGAAGAAAAAGAAACTTTCCTCCTTCTCCCTCCTTCCCCCTGTTGCCAGTTAAAATGAACTGTCAGAGCCTGGATAAAGATACAAACAGGATTGCATACCTTACCAAGCCTACAGTGACTCTTAGACTTTGATCTAATTCTATTTGCTGCTTTATGATGCATGAAGCTGTCAGATAAAGAGGTGTTCAAAAAAATCCACTCGAGCTGTCAGGGCTGACAAGCCCTGTGATGGATTACAGAGAAAACAAAAGGGTTATCACCTTAACCACAAACATTTATATCTTTTTTTCATAAGGGTGCTTCAATCAACATGTAGTTACTAGGGTGCAGGTTGTTGTGAGCCTGTAGGAACACAGATTCAATGACACATGTTGAAACAGCATTTAAAAACTACAACACACATGCGTTGGCACTAATATGCTGCTGACATGGTACAGTTGTGCTTACTTAGATCAAAGATAAGAACCCTATAGTTTTCTATAAAAAAAGGATTCTTTTCTGAAGAACAGATTTCCCCCTCCTCACCCGTCTTTCAAAGATTAAACACAGTCATAACAGTCTGAATGGGATTTAACTCAAAAAAGCCCAGTACTTAAATATGCCCATATGATTACTTACACAATGGAAACGTCAGCATGGAATAAAGAGCAGCTAGCATTTGGCTCATGTATAGGAAACAACAACAACAAAAAAATTGTCCTCGCTCCTTTTTCAACATCAAAAAGCAATATCATGGCCCATTCATCTACCATCTCTTCCCCCTCCCTCTCCAAAGTGTATCAATTCTTAAAAGGCCACCGCAACAAATAGTATTGGGCCTGAAATTTATCAAGCAAAGCTAATATTCTAGCTCTAATAATGCATCTTTGACAGTTTAGGAAAGAGAAGACAAAAAATTACATCAAGATTCTTACTCAAATTGATAATACAGGCATTTTACCTGTGGTTTATACTCTGTATCAAGACAGTGTATGTTCCCTTTTGGGCAGTACATCCATATGCTTAGAGTGACCAGAGGTTACGCTATAGGATGTTAGGCTCATGTTTAATTCTTCAGTGTTTTGTTTTTTTTCCCCCCTATTTAGTGAAGTTGGCTTAACACTATCCTTAACTGCATGGGTTAAATAGACAATTTATGGAGGTGAGCTCCATTTAGTAGCTACAGAACAAAGTGATCTTTGTCCAGGAAGTCCAGGAAGTCTCCAAACCACAGATTACTAGAACTGGGGAAAAATGTCGGGGAAAAATATCAGGAAAAAAGATTGTTCTTTGATTACCCTGTTTCCCCATCTTTTCCCTCAAAAATCATTACCAGCTACTGCCTAGGAGAGGATATAGATGTAGGTGGACCTTTGGTCTGACCTGTTATATGTCTCTAGTTCTGAACAAGGGAACTTACATCTACAGCAGGAAGATTTTGGCCAGGATATATATCTATCTTATATGTATCACACACAGACACATATATATGTATATAGCCTAGATGACGTCTGCCAAATTAGTACAGAGACATGGAAGTTAACACACACTCTACATATGGAAAGCAGGTTAAAGGTGAGGCATCTTCACATATAATCATAGGTAGAAGAGACTGATTTTGCTGGTTGGCAGAAAGGGACTCATTTTATTTTGTAGTACATCTCTGGTGTGATCACTTGTTTTTGGAAACGGGGATGACAGCAGAACCATCTTGAAACTCCCCAAACAGGGGGTTGTGAAATCATAATCAGCATGCACAGGCTTTTAGAAGGTAGAATGGAAAAAACAGAATCCTGATAATAACAGCTGAAGGTCAGATTCTGATTTTAGGTACATGATTATTGCTCCACAGTGCAGAAACCTGGGCTATGCCACCTGGTCTCATCAGAACAAGACACAAGCAGGAAAAGATCTCAAGGAGAAGCACTTCAGTCAGGGTGAAGAGACAAGAAGAAACACTAACTGAACTAAAAAGAATTCTCTCACACAAAAATGGACCACCTGAAAATCATAATAAATCCCATCCATATTAAACTTCTCCTTTCTGATAGATTTCCCAGTAACACCTACTGCCTAAAGAGAAAGGAAGAAAAAAGTCCAAATACATTGCTTACAAAACAAAATTGAGAAGTCTTCTTAAGTCTCTTTATAAGTACACCAAGACTGGATGTGATCTTAGTGAACAGTCATGAAGGGAGGGAGGACATTGTTTCTTCATTAATTCCAGCAAGCTTTTAAGGCTTTTTCTCTTCTCAGCTCTACCTCTGTGGCACAACTTGCCAAGAACTAATAGACACAAGCATTACCATCATTAATTAAACTATATTCCTGTGCCATAGGTATCCAACAAACCAATAAAACTCCTTTTTCAAAAAGTTGAAAGGCAAGCTGGTTCAGATAGGCCATTATTAGTATGCCCAGAGTGTACATTCACAGGCAATAATACAGTGGGAATTTAGCTAGCCTGAGCATAGACTGATGTGAAGCATATGATATTACTTATGTAGGCATGAAAGCAATCTGCTTTAATATCAGACACTTTAGTGCAAAGAATGTCAGGGTTACCAAAGGTTAAAGACAGGCCGATGGATTTTTTGTGGTGGGCTTTTTGTTGTTGTTTTTTTTTTTTTTTTTTTTTTTTTTAACATGAGCTGAAAAAATGTGGGACGACTCTTTCCATTTTCAGTTTTTGGGGGCTCCTGAGTAAAACAGTAATAAATGATGCCATTTGAAAACAACAGAGAGGTAAAATCCAGAACGTGGGACTTGACACAAAGCACAATATGCAAAGAAAAAGGAGAGTGTGAGAATTGTCCGACCCCACTCTGCAGATGCCAGGAACTGTTGCCCCAGCTCTCATGATGCTTTCAGGCTCTGAGCCTCATCCCCTTGGGCCAGTGCCTTCAGGGAGTACTGAATGGAGGCACACCACTCCAGAGCCCTGACTGCCAGAGTCTGATGCTCTGCCACACCACTGGACCAAGGTGTTAGTGAGCACATTGGGCTGCAGGATCAGGCCCTCTGGTGTCCGGCTGGTCTCCAGTCCCCACTAGCCCTTGCTTGCACCCCACTGCGAACAGCTGCTGCAGCACTTTGAACTTTCACTTTTCCTTTAATAAAATTAAAAACCAGGCACATAACCAAGATGTGAGCTTCCAAAATCTCAGGTGGGAAGCATTACTGAGAACAGAAGCCAGGCGGACTGTTTTTCAGAGGCTGATTGCTTTTTCAGAGCGTATTAGCATCTATTTTTTTTCCCAGCACTGGAATCCTTGGGTACCAGGGATCCTAAGAAAAGGGGTGCTCTCACACCAGTGGGTAAGGAACCAAGACAGAGAACAAAAGAAGGAACAGAAAATGAAGATATTTCTTGCATTTTTCTCAGAAACACAATTCTATTTCTATTTGATTCCATGTGTTACAGAAGATAGAAACTGTAAATATTGAATAGAAATAATGCAAGCCATTAGGAAACAATTTGCTTTCATAACCTACTGTAAAGTCACTAAATCCCCTTTATATATTGATAGCCTTCTCTCAGGCTGCTACCTGTCTGTTAGTCCTCATGCAGGACTGTGCCTATATTTGACAGTTTATGACACATGCAAAGAAAGAAAGAAAGAGAGAGAGAGATTGAAAGAAAGAAAAAGAAGGGGGGTGCATGCAGTGAAAGGAAGACAGATGGGCCTATCAGTTATGTATATTGTGACCCACCTGCCAGTCACAGCCCCATGGGAATGTGGCATAATAAATACTGAAAAATGGAAAGTAGGAATTAAACTTAAAATAAAATAAAATAAAATAAAAAAATTCACCAACAACCAAACATATTGAACAAAGTAAATTGTCTGGAAGGGAGAAGTGTAATAAAGATTTTTTAGGAGCATATAAATCAAAATTTCAAAAGAAATTTGCCAAATGGGGACTCAGCTCATGTGCAGTCAGTGGCAGGAGGGCGTAATTCGTGGATCTAGAGGATGATTGGCAGCACGCCTAGGTATGAGGGGGTTGATTCAATAAATATTCATGATGGCAGCATGTATGCTCTAAGCACACACCCTGCCCTAGCGAGCCCAGCCCGGCTGAACTTCACCACGACCCAGGAGCCTCTGCATGTTCTTGTGCTGCTCTCAGCCAAGTCTCATTGCGTTTTGAGGTTATGTGTGTGTGTGCGTGTGCAGATGTATGAGCCCAGACCCTCCAGACCAGGACAGACTTAGTCCTCCCAGCCCTATTTCAATACCTGCCCTTCCAGAGCTCTGCAATAAACTCAGTTGTAAGACCTCCAGCCCATTATGACAATCAAAAATAATATCACTGAACGAAAAACTTTCTTGTTAAGCTCATGAATAACCCAAACTTGTTCTTTCTATTTGTTTCGTGACAAATCTCACTTCCCTTCTCAAACGACATGAAGTCCAGAGGATCATCTCTTGCTTCTGTTGTGCATTTCTTTCACTCCAGCCCTAATGGTGTTTCTACAGCTTCAGAGAAATCCCATCCACCCCCATCCCAGACACAAGCTTCCCTAGACTTCATAGTCTCCCTGACAATTCTGCATTGCATGGATATTTACCACATGGACAATCCCCAGCCTGCACATTGGGGAATGTGACCTGTGGAAAAAAAAATTAGAAAAAAAAAATAAAATCCCCTTGGTCGAGGACCAGTGTGCATCTGCATCTGCCCACCTCTTTCTAATTATCTTACACCAGCCCATGAAGGTAGCTTTTCCTTCCCAAATCCTCTCACATATTTAACAAGAACGGGTGTACAGAAACACCCTTGTTTTCCTTTTCCCTTTCTGCTCCCCTTTTCTGCCTCTGAATTGATGCTCGTCCTCTGCTTTCTGACCCCTTTCCTGTCACTGAAGCTCTTTTCACTCTCCTCTTTTCACCTCTCCTCTCACCCATTCATTCCCCCGTCAGGGAAATATGCAAATGAACTCTAATTCTAATTTAAGGGCCTCTTTGATGTAGGCTCTGTCTAACCAGCAAAATACCCTAGCAGTATCTCACTTAATTTCTGCTCTGACCTTTTCACTGCTTTTAACCTTAAGAATTCTTAGTCTTCACATCACAGGCAGAGAGACAGGTCTATGGTTGTTTAACTGTTTTTAACAACATGTGAACTGAGATAATTACCTAAGAGAAAATACTCACAGAAAGGTTTTCTTATCTTTCTAAGTAAGTAAAAAAAAAAAAAAAAAAGCTTACCAAAGCTTTGACATAGGGTTGGATAATATTTCTGCTATTGCTGGGGATGCAGGGATTCTGCCATTTCTGCCACATGTGGGAGGACTGGCTGGGGACTTGAAGCATCTAACGGAGCTGAGGAAACAGCAAACCAGATGCAGTCCTTTCGCATAGTGCTCTGTCTGAGCAAGTGTCACCTGGCTGAGCAGTGGCAGGCAAACCCACCACTGGTTACCTCCTATTAAGTGTTTCTTCATGAGATCTAAGTACCCCCATATAAATATATACCTACACTCTTTCCTATGCTTATTTATTATCTCTTTCTCACCCCACAATCATCACTATTTATTATTTTGACAATTTACTTTTGGTCATGAATAATATTAACACAGGAATCTAAAATTTTGATGAGTTTCAATGATTCCAGGCAAACTCTTGATTAAAAATCTCTAGAACAAAATGAGCCAAGTCAAATATATCTCTGAACTTCTCACTCTAGGATAAGCCCTACATGAAGATGGTCCCCATTTCCAGTACTGCACTGGGGTCCTGATTTGCCATGTCACTTAAACATTTAGATTAGAAATTGGGCTAATTGGCTTCCACGGACAGTCCCTCCATGGACTTTCCCCATTAAATACAAGGACCTAAATATTAAAATTCGTTCCATATTAGTTATGGTGTTTAATATCTATAAAATCTGTGACTCAAATGCATGAGGTGACGATAGGAAGTATTTTTCCCTACAAGAAGAATTGTTCAAACCCCATGGAAATCAATGGTCTTGGAGACTGACAAAGCCAGATATGGAAATCAGAGAATTTTACTGGAAAGTGGTTGCAGCAGCATGAATATAAATGGCATACATACTTCTGAACACTGTAAACAATGAAAATGAACTAATATACAAGAAACTTGAGTAAGGTGTGTTTTCCAGGAAGAAATAGACACTTAAAGACACTTAAAGTGAGTATCATTTGAAAGCAGCGAGCCTGTGGAATAGTTTGCAAAGGAATTAAAAGGAAAATACATGAAGTAAAGGCATAGGAACAACTCTTTTTTTTTTTTTTAAAAAAAAAGGGATGAATTAAACAGGTTGATGGTTTTTCTGTACACAGCACTCAAGCTTTGTGGGTCAAAGTCATATTGGTTGCACTATATCTGTTCACAATGTAGACCAATCCTTTCCTCTTGTAATGTGTTTTGAAAGTAATGAGTTCCAAATATTGCTGTGCTTGTCACCAACTTATGACTCTCCACCATTTCATGAAGCTTGTAAATTATAATTTCTCTTTGCTCAATCTTTTATACATAATTAGACATTGCAACAGGAAGTGAGACCTCCTCATCTTGTGTCAGCTGACAGAGACAGTGCGTGCTCCCGTCTTCACCCTACCTCATAGCAGGCCTTTCTTGATCAGCCACTTCAGTGTATGTCAGTTATGCCAATGTGCCTCTGATGAGACAGGCAGATTATTGCATCTAGGGAAAAGGTGGCCCATAAAAAATACTCACCAGTGCTCCACAAGCCAATGGTTTCCCTATTGAAGCAGAGTGATTTACGGGTGATGTGTGCAGCCTGGAAGATTAATCTAAGTATCAGCCTGACAGTTTTCACACTGGATAAGAATAAAATTGATGGGTGAAAAAATATAAAAATATGTGCTGCATGTTTAATATATTTTCAATCTTTCCAAAAATATACCTGGGAAATCTATATGCTTCTTCCTTGGAAGAAAAATATGATTTGATCCTTCTTTATACTACCTGTACTGCAAGCGGATATCAAGATGGACATCAAGGTTGTGTGTTAATTAACACAAGCATTAGGGTATAAAAGACTTATGCGGAGGGTTCAGTCACATCAAATCCCATATCATCTGTAGATATTTTACAGTTAAATCCTGATGGTCAGGTGGCAGTCATAGGCTTGATATGCCAAAGATATTAAAAGACAAAGTCTTAGAATGCAGGAAACAATCACAAGGGAGGGGACATAGGAGATATAGAGAGAAATGGCTCGTCAGTCATCAAACCTTTATATTTAAGAAATGGTTTCACTGAAGGAGAGTGAAGGTAACAGAGAACCAGGAGAGAACATTTATAGTGCTAATAGAGCAGTAAGTTAATACAGCAAACCCAGTGACACCAAGGACTGAAGATGAAAAAGTACAATGCAATAGATCTTTGGACAGGTAAGTCACTCTGTCACATCTGTGCTTCATTCTCATGAAATGAGAAAAAGACAACACTTCAGACTGCTATCAAACCTGCAGTCTGTGTACTGCCTCTGCTTCACTGAGCAATGCTTCCTTGTGCAGGTCCTCCTCCACCCACGGACAAGCATGGAGTCTCACACAGGCTAGCCCATCTGAGACTCACTTTGTGTGTCCAGCCTCTCAAGGTGAAGCCCAGTCTGGGTTTGTCAGCACTAGCAGCTCAGAGGCCACCTTTAAGGGCATACAGAGAGATGGTTAAGAAACAAAAGCTCAGGCATGTCTGCAGAGTGTTTTTTGGAGTACAAGGGCTTCTGCAGAGATACACCCATCAGTATAGCATCACGCTACTCAAGCTTCAAACCACCCACAAATTTGCCTCTACAATCGTAGGGTTGCTACTTGGGTGGGAAGCAAGGCAAGCAGGAGCCAGCGTATCTTGTGTTCAATGTCACTTCCAAGCCCACTTTTTCCTGGTAGTACAGGTACAACCTTCTTGTTCCTCAAGGAAATGATCCACTGGACAAAAACAGCCCTTTTTGTGTGTTGCTGGGTTTGTTGCTTGTTTGTTTCTGCAAAACTGATTATTCATTTTAAACTTCTGGAAAGCAGAGCAGACAAGCCACAGTTCATTACAGGAACTGAAGGCAAGGCAGAACACATTCCCCATTACAAAGGCATTCCTAGGTTGCAATAGCAGTGACTCAGAAAGCACAAATTTTAGACAGCCTTTCACGTGTTATTTAATTGTTTGTACTATTTTTTGCAAAGGCAATGAGGAGGCAAGAAAATGCACTTCCTCAGAAAGGTAATCAATATTCTATGAAATCTAATAATTTTTCCATGAAAGAAACCTGAAAAACTATGGAAAAGATTATGAAAAACCATCCTAGGAGAAACATATTAGTCATATTTTTGCCTTTTGGGCAGTACTCAAAATTAAGGTTGGCCAGGTCATTTGTAATTTTATTCCTCCTCTCTCCCCTTTTTCCTCTATTTTTGTCTTTTGTTTTTCACCATTTTGTTGATTACTGAGAGAGAATGCAAGAGTCAAAAGGGGTAAGTACTGAGCAGCTGAAGGAAACACTGAACACCTGTTTTTTCACTAAAGAAAAAAGCAATCAGAAAGCATCGGTTTTGTATTTCATCATTACAATTTCTGACCTCTTTTCAGGTCTGATTTTACAACATTCTTCATGTGCACCAAGTTTAAACCACTTTTGCTTGCCTCCTGAGCCCTGTGAAGTGCCAGTCCAGCCTCCATCCCAGCACCGTGGAGGAGGAGCCAGGCACTGCTCTGCAGAGAAAGTTCACCAAAACCAAGACATCTCACCAAAACCATTTTCAGTGCATTAGGGCAGAACTTGTGTGGGCTCATTTACCCCACTTAACTAACTGCCTTACCTTCCCTGCTCTGCCAGCAATGTTAACTTTATTGCCTGTTTCCTTCACTATTTTCATTCCCTCTTCAATGTTTTCTCTGTGTAATCCCTTATGCGTGAAATAGCCTCCCTCACTTTGATAAATTACTGTACCTTCCTCCTTCACTTCTTTCCAGTGTTCATAAGCAAACTAATAATCATCTTTTCCAAACTTCAGGGACTTTATTTTTCTTTTTTTCCATTTTTGAATAACTAAGTTACTTGTTCCTTCTGTATCCACTGTTTCTGTCTCTACTAACCTGGTAAGGCAGCTCTGCCCCATAAAACTCCGGTTCCTGTGTAGTTTGTTGAGTTGCCTTCTGCTATTGATCCATGCAGCTTTTTGGTGGCTGGGTCATGAAAATTTGTAAGACCCTAGAGATTTTCGTAGATATTGCACAGAGCTAAGAACATCCTGTGTACTTAAAAGAAGCCCATCAAGTTCATATGTGGTGCCTATTATTAATATGGCTGTCCTAAAAGATTGCTATAATTAGCAATGAAAGATCAAAAGAGAAACATCTTTTTTTCCCCCACATTTTCCCAGCTTGCTTACTCTGTGCAATTGTTTGTCTCAGCTTTATGGCCCTGTTGGCAGCAGGCTCCCCTTCTCTAGGTTCAGCAAGAGGAGTTTTAAAAGAAACAGCAGTAGCAGAGCTAAAGGAGAAGGAAAACAGGCCATGGGCAGCAAGCAGCATGTGCAGAGAAACACACAGGAAAAGAAGAACTGCGCCAATGTGCAGTGAGGTCAAGGTTTCTGCAAAAACAGAAATTCTGTTACTCTGCAAATAAGTAAGTCTGGAAGAAATAGGTGTTTGACTTCTGATGACTGGTTGATTTGAAATTCATCCCAATCTACGTGGCACATTTCTTTCAGCAAATAAGACAATATCTGTCAGCACCAGTAGCGTAATGCAAGCAGTTAACTTCAGTGGAGCCACTGGGGTATTGAAAGGTGCTGCAGTGGACTTGATGTTCCCCAAGCCCCTCTGACCCGAAGCGGTGAGCTGAGCAGCAGCTCAGGGTTTGCTCAGTTTTGCACAACCATATCAGAGTGATGGGAGCTGCAGTTGTCTGCTCCTTCCCCACCCAGCAAAGCTTCCTCAGCTCACAGCTTATACAGTATGACAGAAGTATGCCTTAAGTCTCTAGCTAAGGATTAAAGCTTTGCAAACCTTTTTAAATCAGCCAGACAGCTCTAGGTCTCGTTAAAGCTTTTACCTCATTTCAAGCCTGGGTGCTCCCCAAAACTGGACTAGCAATAACAAGCGTAAAGGAAACCTCTTCATCTCACTGTAATAGAGGGGAGGCCTATTCTGACTGTAGAGATTACTGGCACTACCTCAAAAAGCACAGGAGAAACGTAATAGGAAGTTTGCAGCAACTTGCATGAGGAAGGTACGGAGGTGATTGCTATGTCCTGTACTGCACACCAGGGAAATAACAGAAAGGGCTCTGGGCTTGTAAAGCTGAGCTGGTTTCCTGGTAAGAAAACAAATACAGCACTTCAGCTGCAGCTAGCACCATACCCAGGTACCTACAGACTGGTTTTACCACACCTCCTCCTAACACTTCCTCCCTGCAGACCTGGCCCAGATCCACACAAATTGCTAAATGGTTTCTTCTAGCAACTTTTATTGGCTTGATCTGTGTGCCACCACCTCCTGACTTGCCGCAGCCAGAGCCACTTAATGCACAGCTTAATCTAAGGTGTTTCCATAATGCACAGCATGGTGGCCCTGGCAGACCTGCGAGGCTTGGTGTGTCCTGTGGGGCTGCCACAGGTCCCTTCTCTTTCCCTGGAGAGCAAGGTGTCCCCAGACACAACAACAGATACCAGCACAGCACATCCAGAATGTTGATCCCTTAGCGCTATTCCCGGCTCTCCTGAATGTGCATTGATGGTGGGGAAATCATTGCTGCCATTTTATCAAATTCATCCTTGGAGAGTTGGGAGATTACCTTGGGACTTGGTGTTGCTCTCACCTTTGGTGCTGGCACCCATCCACAGCACCCACATCCATGTCAGCACCCTAACATTTCTGGGGTGCTGCCTCCTTTTCACCATCCTTCATCTGGTCTTGGTTTTACTTCCATAGGTGTCCTGTGGTTACCTGGTGTGACCCGCCTCCCATAATAGCCAGGACTTCTGCTTTCAGTCCTCTCCTTGAACTGCTCACCAGACATTTCCTCATGGATCCACAGATACAGATCTTGCTTACTTGAAGCATGCCTCTGCCCTCACAATGGGAAGAACTCAATCTAATTCATCAGGCCAGGTGCCTGGGGGCACTTTTTGCTGCCTAGTCCACTGTAAAAATACCACATATTTTACTTGCTACTTATCTCCTGCCTGGCAGCAAGATTGGTTTAAAAATGTGTGTGGGAAAAAAAAAAAAAAATAAAATAAAATAAAAAGTTTTGTTTTAATTGCGTTTAAATGACTCAAAATTTTCTTCTCAATCAACTTGCTTCCAATTTAATTTGAAATTAGCCCAAACTGCATTTAGCCCTAAATATAATACATGTAAACAATCAGATTTAATTAAAATAGTCCTTAAGCAAGTACACGCTTTCTGCTCTTTTAAAATCAAATGGGTGATACTAAGGAAGTCACTGTCTGAGTGCCAAAACCCAGCTTCTGTTGAAGTGATAAGCCAGCTCTTGACAGGGCTAATCTACTCTGCAGGTGCCAAGAAGAGAGTCTCTTCATTTCAGATTACTTCAGTATCATTTCTAAATAACTGGCTCATGGGAAATGATGATGAGCTAAAAGCTTGGAAATCTTGTTTTCCAGTTGAAGAATTCAGATGACACGTGGAAGAGTGTAATCTATTGTTTCTAAAATCTTAAAGGCTAGGTATCATTGTAAATAAATGGGTTAAAAGTTTGAAAAACAAAACTTGCTGGCTAAGGTAAATTTCATCCTCCTGACAGTGAACTGTTTCATTTGGCATAAGACAATATGACAGCCAGATACCTTGACCAACACTGCCTGGCTGGAGTCACACACATATCCTTGCCACAGTTTTCATCCTCTCCCTCAGCACTTGCATATCCTTTGCTGTTCATAGGCACTTGTCCAGGGTAGGATGTGCTTCTTCCCACAATTCCTCTGAGAAGCATATCCCACATAAAGTTCTCATTTCTGATCTGGGAACTTTTGGCTTATGCCTCCAGACTTACAGAATCCACCACAGTAAATCCTGCCATCATGATCCCTCTGTGGTCCAGACCTGGCCCTCTCCTGGCTCGTGTGCCTGAGAGTCTTGTGCACAGTCAGCATCACCATCAGAGCTCAGAGGTCTCCAGGGCTCTTTCTAGAGACAGTATCAAAAGAAACAAATCCTGGTGAGATCTGTAGGGAAATTTTGATCATATATCACTCCTCTGGATTCAAAATGTAACGACAATAACAATATAGCCTGTGGCTTTACAATATTTGAAGTGAGGCCAAAATCTGGTATAGAAAATCTAAGTTGGATTAGGCTTTGATGCATCGAATTTGAGGAGACAGAGGAAGTTTTCTAAGCCTGAGTTTGTCCTGAAAGAGATCCTGTGGTTTTATTCCTCACAATTTTATAAGAAAAGTATTGTTTTTGCTCATTATTTTGTATTTCAACTAAAAAAAAAAAAAGAAAAAAAAAAAAAAAAAGATCAATTTACTGAAGCATCGATTTACTGAAGATGCTGAATACTTTCCTGACAGTAAGACCTCAAGAATTTTCAAGGTTTTGTTTCAAGGAAAATCTGAAAGCTTCATTATTTTTTCTAAACTGAAATGCCCATAAAAATTACATGTTCAAAAGAGCATTTAGTAGCAACAGCAACCATAGAAAATACTTTCGTCTGGCACCTGATCTTTAAATCCCCTTAAAACTTATAAGACTCACTTCTGTAGTGAATCCACAGTGCTTGAAGATCAAATTACAGAGATCTTAGTCAAGAAAATATAGTTCAGAGGTTGTTGCAAGTAATTATTGACACAGTCAGTACAGCATATTAATTCACACTATAAATTAATTATCTTCTGCATCATCCGCAGCTCTCTTAAACTTTATTTATATGTCATTACCATTATTATTACTCTCTTCCATCTGAACTCTTCTTGTCTGAGTTTGACTTCTAGGGAGCATCTTTCCATGTTCCTAAAATTACATCACTAAGTGAATCCCTGAGTGATGTAAGACACTTGCTTATATAAATCCCAGTGTTATCAACTCTTGAGAGTTTACTCCAAGCCTTCTGACAGTTAGTGTCTTTCTTAAAGTGTCAGTTCCAGGAATCAGTTGCTTACGTGGAAATTTCAAATTTAACTTAAAGAAAGAAAGCTTCTCAGCCTTAGGATTGTATTGAAAAACTTGAATCAAAAATAAAAGAGGATTATATAACATAAGGCAATTAAAAATGTCCCAGAATAATTACTCTTTAAAATCGCATTATTATTAAGTCAGACTCTTAATGTTAGGGGTCTTGGTAGGTGATATCTGGAAAGACATTTGTGCAGGGAGCTGTCAGTCACCATCTTGCAGAATACTGTACTATATGCCTTATATATACTTATATCTTGTTCAAGGGGTTGCTGTGAATAATGCACTCACCTATTTTTACATTTGCACAATTTCTATCAATGCCCAACAGTTTTAGTAACCAAAACCAAAGATTTAATTCACCACATTTTGTTCCATAACAGTCTTATTATTATTATTCCTGGAGTCTGCAATGTAAACTGAAACTGCTCTCCTTTTTTAAATATTCCCTGTCCCTCAAACCAATTGACTCTTCTTTTCTTCATATACCGTGAATTGTCTATGCAGCAACATGCTTTATTTGAACATGAAAGTTCAATAGACAGCAGAAATGACCCAGGACATTGATTTTTAAAATGACATGGACTCATTTTTCCCTTCTTAATTTCCTCTTCTTTATCCCAATTCATTCCCATTGTATGTGCTGCAGAAGTAGATTGAGCCTTATCCATCCTGGAAGTGTCTGAGATATCTGTGAGTTGCAAGCTTTTCTTTTTGGAAAATAAATAAATAAATAAATAAATAAATAAAATTGTTCTCCACTCAAAAAAAAAAAAACAACACACAGTTAGATGAAAAATAATGTACAGGAATCAGGTTTTTATTTAAAAGAAAACATAAGTCAAACCAGAAAGACATTTAGCTTCCAGGTGCCAGTTTATCATTTAGTGAAACAAAATTTCTCTTTCAAATATGGTTCTTCTGCATTATGTACTTTTAATGGTTTAAATTATTAGACTGCTGCCCAGCACTGTAAATATGGATGTGCATTGAATGCCAACATATTCATACATCTACATCAGCAGTAAAATTTGAATTCATTCTCCTTAAAACTAGGCTGAATAATTTGAATTTATATACACCTTACGTCCTTGATCTAGTGCACCATTTACCATGCATATCTGAAAGTGAAATATAAACCCAAAACAGGTTTCAGGCTGCTTAGAGGTTTTAAGACTTGCCAACACTAATTTAGACAACACCAAATGGTTTTCTGATACTTTTTTATGATATGGACTACATTCTGGACAGAGCTGAGTTTACTGAATAAGAAAAATCCTTTTTACTTCCCACCTATATTTCTTGCCTCTTTGGGGCTTCTTGAAATTATGTATTAAACAAACCAAAACAAATGTTGTGACTTCAGAAACCTCTACGAATTTATGTTTAATTTCCATCTGAAAGCTCTGTGATTTCAGTTTTATTCCAACAGGAAATCTCCTGCATTTGGGTACATTACTTTGTCTTTACTGAATTGCTCAAGTTTACCCTTGAAAATACCATTTTCACCATTGCTTTTCTAGTTAAGTGGCCAAAGTCAAAGTAATAAGAACGCTAATAAGACCCCAAAAATATCAGTTACTACTTTTGGTCCAGTGCCCCCTTGACAGATCTATTACAAGCATTACCTGACAATCACTTTTCTGAAGCCTTTTCTAAAGTTAATGTTTAATGGTCTTGGCACTGATATTTTCCTCAACAAAATCCATAGTGAAGCTCTCAGCTAGTGTAAACTAACGGCACTATTGCCAGATCTGACTACAGATCCATCTGAAGATCTGTCCCTCTTTATTTGAAGTTCCTTGTAAGAGTACTGCTCTGTATATTGTTACCTACACTACCCTACACAGTGCTGTTTATAATACAAAAAAGATACCAAAGTAATACTAAATGTCATCCTGTTACCACATGTGATGACTCACCATCTGTAAATTTTTAACGTGGCCACCGTATCTTCATATCTGAACAATCCAAATTATCTGCTTTTTAATTATCAGTAAATCAAAGACTCGTAGTAAACTTCCCAGCCTTTGTTGTTATTTTTTTTCCCCAACAGAACAAAACGATTTGGAAATCAGTGTGCCACAGCATCAAATACAGCAAGGCATCCAGCAGACAGACCTGCTGGGTTAGGTTAGGCAGCGAGGTCCACCCCAGGCTGGTGAGCACTGACCCACCTCACCTTCAGCTCTGGTCTGCTTAGTCTCTGTTCTCCCAAGCTCCAAGTCACCCTGCACCAACGTGTTTGCTGTGTACATGCTTTAAGGTTCATTAGGCAATATGTGAATGTGAACATGGCCATGGCCATCTTGTCACAATCCTGCAGTGTTCAAAGCCCTCCCTGCTGAATGCACCATTAGGGATGGTCACATCTCCGCTCCCCAGTCATGCTCAGATGGACACCTGGCTCTCTTCAGAGATGCCTCGGGGAAGTAACCACAAAACTCTTTTTATTTTCAATCTGAAATCCCTAGTTTCAGCCACAGATCACTCTGAAATCTCATCCAGCAAGTGTGAGAAACTGTTCAATAAAATGTTCCATCTGGATGAGAACTGGTGTTTGCAAACAACAGCTTACAACTGCAACAGTGCCACCATTTCTTAGCTTCTCCTCATTTCCATCACACACACCACAATTTGTAGAAGCTGTGAGCTCGCAGGCACCTCTTCTTCAGAACAAAATGACTAAAATTGATTTAAAGTTGCCTTTTAGCATAAAACATAAGAACAACTATTATAAAATTTTGAAACAAATTTATTTTCCACACAGAAACTAGGATGGACGTTTTCTCTAACTACCAAGGGAATTTCTTCATAAAGTTTAGAATTAACTTGGAAACATTCATGAACTCATGAGACAATGTAATCAAAAAAAAAAAAGGAAATACCTGAACATTGACATGCAATATAAATATTTATCAAAACACACATTGGACAAATATTAAATATGGATCCTGAAGGGCTGGAGAACAAAAGATTTAGGCTACCACATAAAAGAAAAACATTTGGAGCAAAGCTATCCCAGGGTCTCAAGGGGTAATACACAATCTGTTCTTGGTCCAAAAGCTGTGAGAAATGCACTTGTCATTTTGTCATACGTACTTTGACAGAAAGGTCAGAGGAAGAATTTATGGGAATACTACAGTCATTAATGTGTGCTAGAGAGAAATAGTGATCAATCACTGACCCACTGCAAACTCCCGATCTCTGTTTTCTTCTTCTGTTTCAAATCACAAAGCCTTATGTAATGCAGTGTTTTCCCATCTTCATCATTTGAAGCAAAATGCAAAGAAAAAAAAATAATCATCAAATCCAAAGATTCTTACCAGTGTTTCAATGACATTCTTAATCCAAAAGAATACATTTTCTTTCTGTTTTTCCCTGAACCATGACATATCGCCACTTTTAAAAGGTCATTTCAACTGACATTCATGAGTACAGAAGAGAGGCTTATTCTCTTGTAAAACACTGCAGAGATTTGATTATTGTTTCACCTCTCAGTGTTTTTTTGAAGACAGAATCACCCAAGCTAGTCACATTTTTCTCTTGGCTCTTCTTACCCCAGCCATTTTCCAGCAGTTGCCTGGTTGTAAGAAGTTGCAAAGGGTCCAATGCAACGATGAGCCGGAAGTCATCTTGTGTTGATAATCCTGACAGCCTTTTGCAAGCCAAGGAAACTCCTGATTCTGGGAGTCTATAAAGAGCAAAGAGAATGAGCTTTTATCTTAGACAAAGAGTGATGGCACAATTTTTCCTCCTTTCCTAAGTTCCTTTACTTGGGAAGCAGCCATTTCCCAGAGAGAAGCTTTTAACAGAAGAAGGGGGTTCTGACTGCTAGGAATGTAAATTCATCAGTTTAGTAACCTCTAAACAAATAGACCTGCCATGAGTGTGGTAAAGATTACCTTCATGAAAAAGAAACCACATTATTAAATTTCCAAGTGACTAAGGAACATGATAATATTTACCATCAAACATGTTTTCCTCCAACATTTAGACAACTAATACAAAAAAGTAGGAATGTGGTTCATGGCTGCCTGTGGGGTACTCAGCATGAAAAGGCAGTGGCTTTTTGTCTAGACCAGCCTACATTTCGGAAATGTCAAAGGCAATTGGCTTGTTATGCAAGACACACTAACGATGACAAGTGCCTATCTGGTAGTCTTTTGGGCAATCTGGCAGAGATGTAGTCCCTCTACAAAAGGGGGCTACCTTCAGGTTTGTGCAGGAGGCTGCAGGCTCCTGTAGCTCCTATGACAGCAAGCTAAGGCAGTGTGTTTCACTGCTCTGCATTTTGAGGTAGATATAATAAGAATGTGAGCTTGGGAAGAGAGGTGTGTAGGAACAGAAACCTTTTTTCTTTCCCATCTTTGATGCCATGCTTCAAGCAGTGAGGAAAGGGACAGACGGAGTGACTGTGTCTAACAGAGTACTTTGTCTCTCCCACAAAGTCTGCTGTGCTGGGGAGCTCAGTCTCTCTGCTTTCTCAAGGGAGCATAACTCTATCTGGCCAATCATTCTGTAAGGAGATCACAGTGACATTTGGTCACTGACATGCATATGGAGGATGAATAACTCAAGCCAGATTTATAAATGCAGAACTTAAATATATATATGTATATATTTGCTGTTGAAAGTAATTTCAGTGGATAGGTCAGATGGAGAATATGACTACATCAAGCATAACCCTTCAGTGAATAAAAGCCCTGTCATAGGATATTTTAGATAGGCAGGTAAGGAAGAAACAGTGACAGAGATGCTAAAGCTTCAGAAAAGGACTTGTGTTTTGAATCACTGCGTCTTAAAACAGCACAAAAATACACAGCTCACCTTCAAGAGAAAGAAGAAATGGCAATTAATATGGGCAAAGGACCCAGGGTTTGAAAAAGGCTATTTACCAACATTGCAAGTTGTGATGAAACAGAGAAGTTCAGCATAAACAGGGAGCAGGGGACACCAGCAAATGGACCAGGAATGGCAGCTGGAGCGCAGCTCTACTAGAAAGGACTGGAGATCCCTTGTAGAAAGTAAACAGCCTGTGTCTGCACTGCACTACAGCAGATGAACAGGGGCATGGCCCACATGGGGTTATTCCCCTCTATGGCGCCCTCATTAGACCACGTCTACATATTTCATCCAGCTTGAGGCCCCCAGCACAAGACAGCCATGGACAAACCGGGGGGAAGCTCAGTGGAGGGCCCCCAGGGCATTGGATCTGGAGCACTTGTCCCATGACAAGCAGCTGGGGCAGCTGAGCTGGTTCAGCCTTCAAGCTGGAGAAGGGACAGCTTTAAGGCACCTAAATAGTTCCATTGCATGCCAGTGCCTACTGGGGGCCACTAAGGAGATGGAGCTCTGTTGGCTCGTATTCAGCCATCAACCATCACTCCCAGGTCCTTCTCTGCCAGACAGCTTTCCAACCACTCATCTCCCAGCCTGTAGCTTTGCTTGGGGTTGTTGCACCCCAGGTGACGGATCCAGCACTTGGCCTTGTTGAACTTCATGCAGTTGACCTCAGCCCATCGGTGCAGCCTATCCAGATCCTCCTGCAGAGCCTTCCTGCCCTCGAGCAGATCGACACACACGCCTAACTTGGTGTCATCTGCAAACTTACTGAGGGTGCACTCGATGACCTCGAAATAAATAAATAATAATAAATAAATAAATAAATAATACCTGCTGTCTCTTCCCCTTCAGTTTAAACTTTCCCAGATGCCTAGGTTAGAAGTTTCAAACAGGTGCCTTTGCCATGCAGAAAATGCCTTCTGCTTTCATTCCCTTTGATAACTCCTCCACCAAAGCTGCTTCAAAGCCCCAGACTGCAAAAGGAGAGATTTGACAGCAAAATGTGAAGACATCGTTACTTTCCTAGAGAAAGAAAATATCTGGGTTCTCTAGTCTCTATAGCAACACTCTGTAAATATGATTAGCATTAACAAGAAAGCATATAATCTTGGGTGAATCTTTTATCTTAACTTACTTTTATAACTCATTTTAAAGGCCATTCCTGATATTATTGTATGTAAACTCTTTATTGGGCTGTTGGAAAACTCCATGATTCACATTCATTTCTGGTATAAATCTACCAGCTCTCACTAACAAGAGTAAGTACGTCCCTCAGTCTATGACCAAAGAGACAAAAAGATTTTCTTTCAAGTTGCACAGCAAGAGCTGCATATTTATGAGAATACTCTATATTGCAGATTATTTATCACAAGTAACAGACTTTGCAGACAACTGAGCAACCTTATTACAAGCAGGTACACACTGGCCTATTTCAGTTATATACATTTCTCCCACCTCCTAACAAGACTAAAATGATGTGATAAACCTCAGCATGGCACCCTGAGCCACCGGGAAAAAACACAGCACTGTCATGCATCATCTCTGTTCAATACATGCCTACGATCATATTGTTCCTCTTTGCTTTTTAAACTGACTTCCCAAGAATAGCTCAGGCTCTCAGGGTGAGTCTCAGGGCCAGGCAATGGGGTATTTAAAGGAGTTTTTAATATCTCAGAGTGAAATCTAGTCACCATCTTCCCTATGCAAACGCAGAAGCATTTCCCACGGCAAAAAAAGACTTTGATCCTGCACGCAGACAGTTGATATTTTAGAGGGGCCTGGACTGGATTGTTGATGATCTCCAGGGGAGGGAAAGTATTATACATTTTCCCCCTTTAGAGAGAGTAAAATAGCTGGATGCTCTCTCACTCTATTGCCATTTGTGGTTTAATGACACATGTGCGAGTATGTATCAGGAAATAGATTCTCTTTTTCATATTCTAGGAATGCATACAATTACAGGTGTTTGCAGTGCACACTTCTCTTACACTTGAAAACTCATTTTAAGTCTTCTGCTGTTTTTGACTTTGAGTCTTTAAATCCCTATCTATATGAATAGTTCCACTAAAAGGTAATGGGAGCTGCCTGTGTTAATGGAGTTGGTGAGATCCCTGCCTTTCCGCATCTTGAAGAGTGCAGCTCACCTTGCAGTTGCTCAGACAGAAACAATCATCTTTTCATTCATATTAGGCTGTACAATGTTACACACCACCAAAAAGAAAGTCAGCAGAAGGAGCAGATGCACCCATGTCTGATTTACATTGCAGTTTGTGTTCCCACAGCTATTGATAGAGAAACTTCACAAATTACTGGTTAAACTGGCAGCATATTAAAGCCACATGCAAATAGCTATATCCCCTTCAAGGCTGTGAAGACTCAGGCCCTCATACCTCCTACTAATCAGGCTATCTATCAGGTATACTCTTGGCAGCAAATGGATCATGTAACAAAGACAGAATATGTCTAGTATCGAAGATGAAAAAAAAAAAAGGTAATAAAGCTTCATTTAAATCATGTATTGGCCCTTTTGGACAGTCTTTGGAGCATTACTGATGTCAGTCCCATGTGCTAGTTGCCTTTTGAAGACCTTCATCTATTTGAAGCTTTTCAAACACTTTTGAAAGAATGTCTACAAAGTCCTGCAAACGCCAAGAGCAGTTGATTTAACACGACTCTAACTAAGGCAAAATGAACTGAAGCAATTTCTCCTGTCCCTGCAGGTACTGTGTTGAAATATTTTATCTGAAGTCTTCAGAACTATCCCATTGAAAATATCTTTTAAGAAGCTTCAGTCTCTTCACACATCAAAAAAGTGTGCAGTGTATTTGGAGGGAGGGGAAAATCCCTAAAATCAATGTTGTTATTGCCGTCCTAATAGGCTCTGCCATATTCTAGGCAGTCTAGTTTTGATAGCGGCAAATTTCATTAAGATCTATCTTGAGACACCACACAGTTTCAGAACTCCTTAGAAGTCAGAGTTTTCCTTCAAAAACATTTCAAGCAAAGGCTATAAAAATACGACTAGGGGTCTTTTCCTTGATCGCAGTGGCACCTCTGGGAAAGGAGTTATTGCTACCTTTGTAGTTTGGTAATAAGAGGCTACTGTCCGTCCTTTAAAGTGATTTGAGTCAGACACTAATTTGTTGCATCATGATGTGGGATGTGTGATGTCTGTTTATTGTCTCTATCTCCTTCCACATATACCTCTGTCATGGTATTTCTGCTTTTATTGTATTTTGTACATTTTTAAATAATCCTGCCAGGTAAAGATAAAAAAAAAAAAATACACAAAGGAAGAGAAAAAAAAAATAATAATAATAAAAAAAGTAATGTTCAAGAGAACAAAGTCATTTATAATCTGCATGATTTAATGTATATGATATAGTCTAAAGAACAGTATGTGCGTGGCTATGAAATGTGTGGTGTGTAGGAAATGGGATTTGCTGAGAAAACTTTGTAAATCCAAATTACAGCTTCTAGGTAGAATCAGAGCACTCTGAGAAAAATGTGTTCTTATTCTGGGGTACAGTTAGAGTTGTTAATATTCACTGCCTTAGCAAGATGAAGGCTTGCACAGAGAAAACAGAGAGCAAAACTGGTTCCTTTCCAAAAGGACTGCTATTCAAAGGACACTCCAGAATATTTCAAAACAATTTTAAATCTTTCTTTTTAAGCAGGTAGTTGAAAACTACCAGACTCTTTAAAAACTGTTGTTATATTGAGCTTTCCTAGGGCTGCGGTAACTATGAATTGTGGGGAGATTACACACCATTAAAAAAATTCATACCAACCCATGCTGTAGGGTGGCCTCAATACTGCAGACTCCAAAGCAGAAACAAAACCACTTACTTCAGGAATAAACTTGGCTACTCATGAGCCATGGGTCATGGCAGATTATGTAACCCCCATGCATCCACCCCTACCAGTAGTGGAAGAAGAGAGGATAAAGGAAGAGAATTAGCCCATTTTATCTCTTATTTTAATTACTATTATTTTTTGAAACTGGTGTTCTTTTAGTTCTTGACTCCCTGCTTAGTGCATTGGAGGGTCATTCCCCAACATTTTCATGGACAGAACTCAGCACTGACAGAGCTGCAGAGGCAGGAGAGATGAAAGGAGACTAGAGTCTCGTGGGGGGAAAGCTGGCTGACATAAGGGCTATGTAAACAGAATCACAGAATTTCTAGGTTGGAAGAGACCTCAAGGTCATCGAGTCCAACCTCTGACCTAATGCTAACAGTCCCCACTAAACCATATCCCTAAGCTCTACATCTAAACATCTTTTAAAGACTTCCAGGGATGGTGACTCCACCACTTCCCTGGGCAGCCTGTTCCAGTGTCTAACAACCCTTTCGGTAAAGAAGTTCTTCCTAACATCCAACCTAAAACTCCTCTGGCGCAACTTAAGCCCATTCCCCCTCGTCCTGTCACCAGGCACGTGGGAGAATAGACCAACCCCCACCTCGCTACAGCCTCCTTTAAGGTATCTGTAAAGAGCAATAAGGTCACCCCTGAGCCTCCTTTTCTCCAGGCTGAACAAGCCCAGCTCCCTCAGCCGCTCCTCGTAGGACTTGTTCTCCAGGCCCCTCACCAGCTCCAGGTGAGCTTGGTAAATGGGTAAGTAGCACCTTCCTCATTGCCATTTTCTGCCATAACAGTTGACAAGAAGCTCATGGGTGGAGCAGCTCTTGTCCTTGAAATACTGGCTCAAAGTTGGACTCAGCAATAAGACAGGTCAGGGCATGCAGGCTGGCACTGCTGGTGCTGCCCATGAATTCCTGCAAACACAACATGGTTTACAGCCAGGGCAGGTCTATCCTAGCACAGGACATCTGGCTCCAGGCAGTTCATCTCCTGTCTCCCCTGGAATTTCCTTAATTTTCCGCAATTCCTCTCTCTGTATAGAAAAGCTAGGTGACTCTGAAACTCATTTGTACTCTTTCCCTTAGCAGCCTTTCCCAGTAATTTATTCCATATGTTTATTACTCCCAGCACCTACTAGTAGTGCAGGAGTTCCCTCAGGTCTGCATTGTGTCCTCAGTTTCCCATTAATATTTTTCTACCTACTTACAACTCCTTTTCATAAATTCCTTTTCACCTTCTCCCATTTAACGTCCATGTATCCTGTTCTCCAGAGGACAAAGCCATCTTCCATCCTGTGCTCAGTCCTTCATTCTGTTGTTGTTGTTTGTGTGTGTCTTAGACAACACTACTTCCAGGGAATCTCAGCCTGCCTGTAGCAAAATTAGAGTGGCTATTCACTGTGCTTTAAAGAGGATTGAAGAAGTGTCATACAGAGCATTAAAGAAGCATTGATATTTTTAATTTTATCCAAACAGAGCCTGTCTTGCTCCTGCGAGGTGCTGCCAGTCCCCCGAGAGGCAGTTTCACTGAGGGTTTCCTGGCCATCCCAGCTCCCAGCCACATGGTGACACGGCTCTACCACTGAGCACAACTCTGACCTTTCTCCAAATGAGCTCTTGTGAACTTACATCAGCTGACATTTGCCACTTGCAGGCATGATGTAGGTTTAGGGGGCTAACTGCTACAAGTGAAGGTAAAATCAAGGAGAGTGAGGTTAAAAAACAGACGAATCAGCACAGTAAAACACCTTGCTAACATTTCTGTTGGAGGAGCTAAATACCATATGAAGGACACATTCAGCATGGGTTGCGGGCCAATTTCTGCCACAAATGCTAGCTAAGAGCTCCTATAAGGTTGCAATTCCCATGAAGAGGCCAAGATGAAAAGGCAAGGCATCACCAAGGAAGAGCTATGGTCATAGGAATGGGGTGAGCCAGGAAATGTGTGCCAGGCTGCCATTTTGTGCAGCCCTTGTCCCCAGGGTGCACCATCTCAGAGATCTCAAAAAGAGCACACATCCTATTTGGGGCTCTGTATAGGTGAGGCATAAATGGGTGCTGTACAAATAGACAGTGGAGAAACAGGGATGTGTGCAGC
The DNA here is from genome assembly GCF_964035555.1 of Netta rufina. Classification (NCBI taxonomy): domain Eukaryota; kingdom Metazoa; phylum Chordata; class Aves; order Anseriformes; family Anatidae; genus Netta; species Netta rufina. The sequence continues at coordinate 71,017,133 of NC_140123.1, read as the reverse complement.
ACCAATGACTGCTTCATAATAGATACTTCCCCTCTCACCTCATATTAACATGATGCAGGAGGAAAAACAGAAATCTCAGCAAGGGGACAACTAAAGTCATTATGGGATGCAACGAACAGCATTGCTAACTACCTTTTTCTGTTAACTGTGGGGAAGAAAACAGAATAATGCCCAGCTTTTCTTGCAGCAGATTTAGACTGCATTAATATTAACATCTAGCTGGAATGATTTTAGAGAGTTTGTTTTATTCTAGCTGAATTGTCAGAAAAGCTGTATTAAATTCCTAGGAACCAGTTGTTGGGTTTGTTTCTGTTGTTGTCTTGGAGGGTTGAGGGGAGCTGTAGAAATAGATGCTGAGAAATGATTGTCAGTGAACTGACTGGAACTGAAAACATTGCCTTAATAAGCAGTAATTTTTCAAGATATGCTTTAAGTTGCTTTGTCATGCTATTTTGCTGAAATTAATTGCTATCTACTTAGATAAACATTATTGCAGTGAGAACTTTTCCTTTTTTTTTTTTTTTTAAGAAATCATGTAATTTTTAACATCTGTTTTTCTATATCTATTACATAGTCAGTTACAAGTTGGAAGCTGTATTTTTTCTTTTTTAACCAGTCCTAATATGTGAAATGATGAACTACATAAACAAATGAAAAGCCACATTGTGCATGTAATTGAAAAATGATTTTAAAGCTAACTTGTGGTGGAAAACAGCAGGTCTATAGATTGACAACAAGAAAAGCCTCTTCCATCTTCAGATCCTCTTTAATTTTACTTATGAAAATTGCTTCTTTGCAGTTCTTTACTGGTTTATCAAATTAGATATATTGATTTTTGTGTATTTTTGGTGGAGTGGAAGAGAAATCATGCTTTTATGAAGTAATAATGAGCTCAGCAGAAGGGCTTAGCTATGATTATGTCAACAGTTTAGAAGTAATCTATATCCAAACTCAATAGAGGATTTCATTTACCTCGAAAATAACCGAGTGGAAAACAGCTTGGTGAGGGCATTAGTGCACGCCCAGATCTAGGCTAGATTTGCATACAGTTGAGACAATTAGAAAAAAGGGTCCTTATCATTTTTCTGAAATCAAACTGAACCACTGGAGTACCCCAAATACACAGGCTGGCACTGGGCACTCTCTGCTCTCATACTTCACCGGGTTTGAAGTGGGTTTCCATTTCATTTTGCTTATATTGCATCAGACAGCTTCAGAAAACCAGAGAGAAATAAACCACAATGCCACAGTAGTGGAGAATATTTTGCTGCATTTTTTTTTCAAAAGACAGTCTCCTGAGCCAGGCATTTGAATCATAAGGACTTCTGGGATGGGATTTCACTCAGAGATCTCCATTCTTACGTGGATTAAGAGGATTAAAAACCATTAAATGACCATCCTCCAAGTCCCTAAAGCAGATTTGCCTTTTTCTATCCTCCTTCAACTGGGGCAGACTTGGGGGTAACAAAGTACTGCACAAAAGGCTCCCTTAGCATGACAAAAGGTGAAACAATCCACTGAACTGCCAATGTACCAGACAATGAAGTCAGTGCAGTCTACTCAGCTCATTTTCATCAGAACAAATGGTATCAAACTTGGCAATGGCATTGTTCTTAAACTTGAACATGGGGCTCTTTTTTCCCCCCTCTCCTTTTTTTTATTTTTTATTTTCCCATCCGAAGCTCAAGGTGTCATATTAATTATTTAAATCTTCAGAAGATTTCAACTGTATCCTCCAAGGCTCTGCTCAGTGCCAGAAGGTCTCCAATCTGCATTAGCTTTTGTTAATTAGAGCTGAAACAAGGACTTTGATCTCAATGAATATAATAACAAAAAAAAAAAAAAGCAAAACTTCCTGTGTGATTTATCTTTTACCTATTTTCTGCCTTTACTGTTTTTCCACTCTATTAGACTTTGATTTACCTTGTCTGAGTAACATTAAACAACTTGGGTACAAAAGAACTTAAACAGCTTCAAAAGCCTGACTGAAATGGTAGTTAAATGCTACATGAAGTGATCCCGAGTCTTTAAACTTTGAAAGAAAATGACACAATTTCACTTTATTTTATTTTATTTTTTGTTAGCGGGGGCTGGCGTAGGGGGGGGTTGGTTTGTACAGCATGGATGCTTGTCTACTGATGTCAGATATCACAGGTTTTCCTGTTGGGATTGATCTTTCCTCATTAAGAGCCTTGTTTCTAGAGCTATAGCACTGATAGAACAGAAGGCTGGCGATATTCTGCAAGACGTTCCTCATGCATCAGGCTTGCCCTGAGTTTGTAGCCGTGCTTAGATCCGAGGGGGTCACCGCCAGGGCTTGCCTTGTTAAAATTTTTCTCATTAACATTTATCTTATTGAATAGCTCTGAAAGGCAAATTTTTTAAGCCCCAAAAGAAAAAACTAGCAAATTTTAGTGTCAGATGAGGTCTAGTTGTATATTCACTTGAGCAAGGACTTATTGCTATGGTCCCCTAATATGAAAAAAAATAATCAAAGAATATCCAAAAATGCTGCAAGTAAAATCTACATCTGAGATTTACAAGATACATGAGGGTAAATTTTCATTGTTATGGACAAAGAGTTGTGGGCACAGCCTTCATTAATAACAACGTGCAGTGCTGAAAATGTACCCCATGTCTTTTACATAAGGCTTGCTGCAGAACGGTAAAGCCCCAGGAGACTGGTCACTCTTGGTTTATCTCATTTTTGAGGGAATAAATTAAAGGATATCTTGTGAATTCTGGACAAAAAGTAGGAGAGCTGAACTGAATAGTCTTAAAAATAATAGCTAAGAACTATGATAACCTGCTGGAGGCACTGACTGAGACAAAGGAGGCTTGTCTAGAATGGGATTTTGCTGGGGAAGTTTAAAATGGATTCAGGGCTTGAGACAAATTCTGCGCTGCCAAGGGGTGGCTTTGTCCATGGGACCAGGAGAGACTGGGCAGCAGTAATGCAGGCCTCCCTGCCTCCCTGCTCCCTGAGCATCAGAGTACTTCAGCTCCAGATCTGTAAACAGGCTGGGAATTCAATAACAGTCCCGATCCATCCCCTGCCAAAAGGTGTGGAAGGCTTTCAAATGGCTTGAGGATTCTCCCTGTGATCCCCACAATTGCCATGCTCCCCCTGTCTCCACTGGAGAAGTTTCCACTGAATCCTAGTGGATTTGTGACATAAACACCCATCCCTTGATTGACTAAGACCACTTTTTCCTGTCCACATGCCTTTTTGCTATCTTGCCAACACATTTTACAACCCCCTGTACCAAGAGTGATGGCAGGTAACTAGCATGTTCCTGGTAATGCCTGGCAGGAGCCTGGGCTAGATGAAGCCAGAGATGTTGGAAGAACTGCTGCACCAGGGAGCACTGCACTGTGCATACTCCACAGCTCCACTGTAGCAGGAGGCTGCAGTGCTGTACTGAGCAAAAGATTTATTTAATGACCCAAAGCACGAGCCCCATTGATTTTCACTCCTAGTTCTTTTGGAGTAGAATTGGGTTGAGTTTTTTCACAAAGCCAAAGATTGTTTCCAGTCAGCTGGAAGCAAAATCTTACATAGTCTAGAGCATCATGTCAGGACCATATCCTTATTTCCCACATGGAGGTGAGTCTGAGAGAGGTAGGCCCTTGTGCAGCAGTTAAAAGAGATATGACAATTGTGATGCTGTTTTATTATTCTGCTTCCACCTGAATTACTAGAAGTTGGACAGAGAAAATGAAAGGGATATTAGACTGCCTAAAAATATATGTATTCTGTTAAACCAGGACTTTTGCTCCTGACACCCATCTAGCCATCCTAATCTGCCATCCCACCTCCAGCCAGCTTGTACATCTTGCAAATCCAGACAAAAACATGTAAGGCTCAGTGTCTTCTCCCCTGCCTTCTCCCACTCTTCACACCCTCAAAGGTTCATGAGTTCTGGCGCTTCCCTACAAGTAAGGGCTATTACAAACTAGGAAAGACATGGTACAGGTCAGTGGCCCTTAGGGAGGAGTTGTGAATTGCCATCTTCCCTTCAGCTACTGTACTCAAAAAGAGCCTGTGTGTTTTTGCTCACAGATGTTGTCTTTTACAGGACTGAATCCTCTATACACAATTTCCTCTTACCAGGTGGGAGTATTGAATGCACATTTTAAACACAAAGTACTGATAGCATGTAGCCACCATGCTGAAGCTGCTGGAAGATGGCTGAGACTGGGGCCCCGCTGCACACCCACAGGCACCCATTCTCCCTCACTGCCTTTCCGTGCTCCGAGAAAATTGATTCTGGCTTTGCTTCACTTTCATCTGTCAGCACAGGTTAGTTTAGTTTGTGTCAATGTTATTACAGACATATGCTGATTTTTTTTTTTTTTTTTTTTCTCAGCAAGGTTTGTCCCTCTATTTGGGCTCAGTACAAGTGCCAGTTCCTGTTCCTTGTTGCTCACCAGAAAGCAGGGGGAGCAGTGTCCTCCTGACATGAAACAAGAACCCTCCTTCATCGTGTGAGAAGGCATGAGGGAAATCAAGAGACTGCAGCTTAGCCCTGGGGAGCACATGACCTTTGGTGAGGATGCCAGGCAGGTGACATGTCGGGGACAGGCTGACAGATGAGCGAAGTGTGCATGAGCCCTTGCTACTTCATGGTTTGTGAATTGCCACCATACTCTGCTTGCAAGGATGGGAAAGGTCCTACAACAAATGCATCTTAGAGGTGCCTGCTGCAAGAAAGGGCAGGAGTGAATATGCTTCCCCAGTGCTGTCCTAAACTCAAGGGATGCTACCCACTGGTCTTCAGAAAACTTCTTCCTTCAAAGCAAACAATCGGAGTTTGAGACCAAGTATCTTTGCTGTTTACCCCAGGTTGCCTGGTTGAATTTATCAGGCAAGAGGCAGAAAGCAGAGCTGTGGTGGTAGGACGGGTGGCAACAGGCCACAGAGGGTGTATAAAGCAAGGAAGAGTAGCTTATGTTTGATGAAAAAGAGAAGAAAAAGTCCAGGGAGGGCAGGAGCTCAGAGCAATGGACATGGGAAATGGACATTGCCGCAACAGTTTTCTGAATGGATGTAAGAGCAGCAAGATTGCTTTAATCTATTCCAAAGAAAAGGATGCTGAAGTAATTGAGACACAATCTTATTCCCCTGAAAATCAAATGAAAAATACTCTCTGACTTCAGAAAAAAATGACATCAAACCCCTAAATCATTAAGGTGTCTCACAGGGTATGAGTTATGTTGGTTTACATAGTCAACATTTCAACACAGAAAAATATAGACACTTGCTTATTATTTAAACATACTAATCTTACTTTTCTCCTAAACTCTTCTTCTGGGGGGAAGAATTCATGGCTGCAATGGATGGCAGAACAATTAAAAATTGTTGTACTTCTTCTAGAGATTATCACTTTAAAGCCTCATTCTTTTCCTATATTTATTCCATTTGAAACTCAGATGATATATTATCTTATTATGACTTTTTACAGCTATTCTTTTAGATGGGCTCAACAGCATTCTCAATTTAATTCAGTACACCTCCATATAAAACAACAGTATGTTGTATGTGCATAGCTTTATTTGAAAATGATGTACACGATAATATGTTTCTGTCTGCAGATTGTGTCTGATTTAGCTGACAAAAGATTGCAGCAGTCATTGTGGCCAGAAGCTATTGGAAAGCAGCCAGCATTAATAGCAAAATAAATACAAAGCAGAAACAAGTGATGCCATAAAACACACGGACAGTGGGTTACACTTTTCTGCATGAAGTAGCATTACATCATGCACAAAACATATTTATCAATAGGGCAAAAAGCAACTTCCAGCTTTGAAATTCTCACACCACTTAAATGATCCCATTCTACAGGGAACCTCTTGGCTTGGTACAGCCTTTCCTTGGAAAACAAACACCTATAACAGAAATCACAGTGGTGATAACAAAAGTTATGAGGAAAGATTGGTGTAACTAAAAGCTGCCATGTAAATAGGGTGGCTGCAGAGGGAGAAGAGCCTTATCCAAGAGACACTTAATATGAAGACCTGCTATTTTGACTCTTTTGTTGTTTTCACTCACAGAAGTTATGACTAAAGCTCAGCTCTGGAGAGCTGAGAAAGTGCATATTTCCTTTTGGATGCCCAGAGCAGAGTGAACATGGCAAAGCAGTGACCAAGCTCACTTTCCCAGACCCACTGGTCTTTTTCCTGGACGCATTATAAAATTTTATATGGATACTGTCATGGGGGAGAGTAAAATAGGATCTCTACCAGCATAAGCCCTAGTACTGTTGTGTGACCTGCTACAGCAGCATGTACCATATACTTACATCAGTGCTTTGTCGACCCCAAAAGAGGACAGAAAAGCTCTTGTAGTGAGGGTCTGATCCTCTGCAGACTTTCAGGTTGAAGTTATCTGCAAATGCAACGTAGCAGGCTGCTGTGATTTAAGCCAGCTACAACTTTGTCATGTCTTTGACTGCCAGACTAGGGTTTGAAGCTTTGCTGTAATCTAGTCTCATAAGGTGTGTATGGTTGCACTCCATAAAAATCTTTATGTCTTTATGTACTACAGGAATTTATGTATTTTGCTCAAGTTGATAGATAAGTGCTTTTTTTCTTTTTTTATTTTCCATTAATGTGACATTACCAAAGTCAAGCAGCTGCATAGCCTTGACACTCTACCATACCTGTTAGGAGGATCCTACCAAGGGACTCGAGGACTCTCCCAGGAACTGGCTTTGAAATGCTCCTTTGTGCTGGAGGGCACAGCTGTTTTCTCTGGGATGCATTTGAACCAGCTTCTCTTCATTCAGATCTTTCTGTTTGCCTGATAAATGTAGTCAGTATCTGCTTCAAATGAGAGCAACATGCATCATCAACATACTGTCCTTATTTGTGCCTGCAGCATTTCATAATGTCTTCTAGAGGTTTAAAGTTGATATGGAACAGATGTTGATTCTGTTGGAGTTGCTCAGCTGTAGCCAGTAGTGCAGTTTGGATCTACTCCTTTACCTAGAGCAGCAATTCTCTACTGAATTAACTGTTAGTAGCTTTTCATTAGTTCTGATTTGCAATAACTCCTCGAACTAGGGATAGTCATTTCCCCACAAAGTTTGCAGCTGTTGGATGCAGCCATTACAGATGGAAGAGCAAAAAAAAAAAAAAAAAAAAAAAAAAGAAACAAATGGGAGGCCAAGGAGACAGAAGGACACAAAAAGAAAAGACAAAGCAGTTCCCCTGGTAAGATAAGGGCCAGCATCAAGACCTGATCGTTGCCCAGTGCTTTGAAGGAAAGGAATCCTAAACAAGTGTTTGGAGAAGAATAGTAGTTAGATGTTTTTTTACTGTGGTTACATACTTATTATGGCAGCATGCAAACAATCCAGAAGGTGTTAAAAGAAAAAGATAAACCCAGTAAGTGATTAAAATGGACACTCATGAAGGATGAAAAGGAATGGTTAGCAGAATAGTAGCATATTTTATTTGCTTTGGACAGTAAATTGGTCAATGAGTAGCATTTAGGTACTGTTTTTCCTCTCATTATGAAGATATGCAATCAAATCACTACAAATTCCCCTTCATTTGAGCCATATAATGAATTTTGTTTAACTTAAGAAAAGCTTTCTTTCAAAGTATTCTGTCCACTTGTTCAGCCACTCAGAAATTAATAGCTATTCTGCACTGTTTTCCCTTACCTGCAATTCACAGATTAAGCAGCAGCAATTCTACTACTCTACTTCATATGTCTTGTTTCCTTAGATCTCTCTAAAAGTAGAACAGGTTCTCAGCTCCACCACTTTTCACCTCAGAAAGGCTTCCTTCCATCTTGTCCTTGCTGTCTTGATCATTCTGTGTCCTTCAGCTAACCCGACAGATTCGTTATGGCATGTGTCAGTGATCAGTCAAATCAGCTGCCATGGGAACACCTCTGGAGTGTCAGATCTCTCTGAGTGAACCACTATTGCAAGTGCCATTGCTGAAAGACCTACAGTGCTTATACACTGGTTCACGCTGAGGATGTTGAGCTGTTCTGCTCCCACTGATGTCTTCTTTCCTGAGCCTCCAGCCATGCTGTGCCAGACAAATGTCTTGGTACCAAAAATAGTAGGGGGAAAAAAAATCACACTCTTCTCAGAAGTCTGAGGTCCTCAACAAGTCCTTTGCTTCAGTCACAGAATCATAGAATCACAGAAACATTCAGGTTGGAAAAAACCTCTACGACCATCTAGTCCAACCCTTAACCCAGTACTAAAGTTCACCACCAAACCATGCTACTAAGTTCGGCATCTACATGCTTCTTGAAGACCTCCAGGATCAGACTTCCTACATCTCTCGAGTCTCTGGACCTCTAGGCTGGGGCTTGGGGATCAAAGTCCCTCCTACTGTAAGCAAAGAGCAGGTTCGAGACCACCAGATGAAACTGAACATATACAAGTCTATGGGACCTGACAGCATGCATCCCAGGGTCCTGAGGGAATTGACTGAAGAAGTTGCCAGGCTTCTCTCCATCATATTTGAAAAGTCCTGGCAGTCAGGTGAAGTCCCTGGTGACTAGGAAAAAAAAAAAAAAAAAAAAAAAAAAAAGGAAATATCAGTCCCATTTTCTAAAAGAGTAGAAAGGAGAACCTGGAGAACTTCAGACTGGTGAGCCTCACCTCTGTGCCTGGGAAGTTCATGGAACAGATCCTCTTGAAGCAATGTCAATGCACACACAAGACAATGAGAAAGGCTGAGAGATATGAGGATGTTCAGCCTGAAGAAGAGAAGGCTCCAGGGAGAAACCTTTCAATACTTAAAGAGGTCTTATAAAAAAGATGGAGAGCAACTTTTTACACAGGCAGACAGGGATAGGAAAAGGCTGCAATGGTGTTAAATTAAAAGGGGTGAGATTTATACTAGATGTTAGGAGAAAATTCTTCACTCAGGTGGTGAGGCCCTGGAACAGGTTGCCTGGAGAGGTGTAGGATTCCCCATCCCTGGAAGTGTTCAAGGCCAGGCTGGATGGGGCTTTGAGCAACCTGGTCTGGTGGGAGGTGTTGCTGTCCATGGCAGGGGGGTTGGAACTGGACAATCTTTAAGGTCTCCTCCAACACAAACTATTCTATGATTCCATGGTGCTCATCTGTGGACACACTATAGTTCTCTCAAATGAAATTCAAAGCTCTCTAATGATGTCAGAACTGAAGTCAGTAGGGTGTATCATTTCATTCCCAATGAGTTATTTATTCACAAGGTGCTGCAGGACCAGGAATGTCAGAGGAGAAATGACTCCTCTCAGTTTCTCCACAAATGAGAGCTGTAGGAAATGGATATCCTCCAGAGAGTATTTTTTTTTCAGTTTTTAGCACGTATTTCACAATGAGGACAATAATCCCTGGAAAATCTTGTTCTGTGCATTCCTCGTGTTGCACATTTTTAGGAGTTCTCTAATTGCTGATTCTTCTAATGAATGAGGAGATGAATAGACATATCTGACAATGAAGGAACTGAGGTCTGGTCTGTCACTTTTTCTACACAGCCATACATATAGGTAGTATGGAAAAGGCTAGAAACCTCAGACATACAAAGTATTTAAGACAACTGCCAGAAAACTTTTTTCTGCATTTATTGAGCAAAGTGCCACAACTTTGCAGTATTAATGAAGAATAATAAAACTACTCCTTTATACATCCCCCCAGCCAGATTTTCAACATGCAAATAGTCTCTCACAAATAAGGTTTTCAGGAAAAAATATTATTCTGTCTCTACCAGTTCTCTGCAAAGAGCAGGTATATTCTATAGAGAGGATTACTTCCTTTCCATATATCCCTTGATTTTTTTATTCTTGTGCTATCTTGAAATCCCAGTCAATAAAACAACCCGATTGTGTCAGCTTTGGGCAAAGACGGAGGAAAGCACTGGTGCCTTCTCTAAAGGGCCTTGGACATGACGTGACAAATTAAGGTGGAGATCACACAGAGATACTTTATAACTCTCCTCTATCTTCTCCAGGTTCCTTTAATGTCTTCATCATCACCTAATCACTTTTTAGCAGGAATGTCAGCCACTGCTGATGGACACATTTACATTGCAGATGGCTTATTCTTTCTCTCAGATTTGCCTGAATTTTGGAGAGGAACATGAAATTTGTGGTACCTTCTTCACAGAGACTGTGGAGAGACTCAAGATATCTGGTTTAATTCATTGACAAACTGTGAACAACTCCATTTTTACTTAAACAAAACTAACATCCTGGAGCATAAGTGCACTACAGACATAAGGACTGAGCAGTGGAGAGGCCAGAGGACATTTAAATGTGCTGTCATTAGAAGGCACTTACCTGAGTTTAATGAGCTGAGATGACAGCATACTAGCTATTAAATCACTTTTTTTTTTTTTTTTTTTTTTGCTGGGTCTGTTTTTTAGTGTAGAACCTGCTATTTCTGGTTCATCCATCCATCCATCTACCCATCCTTCTCCAAGAAAATAGAAAAATGGGGTCTGCAGTAGGCATGATCTTTGGTTAAATCCAACATAAATTTTCTTGACTGCTTTCTGCACATTTTCAGCGCTCTAGCTCCAGTGTTCTCTTTGCCTGTGTTTTCTCTTTGCTTCTTTTACTGAAAGTTCAGCAAGTGCCCAGCCAAAGAGCTGCTCTCCTCCTCACCCTCATCCTCCTGGGGGGAAAAGCTAGGCCAAGGAAAGAGTGGGTTCACCCTCTTTTCCTGCAGCTGTTTGTGCTCCCAAGCAGAGGGAGATCCTCTGTCTTCTGACATGAAAGGGATGTGTCAATCTCCATTGCTTTACAAGGCAAAATTACTGAGACTAAAGAGGCAAAGGTGTCATAAAACGGATGATGACAAACTATGCTGAAGGCAAAAAGGAGGTCCTTAAGAGAAGCAAATATTGTCCATTCACTTCCCTCAATCCTACTTCCCTTTCTTCTCACTTTTGTCGAAGTATGCATTGCTTTTCACATCAGCTGCTTCATGACACTAATGCAATTGCTTCTCTGACTCAGACTCAACCACACACTCACTACTCATTCCTTCTGCCACCTTGGCAGGGCTGCACACTAAACTATTGTCTTTACAATGCCTTTTTTTTTTTTTTGTGTGTGTGTGTGTGTGTGATTGGTTTGTTTGTTTGTCATGTAGGGGAAGTTGTTTTTTGGTTTAGCTTGCTTTTGTTTTTATTTGAAAGGGGTGATGAGCTGGGGTGGAAAGATCAATTATTCCTTTAGTCAGGATTCTTATCCAAGAGTTCATTTAACCTGGCTTGAATGTGTTGCTGACTCAGAGGAATTAAGTTGGAAGATAGCCAAGGCCTGAAGAGAAAGTTAAGACACAATGAAGTTAATAGGCTCCCATTGGCTGCTATTGTTAGAAATAGCCTTAAAAACAAAAACAAACGCACATGCAAGTCTGGTTTCCTGTATGGCAAGCTGAGTGCTTTACAGGGACTTCCATTATGTCATGATTCATTATTTCCTCCTCTCAGCCTAAATGGAGCCTGAAAGTAGAATTAATAGCAATAGGATCCTCATTAAAAAGGCTCTTCTGAAAAGAAGAGGATTGTGTCTTCAGTGGGGGAGGTCCCCATTTTAGCATTTTCTTTATTTATGGAGTGCTATACCTGCACACAGCACTTTAAAACATCTCCCTTTTGACAAAGCCTGATAGAGACTAGATAATATAGTTCAGTTGTAATTAAGTAGGCCTCTGTAGGAACAGTGACAATGGAACAAAATAGGCAAAGTTTATGTTTCTACAGACTTTTAAAGCAATTCTGTAAACTCAAGTGAGAAGTAGATCCCCACTATAAATGAGACACAGAGCTCAACATTATTTAGAGAGTTTTATCTTCTCTATTAAATTCTTCTTCCCATAGGGAATGAGACATGATCTCTGCATCCGGGAGGGTTACAGTCTACATGTAATAACATTTAGGCCTTGCTTTGTAAGTCAAAGATACTGCACTCCTTACCAGTGCTCTAGACCATATGGAGCACTGTCTGGGAACGATTCATACCCAGTTCTGCTTCCACTTAGGGCTCAGACCCTAGGGTGGGAGCTCCATCTGATCAGCAGGATTTTTAGTTGCTTCAGCTTTGGAAATTGCGCAGTCAGAGCTGGAGGGTTGTGCTTGACATCAACAGGACGTGACACTGCCACAGCAGAGGTGTCCTTTGCTTTTCCCCTGCAGCCAGTCAACAATAACTCTGTTGAATCAGATGGTCTGTATGCTGCACAAGCCCAAGTGCTGTGCCCCCAGTTAGCCTCCTGCCAATTATAAAGGAATAAGCGCTACTAAGTGCATTTGTTTCAAAAGCCAATCTTGGAAGAGTGCCTTTCTGTATTTTACATCTCAGAATCCATATTTTACATTTCTACACTGCCGTTTCCCTAAACCATTTGCAAACTCTCCCTTTCTCTTTAAAAAGAGTAGGTTGCCATTTAATCACCATGCATTTTTTCTCATTGTTGCCTGTCTCAGTCAAGCCCATGTTATGAAACACTGCTGGCTTAGTACGGTAAATAAAGCGAGGTTTGGTGGCTTTTGTCCCACCAGTCATCAACCCACCTTTCAGTCCCACTCAGGCAGTTGTTAGTGAACTAAAGGATACAGAAGATTATCTTGCAAGACATTTGGCCAGCAATGCTTTCTTTTGGAAAATTAGTTGTGCTTGTTGGATGTGCCAGTCCCCTGCTCTAGGACCCATCTCTACAAGGAAATCTTTTAATTACCTCTTCCCCCCAAATGACAGCTTTCACCACTGGAGTTGAGTTCTTGGACATTAGCAATTGAATAGGAAGCCTTCATACTGTATATCATTTTAATCTTTCATGTTTAAGTAAGCCAGATGGCTTATTATTACAAGCTCTGTTTCAAAAAGGCACAAACTTTCTATCAGAGGATTTGTAAGATGATAGTAAAAAAGGGAGATTTTGCATCACACAAAATAGCCTGAATTTTAATTGCACATCATAGTTTGGCAGCAATTTTCCCGTAATTACCATTCCTGCTAAATGAATAGGTGGATTAAATGGATAACTAAAATGGCATTGAAACTTCCTAGAATGGAGATTTATCCTCTAATGTATGGAATAGCTAAGTAAAGTTGTCAGTTGCTCGGGTGTAATTCACGCAGTTTTAACGTTTCTCCTCAGCAGAGGACCTGGCTTACTAGCAGTAAAACCCTGGCTGTTATTGGTGGGGCTTTTTGCTATCGGTGTTTTATCCCAGCATTTCAGATATGTCAGATGTCATTAAGAGTGTTTCACACAGAAGCTTTTGATCAATGAAGTTGAAAAATAAAAGATGCTTTCATTTGGGTCTTGGCTGAGTTCCCTTCAGACACGTAAGAATATCGTTCCTGTTCTTCCGATTGGGGGTGTAATCCCACAGTCATTTATCGTTATAACATAGCTCTTGTACATGGTTATGTACATAGTCACGAAAAAGCCAAAAAAGACAGCTCAGATGAGTTATGCTCCTCCTGTGCATGAGTAATGGCAACATGGAAGCTTGTGTGCTTTAAACACACGCAGAAACACTGCTGCCACATCAAGTGAGGAGCAATTAAATCATTACTGAGACCACTGAGATGACAAAATATAATGTTGCTCAAGTGCATATGGATTTTTTTAAAGCCATGTGCCTTGGAAAGGCAAAATACAACCTAACATGTGAATTCATGGAACCATACTAAATCTATTAGTCCCAACCAAATATCATGTGATGAATAATAAAAGCTGCTATTATTTGGTTGGTCTAACCTCTCTGTAACAATACCTCTGATCAATTCTGCATCCTTTGAATTCAAGGACAAAATTTTCTGGGCTTGTTCTCTCTTATACAAGACCAGCATTATGCCATTCAGGCAATGCTTAGATGCCCTAAGGTCTGTTTAAATATTATTTACATCTTCTGCATGGCTTCTTGCCACTGCCAAAGTGGGGTAAAGGGCATTACATGTCAAACAGAATCAGACCATTTGACAGAATGGCTGTCGTTGGCTGTCACTGAATTTGTGATACACAATATGTAGAGCCAGGTATGACAGCACTATTGAGCTGTCGGTCTGAGGCATTAAGTTCTTCTTTCACTGAGAAGATGTGACTGTGCTGATACATTTGCACAAATGAAGTTTGTGTCTTAATCATGACATCCTATTAGTTTGGTGGCATTCATCCCACTTGATTTTATCTGTTTAAATGCTCAGCTAAACCAACTGTTTGGACACCCACTAGAGTCAACAGAGGGATTCCTAAGTTGTAGACATCATTTTTAAGACATGATGAATTGTCCTGGGGTGGGCACTGAATGTAGAGGCTGCCTCAGAGTAGATACCTATGCCTCAGGCAGCCAAAATGGGCAGGAAATTCAGATATCCTTCATCTCAGGTGAAGACTGTGGATTTCCAAAGGAGTAAGAGAAGCTGGTAGCCAGGCAGGGGACAGAGGGCTACCTTTGAGAGCCAGGCTGCAGGGGAATTTCAGCAACAGGTCAGCATGTGTGGCCAGCGGGCCAGTCAGAGCAGGGGCACCAGAGGGACACCTAGCACTGTGCAGAGCCCTGCCTTACCCACCTGGGACCTATGGGGCTCGCAAGGAGCTGAGGAAGCCCCATGCTGAGCTGGGGTTCAGTCTGAGCCCCAGAGTAAACCATCGCCCTTTCCTGCCATCCACATCGCTCAGCAGTGCCTGAAGAAAGGGTTGCTCTGGATAACTCCATGCTCCAAAGAAGGATCCAAAATCAGAAAAATATATATATCCAAAAATCCAAAATCCAAAGCCCAGGATTGACATTGCATTACCTAAGGCATTTCAAAATAAATAAACAAACAAATAATAAAACTGTGTTCCTTTACTTTATGCAAAGCAGTCCGTAAAGTCATTTAAAATACTGCACTGGCAGTACCTTTTTTTTCTTCCAATTCCAAACAGCTCTTAATGTAACACATCATATCCACTGTTAACAAATTGCATGAGCCACTGATCTGAGGAGGTGGTTGTATTTCAGCAGTTTGGTTTGTAGCTTTATAAGGATTCATTCTACTTAAAAAAAATAATCGTTCACAGAAGCGGGTTGAACAGTCAACCACTTAACACAAATGTTAACAAGCCATCCAAAAAGTGAAAGAAAAAACTTTTAAGAATGTGTTTGACATTATGTAGTTAATACTTTCAGCTGCCCAAGCCTAATTGTCTTAAGAGGTTTAAGTGGTCCTGAAGTCTATTATGCACATTAACAAAGAGTTTGTATCGCTTTTAGAGACCGTGTTTCCTCAGCGTGATATGGCACTGCAAAGTGCAGCTTGTGACTTTACCTCTGGAAACAATGACACTATCGCAGAACTCAGCTCCAGCTCTCTGCTGTTTCCAGCCAGAAGCACCCGGTTTAACACAATCCCGTCATTGAGGAGGCAAAGCTCTCCTAAACTAACAAATCTGAGAGCAGCCGCTAGTTTGCTGCTGCTTTCTAGCATTGTCATGCAACAGAAAGTGGTGCCGTGGATCAGCTGCTCCATCGCTCCAATGCTTTCCTCGTGCTGCCTGGGTGACAGGAATACAGCACACACCTGGACTGTGCTCTTCTAAAGAGACTGGGTATTTTATTTTCTGTGGTTTTCCTTTTAGAAAGCATTAAAAGTATCATCTAAAATACTCGCCAGACCTGACTCAGCACATGAGACTATCTGGGACTGCCATGCAAACCTCAATGGAAAAAAAAAAATAAAGTAAATAAAATAAAACCTCAAATCATACCTCCTTTTTACAAGCCCTGTGCAAAATATATGAGATATTTTGCAAAAAGTCTGATCAGCTGGATCCACTGATGCACTGGATCTGCTTGCAGGACCAGGGTTTAACTCTGCCTACAGGTTATTGGACATTTGGAAACTGATGCAGTTAAGGAGTGCAATTCCTCTACTGTAGGTGCAGTTATGCCAGAAGTAACCCTGTTATGTGGTTATGCTGGTGAAAATTCAGTAGGCTCTTCAAAGGAGCAGAACAATTAGAATTTGAGCCTTTTAAAGGCTATAAATATATATGGTTAGCAAGTCTGAGAGTCCGCAATTTCTTGAAAATACCTATTAAAATAGTTTCATTCAAGCCAAATAAATATTCCCCTGCTGCATTTGCAGCCCAAAAATCCATCTGTCCAAATATTTTAAGCTGCCAGCCATCACAAGGCTCTCTGAGTACCATCCACACAAAATCTGTACTTGCAGCCCTCTGTCAGTGCACAGGGACCAGAAAGTGAAATTAGCTGGTGGTGACCAGAAACAAAATGAAGTTCACCAACCTGTAATATTTTCATCATCCAATTGGAAAGAAATGAAATCACAAATGTGTAGTGCGCAGTGAGAAATAGCTAAATGTTTGGTTTCTTTCTTCATTATTTTGCTTCTAATTCTCTAAGATATTAACAGTGATTTAAGTGAAGAAAGCTGAGGAGCTTTATTTCTTTTAAGCATATACATTCTCTTTAATAAAAAGATTTCCATTTTCACTTTTAAAAATACCTATATCCAACACTTCCTATGTCTGTCAGCTAAGTACAAATGGCACACAAGGCATGACTCTCCTAAATGGAATAATTATCATCCCACATGACTGTAAAGGAAGATAATAGGTAAAACAAGTTGTTGTAACAGATTACCTGCACAGAGCGTTTGCCTAACCCATTACAAAACAGGAATTATGTGCCAAGCAATCTGCTTATATCCGCATTTTTCTCTCAACCTCAGAGAAAAAAAAAAAAAAAATCTCCATGTGGAGCGGATTACAAGTGAAGATGCCCAAATAAAAAGGCTCCAGTAGATGGTATGATTTTGGCAGCACAACTGCTGGGAACTGGAAAGTTCAGGGGGCAAAAGCAGAGCCTGGGTGCTGCCATCCGTGCCCTGGCAGAGCTTGTTGAAAGTGGCTTTCCTGTCCAGTAGGGCAGTGCAGCAGATGGGACAGTGAGCAGTGCAGCATGGCTGGCATGCTGTCAGTGAGCACAGCCCAAACTGAGAGCAAAGCCCCGGTCTTCCATCAACCGAGGTGGCCAGGGTGGGGGAACCTGTTTCGCTGTGCATGCCCCGGCAGCACAGCCCCGCTCGAACCGGCGGTATCTGACAGCAAAATGAATGCTGCCTCTGGAAATCGGTGTGGCCCAGCCTATTAAGGGACAAGAGAAATAAATCTTTGGAAGGCACGCCGCTGAAGTTACTTTTTCAGCAACCAACCTTTGTGGAAATCCCACAGCAAGCCCCATCTGTCTTGATAATGCAGAGTATCTACAGCTGAAAGCAGTTTAACAACTGCAAAACAACTGGTTGCTGAAGGAAAAAAAAAAAAAAAAAAAAAAAGTAATAAAAATAAAGGAGGCTTTAGGGAACAGAAATCATTTTCAAACATTGTAATAGTTAAACCATTTTAACCTTACATCCATTACTTGCAAACAAATGTGACATAATGAATCAACTGCAGTTATGTTGTTAATAGACTTTATTAATACCAAGGAAAAATAATATACAGAGTATCCTCAATGGATGTATAACTACCCTCTCAAATGGAGTTTCCTGATATTTTAAATGAATGGCGGGGTTTATTTTGGCAGCGGCATCACATAACTAATGTTTCATATTACACACAAAAATGATTTTGGTGCCATTCTTGAAATGAAATGTTTCATTTCAATAAAAGCTTGTAATTGTAACATTTAAATATTATCATTAATAGCGAAAAGAAAGTTCTCCCAGCAACATTAAAAAGTGAACTTCCCTGCTCTTTCCTCTATTACAGCCAATGTCTTTTTATTGTCTGTTTTCATCTCCATTTTACTTTATCTGCCAAACTACTTTGCATTTCAAGACATTTCCACTCACCTTGAGTTCTTGGTTCAAAAAGAAACAATAAAGTTTAATCTTTTCACTTGACAATGATGTATGGGTCTGCTGAAAAACACTTTTCAGGTATTATCATTAAAAAGTCTCTCTTTTTTTAGTTTCTCTCTGACTCTTGATGCAGAGGGAAATATAAGATGTCACGCACGCGAGGGCTTTTATCAAAGCTCCTAATAATACCACTTAATTAGAAACCAAAGCCTGCTAATGTTCCTTCTGAGAGCTCCTCAGAAAAGTCTTTCCCTAGCTTTAGCCATTCCTCTTCAACCAAACATTGTCTAATGACTTTATTAGTGATTTCAAAGGCTCGCGAGGGCTACCACTCTGCTCTTTTCTTTCCAGATTACATCTTGCTGGTCAGGGAATTTGCTGAGCTCTACCATCAAGCAACTGGTTTGAATTAGGATTTTTTTTCCCCTCTCTTGCAGTTAGCTACTTATTAGCATTTGTCAAAACAAAGGGAAAATGCAGCCTCTGAATGTTTAATATTGTTCAGTGCTCTCTGAGAAACACAGTCAGACAATGAAAATACACCAATTGTTCCCCACGCTGGAATGCACAGCACTGCCGAAAGCCCGCTGGGCTTACCGAGAGTAAATGCCTTAACTTAATCAGGCCGATCACATAACTGTGTTAAAGTTATTTAACTTTTTTTTTTTTTGGTATTTTTATAAAAGCTTTGGAAAGAATTTTTAAAATGCATGATTCGTTATGCAGGAGCCATTCATGAGCCTGCCAGCCAATGCAAACAGACTGCCTCACCAAATAAATGAAAACTGCCTGGCTGATAATAAAAAGGTTTGGGTGGTATTTCTTTCTTTCTTTTTTTTTTTTTTTTTTTTTTTCTCTAAAAACTAGTGCTTAAATATATAATGTTACCAATTCTATTTCCCGGTATTTACCAAACCTGGGGGCATCTATTAACAAGGGGAAAAATGCCATTTCCGCTGAAGGCTCTCAAACTTATTCCAGCTATGCTAAAGTAAAATACTCAAAGGATGGGAGCTTGGTTTCCAAAGTGGATTAATTTCCTATGAACATAAAGCTGATTGCAGTCATTCAGCTGCTTATGCTAAAAGTCGCTGCTTTATTCCAAGTGTAGTGAGATGCTGGGGGAGAAAGAGGTACTGTGGAAGACGACATGTTAATTATATTAAGAAGCAGATTTTGGTCTTACAATCCCTCGAGAACAGGCCATGAATTTATCATTTCAGCTGAATGGTACATTCCATTCCACACAAAGCTGGAGCTAAACTCCCTCTCTCTCACTCATTCACTATTCAGAAACACTTAAGAAATTATTACCACATGTCCAGGAGTCACTCATGATGATGACCACTAATGCCATTCCTCTTGTTACAGTATTAACTCAAAATATACCACTGTTGTCTTTGATTAGCACGAGCAAAGCTAAGAACAAAGACATACCACTGACATAATGACAGTTTTATGGCTCCCGTCTGAAAAAAAATGTGCTCATTAGCATTCAAAATATAAAACACTCCCTTCAATACTTCAGCGCAAAACGACGTAATCTTCTTTTTGCTGAGAAACCTCAAAACCACTGACAAGTTACTGATTTCCTGCAACACACATCTGGGGGACCTGCTAAATATGGAAATGAAAATATCAGGTAAGCTGGGCCAAACAAATATTCCTCCCCGGTCCCTTCCTGCAGCCCCAGGACAAACCCTTCCTTCTGGCCCAAGTCTCCCCGCAGCAGCCATCCCGCAGACACCCGAGCAGCAACGCATCTGCAGGTGTTTGTGGGAACCAGACCTCTGCAAGCTCACCAGGCCCATGTGTAAGTAGAAAGGCCTCTTGGCTTCTTCCTGACGTGCATTACAGAACAACACACATGAAGTTAACTTTGGTAAAGTCTTCCTCTCCTCCCCCCACCTCTGGAAGAAGCCTGACAGATTTCCCACCGGGTCCCTCTGAAGTCCAAATCAATAACCTATTTATAAAATGTTTCCTCTAAGCATGACAGAAGCAGCTATTTATTTGCTCTTCAGTGTTTAAGCTAATGAGGTATGAGCACATCTGCAATAACTAAAAATAACACGCACCTCATTGATATTAATGAACTGACTGGACTCCCATCCAGAGATGCTTCGTTCCCTTCTTTATTCCTTTGCTCAGCTAAGAGATGGACCAGAGGGGTGGGCAGATCAGATTACAGAGCTGAGGGCCCGCAGCCAAGAGCACTCCATCTCTGGTCCCCAGATGTTGCTATCCAGGGAGCCCTATCTCCTCGTTGCCACACGCAGACATCTCCCACAGTTGTCCTAGGGAGTTATGTGCATGCAACAGCAAACTTCAGCGGAGCCTGGAGTCTGCTAGTGAAAACATCAGTGTGAATGTCGCACCATCGATCTTCAGTGCCACAGTGGTTCATCACATAGCCCACATAGGGCTGTAAGGATCAAAACAAACATATTGAGTAGCGTGTAGAAATAAACAGGGAGAGAGGGCAGCCACCAGAAAAGAGTTTTTATATGTTCCCAACAGTAAATGCCAACAAGAAGTAAGCCACATATTGCATTGCCTGGGCTTGCAGATTGAAGATGTACCACAGGCAAAACCTCTGCAAGGGAAACTGCCTGATGCTCGAATAAAGCAACGTTGCACTTGACCTCTCCTGCCAGTCCTACCACAGAGGCAATTAGCTGCTGCCAGATAAAATCACTCCTATCACTGAAGCAAGCCAAAATCTCTTCACATCACTTGTGTGCTCTGCCTTCCAGCGAAACAAGTCTGCAGAAACTGCACCAACTGCTATTCTCAGTAAGCAATTCAGGAGAAAAAAAGAAATCCTTTGTGCTTGAGTTTGTAGGGCTGGCTGAAGACCATTGAGGTGGCCTGGTAGTGCTGGTAGCAGCTGGGTGAGCACTTGGTGTAGGTCCTCCTCTCAGGGTCCTGCTCTCTGAGCTCTTGGAAATAGTGGCACAATGGAGCAACTTGGCCTGGTGGGGCAGGAGGGGCCACTTCTGCAGAGAGCACTGTGTAAATACATGGTGCAGAGTACATTAACCAACATCCCACTTTGTTTTGTCAGAAAGAAAATGAACAGGACAGTACCTGGACTGAGCAGAGCTTCTCTCTTCAGTGAACCCACAACCAGAAACAAAGGCAGACTACATGTATGTGAAGCAAAGCTCAAGGCACCAACTTCCTCCAGCAGATGTACTTTAGGTCCTGCCGTGAGACCAAAAAGAGCAAGACTTCCCAAAATGTCTTCAGCGTTGTGACAGCATCAGTAGCCCTTCGCAGCAGATGACCTCTGCATGCAGGTCACAGCAGCCCCAGGGGTGCGAATGGGAGGCATCCCATGGGGGAGCAGAAATGTGCTGGGGTTCTTTGTTCTGAGGGTGGTGAGGCCCAGGCACAGGTTGCCCAGAGAAGCTGTGGCTGCCCCATCCCTGGAGGTATTCAAGGCCAGGCTGGATGGGGCTTTGGGCAGCCTAGTCTGGTGGGAGGTGTCCCCGCCCATGGCAAGGGTTGGAACTGGGTGATTCTTTCCAACCCAAACCATTCTGTGATTCTCAGGGCACCTGGGCAATCTGGCAGTGCCCTGCTGCCCATGTAGCAGCGAAACTGCCTCTGCCCTTCAGGGCACCTTCCCAACTTGGTAAGCCCACATGTTGCTCTGGCAGACAGACTGCCCCCACCCTTTGGCTCTGCTCCTGTGCATGGCAAGGGTGAGCTCTGTTTGGGCATGTTTCTATAAGGATTTTTAAAATTACATTCTGCTTATGAATAAAACCAGTGAGGAGTCCACAGTCAGAGGAATCAATAATCTAATTAGTAATTAGTGCTAATTAGAGATTTATTAGTTCAAGCTACTCATAAATGTTCAAGTAATGCAAAGCCACTCATGAGAATACCAGTGCAGCATTTAGTTAAAACAAAATACCATGTGCACTGCTCCCCAGGATTTGAGCTTTCTTTACCACAGGCTCCAATCTTTCTTCCAAACAGTAAAGACACTAATGAATGGTATACAGATTGTGTGTGAGAAGAACATCAGTTTTTATTCAGCAAGATGAGAGAGACTTAAACCAGAATTAAAGATAAATTACATGCAAGGGATCAAGTTTTGCTCTCATTTACACTGATGTAAATCTGGAGTTGCTCTGTTAACTTCAGTTGTGTTGATTTTGGTGATTGCGTATTTATATTAATGATACCAAGCAAATACTAAAAGCAGTGGGGAAAAAAAAGACCAGCATTTTTTCCTTAGTAGACTCATCTGCAGCCTGGGGTTTAACAGAGATCAATTACTTAAATTTTGCAGTTGAAATGTTTGCATATGTCAGTTGTAATGAGTCCAAAAACTTGGGTTTTGAATGTACAGAGCCACTTACAATGTTCCAGTTCAGTGTACAAACATACTATATTACATGTCCAATTTTGCAGGAAAATGGTATGCTTTGAGACACCCAGACTCATCCATAGCTGGTATTACTGGAGAGTGTGTGGAGGCAGCACAATGGTTCTTTGAAAGCCAGCTCCTGAGAAAATACCATAAAAATAAAATAAATAAAATAAAATAAAATAAAATAATAAAAATAGAAAAATAAAAATAAATAAAATAATAAAGTGATAAATTAAAAATGGTTAGAAATGAGACATCTGAATAAAATGGTAACAAAACAAAACAAAACAAAAAAAAAAAAAAAAAGCAGAAACAACAGTAAAAGCAGGAAGATAAAACCTGTGAGGTCAAACCAATGAAGACTTCCATCAAATCAAGAACCTCATAATTGACACTGGCAAACAGAGGGGTGCTGTTTTCAGTAGACAAAATTCTGGACGTGCAGACCTGAGAGGACTAACACCAAACCTTTGGTTTCCATTTCCCAACTCAGGCATGGATGCAATACAAATTAACTTTGGGACTGCTCTAGGTGGTGCCTGGCAGCTTCAGCCCTGAGAGCCACTCACTAGCATGCACTTTCAAGGCAGCAGCCAGCACCTACATCTCCAGCCTGGGTGGTAGTGGGCACTGCAGAGCATCCCCCCATGTGTTCTCCATTTCCTCTGAGGCAGAGGCAGTGTAGAAACACCCCAGAGGCCAGATGCAGCCCTGAGGCCACCAGGACACTTTTTATTTTTTTATTTATTTTTTTTTTCCAGAATTTTTCTGATACATAACGATAAAAATAGGCAGCTTGTGAGATGGTCAGAATGAGATTTCCATGTGAGTTAAGCGGCTAGATACTTTTCAAATCCCCATTAGATCTGCCTCCTAAGGCTAGGAGATACCTTTAAAACTGCCTCCCATATGAGCAGCAGCTGTGCATGAAACATCAGCAAACGTTCTGGGGCCCATCCATGGTGGGCAGAGCTCACTTTGGAAATCATTTAAGTTGATGTCCTTATGAACACTCTCGGAGGGAGTAAATCTGTTGCCACTAGTATTCCAGCTTGCAGCTCTGCTTAGTTTATTAATCTCAGCACAGAACTGTGCACAATATTCAGGTTGTATAGCTTTTAGCAATCTGCTTCCTTATGCTCTGATCTACTCTTGTGCTTAGATACCACAGCAATGGGCTACTTAAATAGAGTAGCTTGAATTCTTTGTTCTTTTGAATCCCTTCTCCATATATAATGCAATTAAGCG
Organism: Netta rufina; assembly: GCF_964035555.1. Classification (NCBI taxonomy): domain Eukaryota; kingdom Metazoa; phylum Chordata; class Aves; order Anseriformes; family Anatidae; genus Netta; species Netta rufina. The sequence goes on along the minus strand of NC_140123.1, from coordinate 70,993,653 downwards.
TGTTGTTAAAGCAGCCCAGATGGGCACAATGTTATCCTCTGATATACCCAAATATCAAAATGTTAATGATTGTATAATGTTTCATTTAGTTTGTGTTTTTTTTTTTTTTTTCCCCAGTTTCCTACTAACAGAATCTTTTGAAGTTAAAAAGACTAAAGGGGAAAGGGGGGCAATAAATACCTTACCTACAGACGTTACAGTTATATGAAGGATGCGATCAAAATGCAGTTAAGTAAATAGAAGCTCAGCTTATATCTGCCTCTTTTTCTGTCCAGTCCACAGGAGACATGAGCTTTACTGTTCCCAGGTCCATGGGCAAGAATAGTGCCTGAAGCTGTGGAGGTTTTTGACTTCCAACGGAGGGGAATGCTAACTCATTAGGCAAATGTTGGCTGGATTCATTGCCGCCTTCTTGATACTCATGTACCTGAGGAAGGAATTTGGCATCCTATATCTAACTAGATTAAAACTGTCCTTTTCCTAAAAACCTGTTTAATTCACGTGTGAACTGCTGAGTACTTGATATCCTTATGAATTTTAATTATTTTTATTACAAAAGTGAAATCTGCTTTGTGGTAGGAGACAGTTCTTGCTTCAAAAAACATAGAGTATAAATTCCTTTGAGACAGAAGGAATCTCTAAAAGATGGTTGAACTACAATTAGGGCTTGACCCAGCATTGAAGTTCATTTTCCTGTTTCTTTCCATGTTTGAACAAGTCACTTTGGATGTGATTCAGCTCAAATACCTGAACTTAGCAATTCAGCTCCCATTAAAGCGGACACCCATCTCAGATCAGCTAACCAGCACTAAAGGCCCCACCAACAGCACCAATGGGAGCTTCATCAGCCAGTTCCCCATTCAGGGAAATGCATGCACCAGCCAGAATTAGCACACCACAGTGTCCCACCACTTGGGGAGCCACAGCAACCCTCTGGTGCACCTACCAAAGTCTGTGAGCATATCCAAGAGGGAGATAATTAGTTCAGAGCAGTAACCTGATTTAAATGGGATGAATCATCTGTTGGATGACCCCGGCTCTCTACGCTGCATTTACAGAGAGGCAGATAAGCCAGATCCCTCAAATTAAGTGTTGTCAATACCTCATGAAGGACAGTTTTCTCATTTTTATCCTGTCAGTACTGCCAGCACTGTCATTGATCTACAGGAAATGTAGGAGAAGTCCTGTTTCTCTGCCTTTACCTATGTAGCACCACAGCAGGAGAGCTCCAGAGGCAAATTTGCCCCCTCGGAAAGATAAACCCATCAAATATTTAAGTAGTTATTGTTCACTGGTATTTTTACCTCATGAAGTAGTGTGTAGCACTTCTTGAATGAGCATCAAAATCAGCACCACAAAAACTTTTCTTGGCTGACTAATACCACCAGGCAACTGCAGAAGGGAACAGAAGGTCACTTGATCAGCCCTGAAACAGAGGGGGCTGCCCTCCAGGACCCCAGCCCACCTCCCCAGCTCTGAGCTTCACTTTGGTCATAGTTGTCACAAGGAGATGGAGCAAGCCTGACTCCACTTCTCCCCATCAAACACACCTTGCCCTGAGACACTCGCAAGGCTCAGGAAAAGAAGCAGGAGGTGGCTCTGCCAGGAGCCTTGCATCCCATGCATCCTGCACATCCCGCCCTGCAGCACAGGTACCCAGGGAGTTAGCCCCAAGGGGTGTAATTACACCAGCCCCATCCCAGTGCCAGACACAAAAATATCCCCCCAGCAGCTTTCACATGTAGAAAATACCCAGAGTATGGCAGGCCAGTCTGTCTGTCCGTCCATCCCACTGCTGCAGTGCTGGAGCACTGCTAGCTTGACCAGCTGCTTTCACCCGCATCCTCCCAGCTGGCTCCCTGCAACCAGGGCAATGCAAATTCATTCACAGCGCCAATGGCATTTCAAAAGATTGAGCAACCCATTTCACTCAGCCTCTTTTCATCTGAAATGTCTTTTTCTTTTTTTTCTTTTTTTTTTTTTTTTAAAGATAAGGCACAGATACACTAACAACAAGACGTAGGCACAGGAGGCTTGTATGCATATTACAGCTCCCACCAAAAACTGCCTGATGCGCAAGATCTTTGGGCACTTTTCTGTTAAATTACTGAGTTGTTTGACCTCTTTCTTCTTTCTCCCACCCAACCCCCATTTTTCAAATACCCAAAGCAATTAGAGCACATTATGGACTAAATCACTTGTTAAATTTCAGTTTTTAAGTCAAAGCCAATTCCGAACAGTTGCAAGCGAAAAAGCACCTTAATTGCAGTAAAGCTTAGGGCACTTCACTGGCCTGAGCTGCCAGATTTCAGGAGGATTATTGCTATTATAAAACAGCAGCAGTACAGCAAGGCAAGACATTGCTAACTTCCCAAGTGGGATGTGAAAAAAAAAAATAGATTTTTCCAACAGTTGAAATAGAGAATATGATGCTATACTACATTTATAATGATTGGTAAATCAAACTATGCATTTAACTCTCTGAGTAGATTTCAGGTGGGCACAGAAATCACTTCAGGTTATTCTCCTCTTCCCTCCAAATGAATTAACAGCCTGAGGGGAAATCCTCTACCTGTCTGACACTAATGCAGACTTTCCTAACTAATACTTTTCACCTATGACAGTCACAGGTCAATCCCAGTGCTTGGCACCCAGGATGGAGACAGCGTAAACCAGCATTTTCACTGGGGGATAATAAACAAGGCTGCTGCTGTGATCGCCCCTTGCCTGGTGCGGGGCAGGGAGGGCTTAGCTCTTGCAGGTGTTAGCTGGGGGGGCACCCAGCAGACAATGAGCAGCGGCAGTGCTGCCTCCTCCTGCCTGCCTGCCCCACTAAGTGACGGCGGGCAGCCGGAGCCTGAGCCGGAGCCGAGTCTCAGGTGAATTTTAATCCTTCATTATTCAGGACATACTGTTTTTTCCCTTTCCCTCTAAAATGACAGTCATGCTGTTAAGCATAATAATTGTTCATGAGTGAGCACTGCTTTTTGTCCCTCTTGATTTTGCCTCTAAGGCAGGCTTCTTACTCAGCAGAGGTCAAGGGTCACCTGCTAAATCATGCATACCCACAATCCCCTGTGAATTATGCAGTTGACAAACTGCCGCTAATGATTAGTACAACCTGCATTAAAACCCTGGCACTAAATTGATATTACTTGAGTGATGGATTACACCTCTAATGAGCGGATTATTGCCACAAGTGACCTTGTCGGCTGAAAGAGTGTTTCAATATAACTAACATCTCTCCCATTCTCGTGGCACGGCGCTTCTGAAAAAATATCCTCTCTCTTTTTTGATTTTTTTTTCCTTCCAATGTTGCTTTCTAGTCTCTCAGACGAGGGGGTAATCTGTAAACAATACCTCTAATGGGATTAGTCATTAGGCTGCACCCCAATTAGTACAACCTCATGCCTCTGAAATAGCTGGCGCTCAGAAAGATATTATTTTTTTGATGGAAACTGCCATTTTGTATTTTGTTCCCTTTTCTTCAGAGCCCTGAAGTCCACCCGCCAGCACCTCGCCTTTCTGCCGAGGGGATCAGCTTGCCCTGAAGTGCAACCGTCTTTGCTGCCATTTTGCAAAGAAAAGATGAAACAGTGGCCACGAACTTCAGCGCTCTTTCAAAGAAAGTCATCCCTTGCTCGGCCATGTGGGTGGGATGGAAGAGGGTCAGAGCATCCCCCTCACAAACCTCAGCTGGTGCTCACTGCCCACACCACTCAACCGCACCACATGAGGCTGTGGGCCCTGTGGAGTGGGCAGAGTGTGGTGCATGCGGTTGTGAGACACTGTCAGGAGGCAATGCCGGGGCTCACCGGCACCCGAGTGGTGGCTAATTCACCAGGAGGGTGGAAGCACTTTTTGCTAAGTGCTTCCCCAAATGAGAAAACCCTCCTGCAAAGGGGCTGCGCCCCAGCCAAAGCTGCAGTCTGTCTGTGGAGTTAATAGACCCCTCGCGGAGCCTCCTCACGCCTTTGTCTGTACACAGCTAGTGGTATATTCACAACTGCCTGTCACACCACACAAGTGCAGATGAGGCTGGGGGGGACCCCACATTGACGGAATTAATTGAGCATAAGCCATGCTGACTGGCGGGGAAAATCACATGAGAGAAACAAAACACACGTGCCTGGCCAGTTATGTGTGCTAACAAAGGATGAGCAGCTACAAACAAATAAAAATCGTGGCAGAGGATGTCGGCACGAGCTCTTTATTATCAGTGGCATCTCATTCCCGGAGGGACCCTCTCACCCCTCCAAAGCAAGGCTCATTCCCCCAGAGTCAGCAGCGCTGTGCCAGAGAAAACCCATTGAAACAAATTCAGTATTAAGTCCTGTGACAATCTTGGACAGGGTCAGCTTCAATCTCCCAATCCATCTTGCTTGTCTCAGACCGCAGCCTGCCTTCCCCACTGCTCCCCATCTCTCCACATGCTATCTAATACGTTTGATGTTCTGCAAAATGAGGAAGAGCCCTAGCGCTGTGGCTGTAATGAGAGCACATTCTCAGGATGCTCGTTAATTAATCCTGGGAGACCCCTGCTCCCCTGTGCCTTACCGCTACTGCTGCAGCCAGCTCAGGCAACTGCAAGGACAGGGCAGAGGTGGAAAGGGGGGTTTGCAGGGCACCTTGAGGCAATGGCTTTGCACACCCCTCTGCCTGCCCCAGACCCCACAGGGACGCATCCAGTATGTGCTTGTGGATCTGCCCCTTCAGCCCGGCCCCTCAACAGCAGCTACGTCTTTCTCCCACTGCCAGGGGAAAGATTGCATTGAGACACTGCAGTGAGTTTCAGGGCCGGGCAGATCACCCCACGCAGATGATGACAGCTGGCCCAAAAATAGCCAAGGCAGTGGGAGTCAGAGGCACCTAATGAGCATCCTCTGCCCTCGCATCCGTGGGTGTTCATGTTACAGGCAAGAGCAGCATTTGCGTGGTGCAGTCCTTTCTTTTTTTCTTTTTCTTTTTTTTTTTTTTTTAATATTCCCAGCTTCTAGGTATGTTTTGGGACACTTCTACAAAAAGAAAAAATAAAAAACTCACAGTTTGAACCTGACGGATACATTCATCCTAAAATTGCCAATGAGACCTTGGCAGGGAAAAGGGGGGAAAAGGATATTAAAACGAAAAAAATCTCCAGCAAAGAAATTGCCAAGTGCTGCACGATGCCCAGCTTTATTTCCTGCTACTCACAGAATAAGCTAACAAAACAACAGAGGAATATCCTGTCACCCTCTCTGCAGTGATCTTGGCATTTACAGTAGCTTTGTGAAGTACCAGTTGACAGCAACAGGATTTGTGAGGACGCTGAGAGTGAGAGAACTGTGTCACCTTGGTGTCCATGACATCAAGCATAACGTGGCTGTCACGTGCATTGGACACCTAATGAGAGATCGGTCTTCTGGCAGTGACAGGACTGGCGGCACTGCCATCCCTGGAGCAGCTCAATGAAATGCAGCGCCCTGCACCCTACCTGAGGAGGCCTCGGGAGAGCCCACCTTCCCACCCAAGAGCTGCCCTGCCACTTCTGTGACTGCCTCTTGTCCTACTAAGTTACTCCTCATCTCTCCACCTGCAAAATAAGCCTTCACCATTCATGTAGACCTAAGAATATCCAGCTATCAGGGTCGAGAGACCATTATGGACATTGCTGATGAGAAAATTCACACTCTTTCCAAGCGTGTATGAGAACAGCGTACTCTGTTTCTCTCTCTCTGCTGCCTGGTGTGAAGTCTGAATGCATTCCAAAATTATAAAGAAAACATATACAGACGGTTTTTTTCTTCTTCTCTCCAGCTCTTTTCCATTCAGAGTCAGCAGGGAATGGACTTTGTTTGTACTTATTTATAATTGCGGTACATTGAGGAATGTTCAGTCAAAGAGATGTGTTTCACATCTTGCCTCAGAAGTTCATGCCTATTTTGATCTTTTCCAAGCACAGTATCAGATACGTCTCTGCTTGCTTAGAAAGTTTTGTATCCTGCACACACGAGCTCTGTTCTTGAGGACGGCAGGCTGGTTTTTCTGTGGAATATAAGTGTTGTGGGTCAGAAGAAGAACATTTTGGTTATACAGCTCCTTCCAGTAAATTAGTCACTGCCCGGTTTTGTTCATTTGAAGATGTGGCCCAACACCTGCTATGCCCTATTATGAAAAGCAAAGAATAGCTCGCTGGAGTAATTTGCTTTTGGCAGCAGCTTGCAGAGATGGGTGCTGTGTGCTGAAACAATTGTGCCGCCCACTTAGCACATATTGCCCTAATATTTTTATAGCTATGTACACAGAGGAGGGCTACTCAAATATTTTCCATAGAAAAACAGTTTACTGAAGGTTTCCATAAAATGCTGCTTCTTTCCAAGGAAAATTCTGACTACTGGCTGAGAAACTAAACAACTGAAAACTCATGGGCTTTTAGTCTTGGGGCAATAACAAAAAAAAAAATGTTAATTAAAAAAATGTAAAAATAGTGGTTCAGAAAAGAGAACAGCTTTTCCTGAGGGAAAGCTTTATGTTTCTCCTTTATGTACATGGGGTTTTCATCTGAACAACATCACACATAATATGTGGCACTCAAAAATCTACTATGATGCAATCAAGAAAAGACACCATGGCACAACAAATACACAAACATTTGAAAGAACAGTCACCAGTGAGAGAGAGAATTTGCAGAGATGCCTTTCCTGCAGTCATTTCAATCAATGAACAGTCCTGTTTCTACCTTAAAACAAATAAAAGTTTGAAAACACCCTTGGTTTTGAAGAAAAGATTACTAATGTAATAAAGTGTGCAATATGTGTAATAAAGTGTGTAATATGTGTAACAAAGTCTTTAAAAACATAGGGCAAAACAAGAAGGTTCAGGATATACTGGCTTTATGCATTCCCTCATTTTGAACACAATTTCATGACCCGGGAGAAATCTAACACAATTTTTCTCACTGACTCGAGCTAGCAATTCTGGAACAATATAGTGTGATAAAAAGTAATAGAAGAAGACGCAATTTTTTGACTCTGAGAAGCATCTTAGCTTTTCTTACAATAAAATCCATTTGCTTAATTTCCCATGGTTGTAGAAGCACCAGTGTTTGAGGCGCTTTGAATTAAGTACGGTCCTTCAAGCCAAGAAATCATAAAGCCCATGAATCGCTGTGGTTCAAATCCAACAGGTTGGTGCATAGCTTTCTAAGTAACACAAAGAATACACTAAAAATGCACACTAAAATCAGGCACTGGCAGAGAAATCAAATGACTAGGTCTTTTCCATCTACACTTTCTCTGGTTCCAGGTTTCTGTGGTTTTGTTATTACAAATTACTTTAGGAATCTTTTTTTCCTATAACAATGAACATACTTGTTCGCTGTTTTAATTATTGTGAGACACAACAAGGCTAATATTGTCGTATATTAAGTAATTGAAACACTTGGCTTTCGAGCGCAGTGATATCCCAAGAGATTACCCCTCCTGCTGGGTTGCATTGCTTAGACTGCATAGCTCCTATACACTTTCCCTCTTTTAGAAGATCCAAGTAAACTACTGGCTAAAGAATGGAAAAGGGGAGTTAAAGTGTAGGATCGTAGGGTCTTTTTTTTTCATTTTTCCTGAAGTTTTAAAATTTTCAGTTGTCTTTCTTATGACTGTCAACTCTTCCAGCTATTCAGAGACCACTCCAGCATGAATTCTATGAATATATAACTTGGAGGCTCGCCAGGACTAGCAGGGTCCTTACATTTGGGCAAAACCGTGGTACTCTTAGTGAATAATCTGATTGTGGTCTACATCTACCAATTAAGTTAAGTTGCCTAACTTTGGGACCATAGGGGAGCTGGAAGCAGCTATGCTTTTGAGGACTCCATCAAAGCTAAAGGGTGATGCAAGGATTAAAGCACTGCCTAATGCCAAGAAAAGTATCACTGCATGAACTTCTGTGAACAAAGGAGCCTGGAAAGCATATGTACTGCACTGTTCAGTGTGGAAGCCAGGTAGGGGTTGAAGGAAGTGGTTTTGCTTTGCTGTCTGGAGTTACAAAATCCAGTGCTTCAGACTCCTACACCTCAAGAGGCTTTGGCTCAAGTAAGTGATTTTGTTGTGGTCACGGAGCATTTCCATTAATATGAGTTTGAAGGACTGAACCTCACTACAATGCCCACCTTAATCTGTGTTGTCACAGAAAAAGGGAAAGAAAAGGACAAATAAACATGCACAACTAAAGAGAGTCAGTGTAGCTGGCCTAGGTAGAGTAGTAGGATCTTGATATGGAACCAGTATGGTCTGCAGAAACATGTATGAGCTAAGAAATATATTGCAATCAAAATGTACACTATATCCTGAGTGTTAAAACATGGTGCTCTGCTTTTATGATTCCCACAGAGGCAAAGCCCACTTTTTCAATGTTTGTGGTAATCCAGTGAAAGTGAACTACTGCAAGACCTTAACAATGCTCTCTCCTTCCAGTGACAATGGATCCAGGCAGTGCCATTCCTTTTTTCAAAAAGCACTTTCCTTTTTTTTTCCCCCAGTTTCTTTATGCTGTGCAGCACAGAACATAATTACTTTACACTGTAGGCTCAAAAAGTCACTAAGCAGCTGATAAAAGGCAAAGAAATCAGTATGATTTTCTTGCTGAAAAAAGAGCTTTTCTTATTGGAGCTGATAACTCTCACCAAGGGCTCCAGGCTTTTGTTACATCAATTTGAGGAACTCATAATCTCTGCATTATGAATGTTCAACCAGGATATTTCCTGCTGTAGTGCATCAGGCACCTTCAATATCGCAGCTCCTGTTGTCATTGTTGGGTAAACAGCTTTTGACACGTTTTCAATATGATTACATTAGAACAAGTGGGTCATGATTGATAACCTAATATTCAGGCCATGCAAATCATCAATCACGGGAAGTATATTAATTATTCAATGTAACCGTCTAATGCAAGAATCAATGTTGGAAATGAAGAAAAGAAACTCACAGCTCCCAGCAGAGGCTACACCAGATAATAAAAAAGGAATACTAAATAATCTCAGCCCATAATCCTGTTTAATAAAATCCATTTATTTAGCTGTCAAAAATATGATACAATTATTTTAAAAAAAAAAAAAAAAAAACAACAACAACAACAAGAAGATAATGAAAAATATTTTTAATTTTTTTCCTGTGGAAAAGAGATTTTTGCACTTTTATGCTGTGATTAAATGTGAGGTCTAAAAATAATCTGTAAATAATGAGAATAGCTGTGACATATGTTAAGAGAAAACATCACTCAGAGAAAACAGGTGTTCTCCGTTATACTTACTGAGGTTAAAACAATTATGACAGTCTGACACATGGTCTGCCACAACCCAAGAACCATACAGATCCCCTACATGCACCCCACACTAACAAACCCACACAGGAGCAGACACATTGCCTCCTTAAGCCATCTAGAGCCTCAGTGACTTCAGTAGCCAGAGCAACCCCAGAGAGAAGCACCCTTGCAGTGTCTGCTGTACTTCTAATGTGTCAGAAATTGTGGCTGAAAATGTTTGTAATGCAGAAACAGAGCAGAACAGCAGGCAGCATCAGAAGGTGCAAACTTAATGACCCTCCTTGCTAAGGTATCATTGCTTGATGGAGAGGGGAACTGATGGCACTTACCTGAGCAGGTAGCTCTCTGCAGGCACTTGTTGACCCATATTCTCTGCTGGATTTGACCTCTGCGATTTTCCAAATAGTTTTGCCTGCTTCAAACAGCCCAGAGCATCTTAAACAAAAATCTCTGGTAACTAGTGCTGGCAGTATCAGCATTCACCTGGCAGAGGTCTAGGCATGGACTGCTACGTTTTCCTTGTAACATGACCCCACATAACTTCCACTCTGTCTACTTGCAGGCTGTTCCCTCCTTTCGTGACAGTGCCTCATCCCCAGTTATTGCAGGCAACAAGGCTCCTTACAATTATTGGCATAATGCTCTTCAGACTGTCACTGACTGATCCTGACATAACTACCTTTCTTTTAATGCATTTTAGCTCGGAATCCATTTTTTCCAGGTGCTTCCCTTCTGTGTTTTAGCATCACATTTTCAAAGTATACGTTTTATTCATAGGGTCTGGTTTGCTTTCAAAGGAAACATCAAGACAGATTAGTTCCCCCAACAGAAAAGAAAAAAAAAAGAAAAAAAAAAAAGTGCTTTTTTTTTTTTAATGGAAGCTCTACCACACCAAAAGGAGGAAGAAAACTAAAGGCAGGATCATTTATCTTCCTCTGTAAATAAAGAGCTACCCTCTTGGAATATGTCCTATTTCAACTCAGCTAAAATTCACAAAGGTCTGTACATACACACTGAGTGGCAGATTGTGACAACCTATAATAAGAAGACCACCAGAATGAAAAGGTGACCACTAATATTATCCACAGTATGGCAGTATGGAAGTTAGATGCAAGAAGGATGGTGACGGTTATAGCAGGATCTTGCAAACAGTTCCTGGAAGACCCAAATCCAGTGAGGCGTCTGCCTAGTATCTGCCTAGTGGTATACATCCAAAGACTTCTCTAGGTCAGACTTACAGACCTGATAGTTTATTTTCCTGCTAGGAAACAGCATAATAGCTGCAGTATCAACCAGCTTAAGAGGAAGAAAGATTTGGCAACATCAGGCTTAAGCTTATGAAGAAGTGCTATAGCACTGCCTGTCATCTTCAGCCTGCAGGTAGAGAACCACAGGGTGTGGTGGGGACACATAACAGCCATAACCCCCAGAAGCATTAGTTTCCTTTGCCTAAGAGGACTCCTCAACAAAAGAAACGTTGATCTTAAAGTAGGAAATTATAAACAAGTTGACTGAGTGAAAATTTCTCTTATTTCATAATCATATTTTTAAGTGTTGTGAATCTGGATGTGCTTCTGCTCATCAGGACAGCCACCAAGCTGTTGTCTAAGTCCTGGGCTCTGTGTACCTCTAAGTTTTGAGGGGTCTGAATGCCTTTGGTACTTGTTCTTACCATCTTTTGAGCACATTTCTCAAACACCCCTCTATTAATGCCTGTCATAAGGGCCCAGATGCTTAAGGCCTAGAACCTAGATGCATTTCAGAACTTGAAATACGACCTTTCTTGCATTTGCAAATCTCTTCACTCTTCAGGGACATGTTAGCTGAACCCAGCAAACCTAGAGGTGCAGTAGGGTTCCATAAGCAATTAATTTTTAGGGACAAAAGACTGGAAAGGACTTCTAAACTGAGAGGCCTTGCTCTTAACAGGACCACTCATATAAATCCTTTCACTAATGAGACTAGGTTCTAACTCAAAAAAAAAGTGCATATATACATATGTGTGTATATATTTATGTATATTTGGGGATTATCACCTTTACGGGAAGATTGTTCCATAATCTCACTGGTGCAATAGATACTTTAGAAATGGAAACTTTATTCTAGGTTGCAACCACAAAGTATAACAAGCTTCTGCTTATTAATTCTGGACTTAACACTGTCCTGTAGCTCTTCTGTTTCCCTGGTGTTTATTTTTACCTCTTTACTCTCCAGAGCATATCTACAGAAAATGTATTTTTTATAGAAAGAGAAAAATATAAAATAATAGACATAAATAGGTAAGAAAAAAAAATGGGGTAAACCTCTCCAACAATCTTGTTAGATTGACAAACCAGCACAATGAAAAGATAACTCTTGGCAAAATTTATAAACACGCTTATATTTATTTTTGGTCCCGAGTTTCTTCATACTCCCTCAAACACTTTTGTGATACCTGTTAAAGTCCAGCAAAAGTTCAAAATCCCACATGGTTTCTCCTATAAATAATGGACGTTCACTGCCTCTCTTCTATGCAGTTACTTTTTATCTTCTCAGGCAAATCCACATTCAAAAATGATCTGACATCATGAAAACTTGACTTTTATTTCCTGTGGTTTGCACAAGCTTTCTTTGCTTCTGTGCAAACTGCGTTCTCCAGTTCTGCTTTGTCATTTGATTCACTTACCTTCATCAGATAGTCAGGTTGTTTTCCTCCCTTCCACACAAATCTGTCATTTAGGTATCATCACCACAGGATCAACATGAGAAAAACAGTTTTGGTATGGACACGTCCCTTCTCGTTCCTAAGGGCCATTTAACTGGAAGATCTTAAAAGTTAAAAGACTTTCTGATGTTAACACCTGTCAACATGTTTTCTCCTGTCAACATGGAAGTAAAAGACTGCAGAAAATGCAGCCAAGCCCATATTTAAAGTGATGTATACAGTTTGATTCTGATAGAGATAGGAATCCACCACATCAAAAAGAATCCTTAGATTGTAGTCTTCCCCAAAATGTCACACTGATAAAAATCCTCATGTTTGTTTGCTAAAAAGACAGGAAAAAAAAAAAAAAAAAAAAAGAAAAAAAAAAAAGAATATTAGTTGCTGAGTCAAGTCTTTAAATGTTGAGCCAATTCATAACAAATATTCAATTCAATACTAAATCTAATAAGAGAGCACAGCTGCTTTACAGGAAAACAGACAATGCATATGTTCAGCTCTTTCCATTCAGCTTGCAACAGTGGAAAAAATACAGACAAAACAGATGTATTTAAATAATAATTTTCCTAGGTAGTTTATCAGGTAGTTATTTTGGAGGTCATGAAGGGGAAGAAAAAAAGAAAAAGAAAAAAAGAAAAAAAAAAAAAAGAAGAAGAGGAAAAAGATGAAGAAGATGAAGAAGAAATAAAATATATTCACCTTTCCAGGGAGGCTTCAATTTTGTGTTTTGTTTTGTTTTGTTTTTTCCTAGCAAAAATGTGTAGAAATACAAATAACAAACAGCATGAAGCTCTGTATTCAAGCAGCAGTACAACTGTACTTATTGCCTCTCCCATGACCTCCAGCACAGCTTCTCCCAGCCCGCTGCCCTATCCCACTGTCAGGTTCCTGGAGAAGAACGTTGCAGTTCACCAGAAGAGAGTCAGCAAAAGAAGTTACAAGCAACTTTTCACTACAACATAGTGAGGCACTTTGAGACTCTGCTAAAACAAATGTTCTTATCACTTATTCAAGCACTTGCAGTACTTCTTTCAAGGCAAGTGAAAAAATGTCACTGAGCAAAGGAAGTTCAACCATAGTTAGAGTGTTTTGATCACTACAGAAGATAGTGCCATGCGAGCCTTCCTGATACTTGCCAACTCTTGTTAGTACATTCAGGCTTCTCCTTTAAAATATTTTTTAGTATATCTTTCATGTTTAGTTCTAAAACTCATTGTATTTACCCGAGAGATCAGACCAAGCTTCTGCCTCCAAAACATTTAGACAGATTTAAAAAAAAAATATTTGCACAAGAGACCAAAACTCATCTTTCTGGTCTCCCAGGCAATTACATGCTTAGGCAGTAAAAAAGAAAAGGAAAAAAAAAAAAAAAAAAAAAAAAAAGGCTTTCTTCCATACCCAATGGGCAGTTGATTAAACACACATTATTACAGCTGTGGATTTTCTTTTATGTTTTCAGTTTTTAAATCAGAACATCTATATTGGTAGCTACCTGGCCTCTTGCAGTGGGAAAAAATACTAGAAGTCATACAAAAGACAACTGAAGCCACACACATGGAAAACATTGGTCAAAGCAAGTGGAGCCAGAAGTCCCATCAGAGACTAGAATTTGGCCCAGCCTGCATCTTGAAGTTACTTGTGGCAATTTATCCACAACAGCTTAGCTTTATTTCATTTTGAATTTGAATTGACACATGAATCGTAATCAAAGCATAATTTTGTGTTTCTGAAGATGTGGAGTCAATATAAACTTCGCCACTCTTGCTTGATGCTAAAAAGCTCTTGGACCAGACCTTCACTGCTACGATCCACTAGGCAAAGATCCTCATAATAGCTCTGAATTTGTTCTCAAGCCACAACCCACTTTCCCAGTGCTGCCAATTTAGCGTATATTGCTCATAGGAAAGTGGACCAGAAGAACCCAATTGTATTACCATTCTGATGTGGTTTTGCAGGTATTAGGACTTATGCTGGTATTTCCAAATGGAGATGCTTCTCCTCCCTGTGCTTCAGGCATAGTACCAAGACATTCAGAGCCCTGACTGCTCTCCCAGTGGAAGCTATCTGAAAGTTTTGGTTCAAAATTAGAAGAGGTCACTGCTTTCATTCATAACTCCATTAGAATTTTGATAGCATGAGCCACAAACAGTTATTTCCTTCTACCTGGTAGGATTCAGGTGTCTTATTTCACATGTGTTTTCATCTTCTTCCTCAAGGCTGTTCTGTCAAGAGAAGAGTCCAGTTTCAGTCCATCTTGGAAGATTTTTCACTCTGCATAGAAGATGTGGCTCTGAATAACTTTAGGTACAGAGAGAATCCAATGCTAGTTTTCTCACACAGCCTAGACAACAGGTAACCACCTAGCTGAGGGGGGGGGGAAGGGGAGGGGCAGATGGAGAGGTACGTAGCAACTATATCTTCTGCAGAACCCAAAGAAGTTGGTATGTTTGGACAACACCTATTGCATCGATCCCCTCAGGCAAGAAAACAGAAGGAATACCTCATTTGTGGACTCAAACAAATTTGAAACATTAAACAGGCTCTGAGCTGCTGGGACTGTCAATGTGGAGGTGCTTCTGAGAATGCCCAGAAGCAGAATTTAGGTTCCTGAAAAATCCAAATGTCAAAGACAAAAGCAGCTGCAAAGTTTAAGCGGTTGCTGAGCAGTTTTGAGAACCTACATTTTGGACTGAAATATCAAAGCCCCACTTTAAAGCTTTTATTCTTTCATGGATGTGGCCCTCTTTTTTTTTTTTTTTTTTTTTTTTTTTTTTCCAGTGCTTTCATTCCCCTTCTGCACAATGAAGATAGGACCACACTCTTCTCTAACAGGAACGCTGAAAAAAATCCACACAACAACATTTGTGAAGGAACGAAGCTTAAAGAAATAATGCAAACCTTTGAAACAGAAATTATAATTCATAAGTGTTTTTTGCAAAGTTTGTGCTCAACCACCAGCAAGCTCTCAGAAAATACACTTTCCCTCTGGATCAGTGAAGCCATGCACCTAGCCCAGGACTGCACTGACTGAAGAGAAGTTAGTCTGTTGTAGCTGATCACCAGTTTTTCATCTGTGTCACTGACTGTTTTTATCACACCCTGGAGTACAGGACCAGATACTTTGTTTCATGTATGGGACATAAAATACATGCAGAACATTCTAGTCCCTTTTCCTACCCTGCTCCTGCTCTGAGCTGTCCATGTACTAGCGGAAAGAAATGCTGCTCCTTTCCCAAATGAGCCTTCTTCTGCTTCCTCCACCACAGAAATTGTCCAGAGTTCCACAGAAATGTTCGCAGGCATTTGTTGCATGCAAATAGCTGCCAAATAAATCATTGTATATTGCAGCACAAGCCCTGAGGGGGTTTGTACCTATGGAACTTGCTACTGTCACTCCACTTCCCCATATACCTTAATCATGTTATTCATTCAGCAAGAAGGATGAATGTTACAGCATGAGACTTTAATCCCTCACTGCTGAGGATCTGATTCTCAGAGAGAGAGAGAGAGAACTGGAAATCCAGGGAAAAACTTTAGGTAGGAGTCAAACACCATTATTTCTCAGCAGCGGGTTTAGACATGGGCTGCATTATAAGAATATCTTCACAAAACACTTCAGAAGAAACTTACAGCATGAGCAAACATTCATACAAGTGTGTGTATGTATGCAGGTGTGTAAGTACAGGGTCTAAACAGCGCTATTAAGGCAGTGAATACGCAAGCTTTTAAAGCATCTGAAAACGTCTTATATACTGCCTTCTGTAGGTAGACCTATTGAACACAAAGCAACTTTATTAAGAAAGTCTCCTCTACCCTCTAACTCTTTGAATTTTTTCCATAAAGACAATAAAAATGAGATAGAGGCAGACATCAGAGGGAGAGAAGCACAGCATATCGCAGTAATCTAAGAGCCCGTATTTTTAATACCACCAGTACATTTAAAAAGCAAAAGTTTTGTTGTTATCTCTAGAGTTAGTGCTCTCTGTATCTAGACAATACAGAAGATTCTACAGACTGAAGACCTAGGCAATGCCTAGGTCTTCAGTCTGGCCATGACAGTAACCCTGAAAAGATCATTTCCATGGAGATTTAAGCTCTCTGTTAAGACTGCCATCGAATATGCTCTCAGGTACTACAATGCAGACCAATCTAGAGGAAAATAGGTGGGCATTATGTCACACCCCATAATACCTCCTGAACAGCTATGCATTAACACTAAGAGCAATTGATACTTTGGCTTACCTGTGTCCGGGGTGTTTACAAATCAGCAGATGAGAGATATAAGGCTGTGTCATTCATTACTAACTAGTTCCCCCAGCAAGACAGCTTCCAGCCAGATGCTATTATTCCAGACTTGACTAGGAAAATACAAGAATCAGATAAGATAGTGAAGCTTTCCTTATTTTCAAAGTATTTTGTTTATTAAAAATAATAATAATAACAACATGAAAAACGGGATAATAAAAAAAAAAATCAATAAAGGGAGCTGACACAACATATTCCAGTTTGGGGCCTGGTTTAGAGTTTATGAGAATCATCCTTAAAAAAGCTTTTTGTAGAGCTTTCTTCTGAGCATGTTTGACAATTTATGAGGCATTTTCACAATGCCAGATCTACTTACACCACCAGAAGATGTGGTCTTACTTTCTTGTCTGGTACATCTTTCTGATCTCAACCCTGCTTGAGGGGTAGAACAGCAGTAATTTTCTGCTCCATTTTGATATATCGTGTCTGCAAGCTTTCTGCCAGTCTCCCTTCTTGTCCTCATTTCAGGTCCTCTATCCATCAACACAGATTCATAGAACCACAGAATGGTTTGGGTTGGAAGGGACCTTAAAGATCACCCAGTTCCAACCCCCTGTCATGGGCAGGAACACCTCCTACAAGACCAAGTTGCCCAAAGCCCCACTCAACCTGGCCTTGAACATTTCCAGTGATGGAGCATCCACAACTTCTCTGGTAAACCTGTTCCATTGCCTCACCACTCTCATAGTAAAGAATTTCTTCTTTATTATCTAATCTAAATCTACTTTCTTTTAGTATAAAACCATTACCCCTTGTCCTATTGACATGCGAAAGAGGGCCTTCCTAGAAAACCCCTACTTCTAGAAAGCATCAGCATGACAAAAGTCATGAGTTACTGAAAGTGGATATTACAGATGTCTCAGATCATTGATCAAGTCACCAGTTTCAGTAATAAATTAAAATAATAACATTACAGCAGATAGATATAAGCTGCATTGCTCCTCATCCAGAAAATGAGTAGAAAAAAATCACTTATTTATTTAAACTAATGAAAAATACAGAAGTGGATTCCAAGATTTCACCTATCTTTCAGATTTCCAAACTGATTGAACTAAAGATTTTGGGACTCACTATAATATTGCCATAATTCAGTGATGTTGTACATCAATACTTATTAATTTGATTCTTTGAGTATGTACCAGTCTCCACCAAACATACTGTGCACCTCTGTCCATTCTGTAAACCCCACGTGATTACTGGTATCGTAAGTAGGGAAAACCTGGAGTGTAGGAATAGAAGGACTGAATCCCATTTCTGTTACTGCCACCCTGCTCCGACTAGCCACGGTGCAGAGCATAGTGACAACCGTGACATTACTGAGTCACCATGGATTTGCTGAAGCAGTTTAATAGGCAAAATACAAAAGATTATATTGAGGAATGGTGATACAAAGCCCTGCACGCTTCTTTCTTACCATTCCTGCAAAGCTTGAGAAGAATGATGGTTTATGGACAATCTCAGTTTACTCTATTGTACTTTATTATTAATCATTTTATGTAAATGAATGAAGGTACAATGGCTAACATAACGGATTAATAATTGCTGCAGCTTGATCTATAATTAAGGGATTACATGCATGATAAGATTTTCAGGCATAGAAATGGAAAAGAATATGATGACATACAGTATCTGGCATGAAAGCCTTGCTGACACACAACTCTAAGCTGCTTCCAAAAATTGTTTGAGTTCTGTGCCATACCATTTTAATGTGCATCAAACACAGAGGAATGAAGCTAAGGGACCATATCATTTGAAACACTTACAAGATTTAACAGGGACCAAAGCACAGCTTAGACATGTGCTGTGTGAGTGAAGATACTTTATTAATTTCCTTCTAACTCAATTAAATGAATTAGAAAATTTCATCATTTTATATTTTGACATAACAAGGAGGTAATAATAAATAAATAAATTAATTAATTAATTAATTAATTAATTAAAATGATGGTTTTACACCAATCACTTCCTGCCCAATAGTCTGCAACATCATCTAGATAATCATGCTCCATGAACTCCCCATGGATGGACACTATCATGTGAAACCTTAATGCTTCTCTGAATTGCTCTACAGACACTATTCCATTTCATGGTGAAGAACAGCAACTGTATCATTGGGCCACCATATCTGATTAATTGTCCTCGATCTCAAAGTCTTCTGGTCCCAACACAGTGCTTCCTCAGAGCAAAATGTCAAGAAGTACCTCTGGCTGTTCAACCTTTACTAACACCATAGAGCCTTCTGGCAGGACTGAGATAGCTTTATCAGTATAAGGGAGAGGAAAGGTAGTGTCTGCATGTTCTGACTGACTAAATGAACCCACAGTTGTATGGGCAATTGAAAATTGGTTGATAATTTTAAACACAACAGGTGCTCAATGAAAATGTGACTAGGCTAGGAAAATATACCCAATCCTTCAAAAAGTGGAAGTCTGTGCAACATGAATGCAATCGAGACATTCACTGCTGTATAGTTTGGTCAGGTTGCAGGCATTGGTTTCAAGAAATGTGTGCAAGAAATAGTTTTCTCATTAAATTTCTTCAGAGAGATTATTATCCTGGAAAATACTAATTTAAAAGTGCCAGTATGTGCTGTTGCAAGTTAATGACAGTTACTTTCTCAAAGGCAAAGACACTTTACTGGAAAGGAATTTCTTATATTATTCACCACTTTTATGAGGTTACATTGTTTGGATTCAGCCCTAAATTTAGGACTGAAATCCAGACACAAACACATATGCACTCTTAACCCCTAATGTCACCCTGGACATAAAGGCTATTAGCATTTTTCTCTTAATTATGTTTCTGCTGGTACAGCCTCTATTTTCAAAGACATTCAGCACTTTGAGCAGTGTACAGATTTTCATGAGGGCACAGACAAACTATTAAATTACGGAGAATATTTAGGATATGCACAAAATAGTTGTGCACTCATTTTTTATTTTTTTTTTCCTTTTTCCTTCTATATTTTTCATAGTTCACTGGCCAACATCAGCATAACAGCTATGCTGTCAAGAAAAAAAAAAATCCAAGCAATAATAGGCAGAGTCTTTGTACAGAAATTCACCCTATTCTGACAGGCCATTTCCTTATTATTTTTTCTATCAGGAGAGACATGTGTTTTACAGGACAAATAGGAAGACACAAGCATTACCCCAGTGACCTTGCAATCCAGCTTTTGCAAAGCTGCGAAGGCGAGATGCCATGCCATAGATCAGGCTTTTGTTCTTGGCTCTGCCAGTAGTCTGCTAGCAATGCTGGGCACCCACCTTGGCTCTCTGCACCTCAGCCATAAAAAAAAAAAAAAAAGAAAAAAAGAAAAAGGCATACAAAGTCCACTTATATTTATAGTTCATGATGCTAGTGCAGTATAATGGCTAATTTTCTGAGGGAATAAGTGTTATTCCTTCTCAGAACTTGAATAAATTGTGGGATCAGAGGGAACACCACAGACTACAGAGAATATTTCTCCTACAAAACTATGAAGCTGCTGCACAGCTCTAGACAAGGTTCTGTGGCTAACATGTCCCTCTCTCATCCTTCCTGTGTGATGGAAGGACCAGGGTCTGACAGAGTTTCTGTTTCTGGGACCTGGGCTTGCCCCACATCTTGAAGTGCTCCTG
Source organism: Netta rufina (assembly GCF_964035555.1). Taxonomy (NCBI): domain Eukaryota; kingdom Metazoa; phylum Chordata; class Aves; order Anseriformes; family Anatidae; genus Netta; species Netta rufina. Next base: position 70,973,730 of record NC_140123.1, on the reverse strand, counting down.
CACAGCAGCTGACTGCAGAATGCCCTTCTACATGGCCACATGTATAGCCAGCCATAGGCTGTATGTATAGCCTTGGTCACAGACTTGCTTCTGCAGGAGAGGGACAGGGTCAAGAACCAGACATGAAAAGTGGAATACTGCAGACTCAGCCATGCTACTAAGCATCCACATGCATGCCCACAGGCCTACCACCTACCCACACTCAGTCAGGATCAGCTCCTTATCTTTATTACTGTAGCTCAAGAATAAACTAAGAATTAAGTGTATATGTATACATACACACACACATATATATACATAGTATTAAAAAAAAATCTTTCTCTATGCTCTTACTGCATAAGACATCATGTGCAATCCTCAGACCATGACTTTACGACGTTGCACTAGCTGTAGGCCTGTCTCAAGGGATGTTCTGAAATTCACCAGCTTAGAGGAATGCTTGGACACTGTCAAGCCATGACAGGAAGTTTTGTGCCACTAAACAGTGGCCGTATCCCTTTGCATGGGGCTTGTCTAAGACTTAGGGGAAAAAGTCAGTTCCAGTATCTTATAGTTGACAGTTTCAGATTGCTAGCTAAAAGTTTTCAAAAATTTTTAAGGGATGATTGCCAAACAATATGATCAAGGAAACAAGACTCTCTCCTGCATCATGTAATAATGGTCTATCCACCTGTAAATGAATCTTTCTATCCATACAAGTCTATGTTTTTCACTGGTAATGTCATTGCCCCAGTGGCAACAGTTGTCAAGGAGTTGTGTGGTTGGTCATACAGTATCTACAGACAGAGTTTTAGGCTGACATTTCTGATCCCTTCAGAGAGCTGAAATCAGTAGGAAGAAGTGAGCAAGGGAGCCTCAGCGCAGGGTGTGCTGGCCAGGTTGGTCCAGGCAGAGCCCAGAGCTCTGGCACTACACCATCACCCAGCCACAAGCCTTGAGCACATCAAGAGGTGTGGAAGAGGGAGACAGCATGGCAGACAGAGATCTGCGTATCAGATGTTAAAGCTGGCCAGTAGGAAGCATGGTAAATGCATTATTGCCAAACACTGGGGAGTGATATATAATTATATGGATAGATATTATATCTACCAAGCTAAGGGTTAGCTTTCTTTTTCCCTCATACAGTTTTCCTTGATGTAAAAGGGGAGGAGAGGAGCAAAGAAATTGGTCAATAAAGACTCTCGGAGATCATACCTCGTTAGCATAAACATTTTGGGCGAGTTCTTTGTCAGCTTGAAGAGGGACTGATGGACATTTGAACTCCTGTAGCCCTATTCTGGGCTTTTGTTTTGTAACCCTATTTTGTTGTTGTTGTTGTTAGAAAAAAGGATAAATAAGAACCCATGATATATCCTTCATCACATACTTCTATCATGCTCCCTTCTTACTGTCCTCACACTGTAATCTTTTCATTTCCCACTAGAGTCCTTCCAATGCCTTTAATAAATTTTATCACTTCTATTCTTTGCCCCTCCTATTTATGCTCTATGTTTTCAGTTATAATTACATGATGACATTCCAGTATTTTCAGTGTTCTCTTATCCCCTGGTTTTCACATTTTTCTTGTTTTTAGACACTGTTGCTTACTGATTTGTCCACAGTGACAGGCTAGCCTTTTTCTGCAGCTGCTGCTGTTCATTTAAAACCCAGCAATGTGAACAAAGTAGATCAAATTATTCCTACCAATATGTATTACCATGTATTTGTCATCACTGAATTTCATCTGACATCATGTTCCCCAGTTGCCTAGCTTTGTTAAGTCCCACCAGAGTTCCTCACACTCTTATTTCATCTGGACTAAGCTAAATAATTTTGCAGATTGTGCAACCTCATCAGTTCCATCCCCATCTTCTTACAGTTTATAAATGGATCTGCTAAAGTCTTGGGATCATGCACCATATCGTACTGAAAACCATCCATTTATACCATTTTTTTGGGGGGGCTCAAAGCCCAAATTCTGTCAGTGACAGAATTCCACCCCTCTCCCCTTCCCTGGAATGATAGGATTTTGATGACTTGCTTTTCTCAGTGGCTTTTTGAGAAATAAAAACTGTAACTGTTAGTTCTCAGAAGCTGAGGACAACTAACAAGTAGTCCTGACTAGCCTCTCAGGTGCTGAATGAATTAATTTGGATGGATGTCTCATCTTTTCACACCTCAGCTTCCTTATTCAATGAAAATCTCCCTAAATGGTTGCCCTGTTTTTATAGTCTTCCCTAGGCATCTGCCATTGGTCACTTCTGAGACAGAAGCTGGGATAAATGGGCCTTTGGTCTAGCTAGGTACAGCCGTTCTTATGCAGTAATCTCATCTTCATTATCTGAAATATTAGGTTTCAGGTCGGGTTTTCCCCAGACTCCCTGTGATGACGAATGATATAAGGAAATCATTAAGACAAAAATGTTCAAAAGTGGCTGATTTTGGATGGCATAGGATGACAGCTTTGTATCATGTCAGAATGTAAATAACTTCCTGCTTACGCTCACCTGCGAATCTTTAATGGAGATGGTAAAATAAGACAAATCTTATATTAGTGCACCCTGGAGCCCATCAATCATTTCCCTTTCTCAACAGAATATGATTACCTTTGTTTATGATTTTTCCTACAGTTTTGAATCCACATGACATTGTCCATGCCCAAGCACCTTTCAATGAATTAAGAGAAAAATATTTTTGAGATCCATCTAATATTTCCCATGGTCTTATTATCTATATGTTCTGTATTTCTTTCTTTCTTTCTTTCTTTCTTTTTTTTTTTTTAAAGAAAGAAAAATAACAAGCAAGCTGATATATAAAACAAACACTTTATAACCCCATGTCGGTGCTCCACAGAAGCTGTATTTTCTGCTTTTCTTGTCATATTTGTTGTTTTATAGTGTTGAAAAGACAAGTTATACAATAAATTAGGTTGTTCTTTTATTTGGGGAGATTATTAAAACACTTGCCATTATGTAACACCAGATTTGAGTGGCTGGGTCCTAGATTTTCCCACTGCCATTAACTAAAAGTCTCTGTAGTATTAACACCTGGCTCTACCTTGATTGATATTTTAAATTAGCAGCAGAAGAGTCTGGATGAAAAACAAGGTAGTAGTATTTGTGTTGATTCACTCTTTGTACCAAGGCAGACATTTTCTTTTGACATTAGGAAGACTAATCAACAGTGAATATCTGCATGATAATCCTCCACTGGCCCTTGTTTCTTGCTGCCAATATTTCATAAATATGTGAGGTTTAGAGCACTGGTGATTACGCTTTGTACTCTTGGCACAAGGTCTGACATCTGGACCACCCAGGTGAAAGTCCACTGCAGTTCAGGAGTCAGTTCCTTCTAAATGCCTAAGAATGTCCACTTTCAAAATGGTGTTTAGGGGCTGATCCATGAATTCTACACATGCTGCAAACATCTGCTTACCCACCGAGCTCAGAAGAAGACCTTTAATATAACAGAAATAACAGAAGCAAGTAAATACCACAACTGATTTGTTGCTTCCAAGAGCCCAAGCCCTATACAACCAAATTTGAGCCTTACTGCAAAAAAAAAAAATATATATATATATAAGTAAAATAAATAAATAAAATAAAATAGAATATTAAGATAAAATAAAATAAAATAAAATAAAATAAAATAAAATAAAATAAAATAAAATAAAATAAAATAAAATAAAATAAAATAAAATAAAATAAAATAAAATAAAATAAAATAATAAAATAGGTTAAGGCAACTGCTCTGGAATTCTTTATCATTTTTGACTGCTTTTTAGCCAGAGATGCCTTGTCCCACCCACAAATCACATGTTCAGCAACCAATCCACACAGCCACAGCTAGCCAGTAATTGTTTGCTGCACAAACTCTGTAACACTTCATTAGTTCTGCCACACATCTACTTCCACTGAAGGTAACTTCCCAAACGAAAAAAGCACAGGGCAACATTACAACTTCCATCTATTTTTAGTGCAACTTTAAAAAAAATATATAGGAAATGCAATTGAGGAAAAGAGCTGCTTGCACTACAGTTTACAATTTAAAGCAAAAATATGGCCTTGGTGGTTGTGTGTGTGCTTTTTTTTTTTTTTTCTGTCAATCTTATATTTCTCCAATGAGACTGTGAGAAATGTGCAAAGCTATGTGATCATTTCTGACAGTTCTTGGCAGCTGGGCAGGGAAGCATTGGAAAGGATATCTCTCTCGCAATCCAAGATTAAATTTGGACTGAAACACAGGGCTCATTTAGGCAGCAATTAAAGGACCTTATAGACTGAGGGAGAATGAAATGATAAATGCAAAGAGGCTTATTTAATGGGGATATTAAGTAAACTGCTGGTAAAAATGCCCATTTATCATCCACTGATTCCTAATTGGTTTCCTGTTCCTGCCTGCATGTGGCATTTTCAGAAGGAATTACCTTCCTTTAGTGCGACTGTTGCAAATGCAGTAAATCAAGCCCATAGATTTTTAGCTAATTTAGATGGAGGCTAAATTGGAGCCAAAGCATGCAAGAGTGCTTGCAATTAATGTTCATTACAACTTTTAGCTTCAAAACCGGGAAGGATCATTTTAATGCACCATTCCCAAGCAAGGCCACTATTTCAGGATTTGGCCATCCTTTGTATGCTCAACAAAAATCACTTGCCTTTGCAAGCAACTAGTCTTTCTAAAAACTCCCCAGGAATCTAGGCTGAGTTCTAGCAACCCTTTAAACACCTGTACTTCAAGAAAATCCCTGCCTTTTATTTTCATTACATGACTGATCTGTCTATAAAGGCTAACTTACACAGAAATTGCTTACCTTCACCATATCATTATTGATCTCAGCCGCCTGACTCTAGCAACATAAACTTCATTTCCACCAGGTAGTGTGAGGAGGTAACAAGCTTCTAGCTGAAAAAATCAATAAAGTAAACTGCTCTTTCCCAACCAGCAACTTTACTAGATGGTCTACAGTCTTAGCATATTCCTATTCCAAGGGTTCAGCTTTGGGGAAGAGAAGAAAAAAACTTGCTAGCCTGGGAATGTCTTTCTTTCACCATTCTTGTAAGGTGCTTTACAGATGGAATCTGTGTCTCATTTTATGGTATTTTATTGTTCAATACAGCCAGCCACTTTGCAAAACACAGTGACCCAGAGTTTCTGCAGCTTTTGGCATTAAAAATCTATGCTCCATTTGAATGTAGTGCTGATATGCAACATTGAGAGCAAAAACAAAATTTGCTTAGCTATCATGAGTTCCAAACAAAACAAAAAGAACAAAAAAATCTCCCACTTCCTGAATCTACTGAAGTTAATGGGACTCATTCATATTCAGTGGCGAGAAAATTTGGTTTCCTGTGTCTTAATCCCAAGGAAAGTTATATATATATATACATATGACAAGATTTTTTGGTTTCTCTTACCCATTGAAAAAATAATTTTTCATTTGCTTGTTTTGCTTCCAAAAGTACTATTGACACAATCTAAGTACCTCATGGCAATCAAGAAAAATGGATTTAGAAACACTACCCTTGGTGTCACAAAACAGGCAGCAATCTATATTTCATTTGGACTTGAACCCAGCTATAGTCAGTATTTTTGTTTTCTCTTCCGTTAGGTCATTTACCCTTTAATTCCTTGTTTTCCTTTTGAATCACCACTCACTGAATTAACATTCAGAATTTACAGCCTTCAGAGCTGGCATGTTTTTTGCAAATGATAGGTTTTGAGTGGGATAGGTTGAAACCCAAGTGGGTGATAAAGAAATCCATTAACTTACTGACCCACAAATCTTCCATCTTCATCTGTAATGTACCTATGAATGGCTAAAGGCAGGACCCTGGGGAAGATGAGGGTTACACTTATTCTCCTCCCCCAACCACATTCTGATAAATATTCATTGGAAAAAAAAAAAAAAAAAACTGACACAGAAATACAAATGTTGGTATTAATGTCCATGCTGAGAGACCATGCTGTGGAGAAAATGGGTGGGCAAAATGAAGATCCAATTTCCATTTTCCAAGAGCTGCTACCAACTTAATGTTTCACCATATGCAAACCACTTAATTTCCCCACACCTCATCTTCACTGTCAGAAAAGCATGGCTTACATTCCCACAGACGGGAATCACCACATACAAGTGCTAAGTACTTTTAATTATTCTAGTTTAAGCGGCTTCAGGATATTTTTCCTGAACGGCAGGAGCACAGAGAAACATTGTGGAAGGCCTGAAAATGCCCTGCTATCACTTAAAGCAAGTAAATGTTCCTGAAGTGAGAAAGCCTGTCTAGCTTTTGCTCCAATCTGGTTCAAACACTTCTGGCTGGATGCTTGCTGCACACAACTGAAATGACATACATAGTGTTAAAAGGAAGTTCAGGATACACTTAAATTTGCCATTCTCCCTAATGATTCTAGTTGGTTTGATACTTGATGATGCTTTCTGAGCTTCTAGGTAATGGAAGTTCACATTTAATTTAAACAGCACTTCCAACAGAAAAATACGCTTTATCAGCTACTTATTTCCTTTTTTTCTCTGTTTACCTTAATCTGATACATTAATACATAAGAATCCTGTCCCAGCTTGACTGTCTTCTTCCTCCACCCCAAGCCAACCCTCCGCACTCAGATGGTGATGCCTGCCATTCGTAGGGATTTGGCCCACCCTTCACCAAAGCAAAAGTAAACCCTCTGTCAGCCCAGGACGCCCTGGGAGATGACATGAAGTGGGGCCAAGTTGGATGTCCCAAGCCCTGCCTCACCTGGGTGTCCACTACAGTGTCACAAGTGACAAAATCTGCCTGCCTGCTGTGAGTTCTCCTATCTCTCAGCCACCCCACCAGGTGAAACTAACTCCTTTCCAATTTCTTCTAATCATTAAAAGGCCAGAAGCAGATTTTCCCAGCAAAGCATATAAAGCTGTTGGGGCCCAGTGCTCTAAGCTATTACACTTCAAAAGGCAGGGACTGCAGATCTTGGACTACAGTCCTCTGAACTCCAAATAATTGACCTTAACCTGATCTCACATTAATGGGTTTTATACTACTTGAATTAAAGTAGTGGACTGACTCTAGTGGACCACTGATGTTTTGTTTTTTACCAAGGCAAGAAGTATCAGAATCAGGCCCCATAACCCAGGCTCTCCTGTCTAACCAGATAGACAATTATTTTAAAGCCTTCTCTTTTTACTACTCTCTAGGCCCCACAGTCTTCAGAAAGGAAGATGTTTAGGTTTTCTTTAAACCAGATGCAGCTACTCTGCCAAGCATAGTCCAATTAAGTACCAATTTTATATTATTTTTCAGCCACATGTTACAACAAACAACAGAGTAGAAACCCACATATGGTTTTTGATATAGGAATAATGAAACTCAAAGAAAGAAAGAATTGAATTTCCTGTGGTTCCTTTTAAAAATATAAAATGTGTAATATTTTAATGGACTAAAATCAGTACACATGGAATATTACTTGGTCCCAACTGAATACAAGGTTGTACATTAATGGAAAAGTCCTGCTGATGTAAACGAAGAGGCAGAACACTGCACTGAATAGCTGGGAATTTATTCCTCAACCAAAACCACATACAGAGTTGGTACAAGTCAAACCCACCGGCAGAAGGGGGAAAACATGTTCATGTTAAAAGCAGCTGCCTGTAGCCAGTGGTGGTAGAGTGAGCTGATTATGATATCATATGCCTATAAATGAGGAGTACTTCCAGTGTTTCCATAGGGGTTGCAAGAGTGCAAAATAGATAGGAAGAAATCTTTATCGGCCCACAGTGTTATTGGCTCCACAAGCCTCATGAACTCATCAGCAAAACATAAATAATGCTGCATCTGAATAGAAAAGTACATTTTTAAATAGCATCCTGGTCCTTTAAAGAGTTCATCTACTCCAATATCAGTTTGTTACCTGCTTGTTTTTCTCTGAAATGCATGGGTTTGATGAGGGAAGATTAACCACTGGTTAATGCTCTAAAGGTCCTTGAACATGAAGGCACAATAGTGCATGCTGCTGGTCTTCCCCCTTTGCAAACTCCACAGAATCAATGACCTCCCAGTGTGAGAGAGGTTTAGCTCAAGCTGTTGCTGTTCACAGTTTTGACATCATTGGTTCAATCCCCAGTGTGTCTGTTGAGGTGCCAGTAATCATATAGACACCATGGAAAGACTCACCTCAGGGAGCAATGTTTAATATCCACAGGGCACAGCCTTCAAACCTGGATGTCTTATAATAAGCATCATGAAGACAAAAAGGTATTCACATTATTTCTTCCAAAGCCTCTCTTGTTCCTCCACCTCTTAATCACTTGCCATGAGTTTGGAAAAGAAAGTGAAACAATACAGTGACCTGTGCAACCCACCTTAAAACAGTCCTGTATGAGGAACATACTATTATTAATCTTCCCCTTGGTGTATATTAATCCCCAGCATTCTTCACATCTGCAGGGTATCAGACACAGGAGGAAAACAACTGCAGTAAGTTGAAAACAGCACAAAGTAAAAAGATAAATAAATAAATAACCTGAGTTTTCTGGACAATGGTAAAATGCACTAATCCACAAGGGTAAAGTGACCACTGCAAGGACTTACAGCTGAGAATTAATTTCATCTCTATTATTGTGTCAGGTAAAATAGTAGCAGTTGTACTCTAATTTATATGGAATCACAAAGGAAATCCTATTTGATTAAGTGGATGAAGCACTTTCCACTTTTATCTTCATTTCATAAAGTGCCTAACAGGAGGTCAAATTAAGAGACTAAATTAACATTTTAAAAAATTAACATTTAAAAAAGTCATAGTGAATGCTATACCACAGTGATTCTAACCACACTATTCTTTATCATGAAGGTACCAAGACTGTTTTAACAGCCTTGGTACTAGAAATTAATAACTGTTATTTCCACGGGGACCCATTTTTCCTGAATGTAAATCATTCCACAAAGTCAGGCAGAAGAAACAAAAGCATTAGTCATTTCATACAAAGGTGTAAGCAGAAAGTGCTAAATCAGTTCCACTTTCTCCCTGAGTGAGCCATAAGAAGGAAGCCCTCACAAATCTCAACTTGTGTTTATGACAGAAACCAACAGAGTCTACTCTAAGCCAATAAATCATAACAGCTATTTTGAAGGCCTTTCTTTAATTACTGATTATTCAAAAAGAAACTATGACGCAACCACCACCCATGTAAAGACATGCACACACAGTCTTGTTTGTCTTATACACAGCTACGCACCGGAGCAGTTCTCCAAATCACATTCCAGGCATAATATTTTGTTTGCTCTGCCTGTTTGTGTTTCTTTACACCACAGGCATTGTCCTGTTAACACAATTTCCAAGTCTGTTATTTGCTATTGGTAATTCACATTATCCTCAACTAACATTAAAGGTTTATCCCTCCAATGTTATTAGCTCAGCTTTCTGAGGAATTTATATTTTATTTGTGTAATGGTGTTTATATGTCAAATATGTGTCAAGTCCGAGGGCACTGAGAGTTTAATAGCTTGGAGTAACTAGTGAAGTCACATCTGGAAAACAGCATTTGTTGGAATCTGAATAATAAACTCATCTTACCATTATGCCAAACAGGAAAGTTTACTGTATAGAAATATATTACTTTAAAAAAATATTTTTTGTATGCCAATCTTCGGCAAAAGCAGTGCCAGGATGCAGCTGGACCATTCCATTTAATTAGAGCGTGTACTCACATCTGCTTTTTTCCTCCTTTACTCATAACAAGGTCTAATTTGGAATGCTTTTATACACTAGTTAAAATAGACTTTCCATACCACATGGGCAGGGAAAGAAATAAGAGGAAAAGTACCAAATGCAAATTGAACCTGTCTTCTGCCAAGGACTTAGATGTGCCATCCTTCCTACATCCTTTTCCCATCAGCAAGCAACACGCATCCTCCATGTCTTTTGCTAACAGCTGCTCTTCCAGTGTAAGCCATTTTACAAACATCCTTTTCCAGCAGCAGCTGGCTTCTACACTGTCCTCCCACACACACACATTCAAGCGTGAGTTTTCTGTTGGCTGGTATTCTTCCCCTTCTTCATATTCCTCATTTTTTTGAGGGTCAGACATCCTTTTCATGAACAGGAAAAGATCCACCTACCTCCTTAGAGACTTTCCGTGCTATGAAAAGAACTCAAAAAGGATCTTGACCTGTCTCTGCCAAACTCTCACTCTTCCATCTATCAGCAAAGGGCATTGTGGGTCAGTTGCTAACACAGTAAAAAAAAAAATAAAAAATGGTTGATAGCAGTGGCTGATAGCTATAATACTGGGAGGAGAGAGGAAAACATGACTGTGGACACTAAGAGAAAATCTTTGCTGGCCAGCCAGGATCCATCCCATGGATAAGGTGGCAAAATACACCTATTACACAGGTTACAGAACTTCACCATGTTCAGGCTACTTCTAGCTTACCTGGAGGATTACAAAACACAGCTTGCCAGGTCACAAAAGTTTGGATCCAGTCTTATAACTCCACAGTGGAAAATCATTCCACCACCAAGAATTATTGCTATTGTACTGCACAGGGATTCCAGGAATGGAAAGGGCCAAGTATGTTTGAAATGCCCTTCTCTAATTAAAAGTCACTTCAGCAGTCCAGGAACCCAAAAAGGAATTGGAAAATTACATTCAATATTTTAAAACCTGCAAGGAGTCCAGCATGGGGCAGTCAGACCACAAATCTAGGAGGCTAGCAAACAGAAACCAGCAAAGGAGGCTCAGAGTCTGATCATTTCTTTGCTGCGCTGTTGGCCACATAGAAAGTAAGGCCAGAAAACAAGCCAGAATGGTCACACTGGCCAGCCGTCCTGATGGCAGCCCTCCAACAGGTGGAGTGGATTATGGAAGGAAGAATGATCTGTTCTGTACAAGTTATTGCTGGATAGTTCCCAGATGTGTTAATAAAGCTGCAGTCTATTCAAACAACATCTATCCTGGTCTATCCTGGTTCCTCCTCTACACTTATCTTGAAAAAAATAAGTCTGTTACATAAGCTAGTGACTGGCTTACTTAAGAAGTTGCACTTTATGCTGTGGAATAGAGGGTTTTTTGTTTTGGGAAAAAAGGAAATAAAATTAAAAAAAAAAAAAAAAAAAGAGAGAGAGAGAGAGAGAAAAAAAAAAAAAAAAAAAAAAACATGAAAAATTTCCAGGAAAATCAGGAAAAAATTGGGTTAAGCAGACTGGCAAAAATGGAATGATGGAGACTTGACACAGGTCTATCTGCAAAGTATCAGCTGTTTCCAGAGCTCAGGAATCCAAAAGAAGCAATTGGCTTTATATGTAGGACCACAGATAGAAGTCCAAAAATAATTTTGCACAAAACTGTGCAAACTTACATGGGTCTGATAGAGAAACACATTTCTTTCAAGTACCAGCAAAAAGGCATGGTGGTTTATTGAGCTACGGCTTTCTGTTTTACCCAACGAGCTTCTGTTCTTCACATTTTTGAGAGTCTGTGACTGAGCTACAAGGAAAAAATGTCTTTCCAGGTATGGACCCTGTCAGCTGTTTACTTTCTCTCTGCCAATTGAAAGTGCTTTCTTTTTAGCAAGCCCAAGATCAGCAGAAGTGGGAAAAAATGGCTTAGTCCATATTTTTCTTAAACACTGAAAATAGATGTTCAGGCACACAGAAAATTCTGCAGACATGATGAGATTAAGGGATTCCTGATGATTTTGCTGCATTTTCTAAAACACCACTTTTGTTTGAAAAACAATGAAGTTTATAGCCCTCTTTAATGCCTTCACTATGTCAACCAACAGACTCTGTGGCCAAACAGACTGAAATAATAGCTTTATTCATTTAATAGAGTGTTAGCTTTTGAAGTTTAATTATCAAGGATAAGAACTCTCCACATTCAGGGAAATGCAGACTGAAGTATGAAATCCACTTGGCTGCAGATCATTTCTACTCCATTTCAGTACAAGGAGGAATTTCGGTTGCGTGCCTGGAGAAGTGAATTCAGATCTGTAGATTCTTCTTGTTGCCTCTTACAATCCCAACATCCGATCCAATCCCTACAACCTCCTGTTCATTTCCTTCCAAGTCCTGACAAATTCTCCTCCTCTTTCCCCAAAGTGGCCCCTGGGAAAGATGAACTTGATTGGATTGAATTTTTCATTTCTACTGCTGTCTGTACTACCCTTTGGAGCACTCAGCATTGCAGCTTTGGCACGGACATCAACAACCACATCAAAAATCCAGAGAGTTTGGGAGCCATCCCAACTGCCTGAGAAACCTCCCTCAAGCCAGACAGACCTTTCTCCAATGTTTTGCACATTGGACAGTCATCTCACCTCTGCGTGAGTGGGTGTGAAACACTCTTCACCTAGTGCAACACTTGTCATTTGTATTGCAATGATGTAAATGGGGCTGATCGATCCAACTGGCAGATCTGGCCCACGCAGTCCATCCATCCTGCTGCCTTTTTTTCCTGTGGCCTCAGAGGAAATCAGGAACAGTTGTTAGATCAACACACAGAGAACAAAAACCATTTGGAAGCCTCTTACACTTCCAGCACATGTTTGGGTATTTGGAGAGATGAGGAGCCACAGCCACATGGAGCATTGAGGCAGTCCCCATGCTGGCATTTAGCCCCAGTCCAGCTGAGAAAGTTGAGACACTGAATTTTAATGATCTCAGGGGAGTAAGGTAAGAACAGCACAAGCCACGTGTCTGTAACAAGGCAAGTCTGCTTGGGATGAGACTTACTTCTGAGGATTTGGGACTTTATGAACATTAAACCTCAAGGTTCTTAAACAATATTCTGAATACTCTCTGACAATGTCACTGCACTTCATCCAGATCATTGATTCGATTACCCAAATTTGGTGGCAATCAAACCATTCTTTTCCAAATTCAGCAATGGCACTTCATCTCAGTGCCCATTCTCAGTTTATAGGCTTAAATGTCAGACTTTTTTTTGCTAGAGCCAGATTCTCAAACAATGTCTAAAATATTATACTTGTCATGGTACACAAAAACTCCCCTTTTGCTTATCTCCAATACCTCAAAAAAGACTAAGGATTTCATTTAAACATTCCAGAACTAAGCGGGCACTGTAAAAATCATTCATTCCTGTGCCAATAAAATCAATTAGCATGATGTTTCTCAAACAAATGATTTGCAACCTCAACTTATTAAGACTTTTTTAGGAGTCATTTTATATAGCCAAGAAAAAAAAATATATTCTGACTCAGCTATCAATTATATAGCTATTAGGTACCTTACTGCATTATTCTGGAACTACAAAAGATGAACATATAATAGAGATAGGAAAACAAAAGATCATCAAATTCAACAGCTACTCAGAAACTCTGACCAAGAATGTTAAGACACTAATTGCAGCCCTAATAGAACAAGACTATGCAACGAAATGCCTATACAGCATTCATGGTAAACAGCTCTGCAGCTTCTCCCCTTGTAGTAAAAGGCCAGGTAGAAAAATAAGCATCTCTTTTAAAAAATCTCACTTCAGACAGATAAAACCCCTTAAGCTAAAAAAGGGCAAATAAGATGCAATAATTAGGATGTGTTATCCAATATGCAAATCAGTTCCTGCAGATTGCTCTGGAGATGCTGAAGTTTATTCAGCAGGTTTATCAAGAGACAGTGGATTCCTTAAAAAAAAAAAAAAATCCCGGGGAAAAAAAAAAAAAAAAAAAAAAAAAAAAAAACACAATGAAGGAATGAAGAGAACCTGCCCTTTCACAGAACATCTAGCTGACATGTCGCTTGCTAAAAAAATGTAAATGATTTAAAGAAAGGCTAAGCAGAAATGTACATCAAGTGCCATTATTTCATCACCCACTTTAATCACACACTGCTATTCAGAATGGCTTGGGATGTTGGTTGTTACAGAAGAGGTTTCTGTACCATTATTAGTACCTCTGAACAAATGCGGTGAGCGGGGAAAAAAAGGGCAGCAGGGGGGAGAGTAAGAGCGAGAAGGAAATGTAGCAGCGGTTAAAGCATAGTTTAATAACTCCAATCTCAGTCACTTTTTTCATATGTATTGTATGTGCAAGTCCATAGTACAGCATAATGTGTCATAATTTGGCCTCCAATTCTGACAGCACTGCTTGACTTGGGCATTAAATCATTGCCCCGAGGAATTCACATTCTGGCAATTCCTGATGGTAGGACTGTCATCTCCTCCCACACATGACCTATCATTTTTGACATGATTGAATCAAAATTAGTCAGTACATTTAGATGTAAATTAGAGACATCCAAGAATAATAATGAGCACAAAAATATAGCTCTGTGTAATTGACACGGCAACAGCTTAGTACAGTCTTCCACAGTGTCCTCGAAATTATTAATATCATGATAACAGAAGTACTGTATCAAAAAAGTGAGAAAACTTTTCCTTTTTTTTTTTTTCTCTTCTTCGGAGGGGCATATTTAACTAACCTTTAAATCCTAAATCCTTGGCTCACCCTGCACTCATGCTAACAGGATGGGACGCTCATGGGGCCAAGCCCCTCAGATGAGCAGAACTGCTTGCTCCAGGTAGTGACGCTTCCCAAAAACATGCCAGAGGTCCCCAGTCCACATGTGTTTCCCAGTGCTGCCCCACAGTGACACCACACCTGGTGTGTTCCCCATTATAAGCCCCTTTTTTTGTGTATTTGCACCGACCCCCAAGAGTGACACTGTCAGGAAGGTGCCAGAAGCCACTGGCCACCCCCAGGCAGCTTCGGACCCAGCCTACCATTGGGGTCCCTGGCGCTGGGGAGCAGAGAGGAAAATCCCCAAGATGCAATTGAAAGAGGAGGCCTGAAACTTTTGAAAAGAAAGAGGTGTGAGAGAGCTCCTCACTCTGCCAGGGAAAGGTCCTCCATGTTGCCACTGCTGTAGGGAGCACCCTCACCCGGTGCAGGTGTGTGGAGAACAAGACACAGCCGCAGACTTTGGGGCAGAGAGACCTCCCACATCTGTAAAAAAAGGCAGCATACAACATCACCACAACCCAAGACCCCTAAAGTACTCTTTTACCAGATGGAGAGAGAAAGGAAATGGCAGAAATTTTGTGGGTTTTCCTCATTTCCCCACCTCCCAGTGGATCAGTCACCCTCAGAGCAGGCAGACACCAGCCACACCCTTTGCCCAAGAAAAGGACAGGCCTTAATAACAGAGACAGACTGAGACAGACAAAAACATGCACTGTATTAAGAAACATTTCCATCCGGTTTCAGCCTTTACACCATGAAATGCCATTTAATATCCCTGGTTTTGCACACAAACACTGCCCACCATCAGCCATCCCAGAGCTGCTGGGCTCATTGCGAGGGGAAAGCCTGGTTTTCTTCCCATGTGCCCCACAGAAAAACAGGTAACTGTTTAGGACTGAAACAATTCAGCAAGTTGGATGGGTTTTTTAGTTGTTTTTCTGGGGGGTGGATTTTTTTTTTCTGTATGGTGGGAGCATTTACATGTGTTAATGTGGCACTCAGTGATCTCGATAACCCAAGTCTGTATTACTACCTTGAAGCAAACCTAAAATCTCCTGGGGTCATGCCAACATCTCAATGGTTGCGTACTGAGTATCTCCCTAAAGTCTTTGATTACCATGTTGCCGGGGGAAAAAAGAAATTAGCTGGAACAATTTCTGTGTCAGTTGTCTGTGATGAAAGAGGAAGTGCCCAAGATTACTATGTCCTCGATGCACTTGCCATACCTTCACTCAACAGAGATGTTAATATTTAGAGTAACCAGGTGAAGCAAGTGTCAAAGCTGTTTTATTGGAATATGTTTTTCTGGAAGCCACAAATCATAAAACCATTTCTGAAACAATATTGCAAACACTACAAAAGTTTCCCTGTGCAGAGCGCATATGGCCAGAAACACTGCTTAGTGAAACAAAAGCTGGTAAGTAAGAAAATTTTCGCTCATGCAATTCAGTTTTCATTGCTGATTAGTAACTTCCACCATGAACACTGCAGTCCTCTGGTGCTTAGCATGTCTGAGAAAGTGGCTAATGAGTGCATATAATTTATGAAAAATGCCAAAGCTTGCTAGGGCAAGAATACACAGCCTCAGTAGCTCTGTTTCAAACAATAAAATAATAATAATAAAATCCAAAAATATTTCTGTAAGGGGAGCAGAACACAAGCAATTCTTGTGCACTTCAGATAGCTGCTCAGCACTATTCCCTTTAATAGGAGTTGAACATAAAATGTTTGTTTTCTAGACGTTTTCTCCCCTAAAGTGTCAATGGCTATCTACATCCTTTTGAGTTTGCTGTACTGCCCATTGTGTATTAAAGTATCACATCTCACATTCATGACAAATTCAGTCAGGTAGCAGTACAGGTTGCTTATCTGCTCCTTGGAGTTGAAAATGATTCAACCATCCTTGAAAGAAAGACATAGCAAGTAAATCTAAATCCAGCTGGAGCTTGTGCCAACTTTGGCTGGATGCGATTAGTTCTGTAGGACATATGATAAAGGAGTTCAACTGGACTCAGAAAAGATGGCATCAGTTAAACTAATGAAGACTTGGGCAATGTACAATGATTTACTGTCATATTAGTGTGTCTATGCTAATTTATCCAAAATGAAGGACATTTCAAAATACTGTTTGGATTTGATACAGAATACCACTAAAAGGACAGGCATTTGGGAATGTAAAAAATGTTCTCTGGTAACAAAAGGCTTTGAAATCAACACAGAATGCCTGGCTTCCTTTCAAAGATTGTGCCTGGAAATGGCTGTCATCTCACACATCTTCTTAACAAGGACTGACTCTATAAGGCACTCTTATTTAAGAGGCCTGTCTCTTTTTTTCTTCACAGAAGCTGTTGCTTCTAGTAGGCATGCCCATTTTGGTCAGAAGTGACCAAAGAGTAAAAGTGAGGGAAAAAAAAAAAGTAAAAATGATGAGTCCCATTGCTCCTCTATGGGGAGAAAATTGTGAATAACAGAAGGCAAGGAAGACTGAGGAGGAAATAAAGAAATAGAACTGTAATAAATAGAAAATAAATTAAAAAATAGAGATAGAAATAGGACTGGAATGCCTTTCTGGAGCAATATTACTGGGCTGGATTCAGAAGCTTCAGGAGAGGGATAAGTGAAGAAGCTGGCAAAGGACTGAGGGAAGCACATTCCCCAGTTCATGTAAGATGCAACTGGTACTCAGTTACAATGACTGCCAGTGGGAATGAGCATGGAGAGGAAAGGTATGCATTTTAGCGTTAACAGAAGTGGAAATCTGAATTTGTCATCTCATCCTGAAATTTGGGATGAGAACCTCTCCCTAAAACTGAAAATTATCAGGACATAACACCCCAAATTTGACAACGTTGTATTTTAATTCCTTGTATTTGGGGAGTGTGAACTATGTTCACTTAGCTTCTAGCAGCACTGGTTCAAATAGGCCCTCCTGAAATCTGCAATACATCTATCAATCCAAAAACTCAGATTAGGGGAAGAATTCAACACCTCCAAGAAGCCACAGAAATTGAGTGGTATTTCTGAAGTTACCTGAGCAGGCTGCAAAATGTTACAGGAAGCCCAAACCAAGAACCCTATGCATTTAGAATTGTATGGTTGGCTCTTCTAGACGTACATACTTCACTCATGTTTGAGCCCTACCCCTTCAAATTCAGTAGAGAGATAAAACAAGGGAGCAAACTGTCACAATACATCTCAGCTGTGCTACATAGCATTTCCCCATACAACAAAGCAGGAAGGAAATAGTGGAATTACCCACACAAAGAAAGCAAAGTGCTCTAGTGGGTGCTTGTAGAATTGGGGTGCTGCTCTCTAGTGATCCAAATGGTTGTATATAGTTTGGCAGATTAATTGCTAAAGCAACATTTATGCTTTTGTGTCTGTCTTTTTTCCTGTCCTACTGTAATGGTACCAAGGAAACCAAATGCAGAAAACAAAGTTGTTAAATATTACATTATAAGGACAGCATAAAGCGCCTTGATAAGGCTGACAAGCCAGCCTTGTGGGGAAATATTACACAAAATAATTCTTGCAAATTTTAGCTATGCTCTGTTGAAACAGGTCTTCAAAAATTGAGGCAAATCCCACCTCCATTTGACATGCAACAATAATAAAAGACAAGCACAATATACTTTTTTTGTCTGATAAACAGATCAACAAAGCTACATTAAATTAGTAATTAACAATTAGTTTGTCAGACATAAGTGAAAGTGCAATTAAGTCTGTAGACAATCTCCTCTAGCATTTCTTTACTTGCTAAGGAAGAGCCTGATACAGCTAAAACTATAAGGTGTCTCAGATATATTTTGAAGGAGAAGTAAGGCAAACTATACAGCTGTATTTAATGATTGGCTCTACATTGTATCAATGACTGGTCTAACTCGGACAAGGTGAAAACCCGCCTCCAGCTCTGTAGAGGCAGGAAAGCAGAGCGTATGTTTATTATCACCCTGGTGAACAGAAATTCACAAGTAAAATAATCATACATTGTTATAAATAGGGCAAGTCATAACCCACCTGCAAAGACGAATATCAGTATCTTACAAAAATACTTTGGCAAAATAAACTAAGAACCACATGAAAACAAATTCTTTGGTAGTAGGTTATTTTCACCTCCTTTGCATGCATTGTATTTTTCCTTGTATTTCCACTACAGTAAATGGGAAGTATTTTGAATATTCTGAAATACTTCATCTCAACAGTCTTTGTCACAGCAGGGAAAAAATCTCTAATTACAGAGGCCTGCAGAGATGGTAGAAAAACTGACTTAAGACCCAGATTATGTTCTGGTTTCTTCAAGTAAGTAATCTTTCCGAGTATCAAGAAGTCCTCAGAAAATAAATAAATAAATAAATAAATAAATAAATAAATATTAAAAAAAAAAAAAATCTAGAAAACGTTTTTTTCACATCTTGCCTTTGAAATTAAATGGTGTTTTTTGATTTATAGAACATATCATAGACTGCATCATTCTGTGATATTGCAGGTTTTATGCAGCCCCTGATACCAGCTGTGTCACAGAAGACTACATTCTGAAATGTCTTTAGCAAATTAACAAACGCCAAGAGGATTTCACAGGAAAAAGGAAAAAAAAAAATATGTAAGCATTTCTTACTAAATATTTTTTCTTGTATATTCCTTAAAGTGAGTCATAAAGACATTCTCACAAGTCTAACATTATTTCAATTTTCGTTAGCACACTTTATTTTCAAATTATTACAGTGAAAGAGCGAATTGTTATCAAACTGTATGACTTTTTTCAGTCTTACATATATTCTTTGTTTATAAAAGCACATTTTCACAAGGACTAATGCCTTTTCTAAAATAGATATAGATAAATAGATAAAAAGGTTTCTATTGAAACTGTAACTGTCTTTAGTTGCAGCGTTCCAGATCAAAATACTTTCCTTAGACCATGCTAGGATTTATCCAGATTTCAAAACTTCCCCTTCATTCACACATACTGAACACCAAATATTTAAGTCTGAACCTCAGGAAAAGATCATCCTTTAATTCCCAGGGCTACCTTGGAATATGTTATTTTAACTGCCAGATTCTCAAAAAAATTTTTATACACATTGTCCATCTGCATCTCAAATATCCATGTTCCTGAATCCTGCACCTGCTCT
This sequence comes from Netta rufina, assembly GCF_964035555.1. Taxonomy (NCBI): domain Eukaryota; kingdom Metazoa; phylum Chordata; class Aves; order Anseriformes; family Anatidae; genus Netta; species Netta rufina. The sequence goes on along the minus strand of NC_140123.1, from coordinate 70,954,154 downwards.
TAGTCCAATGCCACAGATGCTTTTCAACAGATGTTGAAAAAAAAAAAAATGTTCTTGACTGGCTGCAGTACAGTTGGCCTTGTCTTGGATATTTATTTGGTTAGTTAGTTATATTACTCAGTTCATTCCATGTTTCTTTCATCTGCAAACTGAATGGGGGAAAAAATGAATAGTTCACATGAGCACGTTATGCACATTTACAGTCAGAAGGCAAGCTAGTGAACTTAAATGTAAGCCATTGTGAATAAACATGTAACTCTTTATTGTAAACATGGTAATCTGGAAATTACCTAAAATTACATTCTTATGTGTGTAAAGCAAAACAGAAGAACCTTAAAAGTGTGACTTTTTAAGAACAAGTTCCAATTCCCTCCATAGTAACAAATATGTGTTTTTACAAAATACAGAACTCACCATGGAGAGGCAGATGGTGGCCTTTCCCTGTCATGAAACAGAGGATCATATCTGAAGAAAAGGATCACTTGGAAAACAATTATCACACATTTTAAGTTTTGAATGCTCTAAAGACATAAAATCCTGTTGATCATTTTCTTCGTATTTCTTGTGTATTTGCTCCTAAGTTAAATAATAGCATGGACTCTGAGAAAGCCATCATTAGGCTTCAGAGTCAACAAGATATTGAAGTGAAAGGAGTGAATATAGGCCATTCTGAGCTGCTGTCTCCAGTTATTACAGAAGCTAGAGGCAACACGGCATCAATTTGCTGTCAGTCCAAGTGGGGAAGGCTATTTTTGCAATTATATGCTAGAGGCTATTTTTAATGAAGGATTAGAATTTGGAGCACAAGATGACAGCTTCCTAAAACAATAGGGCTTGTTCAGCTGCTGTGAGCCAACATCATTCATCCGCTGAGTTGTGGCCCTGATCCGTCAAAGCACTGGATCTTCAATGAGACTATTTGCATATTTTTCAGTTTTATTACTTGAGCACCTGGAAGCTTTTTGTCATGGCAAGAATGCCATTGTGAAAGGCACTGTGTGAACAGCAACAAAACAACTCTGTTCCTAGCACCTTACAGTCTAAGCTTTCTTCAGGTTTAGCATACATTCAAGGGTTCTGTTGGATCAAGGCCTTCCTGTATCTCCTAATCCAGTTCTAGTAACACAGATGTTATGAGACAGACATCAGGCATGGGGTTTCTCCCTTTCAAACTGTACCAGTTTAAAAAAAAAAAAAAAAAAAAAAAAAAAAAAAAAAAAGCCAGGGAGAAACCTGAAAATGACAGTAGGAAATCCTTACTTAGGGTGGAACACAAGTAGAAAAATGCAGATTAACAGCCCATAATGTTGAATCCAAAATGGTATTTTTATGCACTTAAGAATAGGAGTTTGCTCTTTAGTATCCTCTTTTAGAAATGTGCTCTCTTCTGAGTCCATAGTTTGGCTTCCAAAGTTACCAGGCTCTTTGCTATGCAATTAATTTTCTCCATTAAAACATACTGCAAATTCCTTGGCTGAAAGCAACAGCCTTATTGGGGGGGAGAGCTAGATTCTCAGCTGCCAACCTGTAAGCTTAGTGAAGTAACAAAATTAAAACGGGCTTAAATTGTCATTTCTGGAAGAGCACTGTTTCCCTTAGTGTTTTGGCTCATCACAACACAGACTGTTGACATGCACAAAAATCTAATGCAACATGGTGAGTCAAATTATTTGGCTAGTGTCACTCTGCAGAAGTCTGTCACTGTGTTAATACCCAGATTTGATAGATTTTGGAAAAATGTCATTGTATACCCAGTGTTCAAGCTCTTTCTGCTGGGAGCACAGTGAGAACTACTGGACCTTTAACGTTACATGGAACACACTAGCAGGCAATTACCCTGAAGCTTTATGGTAATAACTTACCATGCAATTCTAGAATATTACACAAAAAATATCTGCAGATAAATTAAAATAAACAAACTCCAGTGTAACTACAGCTCAGCAAGAACACAAAGAGTCTTAGAGTGACAAAAAAAAAAAAAAAAAAAAAAAAGCACAGCCTTTGTATGTTTAAATAGGGGAGGCAGGAACAAGAGAAAGAGATAAGAGATAGTTTATGACAATGGTGAGCAGATGTGTTGTCCATACTTTAAGAGGGAAATGGAAAAAATGGAAAATGTGAAGAAAGCACTACAAGAGGTATATAAATCCTGGAGAAAATACTTTACAGTTAGACTCTCAGGGAGCTCAATGTATTTATTTTATTGAAGCAAGACTGAGAGGCTACATGATTTCAGTACATAAACACCTTCTCAGGTAGCAAATCCAGTGCAAAATTCTAGAAGAGAGAAGAATAATGAGAACCCAGAGGCTGAGGAGCTGAAGCCAGAAAATTTAGACCAGAAGAAGTGTATATGTTTTTAGCACTGGGGGACGGCAATTAAGTTTGAAAACTCTGCAGCCTTTTTTTTTTTTTTTTTTTTTTTAATTTCTTGGCCTTTTCCATGTAAGACTGGTCACTTTTCTGGAGATATTATTTCAATGAAGCACAAGTTATTTGGATTTTATTTTTGTAATTTGGGATACATAATCATCTGTGATGGTAACAGAAGGCTTGACTAAATGATCACTTTCTGGCCTTCAACTCTACATGTTCTGGGAGAAGAAGAGATATGATTTCTTATAACAAGGATTCTCTCTCTGTACTAAAAGGTTCTATTCTAAAATAAAATCCTTCTTAAGTGCCACCTTCTACCCGATGAATTAAATGTGAACAGAGGTTAGCTAGTTCATGTTGGACTGTGTAATATCAGATTAGTTAATTCTGTCTTCTAATGACCCAACAAGATTACCGTCTCACTCTCCTCAATATTACATACACAGGGAATTACACGTAGCCAATATGCCGAAAAACCCACATTCCAAGCTTGACAAAGGAAAAGTTTAGAATTATGACAGCAAATGTTCTGTTAATTCTTCAGTTGTTCTTCATGAAAGGGCAGGGTAATGTGGAGGAGATAAAGAGGAGGAAAGTAAAAGATGAAAAGACATGGAAGAGATGAATGTGAGAGCAACAGAGAAGTAAGATGAGGTTAAGTTAAGAAAAAGCCAAGCAGACATTATGACATTGTGAGGAAGAGAAGCCGTGAAGGCAAATATCCAGTTGGTAGATGTATAGCAAGATTTGAAACTGTAGTGTTCTCTGAAATTTGGCCAGGGAAAGAGAGGCCCTCTGGAAGACATCCCTTAATTTTGTTTATTATTGGACAGAAGCATCCTCTGAAGCCTCTACTTATGCCATGTGGGGCTCTGGAAGCCTCATCCATTGGCTGTAGGTGGGCTAGAAATCTACAAAGAAAACCCAGTTAGTGAGGATAATGGTACAAAATAGTTCAATAGAAGACATCTTGTCTCAGCATCATTAGCGAGCAGAGTCTTTCCATGTGTCTCTGACAGCTCTCTGTTAGACTTGGAGAGTGTGCTTGATCAAGCTAATTCTATCTTTCTATCTTGATATAGTATCAATTCTAGGCTTCACCACCCTAACAAATGCCAGAGAAACAAACCAGGATGTAAGGCCATGAGAATTTCACCTGCCTCAGTTTGCACTGAGAGACAACATGGCAATAAAGAAACAGAAAACTTCCAGAAAAGCTCATTTTCTTTCTAAACTGAAATAAATAGTCCTGCACAGAGGCCTGTGTTCCACGTGGTTCTTACTTCTCCCTGCATCTGTGCCATCGTCCCATGGAGAAATCAGCAGGCAGTGCTTTCCTTTCCACACAGTCAAGAAGATAGAAATTACAGAAAACACCCCCCCTAAGGTAACCACTACTTGCTATGTCTCAGCCATCTTCCATCTCCAAAGTGTTAGCAGTGGGACTCCATTTCTTCTACACATCAGCAAGGGGGGAAAATGTTATAGCAAATAGGTGAACAGTCTTATCTTTCTCCTGACACCACTCACTGTGCACTGGCCAAAGACATTTAATTTAGCCAATAAGTAATTGAGGGTTAAGTTAAAACTGGCAGGAAAATAAAGCACAGTTGCCAGTCCAAGTTCTACCCAACCTGAGCACTGCAATAGAATGTCCAGAAAAAAACATTATTGAATTCCCAGAATTGTTTCATTGGATTTGCACTCCTCTAACTGGGAGAAGTTGGGATTTCTGTGCCATCATTCATTTAACATAAGAAACATAATGATACATCTGTTTGCTTTCATTTTTTTCATTTAAAAATAATAAAGCTTTATGAACAAGCGTACACTTTGTAAAAGATGGGTTATGTCTAAAGATTTCAGAATTAACATTATAAAATTAAATACAAATTGTAATTTTTCTTTTACTTCCTTGCAGTACTGTATGGCATTTTCTGGCTGAAAGACAATTTTTTATTCAACCGAGCTAAACTAATGGCTGGCAGTGAGGAAAATGCACACACTGGGAAAATATCCCCGAATATCATTTCAAAATATTATTTAGTGTGCAATTAAAATAAAAGTGAATGCTATCCAGTGCAACGAAAACAGCCTTTCAGTTGTTCTTGAAGTTAAAAGGCCAGGACTGCAGGAGGCAGGGGACTTCTGGAGCGGCACTTAGGGTCCTGCTCCCATCTCATTGAAACAGCACAGGATGGGCACAGGAGCAATGCCCTTGACTGCGTGCCCTTATAGGAGCGTTACAGCTCCACTGGCTTTTGTATGAACTACCTCATTCAGATTTTGCTCAGCTAAAAATCTGCCTTGTAAATAGAAAACCCCGTAACTGTCTCACACTCCCAGGTTTTGTTTGGATGATACATGGTGTAAGTGGTTATGGCAAATGAACCACACGTAGAAACTGTTGCCATGCTTCTGCACAATAGCTGTCCTAAATGTTTTCTCTGGCTTCCAGATTATCTAATACATTTGCCAGGTATAAAACCTTTCAACTGAAAGTATAACATTTCTAAAGTACGTGTGTGTGTGTGTGTCTCAATTACACAGATACATAGAAAATTAAAATGGAGTAAAAGGACAGAATTATATCAGATAATCAGATAAACAAGAAGAAACACACGCACACAAAACCAAGTGCATAGAAAGAGATATTAATTTTAATGTGAGGAAGACAAAATAGTTTTTCCACAGAGGCTTTGTGCTGCATGAGGGTGCCAAAGGTTGCCACTGGCAGGGAGATGCTGCACACACCAGCCATACCTGAGAGCCCTCTTGAAGATGCTGGTTTCACCCCATGCGGATGTCCAAGGCCCCACGACCCAACTGCCCCATGCAGTGCCACAGCTAGAGAAGGCCCTGGCTGAGCTGCACCTGCCCCATCCCTGCAGCTGGCAGAATGGTTTGCATGTGGGTTGCCCCTCCATACATACAGTGGGCACACCGACTCTGGCAAATCTCTGCTGGTTCCTTTTACTTTTGGCTGAGTTCTGCCTAGATGCTTGTTTCCTCATCAGAAACCCTTGAGCTGTTATGAAAAGCCTCTTCTGGGGATTCTAAATTACATAACAAATTATAACAGATATAAAACTAATATAATTTTGTGTTCTTTGGATCCAAGGCTTTCAAAAGTGACGTGATTTTGGAAGGCCAAACTTCCAGGAATCAGATACTCTTCATTTCCTTTAAGCCTTGTTCTTTTCAAAGGTCTCAAGCTGAGTATTCAAACACTGAGAAACCTAAAATCACTAAATAGCTTTGGAAAATCTTAAACTAAAAATGTACCTAACTACAAGAGATTGATTTCAGTTGTTCGACATCAAAACCCAACAGTTGCCTTCTCTGAGGCCAAAAGCAAGGCTTCCTTTCTCTGATAATGTGTTCTCCAAAAGGAAGACATCGTATACGATGGAAAATTAACACAGGGCAAAGAAGATCACAAAAGACTATGACCTTTCTCCTATATAAATATTTAATCAGGTACTTGACCTCACTGGATTACAAATTAACAGTAATTGGGACCCAAAAGGTTTCCTCCTTTTAACAATTTTTTTTCAATTGAACATGTTATTAAATTGGTTCAACTATTTTTTTTAGTAGAAGGGAATTAGTTACTTATGAAAAATATATTGAGGGACTTTAGGAAACCTGCCATCCCTCTTACCAGTTTTCTGAATCCACACATTCCTCTTTTTCTGCATGAAGAAAGTCACCTGTCCTGAAGGTGTCCTGTTCACCTGAACACCTTCAGGTTTCATCTGAAGACATTGTAAACATACGACATAGTGTTGTTTGTCCTGTACCCGAGTTCCAAGACAGTAGCTAAAATGATTGAAGACACCCATTAATATCCTGTTCTCCATGTACATGTATACAACAGAGAGAGGAAAACTTCCTCCACAGCTTTGAACATTTCCTAAAGCAACAAAGGATGAATTGTGATTTATGCTGGGACCTCAGATCCATTCAAGATAGTTTTCCAGCATGGGAATTTTGTTTGTAACCATCCTATTAAAGAAAATCCACATGTCATAGAAATTAAATGGACTGGCCTGTCCACTCACAGAACTCTTGAGTCCATAATATGCAGTCAAGCAAAGCTACCACTGAAGTTTCCAAGAGGACTTTGATTTCTCCCAGGCCTTTTTACTCAAAAAATAAAAATAATTTTTAAAGATGTTTCTTTCCTTCTTTAGTCTCTGCTACTTATATTTTTATCAACAGTGCAATTATTCACCCTGCGTTTTCAAAAGTTCATAAAGCATACGGAAAAAATTGATATGAAAAGAAACAGCACGTTTTGGGGAGAGGTTTTTCTCTTTTTACTGGACAAAAAATAATTTGGTTCAGCTGTGTGCAAGTTAAAAGAGAAAAAAATGCAAATGTAGCAATCTGGTGGGATGGGTCGCTTTTTATTTATATCTGTAATTCTAAAACAGCTTTGAAATGACAACTCTGTGTTAGGACAGAGATTAATCCTTGTCTGCAAAGTGCCACGGGCATGTTCCACAAGAAAAACCCCCATGTCACCACGGTGTCTGCCCTCCCCATCAGGAAGGCTCTCAACCCTGAGCACTGCACATCTGCAGCTTCCCTTCCAGTGAGCACTGCAGTGCTCAGCACAGCTCAGTTAAAGCCTACAGGCTCTGAAAGGACCTGCTTTGGATGACCACAGATTGACCTGGATACCAAACATGAAGGGGAAACCTGCGGAAGGAAGAGCTCGGAGTGATCTTATCAATGGCAGCTGGAGGTAGTTTTTACCTGTCAACAGAAGTGAAAGGAGAACTCACAGAAATGACTGTGGGAAACAGCTCTTCAGATTAATTCAACTCTTCCCCAAGTTAGCCCGACCTTTGAAGTACAAAGGTGACTGTGCTCAGCATCAACAGCTGAGTACTGCTGATCCAAGAGCCATGTTGTTCTAGAAGCTACTTGGTGCCTCTTCTTTACGTCTTGAAGACCAGAAGATCAAGGTCACGCTCATTTTCACCCTGGTGATGGGATAACTAACTCCTTACTAAACACTAAGCCCCCAACACACCACATGTGCCACACCAGGTTTGAGCTGAGCTAGTTAATCAGGGGAATTCTCCAGCTCTTTTATAAGGTGACCTTGTAGCTCTAATTCAAAAAAAAAAAAAAAAAAAAAACGGGGATATGAGCCAAATACCAAAGTGTAAATAAGTTTTCCTATAAGCACAATATCAAGACAGTAAGTTTGTGAAGTCCATTCACTGGCTCCCATCCCAGAATGTAAACCAGGTGATGTATCTTCACTCCTCTTTTCTGACAGCAGCAATCATGCTGAAGTCTGTATTTCTGGCTGTGGCAAACACCTGGTGACTGTTACAGTGTTGCATCCATTCTGGCTCCTCTAGGCTCTTTGCCAAAAATCACAATTATATGTTGTCCTCTGATTAATGCTCATCTCTGGGTCTCAAATATCTATTCTGATTTTCCATTTTGTTTACAGGTTTCTCTTGTGTCAAGAATTTTCTTCCTCATGCAGAGCACATGCTCTGGTTTGCCTCTGGGTATGCGTGGTTAAAGGCTCAATTGAGTTGCTCACATATGTGTACCTACAGGATTTGAAATGCCTAGGGTGTCCACCATGGCCTCCATCTGCCAGTCTAGTAAGACTCAGGTCTCCTCTAAGTCCTGCATTGTATCTGACAGTTTCCTGTGGATGTTTTGGATATGCCTGCACATCTTAAATGGAACAGGTGGCCTATATATGGGCAAGTGAATCAAGCCTTTGATGTCTTATGTTGCAATGGATATGCTGTAGAGGCATTTGGGAGTTCAGAATTAGTGCAGTAATATCTGTTCCCTTTCTTAACAACTACGCATTGGCTATGACTCACTTGATCACACCTAAACCTGTGATCTTTTCAGTTAGTTATATGCCATGGCAGATGTTATGCTTATCAACAGAAATCATAGGTCACTTCTCAGTCTAGAACCTGGAACTTAAATATAGACATTATTGCCAAACTTATAAATCTACTGAAGCAGTTAAAGCAAATTTGATGTTCACCATTTGTTATCTTTCTCTTTATCTCTGACTAAAGTACACCTTCACTAGTATGTTTTTTGACTAGCCAATCCAAGGTGTCCTTCTCAATGAACTTCTTCCCTACATTTTCTTTTGCCTTACTGCGATAACAGCTATTCTTGGACTTTTTGTGACTGATTTCCAGAAGATCCAATGTGAGCATGAAAAGTACTGTTTTTTTATCATTCTCTGCTTTTAATTTGTATGACCACTTGGATAACTCACTCCACATCCAGGATAAAGACAGTTTCATACATTTGTAGTGGTCATACACTCTGTTACAGCTCATTCCAGTTCACTTGGTTGCATTCTTCAAGCAAACTGTATTGTCTGTAAAGGTGGTGATCTTGACAATGTTTCACCAAGTCCTTTCTTGGATTTTGCCAAAAGTGTTCTATGCTCAGTCTCTTGGCTTTTGATTCAAGTGGTCTATGCTTAGTCCCTTGCCTTTTGATTCCAGACAAAACCAAAAAACTTTCTGTGGCCATTTGCATGTTCTACTTAGAATATGCATTCATGCACCTGTCCTGTCACCATAGCCCTTGAGGTCTCTACTGTAGATGAGTCAGGTGTCACTCATTTCATGTTCTATTTCTCTCATTAGTTTGAGATTGACAATTTGGTGTTGTTAAGTTTTTTTCTTCTTGCAGTTTCCAGTATTCTTCACAAGCAGTCTTGGTGTTCAATAATAGTGCTTCCACTTTCTATTATGTAATTGTCATGCATTTTCATCCCTGGGAGACCTCCTAGTGTTTGGGTCATGGTGCTTCAAAATGCTTCTGGTTCTAAATGGCTTCCAAAAGACTATCTCAAGAAGCAGCATCTGCAAAATGGTGATGTGAAAGTGCAAATTTTGAAGCATTCAGTGTCCAGGAGAATCTGCCAAAATCCCTTCTCTGTATCTTATCTTCTGAAGAACTTGGCTTTTGCCATCTTAGCAAGCATTTAATTCCTTGATAGCAAATGGAAATGTTTTCCTTTTTAAATGATCTTGTTCAGCTTCTTGTGGTCACTGCAAAACCTAAGACCAATCCTTTCTGCTATTTTTCTCCACAGCTACAAAGAACAAGCCTGTTTTATTGCGCTGGCTGATCCTGTGAATGAAGCCATCTGTTGTCATGTTTTGCTGCACTTTTATTAGTGCCACATGTAAGAGATTCTGCATCTTCCATTAACTGTACCTTGAATGTCACCAGGTGACCCCTTTTTTCTGCGAGCACACTTCACTTCACGCATTGGCACATTCACGTCTGGTTCAGGTTTGTTCCTGGAGCTATGAATCTACTGGGCTTTTGCACACATTCTGGTGACGAGACCAAGCTTATGCCCATGGACTACTTGTTTCCCTTAATGCATTACCACAAAGTCTTGCTTTACTCTTTGTGCCTTTGAACATCAGTGACATTTCACACTTGGCCAGGCCTGGAATTTGTCCCCTGCTTTCAAATTTCAGTCTCACCTTTGACTTCTCCAACTTTATACTTTCTTTTGAACAAGTGTGTTTCAGTTTCTCTCACTTCTTTCATTTGGGCTCCTGGGCCTAATTTGTGCATCACATGGAGGCCATTTGTGCTTTCTTTTATTAGCCATTCTTTTGACTTTGCAGCATCTTTCTTTGTTGAGCAAATCCACAGCTTTCTCCTGCACTCTATTTATTCATTTCATTACCTGTTGTAGTCTGAGTGTTTTTGCAAATGCGTGAATTCTTTTCCTTTCTTGATATTGGCACATATACTGGACTTTTTTATATTTATTCACATCAGCTGCCAAAGCTATTTTTGGCCTAAAAAAAAAAAAAAAAAAAAAAGTGCTTGAATTTCTCCTACAGACCAATTTAACTGGCATTCACAGTCATGGGCTCAAACATTTAGTCTGACTATTAAGAAAGCTTTCAACTGATCCACCATGGAGAGTGCGGTTTTGAACAAGGGCACTTTTCAATGCCCTTAATTCACAAGAATTGGCCTGGTAGTTTTGAGTTTGTGATAAATTACTCTATTGTTCCATTTATATTTTCAATAATATCTCCTCCAGGGAGTTTTACTTCCTGGAGGAACTTTGATGATCAAATATCCTTTCTGCCACTACACTCTTGAAAAAATTGGTAATTCTGTGCACCAAGCTCAGTCTAAAATTTTGTCCTTCTCCTGTTTTATTTTCCATTACAGCTTTCATATAGCCTCTATGCACCTGTCTGATCCTTGTCTTCATCTTTTTAGCATTCACCCTAATTTTAAATCATTGGATGCTTTTATCTACTCCAGGTACTGTCTCTTTAGCAAAAAGAAAAATAAACTTCCATTTTTCTCCTCAAGGAAGACCCTCAGTAGAATTTGCTTTTGTTGTTTATTTTTTTTGTTTGTTTGTGTTTTTTTTTGTTGTTGTTGTTGTTTGTTTTTTGTTTTTTGTTTTTTGTTTTTTTTTTTTGTTGGTTTTTTTTTTTTCTGTTTTTTTTTGTTTGTTTGTTTGGTTTTTTTTGATTGGTTGTTTGTCTGCTTTTTCCTGAAATAGATCCTCTTGGTGGCCTGCTGATCAACTCAGGTAGCCACTCTAATGGTGCCTCTATGCGATGAGAGTAGTATGTCCCTTCCATAAATCAGTAACTGCCCCATCAGCCATCCTGTGAGCGATCACTGCGTTTCCAGCCTTTATGACTCTACAGGCAATCACAGAAGATTTGCAGACCTGCCAGCTCTCCATCAGTTTGTGAAAGTTAGTACTAATGAGGACAGGAAAATGTCACACCAGATTACAATTCCCTGGACTTTTTGCCAATTCCAAAATGCTCTGTTTCACTTCCCAGTTCCTCTTGCCATTTGTCCCTTTTCTTGGACTCTTAATGCCCTGGTTTGCAAAGCATTGCACAGGCAGATCTTCATACTGGTGTACCAGGAAGGCAGGCTACTAAATTTGGAGCTGCAGCTGATATGGCAGTGTTATACAACAGGCATCACCTGTAGCATTGTACCTCTAGTAATGTATTTTCAGGGAAATCTATGGCGTCTTTTTATAAATCAATCAAAAATGATCATGAAAAAGATGAAGCTGTGTAACAGGAGGTTTGAAAGACAAGCTAACACATCTGGATCCAAATGGATGGGCAAGGACTTCATTTACTGCTGCTAACTTAGCCGACCTAGTACAGTGTATCTCCCCCTCTCTGAAACTGCCTCACCAACCTTCCTGCCAGGTTTAATGCAGGATCATTTTTAACCAGAACTAAATTGCTTTGTCTCCTCTCCAATGTAAGTAAAAACCTCACTGACTGTACTCTCCATGAGTCATTTCAGTTTCTTGTCCTGGATTTGTTTCAAAGAGCTTCAACTGGTTCACTCAGTTCTCTCCATATCAATACCAAGTTTTGTTTTGTATTTGTATAGTTTAGCATACTGTCAAAAAACTGCATATGTGGACTTGAAATAACTGAGATTTTTTTTTTGAGATGTGGGGGTTTTATTTTATTTTTTCTTCCTTTTTTTTTTAATGGTAAAATTGTTGCAGAAGTAGTAAATTTTGTGTTCTTAACAAGTCTGGTGTAAACACTGTGAAGTTCACTTAGGGTCTGATCCTTAGTATTATCTAAGCCAGTTTATCCTGGCGAAGGCTTTGCCGTGTAGCTTTGGGATTTTAACTGTCATAATGTTCTTCAATAATGTAGCAGGCGGTCGAGGGCTGAAGTATTATATTCAGCCCTTTGAAGTATGCAGCAGGGTAGGTTGTATTGCTGAAATGAAAGTGAGCATGTCAGAGGGGTTATGGGGCGGGTGGAGCGCCGTGGTGATAGGGAGCTAATGTGACGACCATTGTACTGTGTTCACTTAAAACCTTATTTCCGACTTGAGCTCTTTCTGGTTGTGCAGACTGCTGTGAAAAAAACATATGTCTGACACCATATTTTAAACATATATACATTTAAAACAAACAGGAAAAAAAAAAATACTGTTACAAAGTAAGCACAAAACAAAGGTCCCAAATGATGATACCGAGATACCCTAATTCCCTTAGAGTGGTTTGCTCACTTGTTTGCTTTTGAAAATAAAAGAAATGAAATCCCAGCTTTGTACACCAGAGAGTGTATTGTCTTTCATGTTTAATTCTTCATTCTCAGCGTCTGGCCTTATTTTAAGCGTCACAATATTCACACCCAATTTAAAGTGTTATACTCAGACCAGTCCAATTACATACCTGTGCTCTGCAACTAAAGAACCACTGGATGCATCATTCATAACCACTCAAGTGACTTAGGCACCTACATGGATTTCCAACATAGGAAAGACTTGGGGGTGAGGGGGAGGCTGGAAATGCCATCCATAAGTTTGCATCAATTTTTAGCTCTGTAACTAGACTCAAACTCTAATTTAAATTTAAATTTCATTCAATGTAAATATATTCAGTGATTTTGCGTTTAAAATTCCATTGACTTAAGTAGGAACATTTTCTTGAAGCCATTGCCATCCAGATGTTGTAACATAACAAGAGCAAGTGAGTCATGAGTTATAAAGAAAAGGCTTAGAAGCAAAAATGTAAGATTAACTGGGCCTATGTTCCCACATCCTACCTCAGATAAAGATGAAATAATAAAACCAATAAAAATGGTGAAAAGTCACTTTTACCCAACTCCTTACCTCCTTTGTGATAGATGAAAAGCATTCTTTTTAATTTTTTACATTGTTTTATCTCTGATAATGTTCCCATAAGAATTGTGCCTAATTTTAACAGTGTCTATAGTCACACCCTTTATGCTAAAAATCCTGTTCCTTTGCATGAGCCTTCAACTACTGTAAAAATATGCCATTGCCATGCAGCCAGCCCATCCCACTGTGCACTTCACTTGTGTATTGAGTGTTCTCTGTAAATCAGCAGAAAAACCTACAAACTCCTTGCATCCAAACAATTGTTTCTTTTAATGTAGAAGCCCAAGCTAAGGTCAAGAATAGGCAGATATTAAACACAATTAGTCTAAATAACTGCCTGAAGACAACTTTATGGTAACACTATGTACCACCTCCTCCACTGTCCATTGAGCTAAAAGCAAAAACACAAACATGAGGCAAACATGGCAAGTGCCATCACGGTATTTTGAGAAAAGAAGCTATCCAGTGTCTATGAAAATTTAATAACCATTGACTTTTTTATTATTATTATTTCTTACTGTGAATCCAGGACAAACTTTTATTTGACAACCGTATGTCCTTTAAAAGAGATCCATAAGTCTTCAAATAACCCAGACTGTTCTTCCCTCTCTCTTCTTCCCTCTCTCTCTCTCTCTCAATCTCTCTCTGTCTCCCTTTTTAATGCCCACATCTCCACTATCAGGAACAAATATGATTTCTGATTGAACATCACTTTATTTGCCAGTTCTGTGGTCTTTTCTTATCTTGTTCCACACTTCTCAGGCTTTGTGGTTAAATTATGTATTAAGGTCAATGTCAAAACACGGAAGATCTGTAATCTACAGGGAGCTCCCTTTTATTCGTTATTACAGTGAAGGCTGAGCGCAACTGTCAGGGAGCTTGGGATGTGCTCAGCATGGAGGCTTGCTACACAGCAGGGCTCTACAAAGCCTCTCTCCTTGTTCTCCCAGGACGAACCCTTGATAGATTTACCCAGATAACCCATCTCACTTTAAAGCTCTCTTGTCTCTGCTTCAATCTGAAAGCTGTCAAGTGCACCTATATAGTAATGTCATAAATCAAACGTAAAATGTGTACACTGGAGACACTGCGAGTGTCATGTATTCACTTGTACTTTGAGATCTTCTAAAGTAAAATGGTGTCAGAATAAGGAAGGCTGGGAGGAATGTTTTTTTCCTTAAAAACGACAGAATATTTGAAGAGGTTGGCTGTAAACTTTTTTTTTAAACTTTTGTTGCTATAAAGCCAAATTCTGGTTTATCTTAAATTAATCAGGGACAGCTATTTAGTAAAGAAAAAAATAAAAAATAAAAATAAAAGAAGAAGAAGAAGAAGTTGCAAGATAGCTATCTGTAAACAATGTGATTTAATGCAAGACCATGTATTGATTTTGTTTCTTTGGTTTCCTTCTTGACAAGCATTTGTCAACACAGATTTGTATTAGTTCCCAGGTTTGTTTATTAAACACTCATCATTCTTTCCCTGAACTAGAAACAATTCTCTTGCAGCAGGAGTACAACATCAAAGAGGGATCCTAAAACAAGATGCCAAGCATGACAAGAAAGTAAAGAAGTCCTCTATGCAGAAGGTACCACCACTGAACTTAATTTTTTCTTATCCTCAGGTAAAGAGAATTTTATTTTTTTTTATTGGCAGAAAAGGCTTGCTATTTCTTATTTAGTGGAGTCTGCGTTTTATTTTTCTTGAGGGAAGAAGAAGTTTCATTTACAACATCCACGTTGCCTTTTAGTCAAATAGATCCTAGCAAAACATAAGTGATCCTGCAATTGAAACTTTCTTGACTTTAAATGTTCTGGCTCAAAGCCTATCTATTTCAAGGCCAGTTTGCATAAAATGCTTAATTAAGGATATCTATGAATCATACTCTGTCCGGCAGTCACCAAGCTATGTATTCCATACTGCATCCCAAATATGTTTGACAAGTTTGCATCATTAAACTGCAAAAGGCCCTAGCATAACTTTAAAGAAATCTCACGCATCAAAACCCCACAAAAGGATTGTGGCTCCTTTTAAATCATTTGGAATTGAAAAGTATCCAGTTCAGCTGGGATCCAGAGACCATGCGCTTTTTGGTGGAGGGCAAGGTGAGGCCCAAAAAGTGTTCTGCTCTGGAGACAGATGTGTGAGTCTGAGCTATAAACCAGCTGGTGCCAAAGGTCAACCCGGAGGGTGCCAGATTTTTTGGGCTGGGGAACCAGCCCAAACAGGATGTGATACTAGGTTTTTCATTCCCTCTTCTACTGCTGGCTGCAGATCCCTCCAGCTCCTTCACCAAACACACCTACAGTCTGCCCATGGTCATGGTGGCTCTTGCATCTCTTGAAGCTATAAAATCATTCCTTGTTTCTGTGTACAGCAAGGCAATATTTCAAAAGGCTTCACGTACAGGCAGTGACTTCCTCTGTAGTCCATACTACTAACAGAGATCTCTTCGCTCTATGAGGTGTTACTTTTGCACTTTCCTAATTTATATCTTTTGTATTCTTGTTGTTTTCATTTAAAACAAGGGTATTTCTTCATGATAGCATCTGTTCCATCCTCTTTGAATTTGAAAATTAAATCTTTTGCCTTCAGGATCCCAACATGACCATAACACGTCATGGAGCCATAACATAAGAATGTAACATTGACAATGTTGGGTCAGAGCAGAGGTCCATTTGCCCAGTATCCTGTCTCCATCATTAGCCAGACAAAGAGTGTAGAAACAGGTCAAGTAGCGGTGCTTCCCCCAGACTGCTCCTAGCCCCCAACAATTTGTCATTCAGTAACCTTGTGAGGCAAAGATGGTGTCTTTATATGTAATAGACACCAGTGGATTTTTCTTCCAAGAATGCGTCCACTCATTGTGTCACTATTTAAATGTAAGCATCCCCAGCAGGAGTTTCACAGCCTAACTACAGATTGTTTCAAGCAAAGCCTCACTTCACACTTTTGAGCAGCTTACCCAGGATCCATAAAATGGAAAAAGAGCAGCGGAATGCTACAAAAGACCTACCACAAAGGAAGACAGGAAGGGGCTAGAAGCTGTCTCGTCTTGTTGTCATTGTCTGGAATCTTTTGATTACTCCAAGCAGGAGATGACTTTGTGCCTTGTAATTTGAAGTTCATCTAGATATACAACTCTATTAGTTGTGTTGTGCAGAAATAAAAGGTTTCATGAGGAGAGCAGTCCCATTCTGTGAATCTTCTTTATGAGAACAATTTTTCCTGCTCCCTCTTAAACATTGTATTCATTAGTGAAGTTGAGAAAGCCTGGAAAAAAGCTTTCATTCCCCCATCCATCAGTCACATTTCTTGGGGGTCATCCTCAAATAATGTCCATGTCCTGTGCTACTGAAATGACTGATACCACCAGTGGTATCTCTGCACATCAGGCTTTAGTTCTATTAGAGGAGGTGTGTTCTATGGGAAAGTCTGTATCTTGACTGTATTCTTGAATGTAGGAGTCTTTGTCCACTTTCTCCTTCTCAGGTGAGTAACATTCTCCTGAGCCTGCTTATGACTACAATTAATTATAGATTTACATGTTGAGAATTATGGTTTTCCAGGTTGTTGAAGTACAGAAAAAGATAGATAGAGCCGTGCTTTTAGATTAAGGTATAGTTTAAGATTTCCATAGAAAACACAATTTTCTCTAAAGATAGTCATTTGAACTGAATTTTCAGTTTCTTTAAAACTGTTCAAGAAAAAAAAAAAAAAAACCTTCAGATTTTACTCAGCCCTTACAGAAAAGTTCTTGTATCCTCTCAAAAGTATCTCTGGGTTCCAAGAGTACCTTAAACTTGACTGTTTAATATAATAACAACTAGTCTGACATGACTTTTTACCCTTTTTTTTTTAATAAGACATGAGTAGGTTTGTTGTTCAGTATTCCTTTTTTTTTTTTTTTTGTAGAGGTCAGAGGTCATACCCTAAAAGCTCATAGCTACATTATTACCAGCAATACTTGTCCAAGAGAGAAATGAACAGTCAGAAATACAAAACGCATTATTATCCATCATCCATATTTTGCACCTTCAAATTCTTTTCAGTGTCAACATTCCTGAGCCACACTGACACTAAAGAAAAGTCCCTGAAACCTCTGCAGATTTTAACAGGTCACTCCAGAGAGCAAGTTTAGTGCTTTCTTTAAATTCATGTTTGTATTCACAAGCCGATGAGTGTCAGGCTCACCACTGCTCCACTTTACATATATGTACACTGCTCCACTTCAGAAGGAAAAGCTATGGTGCATCTGAAACAAACCCTATCTGAAGAGCCATGAAAATAACTTCTGACTACCAGGCCTAATTAATGCCTCCATGCTGACCTCTACATCCAGCCCATATCAAAAATGTTACAGCAGAGCTGATTCAACATGAACTCAAGATCAGGCAAGACCTGGTACTAATGAATACTAATGAACAGTAATTACTGGAACTCTGCCACAGAAACCCACTGCAGAGACATATGCTAATGGGCTTTGCACAACCAGGCACAGGACTTCATATCCACTAAGAAACTTCTGCTAGACTAAGAGCAAAGAGAACCATATGTCACACTCAACCTTGCTTGCATCTATTTCCTCCCCTGCCCCTTGTGTCTGACATCCAGCTCCTGCCCCATACAGCCAGCTTGGGGCCAGCTCAGTTCTGCATCCCTTGCCAGCACAGGGGGTCATGTGCATCCACTTGGGGACTGGGTTCGCCTTTCTGCCCTTTGTTCTCCCTCAAAATGGGCAAAACCACATGTGGAGTAGAAAGAGAGGTTAGGTTCCTTGGTCCTCAGCAGTTGTGCTGATAATATTACCTGCTAGTGCAAGGACACAATGGGAAAACAGATCCAAGTATGACATTTGGGCCTTCCCTGATAGATTTAATGGAAATTTACCCTCCAGAAGGAATGCATAAGATACTTTTAAACATAGAGACGGTCAGTTTGACAAGACTTCTCCCTTCTGAAATGTCCAGTGCCAGTCCAACCACACTGTGTGGATACCCTGACATCAGTGAAAAATGTTTCTGAGATAACCTTCACTTTATCTTAATTTCTGAGGTTCAATTCTGGCAATAATTAAAATTTATAAGAATAAATGTAACAATCAAGCCCCCAACTGAGGTGTTTATGCAATAAACTTATCGTTCTAGGCTAGCACAAGAGGTCAACATAAAAAAAGCACTCAGGCTTAGGGCTGGACCAAGCATCTGAAGCTGTGAGTGAGGGACAGCATGGAGCCAGAATGATTATCTATTCCTCTCTGCACTTTCAGATACTTGATTCCCACAAACACCATTAGTACCCATGTTTTTATTGAAGCTTCATCTCCTGGAGTCATAAATTAGAATCGTAGCTTTCATTTTACTAGGTAAGCAATTTTCTAACCCTCCTGGGTGTGGACAAATGCTTGTAAATATGACCCACATGAACACCAATGGCTCCAAAACCTGAGTGTTAGTAAAAGAGGTCTAATTATTTATTGACCTGCTTTAACTATGTGATTGAAGACAATCTCCTCTTTGGAGCAGATGTTGAATTGTAGTGCTTAAGACTTAGGACTGTGTGCAGGCTGCAAAGGCGTTGCGCTGAGACTGCTGCATGCCAAATGATTAGCATTAAACTTCAAGCTTAATAGATGGTGACCAGCCTTGTTGCTGTCCCCCCCTTCACCAGGCCCTTGCTGGTTATACCTCATGCCAGCTTTTTAACATGCCCTTAATTCGGGGGCGTGTCCCCACCTTTTTCCCATCCCATTTGTCCCTGCTATCTGCAGGGGAGCCCCACTAACTCATTCTTCCCCTGACTTTAGAGTTCACAAAATGAAGAAATGGGCGTGGAGAGATGTTCTTGTTTTGAGGGGTTGTTTTAGCTTGTGAGCTCACCCAGGAAGAACGCTGTCTGCATCAGCATGCATTTAAAAGTTTCCAGCCTTGTGGTTAGCATACAAATATTTTAGGTTTTTCCCCTTTAAATAAAAGCCTAAATCCTACAGAATCTGAACCTACCACATCATCCGTAGAAATGCATCAAACAACAGAGAGCCATCCTGTGGGCAAGCTGTTTGACACCTGGTTCTTACTTCTGTACTTTTCCATCTCCTCTCCAGCCTCCTCCCTTCTTTTGTCCCTGCTGTGTTCATATCTTGCTAACTGAAATTGAACTAAACAGGACATCACGATGTACCCGTAATGGTCAGCAGAACAAGAGGTGTATTTGTCAGCTGTAACTGTTTAGGAAAAACAAGCACCTGCCAGCTGAAAGACCTCAATACACTTGACCTTCAGTCTGAAACAGCAAGCAGCAGAGTTGTTTTGCTACCACCCAGGCAATACATGAAAATCCATATTCCTTGACCTCTAGGATGTTAGTAGAGTTAATCCCATTTCTACAAGTTAAGAGGTCCAATACTTTCCTTATCTCTTGACTAGCACTTTTCTGCTTAGCATTCTTGCACAGCTTGTGCTCTTTTAAGTACTTCCTGATATTCCCTGGGCTGCAGAGCTTACAGAAAGGGGTCTTTCTTTTTCTTTTTCTTTTTCTTTTTCTTTTTCTTTTTCTTTTTCTTTTTCTTTTTCTTTTTCTTTTTCTTTTTCTTTTTCTTTTTCTTTTTCACTTCTTTTTCACTTCTTCTTTTTCACTTCTTCTTTTTCCCTGTCTTTCTAGTCTCCAAAAGTAAGAAATTCATTTCATTACAGGTGCCTGGATCTGACTGGATCATTTCTGAAAAAGATCGACAGTATCTTTAATCAGCTACTACAAGTTGAAGGAAATAAATGCAGTGTTTGTCTGCTTTGGCTATAGAGCTGCTCCTCCTGCCACCAAGGTCATTCATTTGTCAGGCATATAGTCCCAGAGCTTTATAATTTATACTTAGAGCTGTTTGGTGTCCAGGTGGACTTTAAGGAGGTGGGTTTGAATCTGTTGATATATGTAATCCTAGACAACACTGGTCCTAAATCTTGTCAGCTGCCCATTACTTCTAGTGGAAGGGGAGGTAGAGGGTTTGCAAAGACTGTACCAGCAAAAATCAACTTTGAGGACAGTTTAATTCAGCCTAGTAGTCACAAGACATTGGTGCAAATTTACTAGAGGACAGAACCAGACAGTAGCTCTCAGTCAAGCTCACTGAAGCATAGACATTCCTAATCACACAATGCTGCAACAACTAGCTTTCCCACTCACTTTGCAGCTGTAAATGGCTCTGAGGAATTTTCTATTTTATCAGCTTGTCCAATCAAAGATATTAGTTACCCTTACAAACTTTAACTGACTTGTAACCTTACATCTGCACAGGTACAGCAACACATCAACTATTCCTTTCATAATGTGCCTTAGCATTAGCAATATTCCTGACCTGTGTATCCACTGTTTCTACTATTCTTTTCTTTTTCTTTCAGGAAGTGTTTTGGAATTAAATGCAGTGCTTTAGCATTCTTTAAGTCATAAAAGAACAGGGTGTTATGGCAACTGATACCCTTAAGTTCCTTTAAAAATGTACTTTGTAGGACTAGAAATAAAAGGTATGAAAGTGCAGTCTCTTGAATACTTTGATATGAACGGTGCAAGAGACACATATGAGAAGAAAGATTCCCATCCCATGTGGTAGCACTGTATTGTAGGAGAATGAAAAAAATGTATATATGAAAAATTCCAACTTCTCCTGTGGAGCAACTTGCTGAATTTGAGAGACTCTTGAAAGCTAGTCTCTTTCAAAAGCTAATCTGACATTTCTGAGGTCTTCCTTTTTGCATGTGGTAATACATTACATGTGTTTGAGAAGGATTTCAGGTTTCCAGGAAGATTAGAAGAGTTGCTGATTCATTCCTAATAAAAAGCTCTGAATGAGTAATAATCAATCACTTTCTGCCCATTTTTTCATCAGCATGTATCTGTCTGCATACCTGAAATGCCTGAATGTTTCAAAATACAGCATCTTTTAAGCCTAAGTGAATTTAGATTCAGCCTTCAAAATCAAAACAAAATCAACATTTGCAATATGTCGTGTTACTCCCTCCTGAGCCTGTTTCCCATGTCATGTTCTTCAGAGAGGCACACAGATATTAACAAACCTCCACACTTCTCTGTAAGTCTAGATATCATTATATAGTTTTTAAATATGGTAGAATTCATGGGAGATGAAAGAGTTAAACAATGTTAACCACCTAGTACCTCAGCTCCAGACTGGGACTCAAGCATTAACACTACAGAAACAGGCTGAAAGTTAGCTCAACACATCACTGACAACTTTTGAAATTTGTGGTAAGGATAAAAACTTTCTGTGTCCCAGCAATGGAAGCAAATCAGATGCTCAGCAAGCAGGATTATACACAGTATTAGTCATGAAACACATGAGCAATTTGTATTTTAATGACTGTTGACAACAGGTTTTGTGCATGAAACTTGAATCCTTGAAGCCTAGTCCAAGGTTATCAAGAAAAAGGTCAAGTCAAGGTGAAAAAGTGTAGATCTTGCAAGGTACATCACAAAGCACTACACAATCCAAAGCAGAGTAGAATAAAATGTAAAGTATGCCAGATGTAGCTATTTCAAGAAGCTAGGGAAAACTATGATCCTACAAATCTTTGGCTGACATCACTTCAAAACTAGTAGAATCAGGCATATCCTTCCCATTACTAGCTGGTTATGGAAGTGTTAAGCTGTTAACAGTCATTACATCATCAAAGAAGATGTTGCTTTGATATGCTGTCAGAACAACACTCACCCCTTAAATATTCCATAATGAAATGAGAACACCACTGTGAGGGGGAGCAAATGGTGTTTTCAGATATGGCTTGATGGTATCCTTGCATTGCATCATTTAGGACTCAGCAGACAGGTGCTTAAATAACATATTGAAATCACTGGGCTGGAGGTGGACCAAACGAAGTGTGTCATGAAAATGAATCATTCATTGTTTAGGCTGCCTTGTAGACAGCAATGAGGAAGATCTGGACTTGATAATCAATGTTGAAAATGTCCCATGAATTCCACAGATTTAGGGAATGTTCAGAATGGCTGTTTATCTTGGTGACTGTTTAAAGGGCATCATTACATGTAGATGGTTGCATGAGTCTTTCCACTGACTTTACTGCACCTTGCATCAGGTCTCTTAAAATGCCACAGACTAATTCAATTACAGACAGATAAGTGAGTTTTTAAGTGAATCTTTAAAAAGGTGCTCTCTTAGTCTCTGTGTTCCCACGTTTCCTTATTCAATCATGCCTAGTACTTTGTGGTTTTGAGCTTTTGACATAAAATGTTATGACGACAATATAAAAAATATTTTCTAAGGCTTGTCTTCAGACACTCTCCACATTCATGCAGTGCTTGGATGCCCAACTTACAGAAAAATAATCTCATTCCCCAGTAATTTCTTCATCTTCTCTTACCCTTCAACTCATTTCATTGTAAATCTGTTTCAGATACCTGGTCACACTATATGTTGTAACTTGCTGGGTGGAGTTATTTATACCAATACAAATTTCCTTAAATCTGTTATCTTGCTTTGTTGGAGACATTTTTAAGTAGTTAAGTCACAGGAGAGCAACTGTACAACAGTAACATGGGAGAAAGCTCTGTCAGGAAACCCCAGAATTCCATTTTTTGCAGAGAAAAGCTAATTGGTGTGTTACTGTCAGACCAGCAAGCCATGGGATCTCACTACCCCTCTGCCCAGAACCTTGCTTACAGCTTAATCTGTCCACCCTTTGATAGATAGCACGTTTTACAAGAGGCAACACAAGCACAAATTCCATGTGTATCCATGTCTCTGTACTGAAGGCATGCATGTTCATTTTTGAAGACCTTTAGTCACTACCTAATCATCTGCACCCTAATGAGGACAGACACTTGTCAACATTAGCAGAGAACCTCTATTTCATGCATATACCCATATGCCCTTATGTTTACGAATTTCCAGGCTTAAAGTAGAGTTGAGGCAGCCACAATAAGAAAAATAATGCATGTGTATACATATGTGAATAATTTTATTGCAGGTGTAGCAACTTCTGGTAGTTACGTACCACGACGGAACCTACTTGATGTTCTTCAGTCTCTCCACCTTTCATAGTCAACTCTACCAGTTGCAATCCACGCTTCTGGACAAACCATACCACATAGCAAATCAAAAAGTTTGAAAATACCAAAGATTTTTGCCTTCATATCTCCCATCTCTGTTGGCAGATTGGTGAGGTGAATTATATTAAAGAAAGTGACTGCTGATGTGAAGGAGAAGGATACCTGTTTAGTACCTCATTTCAAATATAAAAGGCAGAGAATAACTTAACAGATACTTTTCCCTTTCATGGAAAAAAGCACAGCTCCTGGAAAAAGTCATTGATATGCTCCTTCTCATCAAGCGATATCTAGATGACTCTTGGTGGGGAATGCCAGAGCTGTATGAAAACAAAACCATTTTCTGAAAGTGGCAACCCAAGGAAACAAGTGTGAAAAGTGGCTTATGAGACTTTCAGAGAGAGCCTGTGGCATGACTAGGATGAGAACCAAGCTGCATAACTGAGATATCAGTCCTATGTTTTATCTGTTGATCAGTAGTGCTCAAGTCACAGGGAGTTCTTGGTCAATGGCACCTCTCTGCCTACAAATTCAATTACAGAAAAGGTAAAAACCTTACAAGAAATTTGTGGCTGCCAGTACCTCAAAGCCATTGAGGAGTAATACGTTCCCTCTTCGGTCCTGCAACTGTTCCGTTTGTGCTCCCTTCTTTTCTTCTTCAGAATGCTCCTGCCCTGATCCAGAAGTGCTGTCATTCTGTGCATACAAAAGAAATCTCAGGAGCATGGGCACTGAGCTTCTATTTAATGCCTCCCTTTGTTTTGCCACTAGCCTTTCTGTATGCCTGAAAATACTGTGGATTCAGTGTGCAGAGTAGATTCCTGCCACCCAAAACATAATGGAGAAAGAGCAGGATTTGCCCTTTAGTCAATCCCTGACTGTACGGCATTGTCCCTACAGATACCATTCTGCTCTTTTCCCATTATATCCATATTGTCAAAAGTGATAAGTCAAAAGCTTTCTTTTGTACAGCTGAAAAGCTATATTTCCCAAGTCTCCTTTCAGATCTGATTGTAGCGTTTTTATCACAGATGAGATTACTGTGTAAATGCATGCACTCTTCATTCTAGATTCTTTATTTTTTATTAAAACAACCATTTCCCAATTTTTCAATAACTATTTTTTACTCTTAACAAAGATCTTCCTGTTTCTTTCTCTGTTTCTTTTCTGACTTCAAGTATTCAATCCAATTAAATTATCATTTTTATCTAGTATTTAGCATGAAGAATCTTACTGTTTAATACATGCAGTCATCTCTTTCTTCTGTCCAATACTTATTTTTTTCTTCAACTGTTTGTGCCTTGAGAAAGATACATATTTCATCAAAAGATCCAATAACACATTGAACACTTACCCCCTCCTACCTTCAAAAGATCATACTTATCCCCCTCTTAATCTAGTGAGGTATGCAGCCGCCATCAAAATTCTACTGAAGACAATGAAAATATAAATTCTGCCTTTAAAGCAGCTAGTTCAGCCCCTTGACAAGCACCTACAAATCCAGCGCATATCCAGAAGGAGGCATCATTTTCGTAAATGGTGGAAGATGCCAGTCTTCAAGCTATCAGCCTGATGCTGTCATGTGCTTAAAATCCATTAAAACTATTCCTTAAATAAACAGAGGTAAAAAGCTCAGAGTACCAAGTTACATGATATAACCTATGATAGCAATAAATCAAAGGTTCTGACCGTGATCACAGTTATTATCTCTTATTACCTACAAAAGAAAATATAAGCCAGATATCCTATTTTGTATCCAGAATGTCTCTAGTGGCTTAGCAGCTTTCTAATGAATATCAGCTTAAAATAAGCTCATCTCCTTAGAGATCTGCTTCTGTGAAGGCAATATTCCCAAAGAAAACCTGTGACTGCTAAGTAACCTTTGTTATACTCATACGGCAATGATCTATTGGCCTAGGAAGCATGTACACTTTGTATAATTCTCAGTAAAAGGTAATTTTTTCCCTGGGAGGTTTTAAGAAAATATCCCTTTAAAATGTTGATGTAGAACTAATTCTCTTTCCTGACTGATTAACAAAAAAATATTGCTACTGTGGAGGAGAAATGTCAGTGAATGTGACAGCAACCTGGCCTTGATTTGAAAAACAGTAGAAGAAAGGTGGAAAACTGTAAGAGAAATGTTTAAAGGTAATACTTTTTAAACAGCTTGCTTAGACAGCATGAAAGCTTTTAAAATCTTGTGTATGAAAAATGAGTTTTTATCACCTATGTATACTTTGCACCAATTTATATTGAAGAAGATGTAGGATCATGATGCAATTTTTATTGCATCCTATGAAAGCTGTTAAAAAGTTACCACAGAGTACCTTATGCTAAATCAATCAAATGAAAAGAAAACCCATTATTTTACTGCACTTTTCTGACAGCTACACTATAATAATGGGAAACTTTTTCAACAACTAATCTGTATCTGGCATAATTACAATGTTTAATAGTTTAGTTTTGACATATTTGTTACTTAGCTCATTATCTTCCTATAAACCTAGATCATCACATTTAATGGTATTTCAAAAATCCTCAATCCATGTTGAAAAGTTTTAAGCAACAGTCTTTCCCCTGTTCTTTCAGTACCTCTGGATTCTGTTGTTTGATTAGTGGATGCCCTCTCCTCGTTTAAATATGCTAAAACACTCACCTCTTCTGATTAGCAGAGTCTGCCATGCAAAGCCTTTGTGTTGCACTTTCTACTGATTTGTACTGTATTACACTGAGATCCAAGTATGTGCCTGCTCTTTTCTATTGAACTCATTTATCTTTGGCGGTCAGCCTCACATGTGCATTTGGTGTCAAGTGTTGGAGAGAGAAGCAGGCACAGAAATGCCTCTTCTTACTCTTAATTTTTGTATTGAAGGGAATGGGGATTCAATGTCTAGCAATCGCCTTTCAAGTCGGCAGCAGAACCACAGATAATTATCAGAGTTTGGATTTGAAAACACTGTGCCAGACAAAAGGCTTCTTGACAAGTCTGCCTCTAGGGGATGGCAAAATGTAGTAGGATGAAAAAATCACAGGGGCCTAGCACAATGAGCTACAACAGTATACAACCAGCTCTTGGGTCAAGCTCCCACAGAGGTTTTGAGGTGTTGTTGGTACCATGCCCCATCCAGAGCAGGGGAGGGTTGAATAGGTGCACTGCATCTTGCTGTGTCAGCATTTCTGGGCTTTCTGATCATTAAAAAAAAAAAAAAAAAAAAAAAAAAAGGAGGGGGAACACAAACTTCTTGCCTCTTTTTCTGCTAGTTATCTTTCATTTGAGTTGTTTTCAATGCAAATAAGGGGCCCAAGCAGTAGTGACTCTACACCCCACAATTTCATTCCAAAAACATAGGCTAAAGACTGATTTACTGAGGCAGTCAATAGCTCAGGTGGCAAAACTGAAGTTTCAAGCATCCCTTTATTACTAGCACACCTTCCAAGCTAACTGGGCAAATGTGGCAACTCTGCACTGAGAGAGGCATCCAAGAATGGAAGACAGGTGAAAGACTGTCCGGTTAGAGAAAAAAAAAAAAAAAAAAAAAAAAAAAAAACACGGCCTTTATGATAAGGTCTTTTGTACATGCTGAAAATCTTTTGAAGAGCTGTCAGGTGTATCTCTCTGCTGAGGTCCAATGAAACCATTGCGGTGTCAGCTCTGAAACTTTAGCATAAGTGTCCTTAACACCAACTGTACTAACATTACCAGCTTCATCGGACAAAATTTGAAGCAATACAACCACTATTTGATCTAGCAGTCTTTGCCTCAGATGCAATGAATGTTGGCCCTTAAAGGGACACAAGGCCCATGGTGTTATCTCACTGATCCATAGAAGTCACACTGGCACCTCTGAGGTCAGATCTGAGCCTGCAGGCTGAAAATCTCTATCAGTGTTCCCTGATACGATTTTTCAGATCACTTCATTGCACTGGAAGCACATGTGTGGGCAACATGCTGGAGTCAGCCCTCTTACCTGTACACAAAGCATACAGCCTCCCGAGCACCTAGGCCCCAGCCTCCAGACATAGCTGAGCAGCTCCATTACACCAAAGCCAGGAATGGCCTATCCTTCTTCGGGATGAGTGAGGCATACAAGCTGCATTTATCCTTCCCTCATTGCCTGCAGATCTCCAGGCCCTGTGGCTGGTTGTCTTTCTACAATTTTCTTCACTCTTCAAGGCCTCTTCACTTTTAGTCCTCGTGTCCCTGAAAACAAAATCAAGTTCTGGTCTTAATGGACAGCCAAGTGGAGATAATTAGCAAGTGGGGAAATAGGGAGCATGCCTAGCTCACTGATGACTCTGTGACAAATGCACCAGGTGCCAGGGAATTACTCTCGGAAGAGAAAGCTGAGTTCCCATGAGTCAAAAAGTGGCCTCCAGGGAGAAAAATATTGGCAACCCTAGAGCCCAAGTGTTTCCATTTCTTGATGAAGATATTATTTTTCAATGTGAAAAAAAAATAATAAATTAAAAAAATATATATATATGAAAAAAAGAGAAACCAAAGGAAAACACTTTTCTCCCATTAAGAAAGTCTGATGAAAACTGTTCTTTCATCTAGCATTTGATACTCAAATGCACTTTCCCATTCACAGTTGGATGGAAATTTTTTTTCAAGTTCAACCCTAATTTATTTATCTTAAAGCAGGCAATGTACTGTAATTTTACAATAAAGGACTCCCAATCAAAGCTTACCTTATCCAGAGGTAATTAATACAAAGATTGTTGAATTAAAGATGTGAGTCTTGACACTTTGGCGGGGGGTAAGGGACATGGTCTCAAAGGCCCAAATTATGCCTGAAACAGACCAATTAACACCATGTATCTTCTTTTATGTTAACTTCAATTAAGGTTTCTTAAAATTTTTAAAGTTATTTTCTTCTTTACAATCTCAGAATGTCAGAAATGTACATCAAAGAAAAACGCTTCAGTGTGAACACCATAGGTAACGCTCATTTGCACACAAATCTGCATATTGCAAAGGAGTTCAGAGCCCATTTTGCATGAATTATTGCCGGATGTGAGTCAATGAATTAAACAGCTAAAAAATAACAACGATCCAAGTGATGATAAGCTGCACCTACTTATGTTGACATAATGAATTTAAAAAAAAACACGTCAGAATTTGAGTTAAGTTACAGTGGAAATAAAGAGGTGATTTAAACTGTGATGCTAGGCAGGCCTGCCTGTGTATTTTAAAATACTTTACAAATTCATTTTGCTCATCATGATTCAAAATTCTTGCATTGTGAGAGGGTATTCTTTTTTTTTTTCTACCAGACAAAACAGAAATGGATGAAATTTCACACTCTTGTCTCTTTCGGTTTTGAAAGTAAATCCATTGACTTTTTTCAGCATTGCAGAGTATGTCATTTATGTATCTTTTATTCTGCAGTCATCTGTCTATAAGATCAGTTTGCCCTTGTACAATTCGTCTTGCAAGATGCCATTTCTTCATTTGCCACTGATGGGCAAGAACCTCATTCTTTTCCTTGTGCTGGTGCAAGCAATGTGTTTCTGAAATTGTCACAGCAAAAAAGGAGTGGAGTTCAGCATGACTAATGCAGAAATATCTGACTAAAGAAAGAATTGGTTCTTCAAAGAGTTAAATTTTAATCACATAAAAGGAATACCAAGTAAAGAGCAAAAATCCAAAGCTTTTCAAGATAGAGTCTTGTTTTTCAGAGTCAAATCTATCCCTTCTAGAGCCTGTATGTGGCTCCCACTGACTCCAGTGTGTTTGGCCCTAATCAGAACAGGCTGCAAACAATGGACTCCTCTGCTGGGGCCTTTTCTTTCCCCCTTTGCAAATTCTCCACACATGGAACAAGATTTTCTTCTGAGCTTGAGTGCTCTTCATAACTGTTTGACTGATTGCTTTTATGAATATATTTGGGTTTACGGATTTCCCATCAATATTCATAATGAGTGTACCACGGGGCTTCTGCCTTTTAGAATTCAAAACCCAGGTTGTATGTGTGGTTATATATATCATTTGGCATGCTCCTTCTCTCCTCATAAGATGATATCCCTTTTATAAAAAGAATGGTAGCTGGAGAAGCCTGAAACTGCTTTAACTTTTCAAAAAGCAAAGGGGGTTTTAAGGAGTAAGTAATAAACAGGATTACAAAAATTCTGATTGCGTATGAGGGGAAATATTTCACAGTGAAACTGCCTATGGATGGAAACAATCTGCAATCTGCCTGTCCTCAGAGACACTCAAAATGAAACTGGAAGGGCAGCTTAATCTTGCTTGGAAGCAGGGGTTTGTACCAAACACCCTCCAGAAGTCCCTTCTGCCCAAAATCTGCCCATGGATCTAATCTGTGTCTCCACAACCTTGATAGTAATATAAAAGAACTGCCAAAAACCAACTGGGCCAAGAGCCTGATGTAGTTGACAGCAATGTCTGCATTTTCCCACATAGTCTCTCTGCTTTCCTAATAATTGCCACACTCACTGCAGTTTAAGCCACTGACAACCCAGAATGCACGCCCAAGAACAGATTTGGGTGTTTTGGCTAACTGATGTGTGCAACAAGCCTACTGTGGATTGCACTTTTCTATAGTTTATTACATTTATTATAGTTATTATAGCAGCTTCACCTTTAAAGAGCTTTAGGAGAAGTGGAGCATGACCCCAACTTCCACTACATTAAAAATGGCTTAATCATACCCAACCACCATGGGAATAAGTAACAGTTAAGGTCGAATGCAGGTTTGCATGTGTTTTGCTTTCTAAAGACCCTCAAGAGTTTGCAAGTTACAAGAAATTTTACACCTGTATTACCTCCACCTTTTCATTTTTTGTGATCACAGGTCAAAAAGAAAAAAAAAAAAAAAAAAAAAACAGAAGAAAAAGAAGAAGAAAGAAAAAGCTAGCTCAGCTCAAACTGTAAGGGCTCAAATTCCATCTGTTTTAGCTCATTTTTTCTCTGAGATGTCAGTATTTTTCTAAAGACCAACTGTGATAAAGCTTATCTTTGATCAACAATTCTGAAAACACTGGCCCTTAGCCAGAACTCCATTTCTTTCTCAGTTTGGGCTCAATTCAAAAGTCTCAACTTTTTCAAGAAGTATGTGACAAAACTTCTAAAGAAGTGCAAGTTCCAATAGAAGGGAACCATCCTGCCAGGATAACAGGCAAATCATGCGATCCTTACTACTTACCTAAGCCTTTTTCTAAAAACTGTCACTGCGCCTTATCCATTTTAGAATCCCAAATCCCACTCATTGGGACTGCAGGAAACTCTGCTTGTTTAAGAGTGGATTTTGGCCTCAGTGAAGAAGTTGTCCTGAACTCTTTTGGTTTTAAACCAAAAATATATATATATCTTTCTGTAACACAGACAGATTATTCCTCAGCTGCAGATTGAGAAGTAAGCAAGATTATGGTATCTGACATTTGGGCAACTGATGGGATTCTATCAGCAAGTCGGTGTTTTCAACAAAAAGGCTGTGTATCGATATTTGGCTGCAAGGAATGCAGGTGGTCTGCATGACATTTTAGGAGTGACAGTGGACCATTGTCCAAAAAGCTTGGAATCACTGGTTAAAGCAACTACCTTTACTACAAAGAGATGGAGGGGCCACTGAGCACATCTTCGGAAGAAAAGAGCATCTGACCAGGATGCCCAGCCATTGGTGTTTTACCACAGTAATACTGAGTGTGAATCTAATTCCTGTTCATTCAGCCTCAGGGAAAGCAACAGATCTACAAAAAAAAAAAAAAAAAAAAAAAAAAAACTGAGAAAAGGCTATTGGGCAAGTAGGGCAATTCCACACGGTATTGTACCAGGGCAGGCTAGCAGAGGAAGGGCTTGCTACTAGCTAGCAGTGGACATTCAGTTAGAGACAGGTTCTTAAAGCTATTTAAGCACTAACCTCCTATTCAAAATGTGCTGTGAGGCACCTGAATCGGTTCATTCAAATCTCAGGAAAAAACTGAATGCTGTGATTTACTGTCAAAGCCTTATAAACAGAATTACAGAATTCAGTCTGCAAACATCCTCTTGAACAAAATCTCACAGAATTCTCACAATTATTAACATTAGGCCAAGTAATCATCTCCAAAGGTAAATGATGAAGCACTGTTGCTTGAGTTATTTAAAGCCAGATTGGACAATTCTCCAGGGAACATTTTTGGGGAGAAAGTGGGGACTTTGTTAAGATTAAACTGAGGTTATAAATAGGAAGACATTAATGCAGTGCAGCATTACTGAAACAGCAATGCTGTTTTATGGTTGTTTTTTTCTAATCTGAAACTAAGGAAATTCTCACTTCCCACAGCAGTCTCCGCCATCCCCAATTGCTTCTATTACATTGACCAGCAGTAACACCCTGTGGCTTTTCATTCATTCTGCAATGTTGTAATTTCTACCTTTCTCCTCATCAGATGTCAGAAACACGGAGCTCTTGTGCCTTTCCTGTGAGCCTGTGCATGACTTCTGATTCAATGTTTACACCCATGCGCATTTGGTTGGTGCAGAAGGGCTTGGACCTTAAGTGCAGAAATCTTAGAGCAAGATGGTAAAAACAAATGCTGTCTAACAGCTTTGTACCATCACTCCAAGGTGAGGAATGTGTAAATGAGCCTCAAGGCTCAAGTGATGACGAGGTAGATGTTGTACTCACCCATTTAAAAGTAGGTAGAATTTCTATCCCCACTTTATCAGGCTTTGGAGGGTGTCATGTTTTCTTCTGGGTGCCAGTGATGAATAACATGTATACTCATTCAACTAGCTGGGAGAAGGAGATTATGGTTAACAAGACACCTTGGACACCGGACAATTGCAAGGAAGCAAGGAGCTGTCTCCTCAGCTACCTGCAATTGTGGGGATTTACATGTATGCAAGTGAAAGCAAAGCAGAGGTAGAAAATGTTTCCAGGTCAGAAAAGTCTGTGGTGTGCCCCCCTACCTGAGTGTACAGTCATACACTGCATACAGAGCACAGAAGAGCTACACTTTTTCAAGGTCTATATGCTATCCACAAAGGCAGGTGCTCAAGTAAACCCTTATCAATAGGAAGGTTTGATGATTTGAGGAGATTGCTCATTTCTTTCTTTCTGTGTCTCCATTTATTTTTTGTTTGTTTTTTGTTTTTAATTTAGAGTGATTACTTCCTCTGCCTGACTTCTACCTGTTTTAGGAAGAACTATTTGTGCCTTTTCAGTTCAATCCAGAGGAAGTGAAAATCATGGAGGGTGCTTCTTCCACAGATGGATTTCTAGTTCAAACCTCTAACATCATTACAAGCACCAACATACAGGACAGTTTATCACTAAAACAAGCCTTTTCTTCAGTTGCTTTCTTCAAATGGGGTTTATGTGCCTGTCAATGTGAACCAGAGTGCTGCATATGTGCACCTCAGAGATCTGTAAGTTTCATTCTGAACTCACCAAGAAAATGGGACGTGACACCCAGCACTAAGGGATATTCAATCATTTCTGATCCACCTGCACACTTGGGTTGTCAAGGCCTTCTCAACCTACTTCAAACATCCCCACAAACAGCACCTGGAGAGGGAGCTTGCTTTTTTCCCCTTAAACTTTGGCATGTAGGTTGAAGATGAAGCTAAGGAAAATGTTCCATACGCACACATGCTAGAGCTGGGCAGATACCTTCACTAGCTAAGGGTGGCACACACACATGCAAGCAAACATACTTGAATGCACACAGCAAATATTCAGCTGGCTGAACTCCCATCCTGCTCTCTTCCATCTTTCTCGTCATGTTGCTGTGCTCATCGCGTTTCCCCACAGGAACAGCGGGTGAGTTGTGTGGACAGGTATGTGAAACACCTACAGCAGGGCCATCAAGCAAATCACTGTTTGTGGAAATAAATAATGGTAGCACTTCCGCTCTCCCCATGAATGCACAAGGGGACGCATTGTGAAATGCATCAAACCCTTTACTAGTTCTTGTCTCAGTTCTCACTCCGAGTCCCCGCTGCTTTGTGCTGAATACTAGTCCTTTTCAATGGTTAAAAAAAAACTCTGGAGCTGTGGAATTCCAGAAAGCACAAGCCAGGCTCAGACCCCTCTTCTCACGCAGCTAACATCTTTCTTCTTCAGCCTGAGTGACGGTGCTTTACTGCGGGCTCACACAGAAGGAAAGTCCACAGCCCCAGCCCTGCGACACGTAGACCTTCAGAGACCTGGGCCCACCCCTTCCTACCACTGCTGTGTGTGGCCTTCAGGCTTAAAAATACCTTCCTTTCGCCATAGTCGCTGTTTGTGTTAAGCCAGAAATTGAAGCTAGACGCTTGCAAAGAAAAACGTTCCTGGAAGTATTGTCTTACCCCCTAGCATGAGGCACAGTGCTACAGAAATGATCGCTGCCTTGCCACAGCCACTTGCAGACCCTGCCCACACAGCTGCTGGCGGCATCCCAGCAGCAAGCACCATTGCAAGGATAGCACCCCAAAGAGAAGAAATGTGGACCTTTCAGCAAAACTGGCATTTCACTTCCCCTCCGTCTCTCATACAAAGTCCTTTCAGTAGCAGCAACTTGATTTCAAGTTTGCAAATGTGCACTGCTCTCCCTCCCCCTCACCTGCCCATGCAGGCACGCCACAAGACATTCTGCACGTCCTGCCTGCTGAACCTGGCTTACAATCGATGCACCAACAAACAGCCGCTGCAGTCGCTGTCCACATTAGCTGAAGACAGAATTAGCAGGAAAGCAGTTGCCAGCTGAAAAGAGGTAAAAAAAAAAAATCACTGTCGTTGTCTTCTCTGACATAGATTTGGCAACACCGTTGTGCATCCATTCTGATCAATTTTATTTCCAGTGATTTATTCCAAGGATCTCCCAGTTCAGCCAAATACAGGTCCCTGGAAGAAATGAACTCAGCCTGTAATAACAGAGAGCTAGCAGGTTCTCTCCTATCACAGCTTAGTTTTGGCCCGTGCATTCAGTCTTCCATTTCCATTCAGCTTTATGGCTGTATATTGCTTATTTCCCGTACTTCTGACTACATGCATTTGTCGCATTAATATTTTCTGAGCTGTGACTTCTTCCAGGACAATAATACAAGGGAATATAAATGCACAGGACTGTCAGGCTGAAAACATTTGAGTCACACAATAACTTGATTTGCAGTGGTTATTTGTGCCAGTGTTCAATGTCATTGCTATCCTAGGATTTTGAACAGAAATTGTTTTACAGGAGACTGCCTTTGTCAATACCATGTGATCTGGCAAATTTTAAATGTGACCCTTGGAATGCAAAGGTAGTCTTCTAAAAAGCATGTGAGGAAATTGAAGCTCTTCCTGGAGGCTGCCTAGCCCAGCTAATTGCACTGCTAACTCTCATTGCCCTCAGAGGATCTTAGTTTGACACTTCTCAGCTATTTAGTGCTCTTCAACCAACAATTGACACACAAACCTGAAATTAAAAAGTGAAAAGGGGACATTATTTTATAGTGTTTGGGAGCTTAGATTCTCTGGTGCTTTTTATGATGCAGTGAAAACTTGTGTGATGGGTGACTCCTGTGACAGAGCACTTCCTTGTTTCACAGCACGGAGCAGCCTAGAAATAAATGTCCACTACAAACAAAGGTACACTTCTTAAGTCCTAAAAGTCATTGGTCTTCAAAATATTTTTTTTCTACAAAAGCCATGAAGCAGAAGATAAACTAAACCACAGGTGATTGTCCCAGCCACTGCTGTAACAGCAAGGCTGGATCTGCAATTCAGGTGCTGTCCTATTCATTGCATCGAGTCTCTTCTCAATACAGCCTGGATAAAATAATGCATTTTTAAAGGTGGACATGAGGAAGGTGAACATAAATATTAAAAGGGTACCAAAAAAATTAGTAATTATGAGGTTTTTTATGTTACAGTTGTTACTGTTTTTGCCGAGCACAAGGCAGAGGAAGGAGGGAGGTGAATACAGGGACCATCATTGCTTCCATTTGTCTAAGAAGCCCAAAGTTCACACTAAACACTTTTTATTTTTAACTCTTTCAGAAATAAGTCATGAAATAGAGAGAACAAACTCATGAGTCAGGCTAAAAGCAATAGTGTACATACAGTCTCCTTTTAAACCAGTTTGCCAGTGTTTCTTCGACACGATGCTTATGTGTAATGCAGTGCAGTAAATAGGGACCTGACTCACAGCCTCCTCCTCTCAGGCAGACACAGACACCTGAGAAAAGCCCCATCAGGTCAGAAGGGCAACACACAGTGCAAATAACCACCTGAGATGCCAGGCAGCATGAAAGGGAGCTTAGGGAGAGATCTGGACATGAGTTGCAGCTAAGTAATCAGGAATCTATTTATTGCAAGATTTTTTCTCTAGCATTTGCCCAGGACTTGTGGACGATACTTTTGACCTTCCAGGTAATAAGATTTAGGACAGAAAAAAAGTAAAATAGACCATTTTACTATTGCCTGAAGTCCAGTGGGCTCTGGCTGGATCTGATGAAACAAGTCTAACTGCTAGTACACAGAATAAGTTCAGTATTATAATGTATTGAAATGCTGATTTAGGTACTGTATCAGTAGATTACACTGTCATCTAGTGGCAACTACTCAACTTGCATCCCAAAATACTTGACGCCAGTCTGCACAGTGCAGATACCTACTCAGGAATCTTCTCTTGACAGGCTTTCTAGAGCAGCCGAATGATGAAGGACGCTTTCAAGGGATATCGCCATACTAATGGAAGATGCAGGCATACATTGTGGATTTGACCCCCCTGCATACCTAGAAAACAAAAGGCCTTTAAACAACTATCTCAGAAGATGCATG
This sequence comes from Netta rufina, assembly GCF_964035555.1. Classification (NCBI taxonomy): domain Eukaryota; kingdom Metazoa; phylum Chordata; class Aves; order Anseriformes; family Anatidae; genus Netta; species Netta rufina. The sequence goes on along the minus strand of NC_140123.1, from coordinate 70,918,263 downwards.
ACCCACCTAAACTTATTCTACTTCCTGATTAATGAAAGGTAAAAACCACGAGCTGAAAGTTAGAGGAAAGCCAGAGCCTTCTATTATGATGGAAAGGAAAACATGCAAGGCAAACACATCACTTTACGGACTAGCTGGTGATATTTTACTCCTTTTTATAGGTGTGCATATTACTAGGATGTCCCTGACATAAGAATACATGAAGCCAAATCATAAGTTAGAAATAGATTTAGCAATAAAGTCAAAGGGACTTCCAGATGTTCAGAGAACAGAACTTAATGGAAGGAAAAGGACAAATTCATTGCTAGATGAATATGAGAAGTGGTTTAAGAGTGATTAAGAACCCACAGGCCCATATAAGAGCCACAAGTCTAAGCATTCACCCCATTCTAACATAAAACTGCCCATAAAATATTTGATTAAGGGATGGCTAGAGTCAATCCATTATTGGCAGAGTCAGACAGAAAGAGCGCAGTGGCATGGAAGAGTTTATCGGGCTGAAGTACTGGCTAGCCTGCTCAGAGAAACACCAGATTTAAACACCAAAGGGTGAAATTTCCCCCCACCCCATTCTCATCCCAAATATCTATCTATATATATATGGATTGGATTTAAGATTACTGGAAGATATTAATATTTTTGAAGTAGGTAGAAGGAACAGTGGCTTTCAAACGTCTCAAGTCACCAACAAAAGCATACAGGCTGGGGGATTCTGCTATCTCCTACTGCTCTGAAGGTTGGTATGGATATGAAAGAGAGCCAAAAAAAGAACCCCAAGGAGAAGGAAAATAGCAAAAAAACAGCAGATCCAGCCTCAGCAAACACCAAAAGATGGACCCGGGGTAAAAACAGAAAAGACTACTGGACCGGGTGCTCACCGACAGAGGGGAGTGTGGCACAGATACCATGTCGTTCTCCTTAGTTCTCTTTTTTTTTTTTTTTTTAAGACAAATAGCTACCTTTTCTTCCAAGCTATTTTACATGCCATTTCTTGAACACTCTGATGTTTTGTTCACTTTTGTAGATCGCTGTGGGAAAAATGTTAATATTTGCTGGACTAGACATTTGGGTAGCACTTGTGCAGATGTCCTGGTTGTGAAATCCTGCATACTCCTTTATCCATTATCCATCTCCCAGGCCATCCAGTTCTCCAGTGAATTCTCTTTTTATGGTTGTAACAAGTACATTTTCTGGCTTTCACTACTCATGAGGAAAGACAGTGTTCCCTAATTTATTTATACTTATATTTTTGTAATTTGCACAAATGAAATGATCTACAGAACGGGATTCTCGGTAGTATAAATACATGTTATCACAAAGAACGCATTTGTAACAGCATTAAAGAAACTTCAAAACTAAAAAGCATTTTGATTGCAGCAGGCCATTTAATATGCATGCCCCTCACTGAAATTAGGCTACATTAGCTAATCATTGAAGAAATAAGAGAAGCAATATCTCGGTGTAAATTAACAATGCTAGCTCTGAAAGACAGCTAATTGAGATCTGAAACACAGGGAATTACAAGCAAGAGACCACAACGCTCAGAACTAGCACACTCTCTGAAGTTTCACAGCACTTCTCCTTAACCAAAAAAAGACCTTATGTTTTTTTAAGTAGAAAAGCATCACCAAAAAAACAAGCGCCATGGGACAACGATTCATTTGACTGCAGTTCTTGGGCTCAGGTTTACCAAAGAGAAGGGTAAGGGCAATTGCTTTATCCTGTCTCTCCCAGACAGTGACTGTTACCAGTACTTGCTGCCACAAGAGCAGCAGCCCGGCAGAAGAGCTCCTGTGCTGGCACCACGCAGGAGGGGACAGCCATTCCCAAAGCACCATCTGTGGTCATACAGAGGCAAACCACTGGCTCAGGGCCTCCTGTTCTCAGTCCATTGCTTTAAAAAGAAGACATGGTAGCTCTGACACATACATTGATTGTGCTATAAGTGTCTAGTTTAAGGCACCTTGCTAAATAACTCTGATTTTAATGGCCATAACAGTAGAAGCACTGCATTTCTATGGAACAACCGAATGCTCATTTTGTGCAATCTTACAATCTTGTGTTGATTATGCATTGCACTTTTTCATTATTTTTTAGGTAATGAGCTCTCAGTTATTCCTGGCAATGGGGGAGGTTGAAGGGAGAATAACCCAAATAAAGCAAGAACGCGGGTAACACAAAACAGATGTAAATTAGGTTGTAAGAAAAGAATAAATACGTTTAACTTTGAAAAGCAAAGCTGAAATGAAGAATGAGGTAGTAAACATAATGAAAATGAGGTGGCAGGGGAAGTGGTTAATCCACAACACAAATAATCCTCACACAGCTGATCAAAAATTGACTGTCCGTGTTTACACCTGCAGTAAGCCCAGCTGCCCCTCTTCTGAACAAAAATGACAGCCTCTGCCTTACATAGGCTGGGAATGCAGAAACTTGGGGGGAAATATTGAAACCTGACACGTTTTGGTGAGGGAGATACAGCCTCTCCTGGATATAGAGGTTCTCAAATTGTAATTAGCAAAGGTGGAAATCACACGACTGGTACCTAATGCTTTGCAGGCCACAGCTTTCTAGCAGGCCGCAGATCTCTGGAGGTGGAAACTAATGGAAAGCAGCACCCGCGCTCCACGCGCATGCTGCACTTTCTTCAAACCTTCATTACTGATTGCTGGGCTGAGACAAATTCCAGCCAGGCTAAGCAGCCGGTTTTTGGTGCACTTCTACACAGTCAGGACGTGTTTTAATCCCCCAGAATTTATTAAAGGAAAACAACAAAGCTTTAGTTCTCCTGCCACAGCAAACAAACTTTGCTCCAACCTTTCACAGTGCAGATATCAGTTCCTCTCGCCTACCAGTGCAGTCACAGGTAGGTTTTTCTGCTCTGAATTTTGTTTTAATCAAGTAGTAAAATGAAGAAAAAAAAAAATCAGAAAAGCCATGGAAATTTTAAAAGCTGAAAATCTCACATGCTAAAAAGACAGTTCCCCCATCCAAACCCCGGTGCTCCAGGGCCAACCCAAAAAGCAAGACCAATGAAGAAGTGTCTTAAGAACATAGTGCCTCGTTTCTGTACTGACTGAGAAGGGCAAGGAAAATGAGCCATGGGACCAATGGGTCTTCAAGATTTTAAAGTTGAAGGAAGGCTTCTGATTCCCCTGCTTCAATATAACAACTTAAAAACTCTTTCTCATTGCTGACAAAAAAAAAAACATATATCTTGATTATTTCAATAGGTTTGAGGCATTCTTGAAGAATTGACTCAGTTTTATATACTTGCACTGCTTTACAGAGCTTCAGAGGAAAACTGGAAATGTGCCTGATGCTGGATAAAGTCTCCAGTGCGTGACATGACAAACACTGTCTCAAAGAATTTACAAACAAAATGGGTGGGACAAATGCATTCCAGTTTTATCCATGTTAAACTGAAGCCTCAAATTACGCTGAAAACCCATGACAGAGCTCAACATTCATTTACATTCCCGAACCTGATTTAATGCCTTACCTACAAGACTCTTTGTCTTTAATTGTGCCAATTTACTTTATAATTCACCTCATTTACAGAGATTATTAAAATTGACAACTGAAAGTAAGTCTGACACAGTTTAAAGCAAGAAATAGGAGAACAAGGAATGCAGTCTTGCATCCAGCACAGATTTCCATAGTCTAACTTCTGCCTAAATTCCCCAGCCTAGAGTTTTTGCTTGAGTAGGTACAGGTGGCAGCCTACAGCCAGCCACAAAAGACTAGATAGCACTTAGGGGGCTGAGCCTGGCACAAACCAGCTCAAAAATAATGTTCCCACAGCTAAATGCTGGTATATTAAGATTGGTTGTCTTCATTTAGACAACCTCTCTTACAAGAATGAATGATCTTGAACAGAAGTATCTTAGTTATGAGAAAATTACTAATGGCACAGGTGAGACAGAAGCACAGTGATGTTTATGAGAACACTAGCCCTATATATTTAGAATTGACATCTTTAGTTTATGTGAATACAACAATTGCATCAGCAGTCTCAAACTGAGGTGCAATCAAGCCTTTTCCAGTTTCTTTACTTTCTGGAAAGGCTATGGAGCTATGTGAACCTGCAGCATGACCCAGTACTGAAATTTGTGCATGGACATCAGGTTTGTGAGACAAACTCTGCAGTTCATACCTAATTTTGCCATGAACTGCATGGAAAAGAGCTGGCTGCTTCTAACAGGATTCTCAGCAGCCATCTGGACCACAGTGTTATTGAAATTAACTGATAGGAAAAGCTGGGATGAAGGGTGTTTAATAAAAACCCTGACTGCTCATGCTAAGACCACTAAGGCCCCAGGGAAACATCAATGTCAGATGAGGATTCATAGCCCATGTGCTTCACCACCTCTGCCATTCCTCTCCACACTGCAACAGGTACCGCTTTTGTCTGTCACAGGACGGGAAGAGGAGCAACCGGGCAATAAGGCAGGAGTTGGGATGCTAGTCCAGGAAGAAAGGAAGGTCCCAATTCTCCCCTAACCTTCCACATCTCTTGTCTCCCAGCACCGTGCTCCAGCCACCCAGCAGCAGATGATTTTCTGTCCATCACAGTCCTGCAGGCATTCATAGGAGCACAAGGTCAAGTGCCCACCTTGTGCTGTTTGAGACGTCCCAGGGTATCTGGCTCAGCCTCTAGCTGTCCCTCCAAATTGCATGTCTCCCATAGGACCTGTCATCCCCTGGGACATCTGCCAGCCTTGTGCAGATATTTTAGCTACCCACTATTGTTTCAAGTGGTATTAGAGACCTTGGTGCAAGCAACTGAGCTGTATATATATCCTATCTCTGTATATATATCCTATATCTTCCACTCAATCAATACCAGACACTGTAAAATCAGACATAGGATTTGAGGCCTGCACATTGCCTATGTACCTATTTTGTCCTTAAAAACCTCTTTAGGATACCCCCTTCCAGAGAACAAGACCTGTTGACTGCTACATCTCACACTGACGAGGCAGGGTAGGTGCCCAGAATTGCTGCTGGACTTTCCCTTTCTCTGCTATATGTTGTCACTCTGCTAATGAAAGTAACTCAGAAAGCACTTTCTACTTGTTGAAACATATCACATTTAGGAGTCACAGACTGGTATGGCCATGAATCTCATGTCACTGCTTCATTATTTTCCCTATTCAGATTGCAAAAAGTTTCCCATCACATTACTTTGCTATATATCCTTCAAGTGAATGCTTGGTACATATTTAGATCCTTATGGGTAGCACTCAGCATAAGATCATTTTTTCTCTAGCGATACACCAGAGAGACTGAATAAATTTCATAAAGAATACATTTCTGGACATTAGCTAAGCACGTATAACAAATGGATCTCAACAGTTTCTTACTAACTATTGATGCACCCTACCTGTGATTAGAGCTTTCCTGAGGCTGCATTTGCTATTTAGGATTTTTACAGGGATTTGTCCATACTTTAGAGCCTGCAGCTTGTTTTGAACTTTCTGAGCAAGGTGAGCATTTTGAGCCAGGCCCATCTAGTCAAATAATATGTTCCACAGCTATGTACCTTCTAATGGTCGCAAAAATTATATTGTCTTCTGCAGAATACATGGCTGAGATTTTCATCAAAAATAAAGCACCCAATACGTTAAGCGTATTTCCTTTATTACCAACCAACTTATTCGTACTGACATCTTTATTCATCAGAAGCTGCTGCAAATAGATTGGGCAAATAGGAGGTGGTTTTCTTGGATCATTTACTTTTGAATATTTGACATTTGTTATTTACACTGGGTGATTCTTACCTTAGATCAATACACAGACATTTCTACTCCTTGATTAGATGACAAAATTTAACGAGAGAAAAAGGTACAAATAGATAATAGAGAACAACAACTGTTCACATTAATATTGCATTACACATGTTACTTACCCCCAAACCCACACATTAATAAATCCAACGCCATTGACAAACCACAAACAGTATAAAAAGAGGCACCCAGTCATTGCCAAATGCAAGCTGAATACAACGAAATTTCTGCCAAGTCCTTACCTTGCAGCATTCAGGCAGTTCCAGCCTTGCTGTCGTGGTGTCTCTGAAAAACAAAAAAACAGGGTTATTTGTATACACGACAGAGGCATTTTATAAGCCACAGTGACATAAAATGCTGACTAAGAGTCTCTTTTTTCTTACCCCTTTTCCTTTCACCTAAAAATCACACTCATCTAGTATATCTCTGCAGAAACTTTACTTAACATTTTCTTTAAGTACCTTCTTGAATAACAGCCAAAAATCATAAAATTAAGAACTTAGAACTACAGAAATCAAATTAATAAGCTAGTGTGCCTGGGGGAGTATAGAAGAAACCACCATAACATAGTATCAACAATAATACTCATACATGTATGTAAGAACACAGAGGGGGGTGTGTGCACAAGTGTGTGTGTGTGTGTTTGTGCTTATATTTATAACCCTTCTTGTAAAGGTGTATTACACAACATATGTTAGTAAAGCATCTGCAAAAATTATTTCAAGAAGAAGACATGACAGAGACTATACAGAACATTTTAATATTCGTAGTGGTCAGTAGTAATTTCATGCCTCAGTTATACCCTCTCTCCAGTCACGTGCCTCCAATGGCGATGGTCTGTGGGACTGACCACCTAGGGTCGGACTTGCTGCTACAAAGGCACCAGACAAAGGGGCCTTCGCACACCTGTGAAGCCAGTTAAAAGCCTCTACGGGGCAAATTATTTGATTTTTCTTTGATGAGTGCTGCATGGCCTTTTTTGGGGGGGGTAAGTTCATGCCTTAGTTGAAGTCCAGCTCAGCAAAGCAAACCTCAGCTTCACAAAGTCCAGCTCAACCATTCAGTTGTATTAAGCTGAACCCCAGCTTCACCAAACTTGTCCATGCACTTCCAGAAATTAATTTTATAGCCTAACCAGTAGTCAGATCTTCAGACAGTCTTGACATAGGGTGTTTGCCTTCTGGTTTATAGAACCTATTGATCCAATTGGCTCCACTTACATCACATTTTTAAATTGTTCCTACAACCACAAGACTTAGCAATTCATTTTACTTTTGTTGGTGAAAAGAGGGGGTCTTGCATAGACACTTTTGCTCCAAGGATCTAAGGCTTTAAGAAAGACATACTTGATGAAAGCACAAGGGTTAGCTTGTGGTTAACTTCTGTTAACGATACAAAATAAGCATGAGCCATAAATCTGGTGAAAATTGTATCACGGAACAGAAAATTTGCCAAATTGCTTTTCTAAGGAGTCAGAATATTTGCTGAATCAAATCAATTATTACAGACAGTTTTAGCCAAAACAAAATGAGTAAAAATATCAAAAATGCCAAAATACTTTTCAACATTTTTTAATGTAACATCTTATTTCTGAAACATCAACATCTTGTATCCTCATCTTCCAAATAAAACACTACAATTTTTACTTGAAAAGATAATTTTGTTTACAAATTGAACTCCCTTTCAGATAGGAAGGATTAGAAAGTGTTAAACAACCTGATAATTAAACACACTGAGTTGCCTCAAGCAAGCTGGTCTTGGCATTGTGTTTTGTTTGTGGTTTTTGTTTGTTTTGTTGTTTTTTTTTTAATCAAAATCTTCAAATCCATTGTAACTATTTGTGACAAAACCCATAGTTTCTTAGCTGTGTGGAGGTGGCTTAGTAGTTCGAGATGATTAGGATGACTTGTCTTCCTAAATTTGACTGCCAGTTTTGACAACATTTTCTCAATGACCTTGAGTACATCACTCAACTCTCCGTGCTTCAGTTTCCTCACCCATCTACTTGGCTTTTACTAGGATTGTGATGAAATCATCTTGTGTCAAGAATATTAATTTACCAGTATGGATTGTCATTTACTTATCAGTTCATCTGTGACAGGGCTGTCCTGTAATGTCATTGTCACCTTATTAACTGGGAAAGGAGAGATTTAGGTGTATTTTTATCCCACCATGGATTCTAGGAGTTTGGTTGTTGTGGTTATTTCCATTCCTCCAAGTAATCGAGTGATTTTTCTAGCGTGTTTGTATGCATTTCTAAACTGTCCCAGCTCACAGTTGCCCCTCAGTAGCATTTCCTTCAAAAATAATGGTGCTGAAGTGCAGAAAATCATAAAAATAAACGTCTATGTACCCACGGTGCAGCTCATGATTTCTTTTTCCAACGGAGGAAGGCATCTTGTGTGACCTGCACAAGTTGATGCATTTTGCTCTCTGTAAGAGGAAATTCAATGAGTTTCCACAACCAAGCTTTCAGCCGCTGGCACGGGTCGTTATCGGCAGCACGAAGCGACTTGCACAGAAGCAGATTATTTCTGTATTTGTGCCTGGCTTGTGCTGGGGGACCTCTTCCAAGCTTTGCGGCATCAGTGACCGGGACGAAGCCACCAGCATGGCATTAGCTAGCAGCAAGTCTCCACGTCTCCGTGCTGTTCCTCGCCCGCTAGGTGGCACCGAGTGCTTCGAGCGGTGTAAAGGGGATGGGGCAGCCCGGGGGGGGGAATACATAAATAAATAAATAAATAGAATGAAAAATCTTGGAAGGAAACGAAGGAAAACTCCACTGCCGTCTCAAGGACGGGACGCTGGCACTCGCAGAGGTAAGTTACATGCCCAGTTTACCACCCAAGCACTTTTATCACAAAACCATCTTCTGAAAATAAAGAAGCTCAGCATGTATCCTACAGCCTCTCTTAGAGTGCAGGTGATCACTGTAACACATCAAAAGCACGAGGGGGTAAATCTTCTGCTGGTGTGAACTCGATTCAGCTACAGCCATGCGTGCGAGGAGTGGGTGTGACTGCGTGCACAAGGACACAAGCTCGAGGGAGAGACCACAGAAAATTTGGATCACCTGGGGGATCTGCCTTCTGTCCCTGGGGAGCAGAGTGGCTGCTAGGGACAGCGATTTAAGACCTGGTTTCATAGCTCAAGGACCATCTATTCCAGATTTCCAGTTTGTGACAGTAAGCAAATAAGGGAAAAAAACTTTTAGGCAGAGGTACATATATATTTGGGGGCATGCTATTTGTTAAATAGTTTAAATAATAAATGTGGCTGAGGGTAATGGTGTACATAACCTAATTTTTTTAATTCAAATGTAGCAATGACACCTCACAAACTTAAACAGGACCCCAGTATGGGCTTATCTGCTTAGCTGAACAAGAATGGCTTTCTTTACCCATACAAAAACACATATACAAAAAATAAAAAAAAAAATAAATAATAAAAAAAAAATACAAAAAGTGAACGTTTTGCTCCTTGAATTTTTCCTGGAAAAAGAGGTCAGAAGAAGCACAAATTTCCTTTTCAGTCCTAATCTATATTTCTATTTTATTAATTTTTCTATTAAAACTAGTTCCAGATTTTTCTGCTCCTTGCTGAAACATTCAGAGAATATCTCCTATCATCCTATCTTCTTACAGAAACCAAATTTACTTAACTCTGTAAACACGTAACTCCATAAAAGATGTTTAACATGAAAACCCCGAAGTCTGACTAGCAGTTGTTGCTTTTGTTAATACCTCATTAAATGTAGGAACCTGTTTCTGGAAGAGGAAATGTGCTCAGGTTCCCAAAGTAGTAATATGTATGTCTAGCAGGGAACTTAATTTTTTGATAAGGCTATACCCTTGGCAATAGTCATAGAAGCTTAGTGTTAAAGCTGTGAATTTTGTTCCTGATGAAATCTACAGTAAAATCACAGTTGAATTCTCTGCTAAACATTCAGAACCTTTCACTGCATGTCACCATGGCCAACTTTTTCTTCAAATACTTAAAGTGTGCTTATAACCTCCCATGATTTTTCTGAGGCTATCACAGAAGACTGAGATTTAGTTTACACACTGCAGCTCTTTTTGTACCCCTGCTGCTGCCCATGGGGTATTTGCAGCTTTAAAGTTTGTCACTGCTAGATGCCACCAGGTCTGTGCATGTGCTTGCTGGGTTCTGGCTGTTATTATGACACACAGGTAGTTTTTTAACATAAAAAGTCCTTGATTTTAGATAGATTAGAGGAAAGCATTTTGATCAAAAGACAGAGTTCTGTATTGTACTTTCAAAGAAGTAGGTACAAACAGAGCTTGCTAATTTGAAATGTGAAGTAGCCCTGATCTTCAGCTGCTCTGTTTCTTATGAAGGGACATCTCCCAGAAGTAAATCTTCCATCGTTGGTTATGGTCTATGGCAGGCCAAATCCCAAAGAAATCAATGGAAGCTCATCTTCGTTGACTCTAAGGCTTGTCCCCCACGGACTTGACGAGGTGGATGCTTGAACTGTTGGAGATGTCTGAGGAAACACATACACAGCTGCTGCTGCTGCTGCAGGATGTCAAAAGCAAAACGTGTCAACACCCAGGCTGCCACCACTGTACAACACACGACCCAACAGAGAGGATTCTAAACCAAAGGAAATTTTCCTTCGTGTGTTTTATTTGCCTCAGGCTGACTTAAAGAACATTTTATCATAGCACATGCATCTTCAAAAAAAAAACAAAGGTCATTATCAGAGCACTAGCCCGCAAGAAAAAGATGAGGAAAAAGAAAGGCACCTGAAAGTTTTTTTTCTTTAGATATTCTGTGTTCCCCAGCACCAACATTTTCATTTTCTTGTTGGCCTTGAGGACACATTGCTACTGGCTGCTTAGCTAAACCAAGCAAGAAAGACCGGCAGGTACGTGAAATGCCATCACATCCTTTCCTTTACACCAAGCTGAATACCGCTCTCTGCTATTAACGTAGGGTCTGATCGTACTCTCACCAAAGTTAGAAGCAAATTTCCCATTGACTTTAATAGGGCAACACATGCTTTTTACAAAACAGACGGGGCACTTTTTTATTTCCTACTAAATATGAAAAAGAAAAATCTGAGTACCAAAGTCTTTGATCAAACAGAAAACAAACACATCTTACAGGCTTTTTAATAACTTTTTTCCCAATAAAAAGAGTAAAGTTGGCCTGAAATTATTATACCTGTTTGAACAGAAAGCATATTTTCTTTCTAGCTAGGCATTATATCATTCAATCTATGAAAACAGAGATGTAATATAAAGTAATAAAGAGGAAATACAACATAAAGTAAGATTCAGACATATTAAATTGCTTAATGAAAACACAAGAGAGAGAAAATAGAAAATATGTTTTCCTTTATTGAGAAAAATCCCTTTTCAAATGCTTAATCAATAATAAAGTTCATATTTCCTGACTTGAAATATTTTTTACTTTTTTTTTTTAGAAAATTATTAAATATCTTTAATGAATATAGATTGCCATTTTTCTGCAGCATGGCCTGGCAGCATCCCGAATAGATTGTTCTCTGCCTAATCTGTTTCCCTTCTGCAATTGACTGATCTGAGCAGTGCACTTCATAATTTCATTTCAGATAATTTTTGTCACTGAATTCTATCCAGTAAATGTGAATACAAATTTGCAAATGCACCTTGGGAAAAGGGAAATCCTGCAGGATCATGCTGCTGGTAATTTGAAGATGAGTCAAATTAACAGGCAACATTTGTTACCACTTAACTTTTCTATGCTCTTGAGCTACAGAGCAGATTGAGGCTATGTGAGTATTGCAGTCAAACCACTGTTATTCCAGTTTGCATATTCTCTGACCCTAGTTCGCTGTCCATGGGTTATTAAATATGCAGAGTCTACTCTATGGAAGATGTAAGGCCTCCATTAGAGTGTGAAACCGTACATCCACCTACTCCACCATCTTCTGCCTGAATATCTACAGCTTGCTTCTGAACCATCTTGCTCCAAAGGGTGGAACATCAAAATTATCACTTAAAATAGCTGTCACTTCTGGAAAGACGTGAAGCATTCGTCTTCTCTCAGGGCTCAGTGGGAGCTTTACATTTCCTGCTCAGCATGGCCACCTTTCTCCCAGTATGGGACTGCAAGCACTCAGTAAGACCCTGCATGCAGTTCCCAAGGGGTGGAAAGACACGGTATGCCTGTAAGATGATGTCAACCTGGCAATCTTGAAGGACACAGATTCTGTGGCACAAAGACTTAGAGAAGTCATGAAAAGGAAGTAGGAAATTCCCAGTGCCTGGGGAAGCTGAGAGGAAGGAGGCGCAAGGTGTCTACAGTGACAGTGTGGGGAAAGATGTATGGTCTGGGGGGTTCTAAGACAGGCAGCAGTCCGGTGTGCTGGGAGATGAGAAGTACCAGCAGGAGCATCCTCTGGGAAAGGCAGGGTGGGGACAGGAGTAGAAAGGGACAGGCAGCTTTCAGCCATATGAAAACATTTAAAAGTTTGATCTCTCCTGGACTAGACCATTTCTTCTTTATTTGTACCACAACCTGACATCAAGACAATTCAGAACCTATGCATATGTGAGTAATGCTGTTCTGGGCAGCAGGGTATCCGAATTATGTGTCCAGGGCTGGCAGACAACAGAGAACCTGTGCAAGATGAAGGTCCTTCTGGAGTGGCACTCAGTTGTCAGCTGGTAGGCCTCTGGGCTCTCAGTGTAGCTGCTGTGGTTAGGATACACTTATTTTTTGGCAAATGGTCACAAATAAGAAAAAAATATATATATTCTATGGGGAAATGGGTTCTACAGGGACTGTGACCTGCAAATAACCAGATCTCCACGCTTCATCACTGCAGTCCACTGTTGATATGAGCCCACCAGTTTCCTTCCCTAAGCAATAATCCCAGAAGATCAAATTGGCTACAGTTCCTCAGACTGCACGTTATAAATGAGGGGTGGGAAAACGCAGTGCACAGTGTGCCCAGTTTAAGCTGCACCCTTGGCCAAGGCCTGGGCAGGCCAAGGTGGACTGCAGCCCCTCACATTCTGCACGTGCCACCAGGTACAGGAGATGAGCAGCTCCTGGGCAACTTTCTGGAGATGCTTCAGCTGGGCTGGGCTGAGGGAAGCTAGTAGAGAAGGGGCCAGGCAAGCACTAGGGAAGAAAGAGGTAAGGTGACAGGCTAGGGAGAGCAGTTACCCTCACAAAACTGTTAAGGCACCTTGCACATCAACCTTCCTGAATATTACAGTGTATTGAAGTAATCTTATTTACATATCCGAGTTAAATTTGGCTAGTTTCTAAGGAGTATTGCTATAGGCAGTACGCACAAATCACCTGGAACATCATCTCCTTCCATTGTAAACCTCTAATGATGGCTTATAAACAGAAACACGGTCAAGCTAGAAATAAGCTGTCACACAAAATGCTGACATCTCCAAATAACAAGTATATCCAAGAGGTGTTTTTTTTCTCATTAAAAATATTGCATTTATTTTTCACAGAGGAAGTAGACGTCGTAAGAAAAATCAATATGAAGTGACCTAATCTTTCTCATTTTCATTTTTAATTCCCCCATCGTGGGGCTGGAATAGCTCCGTTCCCTGACACGAGTGCCATGACAACCATCAGGCCCATCAGGTCTCTGCATAGCCACTCTGCTCATTACCTGGGGAAAAATGTACGTACCAAACGCTCAAGCTCTTTTTAAACCTATTAAATATAAATAACTAATATGATTTGACCTAGATAGCTGAGTGTAATGTACCATAACATCCAAATTAAAAAAAAAAAAAAAAAAAAGCCTAAGTGTAAAAGCATTTATAAATGTTATGGAGACTAAGTAAAGTTGCTACAGTGAGCTCACCAGTTGTATTAATGTTTTAAGATAACTTCTCAAATGAAATGTGTTCAAAGTGAGAAATGTAAGTATTCAAAATTTCGGGTATCACTTTTATGCTATAAGTGCAAATTTCTATGAACGGTGTATTTAAAGCACTGAGAATATACAAGTTTTTATAAAGGAGATGCATCTCAAATCTGGATAACTAGTATCTCCAAAGAAAAATGTATTTTAAGTTGCCCTTGAAGCTTTAATATTCACACTTTTCTGAAACCTAAAGTGCACAGGTAAAACACCATTTCTTTTAACAGTACTAGCCTATGGAACAATCTGTAGTTGCACACACATTCAACCATAAATAAGTAAGATAAAGATGTATGAATTTCTCATCACTAACCTTTACACAAACACCATTTATGAATAGGTATATCCAACTCGACTGCCAGCCTGGCTTTTCCCTTTCATCTTGCTGCTAATCGATACTTGATAGAAATTTTATGCAATAGCAATGTCGAGTCCACATTTTGCATTTTGATGCACCAACAGCAACATAGCCAGCTTCACTCCTTGTCCTTATAAATGATGCTGCCATTTTCACAGATAACCTACTTAAATGTCCTAACGTTTTCCCTGAGAAGCATCACCTTTCTGGCAGCTGGCCTTTGCAAGAGAACATTAGACTCTCATCTGAAAGAGAGATGTAAGACCAAACCTCACTCTGCCAAGCTGGCTCAAGGCCTTCATTTAATTAGCACATCTTTAGCTTGGCCAAATTTAAATGAATGCGTTTCTTGGTAATGCAGATAATAAAAAACGCCTAGCATTTGCACCCTGTGACCTAGATAAAGAAATCACTTTAAAGATGAAGGGTTTGGGGTTCTCTGACTGATTTCAACTTTATTCGGCTTAATTCTCCTATCCTCTGATCAGTATTATCCCTTTCTACTGCAACTTCCTCTTCAAGCATCTCTCCAGTCTTATTCCCTCATATTACTAACTTCCCTAAGCCTTTATTTCACATTTGATTTTATTTTCTCCCTCTAAATGTCTCTCCAAGCACTTAACTGCTTTTCCAGTTTCCCAGATAACATCCAGAGATGCTCGAGCATTAATGGCTTTGCTTCCAGCTACTGATCAGCCATATAAATCTGTTCACACGCTGCAACTCATCCTGAAAATTGGGTCCAACACCACCCCAAACTTCAGTATAAAACCTGTTTGAAATCCACTGACTTAACACAGCATGCCACTAAAAACGCAGTTGTTGATGCAAAACAACCACCTTCATGACCCCACTGTTTTGACGCATTTGAATCTGTCAGGAAGTCTAAAACAAATGAATTTCTTTTGTAGCTGGAAGACAAATAAAATTTGTTTGGGTGGAGGTTTCCCTGTAAACTAATTACGTTAGACTCACCACTGCCTTTCATCTTGTACCACACTCATTCATCTTTTGCTCAGAAACAGGAAGAGGAGGCTGCTTCTTCCTAGCCCTGCAGTCCCTGCCATGCCTGATTCAGACCATATGAGCTCCAGAGAAGATGCACAAGTTTGCTTGGAGCAGAATCAGGCCCACAGAAGCTGGTGAAATCACTTTTTCTCTGTGTGGAAAATGAGAGCAAACCACCCTCACAGAAGTGCAGCAGAAAGGACTGGAGGAAAATGTAACTCAGCTGCTCAAACATTTTGTTCTCTGTGGAATGGTTTATAACCTATTGAATTTTCATTCCTCTGCTACATGACAGTTGAAGTGGGAAAAAAAAAAAAAAAAAAAGAAAAAAAAAAAAAAGAGAGATAAACATTTAACTAATACGTGAGACTACTTCTCAAGGTCACCCCAATTATTTATTATTAGGATTTTTTTTTTTTTTAGGTTTGCAGCTGTTGCAAGAGAATTCCTTTCACTGAAGTATCCCCTGACTGCAGTTTCCAACAGAAAATCTATTTACTGAAATTGAATATCAAGACTACCAGGTATGCACAGCTGCACTACAAAAATGTATATTATCTGGTCATCTCCTGCATGCTACTCCTTTTTTATTAAAAAGTTTAAGTGTGGTTCACATGGATGTAGAAGATTAGGAGGAAAAAATATGTCAAAATGAAAGCATCAAATTATCCCTAGCAAAGATATGTCTGAAAAAGGGAACCAGAAAAATGAAGGCGCGTATATGACCCAGGGTTAATTGTACTCAACTACCTGTGAAATATATGCACATTTCTATGAGGAGAAACAGCAGCGTGAGGAGGAGTGTTCCCAGCAAATGAGGACGACGGGCTCAATGACGCAGACGCACCATTAGCCACAGGCCTTGGAGACCCAAACCAAACAGATGCCTGCTCCTATCAGAAGCAGCAGGTAAATAGGACAGAAAATGTAGAAGCCCGATGAGTAACAGGACTGTGGTCTGACATGGTACAAATAAGCAGGGGATAATAAGCAAAGGCAAACAAGGACAATGAGAGGAGTCAATTGTAGAAAAGTCAGCTACACCACACATGGAGGCAGCAGTACATTCCAAATCTGGGAATGCTGCACTTTGGGACCAACCAGAGGCTATTTTTGCTGAGCCAGTGCCCATTAAGTGGGCTCTGAAGAGCTGTTTGTTCCCTCTGCAGGCTGTCGATTTGGCCAGAAGCATGGTGTTGGCAAGAGAAAAACTGGTGCATGGGGAGTGCAGGTAGCAGTCAAGACACCTCCATGCACACAGTGCTAAAGTTACAAACACAAGTTATGTGAATTTATTCAGTATGTCCCCCTTTCTTACATTACTGGCTTGTCCTAAGCCAGGGGTCACTCCGTGCTTCCCAGTGTCAGCCATCAGAGTTATACCAGCCTCTGAGTCCTGTTGGACGCTTGCTCCTTTATATCAAACACCGATTTTTCGGCTTCTCTGCCTCTTACCTTCAGCAAAGCACTTAGCCTACATGCAAGACCCTTCCCATGGGGTTCAAATGAGGAAAAAAGAAGACTTGATATGGTATTTGCTATGTGTAATGTATATATGAGAAAGGAAAGTATAAATTTCTGCTACATTTAAGGATATAGACTTTGGCAGCTGGATTTTCCTCCTCCCTCTATCAGCCCAATGCCACTTTAAACATGTTATTTTCTGGCTGTCCTCATTTTCTGTGAACTATTCCTCTGTCATTTTCACTGTCACGGGAATCAATACCTAGTAATAGCATTACATAGGTGGGGGTGTTAGCCTCCCAATAACTTCTGGAGCCACAGACATGTGGTTTATTAATTTGTTATACATCTTTGACTGGTTCTTTTCCCCTTTGCCCTCTTATCTATCTTTCAGGGCCTCATGCTAAGACTGCACAGTGCTGAACAGCTGTAATGCACATCTCTGTTTTCCTTAGATCAAGTGGTCAGGAAAAAGTACTCTTCCTTCCCCACAAATACAGAATCACTTTTGATAAACATTATGCTAACTTGTGTAAAGAATGACAAAATTTCATCCCCGGTTTGTGAGAAAAACATGTATGTAACAACATCCCTGCTCAAAAGTTCAACAGCTAAAAACACCATGGCAATGAGAGCTCTGACACACTGGAAGACTCCTGGTTTCCCATCAAATGTCAGCTCTTTCTCCTAGTCCTGAAAGAAGCCAGCAAAAATGCTGAGAACCTATTTAGAGTCACATTTAACATTTTTATTCTGGCCTACAGCACAATGCAGTTGGAAGAATGGGGGGGGGGGGGCGGCGGGAGGGAGTGCATATTATCTTCTTCTGTGACAAAACAGATGGACTGAGATCACAAAAATCAAAGATGTGTTATTTGAGTTGTGCATGTTATTATTTCACTAGGAACAGGTTTTGAAGTGGAAATTTAGAAGTATGGATGCACCTCTGTTTCTACCACAAATGTCAGTGCAAATGAAACCAGCTTATACCAAGAACACCCGCTATTCATAACAGCCTCTTGTATACAGTTTATTGACCTGTACCATGTACAGCATTTCTGTTTATCGAGACTGTTTACATGAAACTAATTAAAACCATCAAGATCATTGGTTCATAGATGCTACCACACAGACAACAGAATGTCATTTAAAAGATGTGCTAAATAAAACACAGGTTCACTTTTCTCAGCTCTGGCTGCCTTTATTTGCCACAATGCAGACACATTTTCTAAATTTGCACTTTCTCTAAAGGGTACAGGATCAGGCTGACTTGTCAGTACTGCAGAACAGGGAGAACGAATGCAATAAACTTCTAGGCTGCCAGCAGCTACAATAAACGACACAGAATGACAACAATCCTTCCACATAAATACTGATCTTATTTTTGCTGAACTCTAGACCTCTTGTTTCATGGTATTTTTATAGACTACAGTTCATATGCATTACATTAGGGGAAGCAGTTATGATGCGAGCATATTGTCACATTCCCTTGTACACTCATATTATGAAAAAGTGCAAAATTAAAGGAAAAATTCATTTCAGTAGACCAGTCAGTCAGCACTGCACTTGGGGAGAAAAATAACAGTGCAGACCTCTGTTTGTTTGCAGCATTCAAAAATCTTCCCTCTGCACAGTCATGGGTTTTATTTAGATCTTCAGAATAAGGTATATTCCACTGTAAGAAAAATAGATGCCATTTTTTACCACAAGAAAAGTCTTTTATGAATGCTTGTATAAGACAGTTTTATGTGCCTCTGACACACCATTTACTTGACTTACCATAAATGTATTGCTTCTTAAGCTATCTCAAAAAGAACAGCAAAAACCGGAGGCATGCTCAGTCAGACTAACAGTTACACATACGTTACTACCTCACGAGCAGCTAGAGGGCTGAAGTTTCTGCAAGAAGAAGAAATAACAAAAGCAATGGATTGAAATGGCTGGTTTCCTCTCTGCCTAGCCCATCCCAAATACCACAAGAAGTCTCTCACAATTTGGAAATTACAATTTAATGTGAATGAAGAAAGTACCAAAGCATTACAAGGAGACTCAGAAATACATCTCTTCTTATATAATGAGAGAGTATATCATCATGTTACTAACATTTGAGAAACAGGTGCCTATCTGATGCATTGCTTTTGATAGCAAGGAGAGAGGTGATTCTTCATGCATCGAATAGATAACATGGACATGCACCTATTTAGCTTAATTTACACATACGAATAAATATATTTGCATGTCTTCTCCTGGTTGTTCATACTGCAATTTATAAGCTTCACTGCAGAAACAGCAAGTCCAACATTTTCAGTAAATATTTAGGAATTCTACAGTGCTGATGATGAAGCTTACCACTCCAAACACGACCTGCAGTCACTGCAGTGGCAGTACTGAAGACACTGTACATGCACAGCCTCTGATTTGTGCAGGTGTCAGAAGAAAAAAAAAAAAATCTTTTCCCTTTCCTTTATTTTTTGCAGGTTCACATTGTTACCATTTCCCAAAAGGTAGGACTAGACACGTAGCAGTTAGATGAGCTCCTAGGATGTAGGGAAAGAAAAAGGATCTTCTAGCTGCAGCAGCAGTAATGAGAGATTCTTTAGATTTTTCTTTCCTTAGACGAACATTTTGGAAGAGCTGCTTGCAACTGAGGTCAAGGTTACATGAGAGGTTACTACAAGTCTGTCTTAGGAAGTGAGGATTCATAGAAATGGAAAGAGTTTTCGTATTTACTTTTGAAACAAAATTCACCTGGGATGCCTTCAGAGACTCCTGACAAGGACAAGCACTCCACTCCCTTCATAGGGCTAGAAGCACTTTCTCTTGTTTCTTCAGTGCAAAGAGTGGGTACCACATGCACAGATTCTTTACAGACACCTGACTTAGCTGGAACAGATGAATCTGAAGCTTCCTTATTCATCCATGAAGGAATCATCTAAGGAGTTCAGTATTCACAGTTATGTATTTTTAAGCAAAACACTTAAAATTATATCAGAAGCATACCAGCTGATGGGTGTTTTATGCCCTGTTCAGATAAAAGCTCATTCGACTAACTGTTTCAGCCTCTGGGGACTGCAGGAAGAGAGGCATTAGTTAGTGAACTGTGCATAGTTACCACTGAGGAATTCCTGCACACGTTCTCTAGCAATATAATTTTCATCTTCTTTCTTCATCAGACAGCAGCATGGCCACCAGAGAATATAAAAAAGAGTTTCCCAAAACTTAATAGGTTTCTCTTTTCTACATCTCGCAGTAACTTGTCCATAGTGAGCCTTTGTAATTGACTACGGACCCCGAAGTATGGATTTAATCTTAGTTTAGACTTAGTTTTTCACCCTAGCAGTACTTTCTCTGTCCGGGGAGGACACTTAGAATCATGGAATCAGAGAATATGTTGGGTTGGAAGGGACTCACAACAAGATCATCAAGTCCAGCTCCTGCCTCACACAGGACCACCTAAAAATCATACCGTATGTCTGAGAGCTTTGTCCAAAAGCTTCTTGAACTCCAGCAGGCTCGGTGCTGTGACCACTGCCCTGGGGAGCCTGTTCCAGTGCTTGATCACCCTCTTGTTGAAGAACCTTACCCTAACATCCAAACTGACCCTCCACTGATGCAGCTTCATGTTTCAGACACTTCAGAAGTCCTGCCCTGTACAGAATCATTTGGACTTCAGAACTCAAGAGTCTTCAGATACTGCTTAACTTTTAACTTTCACATTCTCCCATCAGGAATCTCCATCCCAGTCAGGCAAGGCTGTCAAGTCTATCATGAATATGGTATATATCCTCCATGAGTTGAGTCTTCAGGAGCCGTATATGTGGTAAATAAATGGTATGGTGTAAAGAAGAGCTTCTGCTTCTGAAGCAAAAAAAAAAAGAAGAAAAGGGATGTTTCTTCTCTCCTGGTAAGACCCAGGTACCAAAAGAAATAATTATGAAAATTCTATGTCAACCAATCTAGTATCTTTTCTAAAAAAAAGACTATTATGTAATACACCCATGTAATCCAATTACTTGATTGAATTTATCTTTTCATATGTATTTATTTCTTCCCAGTTACAAGGTTTTCGTTTCACACTGCACTTAGTGCAGAGAATCCTCTTGGACAAATCTTGCTTGAGTAAAGGCTGGAGAATTTTACCAGTTTATAGCTGGATTTTAATAAGTCTATGATCCCACTGACAACAAAGTAAACAGGAAAAGCTCTGCTGCAGCCAGACTCTCTCTGGGCTTTTCAGCTGACTGCTTCTGTATGTAAAGCAATTAGTACATGTGTATATATTCATGCATGGGGGAGAACAAGTACGGATTTAACTATCAATATGCATACCACAGTACGCAATTTGTTGCTAATAAAAAAAAAAAAGCTAATAAACAAGGCTCTGTGAGTCTACTTTTCGTTAGAAAAGTTCAGTGAACACAAGTGTTGGATTTTGCCTAATCTGCTCCCACCAAATAACTTCAACATAACTTATTCTATCCACTGGAATTCTTTCCTGTTCATCAATTTAAAATTGATCACTCATTTCTTGTTTACTGTTGCAATAATGGCTCTGCAACTGAAAATAAATGTTTTATGCTTATACATAAGAGGAACCCAGTCATATTCATGTTAAGATGCTTCCCTCATATTGTAGTTATAAAAACAGAGAAGGAAAGTGTTGGGGGGGGGGGGGGGGGGAGTTCATTCTGCAAATTTCTCTTAAATGGAAGAAACAGCCCCATGGCTACACAGTTCTAGCAGTTTCTGCTTGTGTTTCTTCTAATTACATTTTCCTGAAGAAAACTGACTTCTACTACATCTGAATCTGTATTTGTCCTGCTACAGCAGCATCCTAGTTGTTGCAACATTTTCACTGAGTTCATCAAGGGTTCAACAACACTTCAACAAGGGTTCAAGTTCAACGAGGGTTCAACAAGGGCTCAAGGTGTTCAACATCTCACTGAGATTTTGATCCAAAATAGCAGAAGTAACTGAAGTACTCATTTTTGCTAGAGTACACTTTAAATCACAGTTCACTGTGCAGAGCCTTCTTCCACCAGGTGGTCTGTTACACTTGACACCATTTCACATTTGGCTGTTTAGAAATTGTTTTGCTGACATGGGTAGGATCTTCCCTTATACCTGAGGTGAATGCTGCTGGCTAAGGTCATGCTTCCTTACAGTCAGGAGGACTGCTCCAGCAATATAAATGGGAGCTGGAATGGATCCTTAGGTCACCATACCACGGCCCACAAAACAAACAGTGTTTAGAAGTCATTCAAGTTGAAAACTTCAAAGGAAAAAGAAAAGATGTATGTGCTGGCACAACCATGAAAAATTTGTCATCTACTCAAGGGAGCTCCCTCCAGGATTCCATCTCCAAAAATGTATCTTCCACTCTTTGGGGACTTTTCTAAATATCTCGGTAAAATGGCAGCAAATTTAAGACCAGCATTAGGAAGGGCAATCCCATACTGTTAAGCATTTGATGCTCATTTTCCATGAGTCTAGCAGGGGTTATAGAAGGGGACAGTGACTTCTTTTCCACCATTCCTCTGGGGTGGTACAGACACAGAGAGACAAGGTCAGAGTTGAAACTGCTCCAAGGAGCCTGGCTCATCCCCTGGGCTGCTGAACATGATACAAAGCAGTGCACTCTCCATTCACCAGCATGCAAGTCTTGCTGCAATTTGGCTCTAATGATGCCAGCCCAGGACCTCAAGGACAAGCAATTCCCCATGGTCATGTTGCTCTAACACCGTAGTTTGTCTACTGCTCCACTTGTGTAGTAGTTTCTCCACAGTAAAATACAATAGAGCTGTATGTACAAATACTTTAACCACTGGGAACTCCCAGCTCTTGAATGATTGATCTCATAATCCTAACACTGTGTGGAAAAGGGTTTTGATATTTAAGAAGTCTTCCCAGAAGTATTTAATTAAGTAGGTCAGTCTCTCACCTAGACAACACATTTCCTTGATGTTAATACAGAACAGTCGTCAGGCTGCACTTCCAAGCCGTGTTTTACCATTCAAGTGATTTACCTAAATTAAGCTAAAAAAATCCGTACATGTCCACATGCCCTTTATTGTTTATCTATGGCAATCTACATCATTGGTTTGGCCTTACATGTCTGAGCTGGTACCTGACCTCAACTCCCATTGATTTCACCTGAGCTATGGATCTCCAGCATCTTACTAGAGACATGCACGGCAAGTCACCCTCAGGTCTCTTGTATAACATTTGTTCTTCTATGTTGCCTACATCTTCTGGCCCCTCTGCTCTTAAAGTGAAGCCTCTGAAGTGATGAGATGGAGTTCTCTTATATCGTGACACATTTGCAATGTATATGTAGTTCACCTTGATGTTTGCCTCTCCCCAACTCTTGTTTTACTGCATAGCCTCTATTTTATTGCATGCTCCATAAGTCCACAGTCTCTCTATTCTTTTACAAAGTTGGTTACAAAAATTAAATTCTTCTTTACCGTCCAGGTGGTTTACATTGCTTTTAATTCCCTTTCCCAAATTTTAGTATTTAATCATAAAACTTCTGCAGGAGGTCTACCCCATAGAACTGTATTTTCAAACACTGAGGTTTAGTTTGCTTTCAAATATTAAAGGCATTTATTTTATTTGACATTTATTTTATATTATTTTGCTATAATTTATTTTAATTCTAATAATCACCTGGTTTTATTTTCAGCACTATATTTATTTCCTTTTGTTCCCATCACCCAAGCAGTTCTTTAACGGTTAGCTATAAATTTGCATCTGTTTGATCTTAGGTGTCTTTCTGCCTAAAGAATTAATGGTGCTTTTGATAATATATACTCCAAAGGTATATTGTTTTGAACAACTCCTTTGACCTACTTGTTTCCATAATGTTTGAGGTTTCTGTCAATGTGATTTCTCTTTATAATTTTTCTTCCCTTCTCTTTACCAGAGGCTGATTTTCTTCTAACAGCCTATTTCATTTCAGTTCAGTAAAACTCCCTTTATTTTTTAATTTTCTTAGGTTATAGAAGTCCCTAGATTCCAAAAACATTAATTTTACATTTTGTCAAATAGAAGGAAGTTCAGTAGATTCAAATAAAACCACACTGAATAATCTTATCTATCTAATGTCCTTTTTCCTTCACTTTGAAAAATTCAGCAACTGTTGATGAAATTCTTGTTCCTGTGATAGGTTGAAAAGAAAATTAAAGTAAGTGTTATTTCATTAGTTCTGAAATATAAAACTCCTTGTCACTCTTCAAAAATACATATTCAAATCTCTATATAAGTAGCATGCAGACATTCCTGATCCATCTAGTAGGAATTTTTCTTTACAAAGACCCCAATTTTACAATCCAATCTGAACAGAAGAGCCCTTTCAATTCCACTGAAATCCAGTGAATCCATTAGACATTGGGCTTACAAAGGTATTTTGGCACTTGAAACTACAGATGGGTTCACAGAAGAATCTTCAAAAAAGTATAGGAAGTGAATTCTCACAGAAATAAATTCACTACAGTGTCTGTAGCACAACACATTATACTTTAAATTAAACAAGCCAACAAAATCGAAATGCAATTATTTTACAAAAACGCTCCAAGAATTGGGATTTCTATCCTATGGCACAAGAAAAGGCTGTTTTGGGAAAGGCTCAAGTCATACATTCTGAAGGACCACAGGATTTGGGGGGACATGATTCATCTCCCCGCATTCTCCCTTCTCTGCCCTTCAGGAATTCAGCAACTTGCTGACCAGCAGCTCCTTGCTTCTGTTCCCTGACCATACCAAACACAGGTGCTCTCAAAGCAGTGAAAGGCCAAATTTCACATCTGCACAGCCAACATTTGCACCAGGGCTCCTCTGTCAAGAGAATGCAGATTGTGTTTGCTCATGTCAGTTTTTTAAGAGGCTAATTTGTTGACAGAAAGAATAGCTGCAGAGTCAATACATCGCACATTTAATAATTACCCAGTATTACAAATATAGCAAAAAGGCAGTGTTTGGATTCAGGTTATTACACTGCGGTAAACTTTGAAGATTTTCTTTTCAGGTGATACCACGGGCACGACTTCATTGGGCTTAGAGGGCAGCAACATTTTCAAATTACTTTTCACAAAACATGAGAGAAGTTTCACTACCTTCTAACTGATGTTAGATCCAACCCAAACTCAGAACTGATACCTGCAATGTCAAACCTGTGCCCCTAAGAATTAAAATGTATTTGGAAGCTGGGTTATATATGGTACTATCTATCCTAACAAAAGAGGCCATAAGCGATTATGAAATGATAAACTATTAAAACTGAATACTTACCAACCACAAAAAGGTCTCTGTGAATACCACAATTATTTTGTCTCCGAAAGAACAAATGTTCAGGAAACACTGCAAATAAAACTGAAAAGTATAGACACAGGCTAAGAACTCTGGAAGCTATGTAGAGGTACTCGCATAAAGCACTCTGTAATTTACACAGCAAATTTAGAAGATTGCCATATGAGCATTTCAGGATCTCACTGGAAATCTTCTTTCCTCTAAAATTAGCCCTAGAGTTAGCTCAAATGCCTTTAACAGCAGGAAAGCTGTCCTGCTGATGCAGGCATGCCAACACAGCGACACCATACAAGCAGTTTAAAACGGAGCGAGCATGGCAGCTCTTTGCTAAACCATGGCCTGAATTTGCAATTGTTGACATTTCAGAGGTGGCCACATTCAAAAGGGTCTGGCTTACAAGTTCTTGGTACCTACACTAAAATAAATGAAGAGAAAAGCAAGCATTTTATGGCATGACAGTATCATACTTCTACAATTATTTTGAACATTAATCATTTAGCATTATGAGTCAGAGAGGGAAAACTGCAGAAAATTACAGGGGAAACTAATGATAAGCATTTGAGAATGTTTTTTTTTTCCTTCACCATACAATTCTATGCACATAAATTGTTACAATTAGATACTCATTCTCTACCTTGCACCACTGATGAACAACACAAAACTGAAATGGTTAAGGTTATAAAGAATTGGAGATTCCATGTTCATATGGAGTTTTACTATCTCTTTATAACTGATTGAGAATGTTTTCTGAATTCTATTAAAAAAAAAAAAAAGTTCAAACTGCTTGACAAATATTTCATTGTCCTCATACAGCTCACTGCTGCCACTTGTTTGGAAAAATGAAAGGTAAGTTGAAAAATGCACCTTTTCCATTTTCATCTCTAATTGAATTCTCTCTTGACCCCCTTATTCCCCATGGCTGTATTTCAGGTTTTGATGATAAGAAAAAGAATTTTGTATTTGGATAATACAATTTTCTCACTTGCCTTCAGCGACCTTCAGCTCAATTTCCTCTCCCCAGAGACACTGTATATTATAGAATTGAATCAAATTCCTTATTCATAGAAAAAAAGTTCCAATTTAATCTGAATATTCAGCATTTTACACTGGTCAGGGTGATGGATGGCATATTGAAATGCTTTTGGTTCAGGTAATCAAATGGTAGAATTCAGACTTGTATTGAAAAAAATAATGAAGTCTATTCAATATTCTCATAAGGTGCAAAAAATGCACATTACACCGTAGAACTGGGGTTTTTTCTTATTACCTAACCAATAACATCTCCATTGCAAAAAGTATAGTAAAACATTAAGAATTTATGTAGGTTACAACACGTGAGAAGCAGCCACTGAGGGAAAAAGCAGGCATCTTCCTGAGAGTGCTCAAATGAACAAGCACAAAACGGGGGGGAAAACCAGATCTGTTTCCCATACGTACCCACAATTTCAATGCTGGCTTACCAAAGCCTTATAATATGTTTTTAAATGCTTTTCAAGAAAGAAACATAGCCTCTTGAATCATTTCAAGTTGCCTGATACCTTGAATTATTGTAATGCTTCATTTCAATTCCCAAAAGTTTTGTCAAGAAACAGCATTGGGTATCTCATTATTTCGAAAGGACTGGTGGCTCCATTTTGGAAAACTGTCCTGCTGGTTGTGAAGCACAGCCCCAGAGCAACAATGGGTTAGATCAACTTCAGCTTGGCACCACTCTCCTGATGTAGCACGCTTGGACACTTGGACATGGACAAGATGTCTCCAGGAAAACAAGGGGATAACGATGCTGCATGAATGTGGTTTTTAAAACTCCATCAATAGTCCATTTCTTCTAGAGAAGCATGGAATTACCCCGTCTCGTTTTTAAATACTTAATTAAAGTTATTTATTTTCTATTTGTTCGGAGTACTTAAGCCACAAGGAATGATTAACCGTCGGCGCCACGAGCATTTAATTAAAATTGCAGTGCAGCAATTAATTGTTAAGGCTCTGTGTTACAAACATAGCAGTGAGCTGCCCTTCCATGCTGTACTACACCTGGTGCTGGAGGGGAAGCCCACTCCATGATCATTCCCTCCCCTTACACGCGGGCAGCTGGCGCACAGCCCTTGCACGGGAAGGGCAGAGATGAGCCTCCCCTTCAGGGAGACGTCCCCATGGCCCATAGATGTGAGGTGGCCTTCACAAGCCAGGATCCTCCTGCTACTGCTACTGCTACTCAAGCTCCCTACGTGGAAATACAGAGCTCTGCATGACGCCGGGCCTCCTCACTGGCCACTGATTTTCTGTGCAAAACCCATAAGCTTACCTTAACAGCTGGGGCAATTTCACAGCCACGGAGTAAAGCCAAAGGAGTGAGGCCTGTGGAAAAAGCACGCACATAAGCACTCTCAGGAACGGCTTACGTGCTCCCACTGTCAGTGACAATGGACATGACAAAACCATTTTAAAGCAGAAGCTTTTGACGTTGAACTACCTCTTTCAAATTAAGAAAGATTGCCAGGAAACGGTGAATGCTCGGAGTGGTAACTTGTGATCCACCAGCAATGGAGTAATGGGCGAAGAACAGAACCTAAAGAGACACATGAATATATCCATTTCAATCAAGTTCCAGACTTAAAAAAAAAAAGGCTTAATTTTTCCAACTTAGCCCCACAAGGGCAATTTAGGAACCAAACATTACATGTCATCGCTGTATTGGTGTAAGGGAGACTCTGCAATGAAAGCCACTAACAGCTACACTGACGAACGAGAAAAATAGAGTCCAACTACTGTTCCAAGGGCCCTTACCTCTTCAGGACTAGCAGGAATAGAAGTCACCAAAACGCAAGATTTTATAAGTTAATATGAACTGATAACAAAGAGATACACAAAGGAAGAAAGTGCTGAGTGTTTTACATACCCAGAAACACAAAAATGAACTTAAGATACTTTGTCTTAAGATATGTTACTTAAGATACTGAACTTAAGATGTGTTTGTCATAGATCAGGATTTAAGCATGCAGTTTTGAAGTAATTCAAGTACGTTTGCTCTCTGTCCTAAACGGGAGGGGAAATAAGCACACACTACAGACTAACCTATAAAGTGCATTTCACAGTCCAGAACAGTAAAGATAACGTGCTGCATGTGCTTACTTCTGTTGACATTTATTTGGAACTTCTTCGAAGATCTCCGTGTGAATACAAAACGAAAAAAAAGGGGGGGAAGTTTTCTTGAAAAGCTGCATTCAGCTCTTGATCCTGCCACAAGAGTTCTTGGTGCCATTCCCTGCGGAAGAGCGAGGTACACACGCAGCCAGGCCAGTAGGGCTGTGGGAGGAGGCGCTAGCAGTCAGGGAATGCCCGCGCTGAAATTAGTACAATCTGGTTTTATGTTACCATGGGGGCTATTCCCAAAGGCCTTTTTAGCCTGAGGACACGGGGACCTTTCCCAACCAAGGGATAACAACAGGCTCCTCTGGAGGGCAGGTCAGATCAGGAACCCAGCTCAAGCCCGGCAATGTCTGTGTCACCCGGATAAATTTAGCCCTGCGAATGCTCTCCATACATCCAAAGAATATTTAGCCTAAATTATTTTCCCTAGGACTGTGTGGGACATTATACAAACCTTGTCTTCTTCCTTCTCCTTTTCAAATTATTCTGGTGGTCTTCTAATGACTGAGATCTTTCCTGAGTTTACTGTATCTGTATCTTGGCAGTTGCTGTCTGCTGTCACATTTGCAACTCTTTTCAGCCAATAATATTAAAAGCTAGACATTAATTACAGGCCGTACTTCTTCAACCTCGTCTCCTTGAAGGGAGACAAGGACCTACTTCCCTAACCTTGTCTCCAGGACAGAAGATTTAGTTGGGAACAGTACAGCCAGGCACAGCTGCAGCCTAATTGACAAGTGCTCCTTAAAAACCAGACCGCTTTCTGCCAACTACTCGGCATCACCAGTGACCGGGCGAGACGGGGCCCTGAGCAGGACTCGTGGGGCTCATGGCACGCAGGAGGCAGCACGCCCGGAGTGCCTTCTTCAGAGAACAGGACAAGCAACCTCGTAGCAGCGTGCAGAATACCCCAGCCCAGCATTCAAAGGGCTTTCGCTCTTCCTCTGTACCTAACTCCAGCAAATGCGGCCGGCAGCGGAGGCTCCCCTGTTGGCTGGCACAGCAGGCGGTAGCTGCGGATACGCCGCGTCCTGTTCACTGTGAATGCGAGCCAGCTTGGGTAGCAATTTAATAAAGCAGCTGAAGCTAATGCCATTTTTTGGCACCAGATAACAGAGTTTGTTGTAGGGTCACGCATATGCATATAAGGGGTCATGTAGCAGCAAATTTTCAGGAAATAGTAGACATGCACATTATTAGACTGAATTGCTGTCTGGCTCCAATACCTGAAATATGTAACCGACTCTTAACCCTACGTCGCAGTGCTCTGGTGCATTTAAATCACAAAAACGTGTAGTTTTTTGTCTCTTAAACTAAATTTCTACAGCAGGAAAAGAATATCAAGAATGTAGCACCAGATCCTGTGCAGAAACACTTGAAAAGCCATTCTGCTGGAATTAGTGACGCTGCTGGCACAACGTCTAGATGAATAAACACTTCTCAAAATCTGAGATGGCTTCTAAAGTCTCGATTGTAAAATAATTAATTTGGGGCTCCTATAATTTTTAATTAGATTTTTTGAGCCATTAATTTTATACTTCCAAGATTTTCTGTGCAACAAGGGCTCTTTTTAACATGCATATTTAATGGAAGATAATATTGTTTCATAATCATGAGACTCTGAAGCTGCAGCTTTATAAGAAAAATACTAAATCTTATTAAACTTGTGATAAAATTATTGGTGTTGGCAACCTTGCAGACCTATGCCTAGAGCTGCAGCATTTTCCTCCTCTTAATACTGTAACTAAAAAGACTTTAATGAGAGCCAGAGAATGTGGCTCTGTCTACCCAAAATCTTTTGGAATTTTTACTTTTCCCTAATGGAAATGAAAACAAATCTTTTTTTTTTTTTTTTTTTTTTTTTTTTCCCTATAAGCTTTTACGGACATCTGAGCTGACTTTTGTAACGAAGAAGGATTAAGCAAACTCAGGAAAATGATAAATGTGGTTTGTATTAGGGTACTAATTAGCTCATAAATTTAGGAATAGTTGATCTTTTAATTTCGCTGAATGAAAATAGTGGTCAAATCACAGATCAGATCTTGGGACTGGAGTAATGCAGTGGTGAATTAAAAACCCCTGAGCGTAAGTGTCTGATCCCGTCGCATTATGAGAATTGGAAGTTTTGCTACTGGCTTTGAAGTGCACAGAGTAAATCTAACCAAAGTTGTAAAATATTGTTCAAGCAGCCAGACACTTAACAGATAATAATAAAAAAGTGTGATTTATTAGGTGTCTGCTTCTCATTGTGCTGTAATCCAGCAATTAACTACGTTGATTATTTTTAGTACATGGAGCTAATTAGCGCACTAGTAGCCAGCATAATCCTATGTTTTACTGCAGTTTTTCTTTATGTGCAGATGTATGTGCACAGATATTCAAAGACCATCCCCTAGAAATATGCATTATTTCAGAAACCCTTCTGTATGCCAAGTGATAAAATACACTTGCCGGTCGCATGACTTACATTTCTTTAGAACTGTCGGGGTAGAAAATGAGTAGAGGCATTATCTGTTTTATGCTGCTCCCCTGGTAATCTCACAAAGACTGCTCTGGTGATACGCAGGGAAATGCATATTCTACCCCAAAACAAGTTTAATTCTCAGTTTTTCAGACTGGGTCCTAGCCAGGTGGTGGAGATGCATGGGCCAGGCAGCCAGGCACGGTTCACAGTATGGTAGCAGAAAGTAGCTGGCAGACGCTGCAGGCTGCTGCCTGCAATAGCTGAGAGCCTCCTCTTCCCTCTAATGGTTGCACCAGGACAAGGCTGGAAGAGAACTGGGCTCGGTAACACTCACCATGGAGAATGAATAGGCTCCCATTCTCACACCCCATAAACATCCTCATGCACACCTTGTTAAACACCACCCAAGAGACTGCATTTCAAGCAGTTTTCCATAAACTCCAGGTGACCTGGATACAATGCTAGATAAAACCATCGGATAAAATACAGCACTAGAAATACGTGAACCTGGGATTAGAAGATCACGGGGACTTAATGAGGAACCAGCCTTCACATCTGGACTGCTGTAAACATTGCCCGAGCCAGGGGCCTTGTGGAAAAAACATCACACTGATAGTAATTCAGCAAAACGTTCAAGAAATGTTCACTGCTAGCCCCGCAGTGATATGCAGTAGAATTAATCTAAAGCCATGGTGGAAAACAACTGCTGAACCAATTTTCTACTTTGGCTTTTAATGCACCTGCTCTTACAGTGTCTGCATTTTATGCTCTCTTTCTTTTTTTCCTGCAGGAATGTAAATACTCCCACATGAAACCAACCACTCACGTAAGGAGAAAGCCAGCAATCAGGCCTTAGTCTGACTACACAGTGTGCTAAAGTGGAAATAAAACGTGTTTGCAAACACAGAATGCTGAAATGCCTGGAGCCAGGACACAAACTGATAACCTACAAAGGAATTTGTAATTATACCTCCCGTTTGCACAGAAGGAGCTGCGAATCTGCAAGCAATCAACCAGAACTGATACAACTGCAGTATTCCACCTCAAAGTGGTAGGAGGTCGACAAAATTCAAGCCTCAGGTCTCACTCTCATGTTCTTCTCAGAGCATAGCTGGCTGCAAAACATGTGCACCAAGTCAGCATTGCTGACATTTTTTCTCTGCATATGATGCTACTTCTGGAGGCCATATGATCTGTAGTTCACCATCCTAGCTCTATTTTCGGTAAGCAGCTGCAAGAAAGGATGAAGTGGCATGGTTAGCTGGTATGGGTGGGTAGTTTAAGGGATTCCCAGTTATTAACATTTTCTTAGCCTTCAGTTTAAACGAGGCTGCATAAAGCGCCCAACGTCCTCTCCATTCCAGCCCCCCTCCCCAAAATAGTACCAGGACTAACAATTTTTGAGTGACAGAATGCTGGATTTTATCTTGCAGTAAGTGGAACACAGCTTTTACTCTCCCCTCAAGTCTCTCTGACAGCATACCGTAAGCAGGTTTATGAGGAACATCACCTTGGCAGCGCATCCTCAATGAGCAATTCTGGACAAAATTTTCAATTATAGCAACTTAAAAAAAGTGACCAGCTTGTCAGAAATATTCAGCACACTTACTTCCAACTACGTTAACACATTAGGGAATCAGGACACAGTTATTTTCGTTCTTATATATGGGTTAGAACCTAACTTCAGATGCCTAAATTTGAAAATTGTGAAATGTGTCAGCAAAAGCGCTGTCAGAAGTCTGAGCGAAGTTAAATATTCTTCTTAAAGCAACATCCTAAGGAAATACTGCAGTTCTCCTCCCCATATAACACGCATTTGAAAAGCTCTAGAATAAGGACTCAGAAAGATCCTGCTGGGTGAACCTCGCTTTGATCTAGAGCATGAATTTCACCTCAACCTTACATGCCCTGTGGAACGGTGACAACTCTACATTGCATAAGGCGACATCTCGCACAGCCCTGTGCAGCCAGTTATGCTTGCTACTGCACATGCATTTACCTGACCTAACTTTAGCCGTCGAAAATGCAGTTGTGGATACCTCAGACAACAATCTGTATCCTTATTTAGTAGCGAAAAATGAGCACTTTTAAGTCACGATTCATCTGACTTATGTTAGATGTCTACCTCGGGACAAAGATAATCAAGCCTTAGAAATGCCTCTTCACTCCCACCAAACACAAAGTGAGAGCAGACAACTCTTTCTTAGCCAAATTTCTAAGTTGTACATACCCAAGGGTATGAGGGAAAAAGCCCGGTCCCTCTTGTACATGAAATGCTGACAGAGCAGGAATATTCCCAATGAACACCACTGCCTGGTGTCACCGCAAGAGTGACAAAGCAGGGCAAAGGACTTTGACGTTTAGCCATGCCTGTACATTAGCAGCACTGCTGGGATCACTTTGAGCATCAACACCGGTAAAACAAGGTCAGAAACAAGCTGTGTGCACCAGAGCCAACAAGAACTGGAAGCTAACGTGGCTCCTCAGTTTCTGCACCCCTAAGCACATCCAAAAACTACAGGGAGGTGCTGCACTACATGGACACACCAGTATGGGTGTGCTAGCCCCACTGCCCAGCGCAGCTTCACACAAGCACCCCCTTATTAATAACTGGTGTGAGTTACACCGGTACAGCACTCTCCTTATAAACAGATTCCTCTTAAACCTCTTATAAACAGATTTCTGCCTTACCTAACGAGTAGTCTGCATCTTTAACAGCACTGGCCGTGACCCCGTCACTTCAACTTTCAGGTGTCAGTAGGATATTGCATGCTCGGTGCTTTTATAGATCATAATTATTCAACCAGACTTTTAAAGGAGCTCATCCTTGAAACAGAGACACATACATTGTAACACAATAGAAAAGATTTCTGTTTTCCTTACATTGAAACCAACATAGAAAAGGCACAGCCTCTCTACTTACCATGCCAGCAAAAACAGGGAAATCATGGTCAGAAATGAGTTTCAAGTTTCAGTCCTTGGTGGAAGAACAAAGAGGTTAATTTTAGGTATTCTGCCACTTTGGGCCAACTTTTGGGGCTCATATAACTCTCCAAACACACATCCCTAATGGCAGATATGCTGTTGAAGAGACCTGATCCATCCAGAGGCATGTTCAAAATATCCCTGTCAATTGCAAGTATTTTTATGACTTGGTGATGGCGCCCAAAGCACTTTAGTTTAACAGAAGACATGTGGAATTGATTCCTCTCTCATACCAATGTTAATCATGACAAATTCTAATAAAGTCAGAATTAAATTGCTTTGAATATACACTAGCATGCACGGGAGAATACTCTGACTGTGTGTATTTCTCAGATATTTTTTCATTTCTTTTTTCTTATTTCTCCTTTTCCTCTGGGAGATCTCATTGCCAGTTTCAACAAAGGGCATCATCTCTATGCAGATGATATCCAACTCTACAACTCTGTCAACTCACTCTCTGATCCCCTTCTTGCCACCTGTCTTCAGCATGTCAATCAGCAGATGGCTACACCATCACTAAGGAATGCTTCAAAGGCATTCAAAATGTTTTAAAAGTCCTCTTTGTTCCATGTCTGTGGCTCTGCTATCAGTCTTCTTAATTCAGCCCTTCAGTTCTAGGCCAAAAATCTTACCGTGATCCACAACAGAGCTCTCATTTTCCCTTCCCCTGCTTTAAAGCTACTTCCACAGTATTTACAGATTTATCCACACTTTGACACCTGCTTCCTCTGCTTTATATTGAATGCTTTACACAAGTTTAGAATAATGCCATTTTATCCTTTTTTTTTTTTTTTGTCCAAAACAGACTTTCTAAACTTCACCAACCAGGTGAAGGAAACAAAGCACTACTTTGTTTCAGAAAGTGGAGATTCCCCCCAGAAATTTCAACACCTCACAGGTTTTCTTGAATGCAGAATTTCATTTTAAGGCTTGTGTAAATGCTTTTTGGCATCTACAACAGTAAGTCAAAGCCATTCAAAATGCTTACAACGGCAGCATTGTTTTTGCCAAATGCTAACATTCTCAGTATTATCAGAATATAATTGTTTTGATCTCTATCAGATCTCTCTCATGGCATCTAATCTTGTGCTTTACCTTATTTTTTCCTTCACTTTGTCCTTTCTCCAAGCCCCCAGAAATTAGAAAGCAAGGTCATCCCTTCACATACCCTATGTTAACCTTGTCTGCATTTTTGGTCCTTCGCTTGAAACCATTGAAATATGTAAATGGTATCCTCTCTGGTACAGCCTCAGTTCCACACTAGTATTTCAAGGATCTGTGGCATCAACTTGGCAGAAATGTTCAGATCACCTCTCATATTAAAAGAAGCAGAGTGCAGAAGTGAAGCATAGCCACATAAGGGAAATACAGGGAAACTGAAGTAGGGATCTGAAGTAAAAATATAGATGGTCCCCTGATGTACAAAACACCAAGGAAAAAGTTGCACTGCGCAAGACCATGCTATGTAACAAGCCATTGAGAAGTGTACAAGCCATTGAGAAGTTTAGGTTGGATATTAGGAGAACTTCTTTACTAAGAGGGTTGTTAGACATTGGAACAGGCTGCCCAGGGAAGTGGTGGAGTCACCACCCCTGGAGGTCTTGACGTTTAGATGTAGAGCTTAGGGATATGGTTTAGTGGAGGACTGTGTTAGGTCAGAGGTTGGACTCGGTGATCTTGAGGTCTCTTCCAACCTAGACAATTCTGTGAGCTCAGGGAGAGCGAGGGCAGCGGGGAGGCTGTGGGGACACAGTGACACGGGCGGGCATCCCCACCACACCGCACCCCGAAGCGAGACGAGGCGGGCACAAAATGGCGGCGCCTCCCCCGCCCCTCCTCGTTTCCACGGCAACCCCCCGCCGCCAGCCCGGGAGCGGGGCAGTTCTCGCGAGATGTCGGCGGGCCGGGGCGGTGGGCGCGGGGCGGGGCGGATTTGAAGGCGGCGGCGGGAGGCGCCGCGCGGGGCAGGTGGGTGCTGTGCGCGCGCGCCCCCTCCTCCGCGCCCCCTCCTCCGCGCCCCCCCCCCTTCCCGCCTTTCCCCGCGGGGCCGCGCGCGCGCTGCTGCCGTTGGGCGCTGTTTATCCCCCCCCCCCCCCCCCCCCTCCGTGCGCGCGCTCGCCAACGGCCGCAGGTGTGCCGTTGGCGGCAGGTGTGCCGTTGGGAGGGCGGGAAGGGGAAGGGGGGGGCGGCAGCCTCCGGGGGCCTCGCCCGCGGCTCTGCCTCAGCGAGGGCGGGGATGGGGGGGGGTGGAGGCGGGGCATGGCCGCGGCTCGCTGCCTGCTGACGCGGCGGTGGCGGTGCCTGGGCTCCCCGGGTGTTGGCCGTGTCAGGGCTCCCTCGGCAGCGGGGCTCGTGTATCCCCACAGCACGGGGGTTCAGTGTGCGTAAATGTGAGGGCTTAAAGCGTCAGCACCGCCATAAGCATGTGTAAGGGCGAAGGGTAAACCGTGAGGGGCTTAAATAGCGAAACCCTGCAGTTCCTACTGTGTTTTTTAATAAGAGGTACCAGATCAGCGTGCACAGCCTTCAGGATGAAAATCCAGCCTTAGGACTTAGCCCCAAACCCTCTCACTGGAAGGCTTGCTTCTTAAGTCTTCTCTGTGCTATCACCCCAGGCTCTGCATGAGCTGTTTGCTTGTAGGTAGTTATTTCCAAGTTCAACTACAATTTTTTAAGCCAGTTTGTCCCGAATGAGTATTTATTATACGTTCCTGGAGAACACTTGTAGACAGCTGTGCTTGGGTGCAGTTTCTTTTCTCCACTCTCCATCACTTACAAAGTATGCTTTTAGGAAGAGCAATTTTCTGGATTTGGCTTCTAATTAATGACTTATGCTTACAAAATGTTTCTGTGCCTTTGTAATCTCATGCTATCACGTCTCTCCCCACACCTGCTGATATCAGAGGGGAATAACTACCAGCACTTTGTTAGAACTGTAACATTAAATAAGTGTTTTGCTGTTTTTAACAGGACCCTTGGCTTCTGTGAAACTCTGAAAGTTATGTGGAATAAGTAGATAACTCAGACCTTTGTTTGGAATTTCTTCCAACAAGAAGGGAAACTTGTAGAAAATGACACCCGGGAAAGTTTTGCAACCTGTATTGAAAATGAAGGTGGATGAACTGTTTTTGTGCTGGTTTAGCCAGCCTGCGACGCAGCTGATATTAAAGGACTGCTTGAGAAGGATCAAGAATGAGGAGAAAACTGAGATCAGAAATGGAGATTCAGGAAACAGTAAAAATGAGAGGTTTGCTGCTACGAATTCTGACTCCAAGCAAAGCGTATTAGGAGATGTCAGACTACCTTTGTCTTTCAGCCCTCCTCAGCTTTCCACTACTCTTCCATTGTCAACTTCATCCAGCTCAAGGAAAGTTTCTAATGTTAAAGGAACACGTAGATCTTCAGGAACCAGAGTAGTAAGTCTGTTTCTTAGTTATTAGACCTATTTGTTGAAATTGAAGTGAATTTTGTGGTTGTGGCTTTGAGTTATACAAGCAATTAGTTCCTCCACAGGAGGTGTCTGGAAGCGAAGCAGCACCACAGAACATGAAATGTCAACGTTGGCATGTCATCAGTGCTCAGTGGGCTGAGCTTCTGAAACACTGTCTTGGCTCCTTGGAGTTCTGTTGCTTTTTATAAGTTGTACGTGCCTGACACAAACTGAGAAATGGATTGCTTTTATTTCCAATATTTTTTCTATCAATAAAATATTGCCCTGGTTCCTTAAAACAGCAGAATGGGAAGCACTGTAAGATGCTTGATCTGGTACAGCTGACTCATTTGGTATATCTACCCTAGTTTGAGCGGTAACTTCAAATAAGCAATACTGATCTGTCTTGCTGATAATGTACGTGTCCTCGTCACTCCAGTGGGTACAGCATATGTGAGGAAGGGTCAGGATAAGTGCTTCCTGCTTTCTGAAGGATTGTCCTGTGCAATAAGGATAAGGCTGGTATCTGTATTCCTGTGTTTCTGAAGTCATGAACAAACTACAAGTGGTAGAAAAGCTACAAATAACTTTTTTTTTTTTTTTTTACTTTTAGAAAGTGGTTTTCCATAATGCCTTTGTGAACAAATAATTTTAATAGCCAAAACTTGGATAGATGGGGCAGATAGCCTTGGCTAATAGGGTATCCTGCATGAAATGCATTTAATGTTTTATACTAAATATCTAATGTTTTATCAGATTATCAGACATAATAGTGTACAGAGATTTAGTTAGTTTAGTAAACAGATCACAGTTCCTGGTCATTTCTTCCTTCACTTAGTTTTGTGAGAAGTAACCAAAGTGTTGATGTTTCAAATACCATGCTTCCCATAAGAAGGCCTTCCACTGTAAATGCATTTGACCACAATTGTGAGTTCCCTGTGTTTGTTTGCACTGTTACTTTTACAAAATACTGCCTTGACTGCAAATATTCCTCTGTCTGATGATACCAGGCACTATTGTTAGTCCAGGACTCAAATTTGGCTCTGCTGAATCTGCATATTAACTAAGTAATTGTTTTGGTACTGCATGGTACACTCAGTGCTTCCGTTCTAAGAAGGTCTTGGTTTATAAAAGACAATGTCTTCTATGCAAGAATGGCATCCCTGTCCCCAGCCTGACGTATTTTTTTGTGGCTTGCAGTTCAGTTCATTCTAACTTGTGGGCCTCTTAAGAAATAGTAAAAAAAAAAAAAAAAAAAAAAAAAAAAAAAAAAAAAAAAAAACACACCACAGGATAGAAAGTGTGATGACTGATGAAACTAAGCATTGCATGTATGATCTGCCTTGTATCAAAGGAGTTGTTAACAGAGGCGTGCTGTTTCTGCTGTAGTGCTATAAATTCCAGTTACTTAATAATACTGGCAAGTAGTAAGTGGTTGTTGCTCTCAGCCAGTCTCCATACCTTCCTGCCTGACTCCGTCCACTAGCCAAACCCTCTCATGTCCCAGGCAAGCCATCTCAGGTTGGTATGGGTAGAGCAGTCACAGCTGGAGAAGATTAAGAGTGTTGGTTAATATTCTGTTATTGGTGTCTGTTGTGTGCATATACCTGTATTTTTACCCACTGGCATAACAATATGACAGTTTTGTGCTAAAACATTTAATCTGAAGTGTTACCTTTATTTTTTTTTAAATATTAATTTTCAAATCTAGTTCAACCTGGAGTACTCACTTCTTAGATTCAAGACATCACAGAGTCCAAAATTTGTCAGATTGCCTTTATAATAATAGAGCTGTATTTTATGCATAATCACTATCCAGACTACAAAGCATGACAATTGATTTACACTTTCCTTTATGTTCATACCCTCGTATTTTCTGTTCTAGTGAATTGTAGGTAGTTAGCAGATGCTCGGTCTACTCCTGCATCAGATAAGTGAGCAAAGGACGAGTTTCCATTACATGCCACTGTTACATGATGTATTCCATCACTAATTTGTTTATTCTAATTTCTCTTTGCGTATGTTGATTGCTTTAAGTAGGTACCATAAAGAAGAAATAAGAAATTCATGAAGGTGTGACAGTTGCTTAATTGGAATCACTTGTATAGTGCTGAGAAGCAAACTAGATGGGTAGGTTGGTGGTTTTTTCATCCAAAGTGTTGTATGGAGGGAAGTTTCTATGCGATAAGAAACTTACTTGTGACTTTATTCAGCTGAACTGAAGCATCATGCAAAAGGTTCGTAATCTTCGAAATGTAAATTTTATTTGGAATAAGCACCAGCTCTTAAGAAATCCCAAGAGCTGCATAATTGCACATTCTATTGTGACAGTGAGTTTTCTCACAGAAAGCAAAATATACCCCTTTTCCTTCTCATGCAGTCATAAATTACCCATTCAGTGTCAAAAGTGATGCATCTGGCTTTGTGCACTTCACCATTGTTCATAAACTGAGCCACAGTATTTTTACCTACTTCATTTGAGTTTAAGCTTGAGGTCCATGGCATTCTTATGCTTCTATAAGTGGAAAACAATGTTTTGAATAACTTTTTTTAAGAAGAAAGCTTGTACTGTAGCTCTAGTGACCGAGACTTAAACTCTAAGGAACAGTTCTAAAAAATGCTTAATAATAATAATTTGCTTAACTCTGTGTGCCCAAGAGTGACATTTGGAAAGGGCTTCTACATCCAGTCATAAAGAGCTGGAGGATGATTTTCTTTAGGACTATAGAAGTCAACATAGGCATCATCTGTATACAGTAAGAAAATCTTTAACAAAGTATTCCTGTAATGGAGTGTATATGTTGTAAATTTGTTTTAGTAGGATACTTTTTCGGTATCATTGAGCTGAATCACTGCATTTAATTATGGGTAAGGCTGCTGTACAACTTCTGCTGTCTCTGGGAATGTTCCTATTGGAACTTTTCCGAAGGACATCAGGCAGTAAAGCTGGTAACAGCAAGCTGACATCCACAGGTCATTACTAAGTAGTAAGTAACTGTGTAGGAAACGCCATTTTCATAATACAAGTTTGTTTTTAGAAAGCCAAGTATTGTAGAATGCTTTCTTGGAACACCAGTCTTGAAATGCATACAGAATTCAACCATGAAAATTCATTTGAGAGTGTGTTTTGATGTGGGTGAAAACGAAACAGTGTTTGTATAGATGCTTTTGGTTAATTTTCCCTTAGGGAAGGTTCTTTGCCTTTGCTTGTATGATGTCACTCAGGGAGGTCAGTGTCTGTCTTGTGTCTGTTGCACAAGTAACTTGTCTACAAGCACAGTAACTGCAAAGTTCTGGTGAACTTCATTATGTGAGGTAAAGTGCTTGCTAGCACTCAATATTCTTCAAGGAGATTTGTGACTTTTTTTATATGCTAAATGTATTAAAATAGCAAGAAACCAGAGGCATAGATAAACTTCTACAATTGTATTTAAAAACAGCATACTATAAAATAGTCAAGAAATTCTAGAGCTGTAACTTTGAAACTTGAGGAATTGTTGCTGTAGCTTTCTTCTAACCCTTATCACTACTGTACATGGGTTTAACAGTGTTTCTGGCACTCTAAATTATCTTAAACATATGGAGAATACACAATTGTACACTGTTCATCACACTGTCAAAAATGCCAGGCCTCAAGGCCTAAAAGATGCCGCAGGCAAAATGTTTAATCCAAACCAGCTGGTGTGCTAGGCATCTGGGGAAACAATTCACAGAATTCCCTATGGGCATTTTGGAAGGGAGGGGAGTTGCAGACAGAATGTGATATGATCTGACGAAGTTCAAAGTTATTTTCCATTTCTCTGCAGGGTCAATCTTTAATATAAAGATACTTCTTAGGTTGGTTTCTGTATATCCTTTTCTTGAAAAGCAAACTGTTCCTGCTCGTTATACTATGACAATTATTAAAACTCATTGTCTTGTATTTCTCTAATTTGTAATTTTCCCTACTGCTGTACTATATTGCAGTATAGCTTTATTCATCACTGCCATTCTTGAAGGATTTCAGTTTCCAGTTAGTCGATTCAAATGGAGTGGTACTACTAGAATCCATTTTAGTTTAAAGGGAGACTAAAATGAAACCATTTACCATTAAGACAAAGGTTTAAGCATAACAGCACTAATAATTGCTTATTGGAACAACTGAACTGATGGCTTGAGTTAAGGGATGGGTAGCAAGGCTTAGATCTGCATCCTTTAGATCAGTCTCTGTGTTCTCCAGGTGGGCTGTAATGTTTTTGGGGAACCTCCTTTTGTTAACAAGGAGAGAAACTGTTCATAAAATACTAGAAAAGTAAGAGGAATGAGCTTTCAAATCCAGAGAGGTTTTCACTTTGGTCATTATTAAACAGGATTAAACTTGGTCAGTCTTGGCATTTCAAGTGTCTTGTTTTGCATGTTGCCTGCATCAGAATTGCTACCTCGTGCACCTTAACACTCGAAGCAGTGTTAAGTACAGCCTGGGAAACACTAGCTGCATTGGGATTGCATGGCAAACTAGGTTAGACCGTACTCAGTCTTACGTAACGTGTACTTCCGAACTCCACATTGAGCAAAGCTAGTGTTAGTGGTGCTGTCTCCCATCACTAGGTTGGGAGGGTGGCAGACTTGGCTTCCAACTCAAGCCTGTGACTTAAAAGCAGACTGTAAATAACCTGGTATCAAGCTGATGTACTTTTAGGATGATAACAAGGCAATATGACAGATGTCAGCACTAACGTGTTCACAGTAAAGGTCCTTCTATGGTGCCAACAAAGGAAGGACAGCCAGAAGTTCATATAAAGGTCTGGAAGATTGTAACTATAGGTATTCCTAGAAAATCATTATTAGTTTCAACTGGGGTGAGATAATAATGGTCAACATAAACAGTACCAGTGGTATATCCTGTGTTATTCTTAAGCTTTGCTGTACTGAATAGCTTGGAACAGAAGAACCGTTATCCTGATTAGAGAACCAATTATTCATTTTATGTAAAAATGACAAACACTTATTCACTGTTACAGCCTTTTGGTAGTGTTCTTTATTATTGCTGTATATTGGACCCAGGGACATTAATATTATGCTTGGCAGTAATAGTATTTATTTTGTTTACACATTGTTCTTTGCTAGAAGAAATAGTAATGTCTTACAGTCCTCTTTCAAAGTGGCAGTTCCACATGAAAGAGGAGATATATCTATCCTATTGAGAACTCATAAATATTCCTTGTATGCTGCAACCATTTCTAAAGTTTTTGACACTTCTAGTGCTGAAAAACTGAATTTGGAACTATATGTGGCCTTCTTTAAATTTAAAATTCATGTGACTCCTGACACAGGACAAATGCAAATATTTAGTTAAAATTGATTATTCAGAGGCACTCTTTCCTGTAGGAGTAACTGTTGCTTAAAAGCAAATAAGCAAAAAAAACTTCATAGTTGCATGAGATCATTATATTCAGATATTTACAGTTACTTGTCTATTCCCAGTCTTTTGAAACATTTAAGCTAATTATAGATCTACATCAGTCATTGAAACAGTTCATTGTTTTAGCAGGTGAGCAGTCTTGGAGGAAATTAGATCTTGATATAATGAAGACAGCTTTTTTTTTTTTTCTTGCCTCAAAGATGCAAGAGGATCCACAGCTGAGAACCCATCTTGGATTTTTGAGAACCTCTCCTTCACATGCCCTACACTTAACTCTGTCAGCAAGAAATGATCTTCAGGCCAAAAGTATGTGTGGGCTTACTTCAGTACAAAACAATGTGGTTCATCCAGTGAACTAGTTTGTCTGTTGTTGGACATAGTAAATGGCTGCACAGAAATTTTCAGCAAGCAGTGCTACAGGAAGAATCTCTAAAATTCCAGTGGTAATATCATGGTTCTGTCTTTCAAAAGTAGAGGCTTTGCACACAACTGTTTTGAACTAAATGAAAATTAGGCAATTTAAGTAGCTTAATTGGAGAAGATACCAGTTAAGCTCATTTGTTGTTTTGTACGGTCCACAACAAGTGGGTACCAAATTTAATGTTTTAACTGTGTCACAATATACAAAATAACTACTTTTTGTTGTTGGGTTGAAGTATTGTGTTCTCATCTTCAAGTTAACCAGATGGTACTAGTGTACTGGTGGTTAAGATTAGTTTGTATTCTGTCAACAACAGATACAATTTGAAGTTATTTCACAGAAAGCTAACCAGTGATCAAGTGGTGTGTTCATAAGTATGTGCTGGTACTTCATGTTAGATGTGCCTCTTTCCCACAGCAATCACTATTCCATATTAATAGTAGGTAGAAACTTGAGTCACCCGTGTACCATCTCTTGACCACGGGTACTAGCAGTGATAACTGGCTCTTAGGGCTGCTGAGGTAGTGCTTAAATAACCTTTTGCATACTGTTTCTATTAGGTTCTATAGTTTCTATTTCATATGAAACAAGCCTTATGTATTTGTTCTGTGCAGATCTTACTAGAAACTTCTACGTGTTTCAGGCAACAAATAAGATGTGTTGGAAGATTACAAGGAGACTTCCACAGCATTTATAGAAATAGATGAGAAAGGAGAATGCAAAGAAAGAAGTTCTCAGTGGGTGAAGAAGGGAAACAGCAAAATTATCAATAAAATGCAGCTGTAAATATGCCCAGCATGAACAGTCTTCATCTAGGGCTTCCTAAACAAAACAAGGCTTGTAGAGCTTACGAAACTGCTTGACTTGATCTGTTTTTAAAATTCGTCAGAATCAGGAGAACAGTTTCTAAACAATTTTATTCCTATAGAAGCTAGATCTGTATTGGTAATCAGCTGATCTAGATTTGGTAAACAATTCTACTAGATATATTGGATATAGTGAACAGTCTTTATTCTTGTGGAGTATCTCATTGACTCATATATCAAGCAAATTTTGAAATTAAATAATGTTGAAGGTACTCAGTAGACTAGGTTTTTCTTACTTCAGTCTAACATTAGTATTCATAAATAGTCTTCATTTGCATCAAACACCTTTCTAAAGTTTTCAGTTAAAACTGTAGATTTGGAACAGAGATCACCTTTATCATTGCCTTATTTGCTGTTAACATACTGAAGGGCATCTCCTAAAGTATTGAACAGTGGCTTATTTATCAAGTAACAACTTAAGTGTAAGCTAGACTGCTTGAAAAATATTTGTACCTTACAGCAAGTCACTCAATGATCTCTCAAGCATATGCAGTAAGCTGTCCTGCAGCTGTCACTGACTCAAAATTATGGTCTTGTG
The DNA here is from genome assembly GCF_964035555.1 of Netta rufina. Classification (NCBI taxonomy): domain Eukaryota; kingdom Metazoa; phylum Chordata; class Aves; order Anseriformes; family Anatidae; genus Netta; species Netta rufina. The sequence continues at coordinate 70,874,173 of NC_140123.1, read as the reverse complement.
ATTTCAGGGACTAAATTACATGAGGTGTTCGCTTATGATGCCCAAATTAAAGTAGCTGTTGTACACCAATCATTTTAGTTTTGGAAATAATGAAATTCTAAGCTGTGTGTTTCTGAAGGGATTCGTTGAAAATTCAGTTCATGTAAAAGTGGTAAGTACTGAACAGTTGGTCCTATGTTTAAATAAATTGCTGGGGGGCAATCTAAGAACATGAATGACAATGTTTTATATACCAGATTACTTTGTCAACTTCTAAATTAAGGTGATACAAGGTAAATAATACCAACCTGGAAACAAGTAAATATCCAAATATCTGTGTGAGTTTGAAAAGTTGCATAATGCATAAATTAGGCTCCATTATAAAAGTACCTGTCTCCTGTAGGAAAGTCTAAGTGTCATTCGTAATCAGCTTGAACTGACACTTCATTTCAATGTGTTCTGCTACGCACAGGCATACCTTGATAAGCTCCAAATGCACAAACGGTGGCTTCCTCTGTGGATACACTTCATTAGCGTCATGGTTAATCTAAAAACAGCGTTCTATAATGGCAGGTGTAGCTTTAATTTGTATGAGCCAAAATAAATATTTTTATTGTATCTATCTGTTTAACAGCCACCTCAGTAGCATCAGTTTGGGTGCAGCTTTTTCCATGGTCTAATGAACAGGTTCATCTGAAGATCACAAATAGTAAAGAGGTTTCACCTGTAAAGACCATTCCAGCAACCTGTTTCCATCAGAACTCTGTTTATGCTATACAGAAATAAATAAAATGTGAACTGAATCTTTTCCTAAGATGGCAGACAACGTGAGAATTGTTCTGAACGGGGTACTTTACTATCCTTTAACTGCCAGGCTTCAGTTTTATAGTATCTCGTGTTGACGCTTGCTGAAGTTAGTCTGCCAGATGCAGTTAGCAATCTAAAAAGGCTTGTGCTATGTCTTTGGAGTCCAGGCAGTGTAATCATAGCAAGGTGACATGTATCTTATCTTGCTTCTAATCTGATAACAGCCCGTGGCGTGGTGTACATACATGGCATTCTTCTCATAATGCGCAGAGAATCTGATCAGCCCATCCTTCCTGAGCTATCAACATATATCTTCCATCTAATTGGTGTCTTGCTGTTCACTGTCTTACCTCCTAAAAACTTGGGATTCTCCCAGTAACTCTGGAAAGAACCTCCAGGCATTGTTTTGTCTACTCCAAGAGTACTGGAAAAATTAAATCATTAGAAAAGACATACACAATGTCTGAATGTTCCGTGGTGGAGGCACTGCATCCTTCAAGAAAAAAAAAAAAACTTGATTCCTTCTGTGGTCTGTACTTTGTAGACTGTCTCCCTTGGGTTTTGTCAGACTACTGCTGGACAAGCTGTTTGGGCTCTGGATCTTAGAGGCGACCCACTCACAGGGGAGTTAGGGATGGATAATAATGCTGTGTCATTCTGTTCATCTCACAAGTACATCATCTTGTTGGGATCTCTTCAAAGCAGTTTGAAATGGGAAGGTCTTAGTAAGAAGCAAGTTAAATAAGTATCTGAAGAACTGGGAAAACTGCATGTCTGGGATGCTATTAAATCCCTTTCCTTATCCATCAGTATAAGAACAGATAAGTTTCAACTTTGTGCATCCTTATTTCATACGACCATAGGTTTTAGTCAATGAAAATAAAAATATTTGTGAATTCAATATTGAAAAATCATTATCAATAGGTTCTCCCCACCCCTGAATGGGTCAGCTTGTCAATAAGTATTAATGTGCTTAGGTTGCTTAGGCAGGATCAAAAAGCAGAATGTTCTTTGCGGCTTTCTATTTATTCTTGGAGGTTCCCATTCTCTAAAAAGGTCATGTTTTACAGGACCCATCCTACTAAAATTTGAGATAATTAAATCTTGCTATGAAATGCATTCTCCTGAGAAGAGAATGTTTTGTTTATTGGTCATAATAATGGAAAATAACACACTGACAACTGAGGCTTTAGTCCATTCCTATAAAGAAGCTTTTTCCTTCCAAAGGCCTTTCTGAAGACTTGAAGGGTAATTTTAGATTTCTGTCCAAGTATTGTCATTCCTCATTTATTCAGACTTTGTCAGTGGAAGTTGCTGTGTACAGTGTTAAATAGAGCAGTACTGCTGATGCTAGGGAGCCTGCCTAAGCTGTGTTTTCTCTCTTTGGTCATAATACCAGTCTGACTGAAATGGACATCATCCTTTTAATCTTTCCCCTTATTTCTCACTTTGCACCTTAAGAGCTGCTGATACAGTAATGGTCCATAGGCTAACACTGGCTTGCAGGGTTAAAGATCTCCAGGTTAGTGTAAATAGTGTATCTGCCCAACCAGTGTTATGTTTGCTCAATGTCACTTGCATCTCCTGTTGTGCAGTAAGTTTTTTGTGGAAATCTAGACTTGCTGGACACTCAGTTGGACTGTGGAGCTTTGGAGTAAGGAATAGGGAACCAAGTAATGATCGATTAAATATGCCTCATTTGCATAAATTAAATATCTAGTTGCAACATCTCTCAGTATATCAAAGGCCAGATAAAGACTATCAAGAGTTATTTCTAGATTAGATAATATTAAATAATGGTGATATTCTAGTTACAATCTTTGTTGAAGATGAGGTGGGCAACTCATCCTTTTAGGGCTTTTTGTATTGTCTGCTTGTTTCTCTGGTCTAGCAAAGAACTGCTGCTTCCATTTGTCATCCTTCTGGTATATTTCTCACTTCTCATTTATTTATTTTTCTTGCCTTATAGTATTGCTGCTAAATATTGCTGCTATTTTGCTTAGCAGCTTTAGCTGATTAACTTTTTTGTATATCTTCTTGAGCTATTTGCTAATAGTGCTTTTTCTACTTAAAACATCTGAAATATATCCTTTGTACAAAGTTAGTCATGCTAACTTATATCTCTTCAATGTACTCAGAAATATGTTACCTTGCCTTAGTTATCTTCTCCTAACTGCTCTTCTCTGCCCCTCACTAGTCAGTTCCTTTTGGGAAGTTGTATGTGTTCTCTGCTGTGGAGATAAGGCAGAGTGTGTGTTCTGGGTTAAGGGGAAAGCTAATTTCTGCAGCATTGCAGGCTGAAGGATTCAATTATAATGCACATTGTAGCCATTGAGTTTACTCACGCAGCCTTAAAGTGCGTGAGGCCAAATGGGCCTTCTGTCACCGTGGTTCTCGCGTGATTGGGTTGAAGTCTGGAACACAGGTTTTGTATGGCTGAATGCAGTTTGTTACATATTGAGCTCCTTATTTTCTTGGAAGCTTCCTGTAATGTTTGGATGCTTTTTTTTTTTTTTTTTTGTATGATTTAAGGCCAGTTTCTGATAATCTCCTAAGACTTTAGAAGATTAGTCAGTATATGCTTTTCACTGAGAAGAAAATATAGAAAAAACTGCATTTTGTAGACAAGTGTTTCAGTTTTTCTGAGTTATGCTTCAGGTTTCTATTTCTTCTCTATTCCCCAAAACAGAGTAAGTAAGATTTGTCCAACCTGAATACTTCTGTGTTGCAGCCGCATAAGTATTACACTACATGTTCAGACCACTGCTAAAGTGGTGAACTCTTTAACCACAGTCCTTTGAGTCAGATCCATTCATAGTGTGTATCTTTAGCTTTGGAAGGAAGCTCTGAGCATGCATCTTCCCTTCTGTTTATCTAGCTAATAATAAGCTGCCAGGATACTTGAACAGCTTCGTGGCTGGCATCCAGCCCTTCACCCAGGAAAGGATTTTGCCTTAGCTTTCACTGGAGAGAATGCAGAGTTAGGGTGAATGTAACACTACACCTGAACATTCCTGGTTCAATCTAGATGGAAGCTGACTTTCCCTTTCTCCTGTGACTAATTCATGACTGAAAAAGGGAAAACTGATCTTAAGGGGCTCTTGACCACATGTCTTCAGTAATGCTTATACCTGCTTAAATGTGGCAGTACAGAACCTTTTAGTGTTCAGATGGTGTAAAGGAAGTGAGAGCTGCCACTGTATTTACCTCTCAGCGCATTGCAATTAAATGTTTACTTGCATGTAGATTCTTCACATATTGCAGCCTGTCTGCTTTCAGAAACTATACTGCATGCAGGTACATAACTACTAGGTTTGAAACCAGGCTAGTGACAGTAGGGCTAGAACAACATTAAGCTAGCAGTGGGATTGATGTACCATCTACTGGGCTGTGAAGTGGTATTAAACCAATGAAACAGAACATCCAAAATATTGAATGCAATATATTAGTAACTGGTGACAGACTCAGAGCTTCATTTGAAAAATGGAGTGAAATTCACAGCTCTTCAAAGTGCAGTTCAGAACAACAATTTCTTACTGAGGTTCCTTCAGCAGGTTCAGGTGAACAGGAGCTCCAGTCCTTCAGCCTCACTCTCCTTGTGGCAGCCAGTCATCTTAATGACATACTGTGGCCACCTCGACCAAGACCGTGATTGTACTAGTGAACTGGAGTGCATTACCTTGTGAGAAGGGATGAAAACAGAGCAATTTATGTAAGCAGATACCTTTCCTTACATATTTTCCTTCTCTGAAGGAAGGCCTTTTTTCCCTAACCTGAAATGCAATCTGCCTTGCCTGTGTGCAATACAACCTTCCTGACCTTCCCCAAACATCTTAGTCTGGAATTGGCATCTGCTGCCCAAGTAGGATTCTTCTACTCTAACACCTCAGTCCTTCGTCTCAAGTTCCAGGCGTGCTGCTGTTGTGCGCTGCATTCCCTGCTCCCCTCTGGCTTCCTTGTGGCCCAGGGTTACCACAGGTTGGTTGATTTGGTCTTCCTAAAAGGCAGCAAGTGACTGCCAGCTTTGTTCTGTGCAGGTTGACAGCCTCATCATGCCAACCATGTCTGACTCTTGCCTAGTCAACTCCTTACTTGCTCTACTTCTGAGATAAATAAATGTCTTCATAAGTTGCAATAACAAAGGAGGTGGGGAAAAACTAGATACTGACTTAAAACCAAGAGAACAGGCTTTCTGTCATCACTTACTTCCTAACAACATGTGTTAAAGTAAAAAGGATTTAATTAAGGCAAATCATGTTTCACTGGTACCTTTTCATAAATTCCCTTTTTCGAAATCTCGCAAGCTGTGTGTTGTGGAGTTTTTAATATATTGATATGACAGAATGGCTATGAGTAGACGGACGAGGCTAAAGATTATAGATAAACACGGTGGAGCTAAAATAATGCAGTCAAATAAGAAAACTTGAGCTTCATGGTGAAATAGTTGTTTCAGTGTTTCTTGGCTGCATACATTTTTATCTAATCAAGAAGGTTATTTAGAGCATGAGGGATGAAAACAAGAAGACTGGCCACATCTTCCTATTTATGCTATTAGTAACTACACCCGTGCATGACAGTTTAGAGGCATTAATCAGGCAACATAAAATATGCAACGTAAAATATCTTAAAGAATTTGGGGGGCTAAGAGTGTTATATTGCAAAAACTTCACCTGTTATCTTTTAATGTACATAAAAATGTAGAAGAGGAAGGACACAATGTTACTACCTTCCACAAAAGATTACCAAAAAAGATTATCAAATGTCTGTTTCTGGGAAGGAGATTGCTGTGGACCAAAAAGTACCCTTATTCCCCACAAAATGTATGTAAGATTCAGTAAACTTAAAATAGAGTAGAATGGTAGCTAACTCTAACTTTAGTGCTACTGAAATGGGATAGGCATGCAATCTAATACACGGATATTAAGTTCTATAAAAACTACTATTTAAGCAAGAAAAATGTATCCTGTCAATTTTGGGGGGATTTTGTTAAATCATTGATATTCCTGATGTATTTCTATGTGAAACTAGGTGAGCCACTCCATGGAAGTTTGCAGCTTTTTCTGTTGTCTTCATTTTTCCAATGTGATAGGATTCCTGCTAAAGGACTGGAGAGCTTAAAAGGAGTTTAATTGCTGCTCAGTAAGCCTTATCCTTTGGTGAGGTACTTAATTGAAGCTAGACAGTGAGTGTTTTGTGACAGAAGGAAAAGCTGAGGGGGGATGGGAGGAGGAGGAAGCTACGAAATGACCACGGCTGGCCTCTTCACATTCCTCTAGGGCTTGCTTTTTTAAAATTGGAAGCTGCTTTTATAGATGCTCCTCCAAACAGGTTTGTTTTTTTCCATACTATCCCATTTAGACTTTGGAATGCCTGTACGAAAGGGCAGGCCCCCAAAGTGACTTTCCAATCTGTTTTTGTGATTCCAGCCAAGTTCCCTTTAATGTATGGAGCAGACGAAGTTGAGCTGAGTCTCTTATAATATCACAGAACTCAGGCGCAGCTGCTGCTGCTTTAAGTGGCACTGTGTGATAATACAACAGCTCTGCTATTTACTGGGACTCAAGTGCCTGGACTGGCACAGAGACATTATATGAAATCCGAAAGCATGAGGATAAAGGAAATTTCTTTGCGGCAAGACCCTGATCTAAGAAAGGAGTTGGCATTGCTAGCTCGAGGATGTGATTTTGTTTTACCTTCTAGATTCAAGAAGAGACTGAAAGCTTTTCAGCAGGTCCAGGTTTGTCTTTCAGTTCTTATACAATTAAGTTATTGTATTCAGCTGTATGTTTACAACCGTGCAAATTTCAGGAAATACATGGCAGTTATTCCTCAACTAGCAGTATTTCACTAGGTTTCATGTATGTTTTCTGTATTTTAGAAGGTTGCACAGGTGCTTCTCTGCAAACAAAAAGACAGGAGAGCTTACCGAGTCATGTAGTATAGATGAAGTATGTTTGCACAGAGACATATGCAGTAGAAAGTTGGTGTGCCTATTGCCATTTGACTTTTTGGACAGTTTTCCTTAATCTGCATAGTCACAATCTGTGTATTTCCCCTGGGGGATTAATTTACATTTTACTAAAATCTACTGAAGTAGGATGTAACTTTAACTCAGAATATGTCAAAGTGCTTTTACTTGTCCATGATGATTCTGAATGCCTTTGCGTTGTTGTTCTTTTAGGCTTTTATTTGGATGAGATCAGTTGTTGCTACGTAGTTCATACATGTGCCTCTGCTGTTTTGCAACAGTGAGTTAAATCCACCATTTTAAAGTGAGCTCCTCATTGAGAATAGAAGCGTTTGAAATGCGTGGTTCATAGGAAAACTACTTATAAATGTTTCAAAGAGATTCTTTTGTGAGGGCAAAATCTTAAAACTGTTTTATTGGAGAAAGTCAGTATTTCCTCAACCAGCACCAAACTTTAAGTGTTTTGGTGGTATGTGAAAACATTCACTTTGTCCTTACCTCACCCTCACTTCTAACTCATGTACTAAAGGTGTATCAGTGACAGTATGTTTGACATTTTTTTACTTGTTTTTAATTAAGGAAAGTTTGGTAGTTGAACAAAAATTACATTATCTTAAGATTTCTTTTACTTTTCAAATCATTATAAATATAGCCAACCACTTAATTTTGTGTTCAGAGCACTAGTGTCCCTTCTGGGTGACCTTCAAGAGAGGGCAATGGAGCTGGAGCCCTGTGACCCTAAAAAAGTGTTAGCCATGTACCTGTTATATTTTTACTTCAAATTTATTTCAGCTGAGCTATATAAACAATGTTTGTGTCTTTGTGGAAAGACTAATTCAAATGCTGACCTATCAGGTTTATGCTGTTCAGAATAAACTTGTGAATGAAAGGATTTTTGAATTTTTTAATTCAAAAACTAGAAACAGCCAAAAAGGAAAATGTTATCTTTAATTACCCTGAAGTAGCAGTTAATATTTCTGAAACTCAGAGTATGAGGCGAGCTTAGTCTGGTCATGGCATCCCGCTGTAAACAAACACTATTATTACCTTGTGTGGTGCCCGTTAACTTGATCTGCCTTTCATCGAGTGATAGCTGGATCGCTTGCACTTGTACGAGGTTTTTTTGTGTTGAGCTAGAAAAGGTCTCAATATAGTATGGCAATGCGTATCTAAAAGCAACTAAATACTTTGGAAAATAGTTTGTCTAATGTATTTTTTCAGTTTTGATATTCTGCTGCCTGTTACCTTACAATGCAGAAAACGAACAATCAATTTTCACTTTCAACCAGATTTTCCCTTGGATAAATGGCAATTGTAGAATAACATGTTAAACCACTTAATTGTATTACAGACAAAACTGGGCAGAACAAACTCAATAGGAATATAAAACTAAAATCTGATGTCTTTGCTCAATCTGATATAAAGTATTTTATCTGGGGTTCCTTTATAAATGCTATTTTATTTCTACTATTTCTATGTGATTTTTAGAAGACCTTTATGAAAGTACCTTAAATATGCAAGTGTCAGTAACTATTGATATAGAAGAAGATGAATATTCTTTACCTTCATGCTAATGGTAATTTCAAGTTGTGCCTCATGGGCCAGGTGCATTTCAAAGAATATCTGTTTATATTTTACAACATAATCTCTGAAGAAATTTCATGTTGAAATGAAAGACTGCTTAAAGCTTTTGTAGAATAACTTGAAAACCTTTTCTCAGTTGCTGAGCTTCATTGCCATTGGAATTTACAGTCTTCTATACCACTGCAATATTTACTTTCAGACAGAACAGTTCTTGAAATTGATGTAAAATCAGAATGCTAAAATCAAGTGTAACTGAAGGCTGACCTGTTTTTCCATGCCTGTACTATACTTCTATAAGCGTTCATATCCGTGAAGTTTCTGTAAGATGTTAAACAAAAGTCAGATTCTTTTGAAGAAATGCAGTGCTGTAGGAGTTACTCTCCTGAAGTGAAACAACTAATGGTCATGGGTGGTGATGGCTCAACATCTGCTCTGACGTGGTTTGGAGTGACTGGGTCTTGCACAGTTTCTAAGAATTCTGAGGTGGTGTTTTTTGCATAGTGCCATGTGCATTTTCCATAGATAATCACCTGTCCTTTGGAATTGGCATTCAGTGGAGTGTAGCAAATCAAGCTGTACGGAAAAATCTTTCAATGGACGATCAGTAGTGAGGTGGGTAGGTTTGGTAAGTGGTGGAACAGGCTGCTTCTCCGCGGTTGCATTTATTGATAGAACTGAGCAAAATAGCTATTTCTGGAAAGACTTTATCAAAAATAAGATTAAAACAATACACAACTGTTGAAATGTTCTCTGTTATGGGGAACTGAATTTGGAACTGAACTTGAGTACATAATTTTGCACAGACCAAAGAATATTAATTAATCTCCTTGCATTAGTTGTAGGAAAGACCATTTTTAGGCAATTTTGTGTCTACAGAATATAGTGAGCTGGAAATGCAACACTTGAAGAGACACTGTATCCATCTTGCTCATCAGTTCTCTGAAACTTTTGAGGGAGAGGGAACTTATCACCATGTCAAATGGACTGCCAACAGCTGGTGACATCCCTACCTGTCAGAGCTGGAATGTAAGCAGCATCATTACCTAGGCTATTTGAGGAAAATATATCTGAAGTTGGAAACAAAATGGTAACAGAATAAAATAAATCTGTGTGCAGTGACATCCTTACACCCATGTAGCTTAGTGTTAGCAGAAAAACACCTATTTCCCTAGTTTAGCTTAGTCTCACACTGCTCACGTAAATTGGTTGAGTTCTAACACAAACTAGACTTCACTGAAGTCAAATTTGCACTGAATATGATTTAAAAATAAAGAAAAATTGCCCTAAATCTCAAACTCATCCCCTGAATTTCAGTGCCAGATCTATGTGCTGGTGTATTTTCTGATACTTGAACTGCATCGTACGTCTGTCTGCTGTTACTGCTTGGCGGTCCCTGTAGCTGTATGCGTCACACCTCAGTGTGGAAATGGCAAGCTACTGGTTCCATGACCACCTGTTAATGATACTAAATGCTGCTGCTTTCGCATGCTATTTATGTCAGCTGTATGTGAAATATTTCTTCAACTTCTCCACTGGGCCTCCCAAGATTAGCTTTCCTTCTGAGTGAAGTTAGGCGTGCGTTAGTGCCTCTTGATTGCTTTTGCACTCCTCTGTTACCAAAATGTTTTATAAACTCTAGTGACGCATTCAAGATGACAATGAACACCTGCAGCCTGTAGGTGTTAATGTGCACTGGGCTGATGTATGCTTCTGCTGTAGTGTACTGGTTCTTCCAGTGATGGAGTTAACATTGCCGTTTCTGAGGGAAAGTGGATTTTGAAAAGCTTAATTGAGGCAGTTGGTTTTACATCGGTAGTCAAGACGTAAGTTGTGTAGTAATTGGAGGTCTTCAGCAGGCCAGCTTTCCTAACAGGGTCAATTTTCTAATTTTATTTTGTTTGGAGATGAATTAATACCACAGAGGGAGACATGATATCTGCTTTTACACAACGTTATTCCCTTTTTAGGGGGGGAAATAAATTTGCAGGGTGGGGTGGAATGGAAGTGTCATTCTGAGTGTAGCTTATAGCTATGCTTGATGTTAGTTTGATGTAATGCCAACATTTAAGACAGAATGAGAGTATCTAAGCTGCCCACCGAGACTGGCTTGTTAAGGTGAGAGATTCCCCTAGACAGTCTGTCACTAATGGATTGCCAGGTCCTCAGCTCTAGCCATGCAGAGGAAGCCAGAAGCAAATAGTCAGTTTTCTGCCACTTGGGTGATGGGAGACTCCCTGTGCAAGCTTAAAATGTATTGGCTGCACTGTGACAGCAGCTTCTTCACCTGCTGGTGGCTGGTCATAAATTCATGCAAGTGTGTGCTGTTTCTGTAGCAAAGCCAATATGGTGCACGTTTGTTACAGCTCACTTGCACACATGATTTAAGAGTCTACACGTCAGTACCCTCTGCAGATAAGTCCTGACCAAACAATTCAGGTACCGGAGACTTCTGATTTACTCTTTTTCTTGCCTTTGGAATAAAAGGTTCACATGCCTTTTCTCTATTTTAACATACTTCTCTTACCTTTATAATCATTTACACTACCTAATACAGCAGGTGTGCTCTGACTGTCAACAATAGTACTTTGTATCCTAGAAAGCCTGAAACAGTTTGGCACATTTCTGTATTAAAGAAAATAGCCTTCAACTTCTTAAGGATCAGAGGAATGTGCAATTGTTTTCACAATTGTCCAAATCAGAATTTGCTGGGGCATTGCCAGACAAAAAGGTAACAGAATACTTACTACACTGATGACTCCACAGCTCAGTAACAAGGCTGAGCTGGCTGATATTTTTCTTGTTTGAGTGGATTTTTTTCTAAGCTCAATTGCCCTGAGTGACTGAAAGTTGTTTTGTTGCAAACATGGAAGGCTGCAGAGCTTACGAATTAAGTGGCTGTCTGTCTTAGCCCTGTTTGCTACTTCTGATGCTGAACTGATGGCCTGTCCTGACAAGGGCTGTTTTCCATAGACAAATGTTAGAATTGCCTGAGGTAACTGGCTGTCAGTTTTTCCCCATTAAAATGATGTTTAGGCAGTCATGACTCCTGTGCAGGTAGTGAGTCCCAGTGTGATCCACTGGCTGTGTACAATCACAATGATTATGTACTAGGAGGCTCTTACCAGCTAGTCTCCTGAAACAGAACGTGCTGGTAAGGAACAGGAATACGGATTTAACCTATGATCAAAGTATTTTCTGAGAAAGCTGCAGCTATATGCAAAACTGGGTGTATTACTGACGTGGATGCTTGTTTTGATATAGCTCATAAAATGGAGGCTGTCTGACAACAATTCCCAGGCAGTGACTAATATTTTGTACCCCTTCTGTCTCGGCACAAAACGTAGTAGATGTTGCCTTTCATGAGGTATTTTTTCTGAAGTTTACTTTTCCATTTTATAATCTGTACCATTTTCATTTCCTGAATTAGCAGGGGAAGCAAAAAGTATTTCCACTGGTCAGCAACAGCAAATGCTTAGAGGATCCTACCTCTGAAGGCTCTGGTAAAAGCTCTGTCAGCAAATAAAGCAAGTTACTTGTGGACATATAAGATACAAACTCCTCCTGGGCTCATGCTTTTTTTTTTTTTTGGGGGGGGGGGGGGGGGGGGGGGCGGGATGTAAAATGTAACTGCCTTTTTTTTTTTTTTTTTTTTTTTTTACCATTCCACCTGTACCCCACCCCAAGGGAATTCTGAATGAATCATGGAAATCATGGAACTGTTTCTAACTGCATAACTAGAAACTTAATGCAGGAGTTCTGTGTAATTAAAATGTGGGGGACAACTAAATATATGTAGCTGTATTTTAAGGTCTTTCTACGGCAATAATGCATGTGCAGTAGAGTACTTCAGTTCCCAGCAGGACTGCATTATTTGTCTGTTTCAGCTGTACCAGCTTGTAAGTTCATTGCATGCTGCTTTTTTACATGTGTGTGGGATACCGCTCATCTGTGGTGACATGCTTTTAGTTGAATGTATTTTTAATGTCAATGCAAAAGATGGTATGCATGGAATGTATCTTGTACTTTAAGTGGAACCCTTTTCTGGATACCACTACCTACCACCTCCTCCTACGTGAGAATTAACACACTATCCCAAATAGCTTTGTGTACATGGTCCAGACTTCTGCATGCTCTGCTCTGCAGAAATACTTAGACTTGAACATGGATTCAGTTCAGTGGCTTTCTTGTGGAGCTCACGTTGGATGCTTAAATGTGACTTTCTTAATTCAAAGGGGAAACGAATTACTCATAGCTCTTGTGACCATCAGAAAGTAAGTAGCTGAACTACCTGTTACTCTGCTGTCCTGACCCTGAAAATGACGGGAGGAATTTCCTTCAGGTAGCAAGCGACAAAATCTTTTTTCTTTCAAAATCAGAGGTTAGCAGACAGGCATTATTTCAGTGACAAAATAGACCTGATTCTAGCTTGTTAAGAAGCTAAATTTTCCAATATTAATTTATAAAACAAATGTAAACTGATATCTCTGCAACTCGATAGCCAGTGATATTCTAGGATCAATACTTTGCTGGTGATGTTGCTATTTGCTATTAAAGTGGACCACATTAGTAGTTCATTATAGCACCAAGTTCTACTGTATTTCTAGTGCAAAGTATTTGGGGGAAAAAAAAAAATCAACTCTTCTGAGCTTTCTATTTATAGATCAACCACCAGGTGATGAATCAGTGAGGGTTTTGCCTGACTTAGTGGACAGAAGAGAGATCAGACCAGTTAGGTTCACCAACTGCTTTGTTTCTAACTGGCAGTACCAGGGTCTGCACTCTGAACTGTTGACCTCTGACCACAGTGAGGCTGACAGAGTTGAACCAAACACCAAGAGAAAGGTTATCTATCCCTAGAGCTGTTTTTATGTTTGTAGCAAGAAAATTTATAAATAAATAAATAAATAAATTTAGGTCATGGAACTCTAGCTGTAATTCCATACTTCTGTGAGTAGCAGTGCAAGTCGAGGGTCTTCCTTAAACTTCATTTTACTGATTCCAGAAACGCCAGGGCATGTTAATTCTGCCAAAATGTGACCGTGCGATATACGGCTCGGTACCTAGAATAAAGTTGTTTTAAAATTGGGGATTATCATTGTCATTAAATGACAAGACCTTAGGCTCTTGTACAGAAACAGGCTTGAGAGTAAACTGCCAAGAACACGCGTAAGTCAGATAAGAATGATAGGTGGTGTGTGAAAATGAGACGAGGCATGATGTGGCACACCAGCAGGGGACACCCAACATAATTGTCTGGGCAGAATTTTAAGGCAAATACAGACTGCACTTCGGGGAGCTGCTGAACAGCTGCTCCCTTGTATCGATCGAAGTGATATGTATAAAATCAGAAACAGTGTACTTTAAAGTACTTTTTTCCTTCTAACAGTACATGGCTAGAACTTTGTGGAAAGCTGCATTCCTTTTCTCATTTCCTCCCACTCATTGTAGCACCAATTTTAAGTGACTACAGGCCAAACTGGATCAGAGAACTGATCTGAGTTAAGGCTGAAAGCAAAAGCAAGCCAGTTTAAAAACTATCAGGGTTAAAATTAATAGATGTTTATCTCTTACCGTGGAAAGGAAAGAAGAGCATGTATGATATAATTAGTTTCTATAGCACATCCAAAAACAGCTGCCAAATAATAACTGAAGGATAGGAAGCAACTGGGACTGAAAAAGCATGTGTTGCCAGAGGACTTGTGCGTGTATACCCTGGCACCTGTTTTTGGCATAGGTTCATTCTCTGTAGGTGTGTCTCTGAGCTTGACCACATGTCTTAACTTTCAGATTATGCTTGGCAAGATCAATCACAGTCTTAGCGTAGTTCTAAGGGTAATGTAAACTTATTTCAAACAGCACTGCCAGAATATTCCTCTAACCTTCTTCAGGTTATCACCAGAACCATGTTGCTTCTAAGTGGAGTCAACTGTGGGAGACTGGATGAGAATAAGTAGTTTCACACTGCTTTTCAGCTGCCTCGGTGACCTGGGGCAATTCCCCATGCTGCAGCACTGCCACTGGTACTGACGCAAAGGTCAGTAAACCCAAACAAGATACAGGAGTGGGGGAAGATGCAGGTGTACTTTGGTTTGGCTTGCCTTATGCTGTGCTGTGAAACTTCGTTAGTAAGCTTTCAGACTAAATTACTGTTTTCAAGCTATTTTTCAGGGTAATAACTAGATTTTACAGAAAGTCTGTCTGGAAAAATAATTTTGAAAGCTTTAAATTGTCAAAGGATACTCTTGTTAAGCATGTGAAGCCGAATGGGAAACGATGCAGTCAGTGAACTCTTGCAGTAATAAATCTGTCTTTCTTGTTTGGCTAGAAGGAAGATATCTAAGAGCTTACAGAGAACAAGGGAAAAACATCATTTCTTTGAATTAGATAATTGGAAATCTGAATGTCTGCCACAAGGTCAAGCAAGCTTATGTTAGAGAAGTTTTTCTTGGCTTGTCCTGAGGGTAGCTGTAAAATTAAGCTTGCTTACCTATTCTGAAGCAGATCTTTGAAAGAACTTTAACATGCCAAAACATTTGGGAGTTTGGAATAGATTTTCTAAAATAATATTTTTTTCCTTGCAGGTCGGTGAATCATTTTCTAGGTATTGGTAGCATGAATCTTTAACCTGGTGTTTTCAGGAGTTAGGTTTTATAAAAGTTACCATGCCACTTACTTATCTAGAGGAAGTGTTGACATTCGCTGTACAATCAAATAGATAGTAACTCAAAGCAGAAATATTTCTCAGACTTTATTGGTCAGACTTGAAAAAAGGGGAAGGCAGGAAGGCTGATTGGGTACTCCTTTTATACCTGCGTACTGGTCACGTTTTCTTAGATTCGCAAGTAACATGCACCTTTGATAGACAATAGGGCATAAAATTCAGTATAATCCTACAGAATGCAGTAATTAAATCTTTAAGTTTATTCTGCAATATTTCTTGTTTTGTTTAGAACTTTCAAGTTCACGTGCTAAACAGCATTTATGTCTCTTTACTACCACCCTACTGTCTCTCGGGTCTCCATTTTAACTTTTATTTTCTGTTGTAGCAGTTAAAGAAGGGAACTTCGTGCAGCATCTGGTTTTCCTGGTGGGTGACTCAAAGTATCTCTAAGTGGGTGTTTGCAGGGATGTTAGACTTTAAAGAACCAAATTGTATACCTCTGCAGAATAGCTTTTAGCTTATTACTCACTTTTATATTCCTAGGTAATATTTGCATAAAATGTGATATGCAAGAGCAGAGGACTCAGCCAGTGGAAGAACTAGAATCATTTATGCATAGCATGCTTGAAAAGTATTGCAACATTCTTCTGGTTTTTTTTGTTTGTTTGTTTGTTTTTGTTTTTTTTTTTTTTTTTGGTAACATCACTAGTTTAATAGTCAGGTGTTGAACCAAACATTTACCTGTTGGAGAGGGAAAAATATCTTTTTTTTTTTTTTTTTTTAGTACAAAATATTTTTTTCACTAGTTAATGCCACTTTGTTTGGAATTATGGTGTGCCACAATATAATGTGCTCTTGTACGTAAATGCAAAGTACAATTCTTGGAGGGAGGTCCTATTGTCTTGACCCTATTGTGTATATTCCATTGACTTTTCTAATCTGGAAGTCTTTATGGCAGCTTATGGTAAATAGTACAGCAAAAGCTGAATGCTGTCTCTGAAAACACATTTTGAATGTTTCCAGAGGAACTGGTATTACAGGTGTTAGTGTCTGTCAAATGTTTGAAAGCATAAAAGGTTTTACATGAACCTATCTTTTTCTGTAGTCAATGCAAATAACAGTTAAGTTCAATGAGTTTGTCCTAATCAGCAAAATATCTATAAAACACTACATTTATAAACATATTTACCTTGCTCATTTTTCCACAAAGTCCTTTTTAAGTGAGGTTTCACTCACTAGCCTTTGAATGTGAAGCCCATCTGTGAGGTTCTGTGCTTACCTGGAGATGGAAATAGACTTGACTGAGTGTACAGTGTTAAAATATCTGGGAGCAAATGCCCCCTTCCTTTGTGTTTCAGGAAGACATCCTGTCATTGGAGAACTCTTTCATTCATTAAGTGGGGAGAGGGAAAATCACCGTGGTGTTTTTAAAATGAGGTATCTTCATTTTTGTTTAGAACCAAGTTCACTGCTGAGTGTAACTCATCTGTTGGCAGATGTAAGAACGTAAAACAAGACTGAACCTCTCTCATTGGGATGAGGGGTGGGGAATCTGTGTTCCCCAGTCCAATTACTACCATATTGCTCTACTGTAGTTCTAATAATTTACTTTCCATCCGCTGGTAACAGTTGGTAAAGGGTCTAGAGAGCAGCAAAATAAAATAGAAAGCTGCCCTTTGAACAATGACCCCACTGGGATATACATTTCTGCTTCCTTTGTAAAAGTGAAGGCAAATACGTGTTGGATAACTGGACAATCCTTATCAGTTTGGAAATGAAAACTGATCATGTGTTAAGAGTTTTTAATGAATTCTTCATAGAGAAATCTAACAAACTTGTTGATGTTTCTATAAACAAGGAATTTTCAGGGAACCATCGCTTTCCATCTTTTAGCAAAAAACATAAACTACATTTGCAACTTACAATACAATTACAAGTCAAGGACTTTACATACAGGTATTGCAAAGGCCAGTGCACCATTCAGTCCTAACAGTTCAGCACGCATCTGCTTGGATGAGTTATTTACGAGCTCATACAGTCAACATTCCTAACTCCAAGTATGTTATTTTTTATGCCTTGCCAAGTTTCAGTGGAACTCATCTCTTACCAAGCAAGTTTCTTTGGGCAGTTTAGCTTGCCAGTACTAGACTAGTATTAAAGGGTTTAAGAAAATGTAGGTCAGTTTTTGTAAACGCTAAATTGACCACTGAAGTGGCATAGTTGTGTCAAAAGAGTAATGAACAGCTGTTGCAGACTTCCAATTCAAAGTTTTGCCACTAGCAGACTTCTGCCATTTCTTATTAAGGAAGAAATCCCATGGTTAGTTTTAATTCATTTTAGAAGAGCTTAATCTCCCACAATTACGCATTTTGACTGCCCTGAAAGAAGTTTGCTTTACCAGCTGTACAACACATGCCTCCACAGAAGGATCTAGCTGAAATTGTAGAGTGCAGTGGCACTCGGAGCCCGTCACACATCCCCTCATTAAAGTGCATACAGGAGAGGAGCCTCAGCTGTACTGGAGGCCTTTCAGTTGTCAGCAGAGTTGAAGCTGACAGAAGAGAAGAGAAGAATCCCTGGCCCTTCTTGGGAAGGCAAGGAGAGGGAGGAGGTTAATACTAACTCTGTAGTGCATTAGTTGGAGCTGCTCGTTTCGGATGACCAGTTTCTTTCTTTGATGCAGGCTTTTATCCCTGTGTTGACTGATGGTGACAGTGCAGTCTGATTGTCCAGCTGGAAGTTGCTTGTGGCCTTGAAGAAGCATCAGTGTGCTCAGAACGTCCCCATAGCAGATACGGTGGGAGAGCTGTGCTCTGAGCCGGCTGCTGGAGAGCACAGGGAACATTCAGGGTCACTTTGCATTGCACCCAAGATGGTATTCTCACTAGAGGCCTGTATGTAAGCACCAAATTAATCCATCAGAAGGGCAGGTCTTATATTTTCTGAAGCAAATGAAACATCTTTGGTTTTTTTCCTCTCACCCAATTTGAGGAACCAGCATGTAGAAACAGGTATCGTCCTTCATGATAAGGAGAAGGGTTTTGTCTTACAGTGAGTCTGTATTCTATACTTGAATTGAATACATTTACTGTTTTACAGATTAAATATTAGATGTTCTTATGCTAAGCATGCAGAATTCAACATGAGGCCTAAATGTAACACTTACCTTAGATATATATGTGAAGAAAATTGATTTTTCCTGTCTCCAGTTCTGAATCTGTTGCTTAGCTTCTTCCTCAGGATCACTATCTGGAACATCTTTATGACAGACAAAAAGATGAAAAATAAAAAGCCTCTATTGCATAACTCTTAAATAACACCAAGAAGAGCTACTCTAGTAGGTGTAACTTTACTACAGATCCTGAACTGAGATTTCCACAGGCGCTTAAGAACAACTTTTGACCTGGGCTAATGGAAATCATTTATTATGTACTCTGAGGTACCTGAAGTAAATGAGTAGTTTCTGAGAAGTAATCTTTGCAGTGAAATAGCTCTGTGGCTAGCATTCTCTTTCTCCTGGGACCTTTTCCAATACAGTTTTCCCTCTGACCCTACTTTTCCTTTTAAAAGAAATCTTTCCCTTTGATCTGAGGCTCAAAATTTTCTTAGCTCTTGATTTTGAAGAGCCATGTCTGTCTGTACTAGGTTTTTTTGAATAACTGTTTTACCTCATGTTACCTGAAATGTGAAGGGCACATCAGTGGTCTGTAATCGCCACCTGTCCTCCTCTCAGCTGGGGCCTCGCTCACCAGCATGTTAATGCCTGCTCCTCTGTGGTGAGTGGAGCAACTCGTGTGGGAGCAGCTGGCCAGGCAGTTGGGGAAAGGGGAAATAAGGTAACTTTGCTCTTTGCAACAAACATAAGACTTTGGTTCTGTTAAATAAAAGATCATTTGACTGCCAGTGCTCAAAAGCATGCTATAACTAGCATGCTTTTGTGTGGTACCAGCCTGAGGAGCAGGTCTTTGATCTGCCTAGGGTAACTGCTAGGGCCCTGCTAAAGTGCTGATGTGTAGCACTGGGTTTCTAGAACTAAACAAGGTATTAACCCAATTACATATGTTATTTGTAGTGCTGATGGTAATATTACTTTGAAGGTGAAAGTGTTGCTGTCTTTGTTCTTTCCCAAAGTTTTTGGAGTCTACAGGTGGAAGGGATTTTTGATACCCTGTGGCACTTCTCTTACAAACTGAGGCCTTGTTAACTGAGCCCCTAAACTAATGTTGAGGTGTCAGAAAATCTAATTTATAGGTTTCTTAGAAAATAATAGGCAGCAACTGACTCCAGGCATACGTTTCAAGGTAACTTTTTCCTCTAGGAAATAGGAGTTGTAACTCAGTTAAGGGATTTCTGCAGCTGGGAGCATGATCACTGGCTCAAAGTCAAGGAAGGGAAAGAAAGGTTAATTCAGGCTGGTTTAGCATGTGTAGTATTCCAGCAAAGGCTCCTAGATTGGAACCCAGAAAATTTAAAACTGCTCTCGGTTGGTACCTCTTTCTTTCACTGAGATGTGGAAGGGTCTCTGTACAGGCCCTTTGCAAGGTGGTAAGAAGTAAAATGAGGGTTCTTTGGTTTGTTGCTTTTTTCTTCAATCTCTGGTTGTTTTTTCTTCAACTCTGGTTGGAAATGAGATGTAATTCTGGATTTTGAGCATATTTACACTACAATAAGCCATCATATAGCATTAAACATTGTTTCTACATTTGGGTAGTGGCCTTGGGATGAAAGACTTCATGTTTAACCACCAACATTAAGTTGCCACAATTCTATTTTTGCCTTGCTTGCTATCTTGGTTTCTCTGTGTTATTGGACCTTTTTTTTTTTTTTTTTTTTTTTGACACTAAGTACAAGGTGAATTCGTCTTTACTTGGGCTAAATGTGTTTAAATAATTTCTCTTGTTACTGGTCATTGATTTTTCAGTAATGTGCTGTATCAGAAATTTCTTGAGAAACAAACTTCAAAGCACTCATGCCATAATTGTGTACAGTGTACAAAAAAAAAAAAAAAAAAAAACAACACTAATATTTCCTTTATGAAACTGAATGATTTTTAGGAACAAAAACACCAAGCACCTTCTCTGTAATTCTATTAACAGGATGGTAGTTCACAACAAAGCTGTCATGCTTATTTCAACAGTTTGAAGTTGTAAAACTAGAAATACTTCAAAAGCAGATTCTTTCATGACCTGTCTGTTAAACTAGAAGTTATGTTATGCTATCAGTTTCAGAAGAAAAAATTCAAGTATTTCAGAGGTCTCCAAGAAGCTGTCTGGTATATTAATCTTGAAGCTTGATAGGTTGAAGACTGAAATTGTTTTTATTAAATTTTAACATACCAGAAATCTTCCTAAATGACAGTTTTTGGAAATACTCATGAATTTTTCCAATGTGCTCTCATTCAGCCTGTCATCAGAAATCTTTTTGAAGGTGTGTTGTAACAGATAATACCAAGAGAATCAAGTCATCTGAGGATGCCTATTATATATGATTTCATTGTACCTGGCTGTCAACTGTATATTTATCTATTTAGGTTCAAGCGAAGAAAGAAGAAACTTTGCCACCATCGCTTAGTCAAACCATTCCAACTTTCTATTTTCCTCGAGGATGTCCTAAGGAAAAAGTGAATATAGATGCTGTGATTGCCAAAATTGAGAGAACTTTCTCTCAGTTTCCGAATGAGAGGGCAACTTTAGACGACATGGGGAAAGTTGCAAAGGTGAGAATTTGCTGGCTGGCTTCTTTCAATACTATATACCTATGGAAAGGAAAAAAGAATTGTGCTTTGTTTTCTTGCGTTATGGGTTTTCATTTCCAGCAAGGTAGTGCTAGTAAGACAGCATACCTGCTGATGTTGATAGCACAGTTATGAGTGGAAAGCTTTGCATTGTCTGTCTTAAAATTTATGTTATTCTTAGAAAATGTAACAAACCATAGAAAACAATGTGTTCTTTGTTGACCCATAGACGTAAGACAAAAGCCACTCTTGGTAAGCACTTTGATTTTTAGACCTCTACAAAATTAGTCACGTGGTGGAAAATGTTCCTGTCATTGGTATAAAATCTACAGAGTGCTGTTTTTCTTAAAGCAGTGTCATGAACATCCATTGTAAAGATGCTGAAACACAGAATCATTTGGTAATTTGAAATTATAACTCTTCAGTCAGTAGTGAAGAGTTAACGCAGAGTTACTGTAGAGTAGCAAAGTACTAGGCTTACAGAGCAGCTAAGATTATTTGTAAATCTTGTAATACATAATAAGCTAGTTAAATCAAACTTCAAAATTTCTAAGTAGTGCTTGAAATATCAGTGCAAGTCATGGTCTTGGTCATGAGTCTTAGGTTCTTATCCTTGTTCCTGTCACTTTGCATTTCAAGTCCAGGGCATAGAAGAATAGAAGCAGGCTCTTCTCCAGAGCAGGATTAGGGGTTGAGTTGCTCCTAGCCTACCTCACCAGAAGAGTTTAACTGCTAAGCTGAACAGTAGGATTCCCTCCTTCCACAGCTCCTTTCCAACTAGAAGGGGTGCTTCAGCAAGTGAGCTGGAAGGGTCCAGTCAGCTACAACTCAGTGATAAAAGGCAGCCTCCTGAAGGGTAGGGAAAAGCCTCTCAGGCTGAGCAGGGTATTTGTCAGAAACGCTTCTGTAAGTACTGGTTAAACTACTGCATGAGAAATAACTGTCCTTTTCTGCCAGTGACTGTGCACATCTTGTAATATTTAGTATTCTCTGAGATCCAAATGAGCTTCTCACAGATGTTGGCACATCTGACAACTCCATGGCATAGTCAGTGTCAGGCAAGAGAGCAGCACTTTGCAGTGAGGACTGAGGAAGCTTGGAGCAGACGCAGAAGCAGTGCTGTAGCTGTATGGGAGCACTCAAGGTGTGGAGGAGTACCTGCTGGTTACTGTGAAGTGCTGCTGGACAGGACAGGGCAGCCTGCTACCAAAAGTGGGAAAGATGTGCATGTATATGCGATGATGCAGATGACTTGAGCTATCCTCTGAGCCAGATAAATGTAAACTGGCTGTGGTCCAGAAGTTGTGTAACTGTTTGTGCTGCCTGGAGCTCAATTTAAACATATCCAGCCCAATAGCAAGGGCTCTGCTCAGCTGCTTGGAGGGTGGACAGACCAGACATGTGACTGCATTCTATTAGGAATGCTGCAAGTTGCTTTGTTTTTCTTTCCACTTCTGAATCTTGGCCTAAAGCAGTTGCTTTAAATTAGCTAGTTTGGAGGGTGTAGCTAGTTTCAGAAACAAAATAAAAATAAAATAAAATAAATCTGTGCTTACCATGGTTTCAGTAATGCTTCTAATCCCCTACAGATACATGCAATGTTACAAAAAGGTTTTTCCCATTATATTTCCTCAATGTTTTTCCTTAACACCTGTAAAACTTATTTTTTTGAAAGACTTATGAGGGAGTAACCCTCAGATAAGCAATCTCGTCAATGAATTGACTTGATGTATACTTTAATTATAGGCTTGTGAATGCCCACTTTACTGGAAAGGTCCTCTGTTTTATTGTGCTGGAGGAGAACGAACAGGATACGTGTCAGTTCATAAGTTTGTTGCAATGTGGAGGAAGTAAGTAGATCACTTTTTCAGAGAGATGGTATTTTTAAATGAAACATGGTAGTCTAAGTTCTGAATGAGTTTGTAAAGGGGAAGAAAACACTACCATAACCATTGTCAGTAAACTTTTACCTAGGACAACGTAAGTAGATCTTTCCTTTAAAACAAGCAAACAGCTCTATATTACACTTAAAGATTTTTAAATGCTTGTGATAAATGACTGGCTATTGATGGGAAAAGTGAAAACCACGGCACTAATTTACAGATGTCATTTCTGGACAAAATGCTTTATCTTTTTACTTTCTCTTTAGTTTCCTAGTTCTAACTTGAAAATGTCCCTTCATATAAGCAATTACTTTGAGTACCCCTCCTCAAATGTAAATGTACAAGACTATCGTGCTTTAACTTCCCTTAGAGTGAACTTTGCAATGTGTGATTAATTATCTTTTGAATTAAATGTTGTGGTTGCAGTTCTGTAAGACTTGTTCATGCTAATTTGTATGGGCATCCTAGGAGCAATTTTCTGTGTATGCTAGTAAATGCATATCTTTACATTTCAGAATACTTCAGACCTGCTATGATGATGCTGCAAAGTTTGTTCATCTTCTAATGAACCCTGGATGCAACTATTTGGTGCAAGAAGACTTCATTCCTTTTTTACAAGTAAATTGCAACTGAAACTAGTTCTAGAAAACAAAACAAAGTTATGAGCTTGCAGAGTTTTTTTTAGCTAAACATGCATTTTCATGGTCTTCATTAAAGTTTATTAATACTTCGTGTAGCTCACTTTGTGTTGTCCACTGAGTGCTAGTGACTTCTTTTAAAGTTAATCATTTTATGGCTGGTTATATATATATATATTTATATTTTTTTATATTTATATTTTTTTATATTTTTATATATCTGCAGTAAGACGTATGGATTTGAAATTGTTTGCAGGAGTAGCTTGTATTTTTAGAGTTTTTGGGATTTTGAAAAGCAGTTGAAGTTACTTATGTCAAGGAGGCCCTTTGGAGGGCAAAGGAAAAGTGGCCTGTAAATTCAAGACTTAATACAATTTCTCTCAAAGAGCAGCGAACAAATTTATAAAACCTGAATTGACTTTTAACGTGTTGTCAGACACAATTACAAGCTACAACAGTCAGTGTTTATCTGGCTAGTTTATTCAAAATCTGCCTATGTAAAATACAGGAAACCTTCAGGTTATATGGCTATTAAGAGATTATTTTATTCTTAAAGTCATCAGTGTTTACATGAAGCATGCTATAAATGAAGTTATTAATTATTCTAGTTAATTTGAACCCTCTTGCTTAAGGAAGGAGATATGCTAATCTGTGCTATTTATTTTATACAGTCACTAATGAATACTGTTCAGGATATTGTTATTCCTTTCTCTGTAGGATGTGGTGAATAGTCATCCTGGCCTATCATTTTTAAAAGAAGCATCTGAGTTTCATTCTCGGTACATTACCACGGTAAGTGTTTTTTATTTGGAAAATCTGTTCTTGTTAATTAAGTACAAAAATCAGAATGGTTAAAGTTAGTAAATAAGCATCTTTGTCCTTTGGAGGGAAAAAAAAAAGTTGAGTATGCTGTCAGTCTTAATTTCTACTTAACTAGAGGTATTACAAAGAAAATTGATTTATTTTAGCATTGTAGTAGAAAGTGGTGAACTTAATACTAGGAAGAGAAACACTGAATTGTAATAGTGTACAATAAGTTAATGAACATTGAACAAAGGATGTGCTGTTATCTTAGACTGACTTGATTGTGGGTTTAGACTGTACTCATTAGAATCCCACCCTTATTCTGCAATTAATTAAATGCAATTTTGAATGAAAAGTCTATATTAACATGATGATGTTCAGCATCAAGTAAAGTAATGTTAATACTGAAGCTGCTTACCATTTTTCTCTCCGGGGGTTTTTCTTTCTAGGCAGGTTTTTTTATACAAAAAAAAGCTCCATATCTTTCTTCATGCAGTTACATGACTGAAGTATTCTTTAGGTACACAAGGGAAAAATCAGTGACATTATATTTTCTTAGCTGTAGACTAGATACCCAATTCCACTGAAGTCTCAAAAGATGAAAACTCCACAAAATGACATTCCATTCATTCTGTGCACATGAAAACTAGTTGAACGAATATTCACCAACACAAACCATGTGGAGTTGGTCATATTTTATCCAGCTTATAGTTTTACCCAGACCTAAATGTGGAAGACTTTTTGAAGTGTTTGGTTTTGGTTCCTCCTATCCTTCCTATAGAGACTGCCAGCCTATCAAGTAGGTCCTGATGTATTAGTTTTTACTTTTTGTAATCATTACATGAGCTCCCGGAGCCTTCTTGCCAAATGTGACTAGAGGAAATGTTCTGCCTGTGAGAGTAGTTCTCTTGATTAATGGATTGTGGTTTGTATCAAAGCCTGCTCTGCTTAAAATCATGAAAGCTTGCTGAAGGAAGGAAAAAATCCTGCCACTTCCAGTTACTTTTCTTTGGATGAACAGCTTATTTGAGTAGGTTTGGGCCTAGCAATATTGAGTAAACCAGTGCTGGCAGCACTTTACTGACAACACTTAGTATAGTTTCAAGAGAAATCCACATTTAATCAAAATTCCAAAAAAGAAGCTAGTATTTTTTAATAATGTAGCAAGAATATTTGGAATGCCATTCTGCAGATAAAAAAATGGCAAGAGGACTCTGCTGTTATTTCTTGTCTTGTTTCAGGATGGAGTAACTGTTAGCGGTAAATTGACCTATACAGCCTTCTAAAACTCTGTCCTAGAAACTGTTACTAATATAGGTGACTCTTCTAGAAGATAAAGTAAGGCATTTTGGACCAGGTGATCCTGGAGGTCTTTTCCAACCTTTATGATTCTATGATTTTATGTATTCACCTGTGTTCAGAATGGCCTTAATCTTGCTACGTGAAGCTTTAAAGGGTGTTGTAAGCGTTGTAGTTGAATATTTTATCTCTGTTCATGCTAATTCCAGTTAGCAGTTAAATGGACCATTTTTTTGCATTTTTTTTGCAGTTTGTGTGTATATATATATGTGTGTGTGTGCATGTGTATGCATACATACGCTTCATAAATTTAGTGCAGCAGGTGTTTAAGTATTCTTCAACCATGGAAGCAACTGATTCTGTCTGCTAGGCAGTGATATCGGTTGGTTGGTCAGCCTAGTGGTAAGGTTAGGTGCACATGTTCAAGATAAAGCTGAATTACATTACAAACACTTGTCCTGACAAATGGGATACTACGTTTAGTCTGCAAGTATGTTGTATGTACATCTTAACTATGAATTCTTGAAATTGCAATCTCCACAGTTTCCTCTCCCTTATGACAAACCGTTGTGCAGCCTAGTAAGGAAGGCAATTCTCTGACAATTGGCTTGTACTCTGCTTCAATTCACTTTAGAAAACTGTCTTTTATGCCTGTTCCCAGTTGTCTCCAGCAAACATTCAATTTTGTTTTTATTTTTAGACCAGTTAAATGTATAACAGATGAGATAATGACATGCAGATGGATTAAGTTGCAAAGCTAAGGCAAAACCTTTTTAGAAAAAATTGCTTTGTAGTATAAGCCAAAAATGGGCCTTCCCTAAACTCACAATTAGAATTGAGCTAATTAAGTTTCAGAAGCAGGCTGGTCTATTCTCCTTTCTACATCTAGGGAGCCAGCTGTTCTTTTTCAAAGTGTGTGCTGCAGAGCTTACTGTATGCAACAGTTTAAGCTTTATTTTAAAGAATCATGAACAAAACTCTTCTGTTTGTACTTTAAAATTGTTGTTGTCTTTAAACTATTGGTATGCTTCAATTAAAACTTGAGGTAATGAAAAGGTCTTTAGTTTGAAAGAGGTTTTTATTGGGAGAGGAAGAAATTTCTAAAAATGTGGCCTTTCTTGGCTAATAACTACTGTTGTGAGTAAAATGCTGTGCATGCAACATTTAGTGCATTGCTAATCAGCAGGTATAATCCATTTCCAGTTAAGCAATTACGGTTGATAATATCTTAAATTTTTTTTGGTCTACTTTATTATTGATGAATGAATTATCTAGAATGTTTATCTGGTTGAATCCAGTATTCACCTCAAAAATGTTTTACTTAAAAACTAAGAGAAATTGTGTTTTAAAGGCTCATGTTTGTAAATTAAAGCTAAGCAGGTTATGCTAAATGCATGAGTTTACCAAAATGATCCACCAGTGAAACTGATTTAAGTAGAAGTGTTGGATACTTAACTGAATGAATTTGCTTCTGGTTCCAGTATCACTCTTGCCATAGAAAATAGTGTATTTCTTGCTAGCTTTTTGTTACTCAGTTAGAAATAATTTGTGCTATTTTTAGTAGTAGTGTCAGTTTTTTCCATCTAACTTTAAATAGAATGAAATGGGGGGGGAGGGATGCATTGTCTGTCCACCTGCAGGAAGTATTGTTCCTGTTAGGTGTTGGTTGGTTGTATTTGTGGACTTGAGAAGTCATGGCATCCATGTCCCCTTTTTGTTTGTCACTTCGTTTATGAAGTAAAATTTTCATAGCAAATATGGGTCTTATAAATCCAAAGCCATGAGATACATTAATGGGTTTATCAGATGATATCCTA
The DNA here is from genome assembly GCF_964035555.1 of Netta rufina. Taxonomy (NCBI): domain Eukaryota; kingdom Metazoa; phylum Chordata; class Aves; order Anseriformes; family Anatidae; genus Netta; species Netta rufina. The sequence goes on along the minus strand of NC_140123.1, from coordinate 70,846,999 downwards.
AAGTGTTAGAAGATTGGGAGGCAGTGAAATTGTCAACAGATGAATTCTGGATAGCTTGTGAATATTCTGCAGCTTCACTGTGTGGGGCATGGGTACTGCAGCATCAAAGTAAGAGTTACCTAGATTAGATATAGATGGAAGTAGCTTGGGAATATGACATGACATAAGAGAAGCATCAAAGTGCAAGTAATGGAAAGAACAGACTTCTAAGCCCTTCAGTTTTGGGGAAAGACGGAGTCCTGTAATGTAGCTAAGGTTTATCTTTGATCACAAATTTTTGGGAGGGTGCTTAGGTAGCATACTGAAGATCACCTCTTCGTTTTCTTTTTCTTACAGGTTATACAGAGAATATTTTATACAGTAAATAGGTCCTGGTCTGGGAAAATAACCTGTAATGAGCTCAGGAAAAGCAACTTTTTGCAGGTACACAATATCTAAAGCTTTGCAAGATGTTTCTACAAGTTTAAAAACTGTATTAACTAAATGTTTAAGGGAGTAATGTAAGAAGCATTTCTTCTTTTTGCAAAACTAGTGGGACTAAATTGCATTAACACGTATACAGGAGAGTATGTTTAAATGTCATCTTTTATCTAGACCTGTCTATGTGTAAATTTGATTAGCAGAAATCTGTCTTCGTTTTTCTATGGACATATTAGCTTTCAACCTTTTCTGTTAAGTCTTTGCTGTCATTCTGCATGGTGTGCCCTGTCTCTGAAGATAAAAACTTATCCATTGAAATATTGTTAGGTAATAGTAATTAGTTTGGTTATCAGAACTCAGATCACTCAGCAGCTGTCTTAGAAATTCTTTAATGTGTTCTACTTATCCTTCTGATAATAGAATGTGGCATTATTGGAAGAGGAAGCTGATATTAACCAGCTGACAGAGTACTTCTCATATGAACATTTCTACGTTATCTATTGCAAATTTTGGGAGCTGGACACAGACCATGACCTCTATATTGATCGGAAGGATTTAGCTCGACATAATGATCATGGTATGACAAATGAAGCATCTTTCTTTACATGTGTTAAATGACCTGTAAGCTTTCACCTGAGGAAGTGGTTAGCCACAAAGGACAGCGTTCATGAGTCTGTAGGTGTAGGTGATCCTGCTGACTCAGGAAATAAAGTAGGGCAAGTTATTTCTGATGCTATCTTGTGTCTAGCAATACCTAATCAGAGGAAAACCCTCAATTTGAATTCTGACTGTGGTGAAGAAGAGGAGGAGGAAATAAGTTTGAAAGTCTGTAGGCTTGACTGGGGAGAAGGGGAGACAAGAGGAAATGACATCAAGTTGTGCCGGGGAGGTTTAAATTGAATATTAGGAGAAATTTCTTCACTGAAAGAGTTGTCTTTACTGAAGGAGTTGTGAAATATTGGAACAGGCTGCCCAGGGAAGTAGTTGAGTTGCTATCCCTAGAGGTCTTCAAAAAATGTGTAGATGTAGTGCTTAGTGACATGGTTTAACAGTCAGCTTGGCAGTGCTAGTTAAAGGTTGGACCAGATGATCTCAGAGGTCTTTTCCAACCTAAATGATTCTGTTATTCTGTGATTCTTGCAAACATACGTTGTTGCTTTGCTTATTTTAAGGTTTTGTTGACTCAGCTGCAGGACATTTTGTTTTAATACCATTTAGTGGCTTTACCTCTTCTGCATTCACAACATACAATGACTTTGAGATCCTATAGTCTTGTATACTCGCACCTATTTTAAATATTCTTGTAGCTTTTATGGAACTGCTGTGTTTTCTTGTTCTGTTTGCTGTGTCCATTGTCATCTTTGTCCTCTTCAGGACTAGAAAGCCTACTTAAATGCTAAGTGACTAAGGAATATGATGCTGCATTAAAAAGGAACAAAAAGCATTCGGATAGCTTCTGAAAGCTTGCCTGCAGAAGTCTATACTTTAGCACACCAAGGAAGGGAAGCTTTTTTCATTTGAGAGGTTGCTTTAGTAGGTACAGTGTAAGAAAGCAAGCAGAACTGATATCAGGCCACAGGCAGTTTATTTTGCACTGTTTTTGTATCCTTTAAGCCTAGAAATATTGATTAAAGCTTAACAGTTGCTGTCTGATGAGACCTAGACTAAATAAGAGCATAAAATGGACCTGATACACGGATTTAGTCATAAAAGCTTCTATTTTTGTGTAAAAATCAAATCTACATTCATCAATCCCTTCCTTTCTTGTCACTGGTTTAAAATTAGATCAAACATGTGGAAAGAGCATGGAAAGAAAGTACTGAAGTATTTAGGTATTGTTGGAAAGACTGAGCAACTTCAGTGTTTCAAAACTAGATAGGAAGATAGCAGCATATGTCTGAAACAAATTGGCAATCCTACAGTTCTGCGGATAGATGTTAGTAGGGGCCAATATTCCTACTGAAATAATGTGGTGGTGGCATCTTCTAAAGTATATAAAACAGATGACCAGTTTGAATGGTTAACCACTTGGCTGAATTATCAGTATTTCTACAGTGTTGAAAAAGGAATTGAGAGCTAGAATAATCAGAAGTAATTCTGCTTCTATGAGAATAGGGTTGTATGCTGCTTTGAGTGCCTTCCACAAATTCCTCAAGTTGCTCTGCATGTCCCTTACAGGGGTAGTGTTCAGTTAAGACATGTATCTAAAAATCCCTGGAATTGTTTCAAAATAGAAATATGAATCACAACCATGTCAGAAATAGACCCATGTCAGAATCAACTAGGTATGCTCATTATGCATTAATATGCAATTCTGTTTTGGCCCTTTGCCAAAAGCAGGGTCACAAGCTAATGGTACTTGAAAACATTGTTTACTTGTCTTAGAACTAGTAAATGATGTTTTACTAATCAGCCAGTCATTACTTCTGTTATGCTACTATTTCTGTATCAAGTCTGAATTCAAAGCTGGTTGTTCGGCTCTAGCTTTGCTCTGGAGACTGTTAAGTCGTCCTTTCTGAGAGAACTCAAAGGGATTAATGAGTGCTAGAGTTGATCTTTCTTACAGGTGTGTGTTTATGTGAGGTTTCCAATAAACTCTTCAACTAGACAGTACAAAGCAAAAATAATTTGTACATAACTGACAGAACTTTAAACCCTTCTTTCACAGCAATATCAAGTAGAATGATAGAGAGGATCTTCTCAGGAGCAGTAACAAGGTAATTATTTTGTATACTGATCTAAATCCAATCTAATACTTATATGCTTGCTGGTTAAATTGTGTGTGATTATTCCCAGGATAAAATGACCTCATTTGAAACAGAACATTGAATTTCAGTACTTAATATTGTTGTTAAAACTTAAGAGTATTCATGGAATCTCTGGCTCAGTCCAAGATTGGATTTACTCTTTAATCTTTACTCTTCTTTCTTTATCCATATGAACACTCGTTTGCTATTATATAGCATAGCAGGGATGGGAATGAGGGAGGAAAAAATGTTGGCATTGTCTTTCTGTCCCTCTAACCTGTAGAATTTTCAAAGGGATTTGGGCTTTTTAACTACTACTAATAAAATGAACACTTGCATAACAAGTTTACAAAAATGAATCTATATGATATATGCAGCTAGAAAGTTACCAATAAACTGAAATAACAAAAGCTGAAATGAATGGTATAGACATTGGCAGGCGTGTCTACAGTTCATTCCATCACGAGTTTTTTGGGCAAGACAAAACATACATTGTATTTTTCTAGATATCATAAAGATAACAGCAATAAAAGGAATTTTTGGGGGAATGAAATATAACATGCCTATTAACTGCCTACCTGACTCTTTGCTAGAGAGGCTGACATTTGGGTGCTATGTTCTGTAGTATGAGTAGAAACAGATATAACTATGTTCTTGTCACATACACTTAATATTTTTTTCATTTCTATCTTTATACTTGTATTCCAACACTACTTCTAGCTGAGGAAGATAAGTAAAACTTTTGGTTCTTCTAGACAGAGTACTGTCCACCTTCTACTACCTTCCTCTTTAAATATCCATTGCAGTAGAAACAGAGCTCACAAGCTCCCTTATCCTGAGTGACCATAGGCACTGACATATTTCTTTCAAACAATGCATCTTTTGGGAGATAAATGTAGTTAATAGCACCAAGGGAAAATATTCCTTAATTCTAGTAAAACCTATCTGTTTTAAAATAAATTCTCCATATTTTTTCCCACATCGGCTGTCAAGAGGTAGAAAAGCACAAAAAGATGGAAAAATAAGCTATGCTGACTTTGTCTGGTTTTTGATATCTGAAGAAGACAAGAAGACACCAACTAGGTAAGAGTGAATTTGTTTTAGCAGAAATAGACTGGCTTTATTGGTTTTCCAGCCCTAAAAAGGGGAGATTTCTGTTGCTCAGATAGAACTTTAGAAGAGACTGAACTATAAAAATTGACTGGGGAAACTGGCTCAGTTGGTTGAATCATTGTTATTTTTTAGTGTTGTTCTATTGTTGCTGGTATAAAGATCTATTTCAGTGGTTTCTAACAAGCTAACTACATGTTATTATTCATATGTTGCTTGTTATTGACGACAACATAAAAGGAAACCACAGGTGTTTCTTGATGCCAGTGGCTTTGGGGAGCTATGCAGTTAGCACTAGCTATAGAACATTCGCAAACTTATTGCTTGATTTTATTGCATTATTGGCTTGTTCAATTTGAAAAAAGAACTTAGTTCTGATGCACAATTTAATTTTCCATTGGCTCCCTTGATTATTTTTTTTATGTAAAGCTATATGTTCTAGTCCTTTCCTTTTTTTACTACTCACAATTAAAGTGTGTTTTCAAATGCAAACGTTGTGTGGTAGGGCAACTACCAGAAGCTTTTATCACAATAGGTGTTTCTTGTCTAATGACTTCCTATGGTATTACAGAATGTAGTCTTAAGTTTTAAATCTGTAAGTAGCATAGCCTTTAAAACAAGCATCATAAATTCTTAAAACTGTTTGCGTAAACAGTTCTTTGTTATTAAATACATAATTTCAGCATTGAATACTGGTTTCGCTGCATGGATCTTGATGGGGATGGTGTTTTGTCTATGTATGAATTGGAGTACTTTTATGAAGAGCAGTGCCAAAAATTAGATAACATGGCCATAGAACCTTTGCCATTTGAAGACTGTTTGTGCCAGATGCTGGATCTCGTGAAGCCACAATATGAAGGTAATGAAATTCTTTTCCATTCTTTAACTTCTGCTTCTCTGGGCTAGGAGTTAGTGTTACCCCTAAGAGCAATCAGTTGGTTATACCAAGAATAAACCTTTATTTGGTGGTCGTCTCTAAAGCCTATTAGTGTTTATTAATTGAATGGTCTTCCAAGGACAGGCAGGCATTCATTTCCACACTAAAATTGAATACACAATATACTGCTTTAAAATTCCATGAAATCTTAAACGTGGCTATAAGCCCAAATTTGTCTCATATAAAATCTTTCCTGCTGCCTGAGGTGATGCCCTCAAGAAATGCTCCTGACTGTTCTGCTGACTTGCTGCTTACCTATTCCACAACTCAGTTAAATGAGATTCCTTCAGATCGAGCAATTTCTAAATGGTGTTTGTGTCTATAGATCATTATTATCAGACTTCTTTTAGGTTACAAGCCTAAACTCCCATTAGGAAATCAGTCCAAGATCATCTTAGACTCGATGATGTTGAGGTCTCTTCCAACCTAGAAATTCTGTGATTCTGTGAAATTCATGACAATGGTCTTAGAGGTAGCTGAATTTTAAACCATCCATAGTTGTTGGCCATTTTCTACATTCATTTGAACCTTCAATAGGCCTGCATTCTACTTTCCTGCATTTGACACGTGATCTTTAGCTGATCAAAACCCAGCCTACATTTTATGCCTGGAAAAAGGAAAAAAAAATATATATATATATAATGGAGCATGACACTTGTTTCTTAATTGCTGTTCTGTGCTGCTCTGTACTATAAGTTTTTTGAATGCTTTGGTAAACATATTATTGCAGTGTTAAAGTGACATCCTGCATGTTCATGGCCTCTACCTCTGCTGTTTCTGCTATTTGTCTTGAGTTTGATAAAACTGTTCTATCAGCAGTGGATTGGTCTTCAGGGACTTCTTGAACTCAGGACAACTGAGGTCAACCTGCATCTGAATTTAATGTCTGAACACTCCTTTATAGTTAACACTAATAATCCTTATTATGGCTAAGCTTTTTAATGTGAACTTCAGTGTGTAAAAGGACTTGGCTTATGCTCTAATTGCTATTCTTGTACAGAGCCTGCATTGCAACAAATGTAGAACTTGCATATTTGCACTTGAAGTGTTTGATAGGAATGATAACGTCTAACTCTTATACTATTGTCTGTTTTTTGTGGTAAAAGGAAATTGTTGAATGCTTATTCTTTTGTCTATCAAATATGTTGTGCTAGTGTCTCACACTTATGCACTTTTGTAGATGAAGCACTGAGTTGCCTACTTGAATTTCAAGTATCACTTCAATAGTGTGTAAAAGGGTGGCTCTGTTTACCATTCATAAAATTATGGCTAGTGTATAAAAATATGTAGTCTTGCCTATTGCCCACCTTCTTTCCAGTATTAAGAACATTTAATTACAGGAAACTTAGCTCTGTTGAAAAAAAGACACTTATCTTTTATGGAGGTAAATTTCACATGCCAAAGGAACTGAAATAGCTCAAAACTAGTTTTAAAGAAATAAAAGCTTCACATTATTTCAACCAAGTTGAAATGAATTTGCTAAGTAAAAACACTCATTTATCATCATTTTACATCCTTTAGAAATGTAAAAAGAAAAAGTTGTAATAAGTATGTTCTGGCTGGAAGCCTAGTCCTAGATATCAGTGGAATGGAGTCCTACATCAACATTCATGTGTAATGCAAGGGGGGTCAGGGAGAACTAAAGAAGTTGAAATAAACTCTGAAGAAAGCATTTGTTATATGCTTGCCTACAGTAACATCCCAGACTTAAAGTGTCCTTCCAGTCTTGTATGTTGTGCTTCTGAAAGGCAGATGTTTTTGATGGTGCCTCAGTTCTGCATTTGAAATGAAACAAGATTGGCGTGTCTGATCCATATGATGAACTTGATGAAAGGAGGCTGTGAAAGGTCTCAACCAAGAGAAGAGTTATTTAGGACAACAAAAATAAAAGCTACTCATAAAGAGCTGATTGTTTTCCATGTCACACAGTTTTTGCTAAAAAGATGGATTACTAAAAGGATTCATCCATTTTTCTAACACAACCCAGCCTCAGCAATTGATACTTCAGTTGGTAGATTTGAAACAAAAAGGTAACTTCATATAACATGTAGCTGCACTGTGATACAATTTGCTAAAGGATGCTTTGTACCAAAACCCGAATTCATGAATTTGTACAGACGTAGATCTAGCAATTTCAATTTCGTTCTGTTCCTGTTGGTCTTTGAGAGACAGTGTGGGTGTCTGCATGAGCAGTAGTGAAGCTCCCAGTGCAGTAAATGGAAACTGGAGAGCAAATCAGTGAACCAAATATAGGCATCTAACTTAAATTGGGAGCTTATATAACTAGGACTCAAATCAGTTGCTTGGTTGTGGAGAGATGCTGCCACTTGAGATGACCCGATACACCACAGACATCTGTGCCAGTCTGACAGATACGACACAGGTGCCGTGAGGGATTTGTCGTTCTGGAGCATCAGCTGTAAGCCAGGCAGAATACACGAGGGCTCCTCAGATGGTGGCAGATGTGTGGCAACCATTTCCAAATGGGATTCAGATTCAAAGACCTCTGCTTCCCTCTGATGCCCTTGAGTTATACATTGTTAAAGATGGGATGCTCTGCTGAGGAAACACTGTTGTAAGTCTGGCTTTTGAGCTCTTCCATAACATCTGCAGTTAGCTACTCCTTGACAACAGAAGACTGCCCATGTATAAGGTGAATTAATAAAGGAGGGTTTTAAGGACAGCCATCTGTCTTTCCTTGTATGTCTGGCGTTTCTGAGTCTTTCTGCAGAAGCTTAATATTCAGCCTTGAAATAAGATAACATTCCTGAGCAACATGACAAATACTTATAACACTTTGCAGATCCATTGTTTTGGGCTTTTGAAGGGTCGGTTTATAAAATAAAATACTTCTGAACGTTTTGCCTTCCACTCAAACAATAAATACTGGTCAGCCTAGACAAATGAGACAAATTACTTTTATGGAAAATTCACTCATATGAAGCACAGTCACATGCTCAGGTCTAAAATAGATGCTGGAATTTTTGAGCCAAATAGAAATTATTTTTCAAGTAGGAGTTGAAGGAGCTTAGTGAGATGGATTACCTTCACTTGTATAATGCAGAATAACTTAGGAAAAAAAAAGGGGGAATCTCCTTCATTCAGGGAAGAGAAAGGGATGCTGAAAGAGGAGATTCCTACCTGCTACGCAAACACTTCTTAGGAAGGAATGGCTAGCTCTCTGAAGGCTTCTGTCTCATAGGAAGCTTGGACAATTGGCTTAAATGATCTTTAAATCTAGGTATGGTAGACTTCTTCAACAGGAAGTGCTTCACTAGGGTGATAGCTAAAGCACAGAAAAAAATCTGAAGTACTTAAAGGTTTTGTCTGTTTTGAAGGACACTTTTCTAGGTAGGTATTTCATCTTTTCAGTCCTCTGCTATTGCATTGAGCATCAGTAGCAAATGATCTTGAGCATGATGATGATTTAAGAAAGAATATTATTCAAAAGTTTTTGGCAAAAGATATTTAGAGTTACAATTATCCTCTCTCTTAATCTTGTTTACAGGAAAAATTACTCTGCATGATTTAAAGAGATGCAAGTTGACAAATGTGTTTTTTGATACTTTTTTCAACATTGAAAAATACCTCGACCATGAACAGAAAGATCAATTTTCTATGTTGCGGGTGAGTTTGAAACTGTGAAAGTCTCTTTAGCTACGTGCTTAATGATTAATGCAGCTTTGTATAACTTGCAATGTGATTGTTTAGGATGGTGAAGGCGAAAGTCAAGAGTTGTCTGACTGGGAGAAGTATGCTGCTGAAGAGTATGATATCTTGGTAGCAGAAGAGGCAGCAAGTGACCAGTGGAATGACGGGTAAGAACATCGCAGGAGAGCTGGCACAAGTCTTTTTTACTGATTCAGAGCCTCACAATCACTGCCACTGTTAATGCTGTTTTTGTAGACCATTGTTGTTGGTTGTGTTTAGCCATGTGCTCAGTGAGGCAGAAAGAACTTCCCTTAGAACCTCCCTTGTATCTAGAATGAAAGTGTCTGGAATGAAATACTCTTTGACAGTTCGTGATCACACTAATTTTGTCAAAGAAAAGGTCCTACATCAAATTTTCAGCGGAAAGATGATTTTAAACAGCTTCACAGCTAAACATGATACAACACAGTTTCTCTAGCTTGTTGAGTCAATGAAGAGCATCATTAGGAGTTTTATGGGGGAAAGACTGAGTTCTGAACTAAAAATTATATTGGCTTAAAGTATTTCCTAATTGTTCTGTGAGAGTAAACGTGAAAATTCTTGCTCTTTCAGAATCACTCCTTTCAATTTGCTAGGCGACTTCCAGAACCTCTTGGAATCGTGCTGTACTTGGAGTCAGGTTTTCAAATCTTGTTTTCAGGTGGAAGCACTAAAGCTCTGCTTCCAAAATCCTGAATTTGCCTTTCACCTTTTCATTATTTAAAAAGATAAGTAAAAAGGTACAACTTTAACTTGTTTTAGGCCTTAAGTTGAGGGACGTGTCTAGAGAAAACACGTTTTCCTGCTTTCCCTATATCAGAAAAACAAGATCATCTTCTATGCCAGACAGCAATATTCATTTTTAAAATGTCTGTTGTTCTTGGCAAGGATTTAGAGAATTACTGGCTTGATGTTTAGGAAACTGTTCTAAAAGGTGTCCCGGCCCTTGGGAGGGGGGTTGGAATTAGGTGATCCTTTCCAACCAAACTATTCTACGGTTGTAAAACATGCAAGCAAAATCTTCTCAACGTACTAAGTTCAAGAAACTAAATTCAAAAAACTTCTTAAAAGAAAGCATATGAGGGAAGAATTGTCACCCAGTCTCCTCAACAGTGAGGGCATCACACTGTTAACTCTTAGTCGAAGCCTCCCCAGAAGTGATAAATATTACAGAATTAACAAGCCAAAAAAAATACTGAAGTTTTGTTTTGCTGTGAGTTAGGCAATATTAAGCCTTCATTGCATTTATCTTTCCATCTCTAAAGCTTAATTTATGCTAAGCTTGTGGTAGGTATAGAATGTGTATTTGCATTTTTGATACTCGTCTGACACTAATGCAGAGTGTAATAGCTTAGATTTGATGCATCAAAAGAAAGAGTAGCTTCTGCAGTCTTGCTGGCTGTGAAGCATTACTCTGATAAATCAGCTGATAAAACTAGTGGGATTCTTACAAACCTGTGACGGATTCAGATTTTTGGCCCTCCTTTTAGAATGTTCTTCTAAAATTAACAAGTTAGAACTATCAAGAGTCAAAACTTGAAGTTACTGGTGGACGTAATAAAGCGCAGTAAATCAGTGTATCAGCAGGTCAGCCTGAGAGACCAGGCTCAAGACAGGAATAGCTTTAGAAAAGACTTGAATACTCTTAAATCTGAACATCTTTTATCTTAATTAAAACCACTTCCTGAAACATTTTACAACATTGTGGTTTTACTCTTCTTTCTTTTCCACTGGTCTGTTTACTTCTGTCATGGTAGTTGTCTCTCTCCACCTTCCTGTTTTAAAACACTGTTGCTGTTGCAAAGTGGTAATCCCATTTTGTCTATTCTGAGACACAAAGTTGCAAAAGTCAGATGTTTTTGACAAAGATGGCTGCTCTTAGTGAAGATGAAAGCCACAAAATTCACTGCAAGTATGCTTACCTCAGATTGTTTTTGTTCTTTCCCATAAATCTATTCAAGGTGTATCTGAAACCATGGTTCTACAGCTTTATGCATAAAATGAACAAAACTAACTAAAATGCAACATGTTTTTCAAGCTTCCAGATTATATTTAAAAATTCACCTTAAACTTCCCTCTTCAGTAGACTGCTAACAGCTCTTGGACACTTACCTTTTCAGGTATTTCCATGAAGATTTTCTCCACGGCATAGGCACTGTTGCCTTTAGAGGTTTATACAGTCAAGTATTACAGACTTGTGGAACTTCTGTAAAACAGAATCCTAATAACCCTAAAACTTGAGGGGAGGAGGGAGGTGTTTACCTTCACCGTGTTAATACACTCCTTCAGGAAAATCAGTGTGTTGCTCTAAGAATAGAATAGTTTTGCGTCAGGGCCTGGGCAATCCCAAGCACAAATTCAGGCTGGGCGGAGAACGGATGGAGAGCAGCTCTGTGACGAGAAGGACCTGGGGGTGTTGGCTGACAAGAAGCTCAACATGTGCTGGCAATCTGCACTCGCAGCCCAGAAAACCAGCCATGTGCTGGGCTGCATCAAAAGAAGTTTGGACAGCAGGATGAGGGAGGTGACTCTCCCCTTCTACTCTGCTCTTGTCAGGCCCCACCTGGAGTGCTGTGTTCAGCTCTGTTTTTCCTAGCAGAAGAAGGACATGCAAGTATTAGAATGAGTCCTGAGGAGGGCCACATATCAGAGGGCTGGAGCGCCTCTCCTATGAAGACAGGCAGAGAGAGTTGGGGTTGTTCAGCCTGGGTAAGCAAAGGCTCCAGGGAAACCTCACAGCTGCCTTCCAGTACCTACAGGAAAGATGGGGATGGACTTTGTCAGGGAGTGGAACAGAACAAGGGGGAATGGTTTTAAACTACAAGAGGGCAGGTTTAATTAAATACTAGGAAGAAATTCTTTACTCAGAGGGTGGTGAGGCCCTGGCACAGGCTGCCCAGAGAAGCTGTGGCTGCCCCATCCCTGGAGGTGTTCAAGGCCAGGCTGGATGGGGCTTTGGGCAAACTGGGCTGGTGGGAGGTGTCCCTGCCCATGGCAGGGGGGTGGAACTGGGTGGGCTTTAAGGTCTCTTCCAACCCAAACCATTCTGTGACTCTGATTGCTTCCATCTAGGCAATGCCAAAGCAGATCCTTTTTCAATATCAGCTGTCACTGACTTTAGCTAAACATTTCATTATCCATCTGTTCATTTTCATGTTCAGCTGGTGATTATCAGTAATTTCTCACTAAACAAATTGCTTTCTAGCCTCTGCTTTAAATACACGGTTGCTATCACTTCCTTGTGTTCATACCCATTTTATTAATGCTTTTGGTGTTCTTAGTTTTATTGCATCTACTGCAGGAATGTTGTTTTTCCTAACCCAGCTTAATTTCTGCTTTCTTGCAAAAAAAAAAAAAAAAAAAAAAAAAAACAAACAGGATTTCTGTCAGGTGCATAAATCTTGCATCTGACAGCGTCTAACTGAAGCGTAGTCCACTACAGCATTATGTACTAGAGCATTTTGTTTTCAGTATAGCTGTGTGTATTTCACTCTTCTGTCACATGCAGAACTTGTTGGTAAACCAGCTCAAATCGAACTAACTTTTGCAGAAACTGTGGTGTATGTGATTGTTTATTTCCTGAAAATATGAAACACTGGAAGTGATGTTCTTCCTGCAGGTGCCTTGTTAGTGCTGGGACATTTGGGCACTTCCCAATGTATCTAAACTTTTTTTTTTTTTTGCTCATTTGTAGGTACGAAGCTGAACTGAATCCTGTAGACCATCAGAAGGCGAATGTCCTGAAGTATCAAATGGAAAAAAGACCATTTTTTGAAATGCCTTCACACCTGGCTGATGTAGACTTGGATGAATATGACTATGAAGAGGACTTTGAGTAGCTGTTGCGGTCGACACTTGCAGAAGAGAAGGGACAGTCTGCAGCAGGTCTGCTACACACTACACATTTCAGTGGGGTTTGTTTCCAGGAAGTCAGCTTAGTTTTGTGCTTAAAAAAATATTTAATCACTAGACTACCTTTTAAAAGAAATGCATTTGTATGGGATGATGAAACTTTTGTATTTATTCAATAGTCTATAGTTTTTAAAATTGATTAAAATATTTATTTACAGATGTTGCATAATTCCTTCTTGGAAGAATAACAATATTTGACTTTAGAGAAGAGTAATCTACTGTTTTTTAAGAGAACTGGTGTAATTCTCTCTAAGTTGAGGAGTGGTGCACTGACAGTCTCCGTCCCTTATGCAGAGAGGCATTCCTGCCTTGCTAAGGGAGGTAAGGAGACGACTTCTACCTGGCCGGCAATGCTTATGTGCTCACGGACAGCGCTAGGGTTCTTGTGCCTTGTCAGAGACGTGACCGAGCGTGTGACCCAGCTCTTACTTACAGACGCAGTTTTATTGGACAAGCTGAGCATATTGGTGCATAAGGAAGACTAATGCCGAAACAAGTTGCTTCTCTTCTCTGTATAGTCCTTGTTTGCCCCAACTTTAACTTTGCTTGGCCTTTAAACTTCAGTGTTTTCACTGACGTTCATTATAAAAATACTATTAAATAGTGCAGTCTGTTTTAGTGTCCATACTTGATCCAAAACGAGTGTGTTATTTCTTGTAGAAGGAACCAATTTTTTTTAAATCCTTTGTATAAATGTTACTTGATCAGTGATGTGCACTAATTTGTTGTGGGCATTCAGTGCTTTTGTCTGTCCTCCCCTTCAGTTGTTTGCTATTGACACATTCCATGGATATTCATAGTGTCACAGCAGCTTGAAATTGTTGCCTCACTCTTACTGTTAAACAGATTTTGTTGAAAAAAATGTACAAAAAGATGTAAGTTATTTTGTTTGCAGTGTAGATCTGTTTAAAATGTTTAAAAATCATGTTTGTATTTTGAAATAAAGATTTTCATACATGTAATTTAACAGCTCTAATTGTTATGTACTACATCCAATTAAGTTCTGAAAGAACCACTTAAGCTATGGGTTCCATATGTATGCAGTCTGGTTAGATAATTACACCAAGCTGCATATTCAAAGCAGATGAGTTCTAGCGGGTTTTTCCCCATCCACATGGCAGTGATGCTACACAGCTGGAGGAGGTACGGAGCAGTCTGTGCCCTCAGCTCATCGCATGGCCTTCTACTGAGACTTACAAACTTACAAACCTGTGGACCTTTCAGTAATGGAGCTCATCACTCACAGCCCCACCCAAAAAAATTAAAGTAATTAAAATCCTTAGAATATTATTTGAAGAAATAATGTTGTGGTCCATTATGCCACCTTTAATAGGAATGTATGAATGTCTAATTTCTCTAAGTGTTATGCAGACACCTTTCGCTACTTCCATGTTTTTCTTACATTTGCAAACACTGAAGATACACAGAGCATTTCTTTTAAGCTCTATACAGAGCATTTATTAAGCTCTATTCGCCAAATGTGCTGTTAGAAAGATGCCAAACTGGCTTTCTGGCTGATGAGCCTGAGCATCTATTGCTGCTTGGGAGGTTGTGGCATCCTAATCTTCCCTACCCAAACCCTTCAGCTGGGAGCTGGCTTCTTAGAAACAGCTGAAGATGAGCAGCCAAAACTTTTCTCATCACAATTCTCCATTAAACAGAGCTATGGTGAATGGCAGAACCTGTAGCCATGGTTCCATGGTTGATGCTTTGTGTTTTAATTGAGAGCAGGAGTGAAGAGATTTCACTATACATTTGATATCCAAGGCCCTTTTTTCCTAGAGGATGTGCAGAGGTTTAATGGAGCAAATGAGTGTGTTGCTGTAGAAGTCTTCTTCCTTGAAGAATGATTACTGTACCTTCCCCTGAAGCGTAGTTCCCATCCCTAATGGTTTTTCCCAAAAGCTTGAGAGCATTTGTGCCTGCGGTCCTAGACCTGTGTTCTTGGTGCAGCTGCACGCTGCCTACTGTGAGAGGCCAGGCTGAGATCCACACTGCAGGGGGATGAGGGGAACATCACTGCTCAATCTGAAACACACACCTGCTGCCTCAGCAGTGATCACAGCTTGCAGTCACGTTCCTGGGAGCTGCGCTCCCGCTGCATTTAATAACAGGGCCAACCAGAGGCCAGCAGCACCGCTGGGCTTTCTCCAGTCACTGTGGGACTGTCGCATGCACCTTCCGTACTAATGGACAGCAACGGTTATACAGTTTATTTTACAGTCATGATCCAAAATATATACATAGATTAAAATTTTAAAAAAGCTTTTAGGATTAATGCAGTGTACAATTCCATGGAGCAGTAACAAAGCACTCGAGTGAAGAACGTTTCCAAACCTGTCATGGAAAGACTGCTTCTGAAGGGCTGTATTTACAGTCTATTTACATTGTCTTTTCAAGCTTTTCATATCCCCAGTAACTACTACGTGCTTGCTGTGCATGACGGATTTATTCCAGAGGAAAATACTGAGTCAACTGGTCCGCTGTTGTGTTGTTGCTGCAAGTCTCCTGAGACTGTGTCCTGATCCCCAACGGCAACCAGCCCTGTTTCTGTGAGCGCTGGCGTTCAGAAATGCTTTCAGACGCTGTGAGCCACGATTTGCACCTTACAGGCAGGAAGCGAGCAGCCCTGCCGCGTCCCTCGCCATCCGTCACCCAGCAGGGCCCTGTCCACAGCCGGGCCAGGCTCCTTGCGCTGTGACGGGGTGCGAGGGCACGAGCGCATCGCCCTCTCGGGCCTCTCACACCCAGCAGGGCGCTGCTCTGAGCTGAGCACCCTCGTCTCTGTCTCAAACAGTTCACAGAGTCTCTGAGTGTTTGTCAGTACCCTGCCTGCGATCCTTGGGGTGGGAATTTATCCACGAGGGCACTGAAGTCCAGGATGAAGTGCAGCAATAATGATGGTTGCTGCTCCCACACCTCAGAAGCACGCCACCAGCCAAAGCAGTGATACTGATGAGCAGCAGAGTGGAGAAATCGCCCACGGTGCTAGGAGCTGGTACTGGGTGGATGCCTACAGGGGGAGACTTGCCTTGAGCTGCTGTGCATCTCCTGCCGCCTTGGTTGATGCCGTCACAACCGCACTGTTCACTTCAGCAATTGGCAGAAAGCAGTAGTAGCGTGTTCTTCACTTCCGTTTATCCCCTCATTGTCACCTTAACTCTTCTAGACCAGACAAAAGACACATTAGTCAGGCTCATATTATCAAGAAAACATCACAGAGGAGCAGCTTGTAAGGTGTCAGGGCAGAGATGTCTGAATATCAGGCTAAAGGGCCATGAAGACAACCAAGGGGCTGGAGCACCTTTCCTAGGAAGACAGGCTGAGAGCGTTGGGGCTGTTCAGCCTGGAGAAGAAAAGGCTCTGGGGTGACCTCACTGCAGCTTTTCAGTACTTACAGGGCCTCATAAAAAAGATGGAGAGGGGCTTTTTGCTCAGGCAGATAATGAGAAGATGAGGGATAGTGGCTTTAAACTAAAAGAGGGGAGATTTAGATTAGATATAAGGAAGAAATTCTTCACTGTGAGGCCCTGGTGGTGAGCTCTGTCCCTGGAGGTGTTCGAGCCCAGGTCCTGGGCAGCCTGGTCTGGCAGGAGGTGTCCCTGCCCATGGCCGGGGGTTGGAGTAAGATGCTCTGTAAGGCCCCTTCCAACCCAAGCCATTCCATGGTTCTGTGCAGCCTCTAACCACTCAGCAACGCGGCCATAGGTGGCTCTCGGAAAGCACGCTGGCTGCCACAAAAGGGAAGAGGTATTTCTACACCACATGGAGCCCGGAAAATGAACAACAGGGAAAGGCCTGTCTGTTTTCTGTATAATTTCAACCTTGGTCTGCTGATTTACATTATTTTATTATCGATCTTCAATAGGAGCTGCTCCAAGCCCATTGCCTAAACCAGTATTTTACATTTTAACAGACATACAACTGGAAGAAAACACAGAAGTCCTTTCTTTCCTTCTAGTGCTCAAGCAAAAGTAAAACCCTGGATTTGTATCACATTACAAGTTCAGAGAGCAGAAGGAAATGCAAAAAAAAACAAACAACAGAAACACTCAGGCCCTTGCAATGGCTGACAGAGCAAACCCTGGGAGGAAGGAAAGGCAGTGCTGCGAGGCCCGTGGTGTGCAGCAGCCTGGTTGAGCCCTTGGCACTCGGCTGCCCCAGGGCCACGAGCCCTTCCCTGCTGCTAGGATCCGTTGCCCGCCTGCGCTCATACCCAGGCAGGCAGCTGCAGCGTGGCCACACTCCCACCTGACCCCAGAGGTGCCCTCAAGAATAACACGGGGCCGCGCCGTCTGTCACCCCAAGCCCACAACGCTCAGGTGCTTCCCTTTGAATCCCCACCTGGCCTGAGGACAATTTAATCTCCCAACAGCCTCGAATGGAAAAGGACAAAAGCCAAGGGACGCTCCAGCCACAGCGATCAATGGCCGGGAGCACAACGCGCACACCTCCTCCGAGGCAGACATTCCCTCCAGGCCACGCAGCAATGCCATCCCTGCAATGTGTCAGTAACATGAAGCAGCTGCAGAGGGTTCCTAATTAAGGAGCTTCGCAGTATGGGAAAAGGAAACTGGATCTTCCTCGTAATGCGTCCTAGCTGGTCTCCAACATACCTAAGGGTGTCCAGAAGCTACGCTACCAATTGCCGTAAGGCACGCAAATAAACGACCTGAAGAAGGAGACCTCAGACACAGCTGGAAAGGGAAGAGGAGAGAACTTTCCTCAGCCTGAAAGGGGCCACAAAATGAGCACGACAGCCAGGTGGGTACTCACAAGGTTCTGAACTCACGTTCACCCACCCCAAGTACAGCTGTCCACAGAGCTGGAAAACCCAATCCAAAATTACCTGGTCTGCATCAATCACATCAACATCGGCATCTTCACTTTTATCTCCCGCTTGTCGCTTCATCGAGACATCTGTCTCAATCTCACCTTCGCTGAAAAAAAAAAAAGAAAAAAAAAAGCTAAGTCTTGAGAAACTTTATGAGGGAAGTCATACGTTGCGCAGGTTTTATTAAGGCAGAGTGGTGCACGCATCACAATCTGTTGCTGAGGCACCCACAGAAGGTAGCCCAAAGCTTCTGGCTCAGTATTGCCTAGGTATGACATAGGCGGTGCTCTGAGGAACGTCTGAAAAAGGCAGATCAGAAACAATATCTTCATTTAAACAGGCTGGACCTACAATCTCCTATGTTTCTTTTTTTTTTGTTGTTCTATTTTACTAGTATTCACCAGGTCCATTCAACAGGTGTCCCAAAACCTGAAAAAGCACGTGTCCTCCTTCTGGGATTTGTGTGTCAGCTTTTACCCTGCCAACATGGGAAGTGGAACCCACCAGCTCAATAAATGAATTGCATTGCAGGACATTATCCCAGCCGAGCACTCTGAGCTCTTTACACAGCTCAGAAGTAGACTGAAGGCTTGCTACTTCTGCAACACCTCTCTTACATCCTGTTCTGGTGGGTTCCACTTCCATGTGTGTGCACGCTGCACGTAGACACGCAGCTCTTTGAAAGAAAGCCACCAGCAACACAGCAGTTAACAACGGATCTGCAGAGACAAGAATCCTCTCTTTCATTTCCAGAGGTGCAGAAAACACCCAGTGTTGGGCTGCACCACACAGCCAGGGAACAGCTGACAGCACAGGCCTCTGATCAGGAACAGAGACAAGAGAAGTGGGACAGGGAACTCCTCCTGCCTTGTCTGTTTCCCCACACGCTCGGTATTTGCCCAAGAAGTACTGGAAGCTCCGTGGCAGTGGGGAACGATGAGGGCAAGGCAGCAAATGCAGCTATCGGCCCGAGGAAATGAAGAACACAGCCTGTCCCTGGGACACGGCTCGCACAATACTGCGCTTTGCCCATGGCAGGACTGCAAAAAGCAGAAGCAGAGGTGGGTCGAGAGACCCCAGCTCCCAGCACTGGGACACGTGAAAGAGCTTCTAAGACATCTCGCCAGTACCTTTGCTGCAGCCCGCCGGGACAAGGGGGTGGCACATGCTCCTGCGAGTTCGTCTCTCGAGATTTCAGCCTCTTTCTGCTCTTCCCTGCTGCGGAGGTGAGCTGGGAAGCAGGCTGTAAGGCTGGATCTTGGCTTGCTGCTTCAGCAGGGCTGGCTTCAGGCAAAGACCCTGTAGGAGACAGCGAACAGACCCCGTTCTTCAACCTCGCCCTCAGAGGCTGGGCATTTCCAACAGCAGCGTCCCCGCTGCAGGGGAGCAGCGGAAGCCAAGCTCAAGGAGAGATTTGGGGCAAAGCAGCCATTTATTGAAAGGTGCAACTAAAAGGCACACAAAAGAAAAACAATTTAATTTGCCCCGATCATTTTTGCAATATAGGCTTACGATCTTAGCCCCAGTCCTTTCGTGCTACCAGCACTGCTGACTCTGTGTCACCCTCACGATAGGAGGGCCTCTTGGACACAAAAGGACAAGGTTTTGGAAGGCAGAGCACTAACAAGAGAAATTCTGAGAAAGAATGAGAGAGAAACTGAAGGTCTTTGGGAGAAATTCCCTTTCCTCCCCATAGACCTGCACATGTCCATAGCACTTAGGAGTTTTACTGGCAACTGTTTTCATTGTGGCTTTTCTACATATAACTAATCCCCACCATGTCTTTACAGATTGGAAGTCCATGCGAGCAGCCCACGTAACTCACTAAGTTAGGAATATGATTCCAATTTAGAAGGCTAGACCCCCTGAAACCTCAACAGATAGAAAGAACCCAGAGAATGATTTGTCCCAGACTATCTGGGCTGAGGACACGAACCAACTTCTGGGAATATCGCCCCTTTCTCAATCACCCACAGGGCCCAAATCAACAACGCCCTTAACGTAACAGCTGAAAGCACCGAGCCAAGCCCCAGTGGCACAGACAAATGGCAGAGCTCAATTCAAGATCATCTGAATTTGGCTCACACAAGGTCTCCAGACCAATCTTCCTCCAACTGAGTAACGAAGAGACCTTTAACAACAGCTAAAAACGTTTGGCAGTAAAGCTGAAGGCAAACACCACGGTTCCAACTGGAGAGGCCACGAGGTCCAACACACTGCGGCACCGCTAACGCAAAGCACGACGCGCATTTTCGCTGGGACAAAGCCAGCACAGCTGATTCCCAGCAGCCCCATTCCCATACCATTCGACAATTTCCTTTTGCAAGAAGATGCCTTAGAGGTGCCCACTTGGGACCACTCCCCTAAGCTGCCGAGGACAGAGCTCTCCTCATCTTCGTTGGCCAGTAAGGAGTTTTTGTACCAGATCAACGGCTGCCATTCGTCTCGGCTGTAAGGCAGCGGCTCGACTGCGTACCTCTGTAAGTAAGCATACCTGGAGAAAAACAAAAGCAAGCATAAAAAAAACTCAGTATCCTTCCCGTCAACATCGAGGGAAGGTTTTGCTAGAAAGGCATTTTGCCTTTACTGTCCAAAGGTGCAGACAGAACTGTCAATGCAGTGAAAAGAAAAGACACCCTTTTTCTCTTGTCTGACATCTCTGAAATATGGGAATAGTTAAAATGCAAATGCCTTCAAAGCTAAGAGAGTGCTTGAATTTCAGCATTAGAGGCAACGTTTGGTTCACAGGAATTATAGAATTACACCAGTCTCTAAAAAGAAGTCCCCACGTAGGAAGTCACTGCCCATTGCTGCTACCAGGGGCAGCTTGAACGGAGCAGCACTCTGAGGGCACGCCACTTTTCCTGGGGGCCCTTTTCTGCCTCTTGGACTGCCGCGAAAAGGAGATCCCAGGTGACAGACACTTCTCGTGATTCAATAGCACGGCAGGTCAGAAAGTGGGGTATTTGCACCACAAGTGCCTGTTTTGTCAATATATATTTTTTTAAAATGAACAAGCAATAAAAACACTTCTCTGGAATATCATATCAGCCCCAATCCAATCCTCGCAGGTTCACAATAAGATTTTGAGTGTCTGAAAAAAGCAGTTAACAGCTCTGCAGTTGTGACAATGCACAGGACGCAGGAAGCATTGCTTCAAATCCCTGTTCTGCTTGATTCGATTCACAGACTTGACGTTGTACCCCCCTAAGTCTCAGGTGAATAACTTAATCACCAGGCTACCAGCCCTTCTGGAGCAAAGAGGTCCCCTTCAAACATTTTTGAAAAATAGGGTATTTCCGACACAGTTTTTCTGATCCATTCCTACATCATAACAATAAGAAAACAAAATCACAGCCTGACTCAGGATTAGAAATTGGATATTCACTACATTTCAGCTACAGCTCATCACTTCAGAATCAAGCCCCGTCTTGTTAAAACAGACCCTACCTTAGCAAAACCAAAAGTGACAGTTTTAACACCAGCCTGTACAGTATATTATTTTTTCTTTGATTAAGAGAGTGGCCTGGAAAATATCAGACATTTCATTTGCTTTGCAAAAAAAAGGAAAGAAGGAAAGAAGGAAAGAAGGAAAGAACCCCTCTGCCTATGGTGGCAGGGAGGGGTTCAGAGAGGACACGGAAAGCTCACCTGTTAAACACGTGGCTCCGGGACTGGTGCCAACGCAGAAATCTTGGGTTTTTTGATCATGGGGCACTTTACTCAGCACCTGGCCTGATGGCTGCAGACGGGTCCCTATCTTTTAGGGGAAAAAGGATCCTGGGCCAGGAACTGGCAGGGCTCATTGAGAGGGCTTTAAACTAGGTAGGAAGGGGGATGGGGCTGAGGCTAGGATTGTTGGGGCTGTGCCAGGGGGAACAATGGCTAGGCTGGAGGATAAGGCTATGGCCCAGCTGAAGTGCATCTACACCAATGCACGCAGCATGGGTAACAAACAGGAGGAGCTGGAAGCCATCGTGCGGCAGGCAGGCTACGACTTGGTTGCCATCACGGAGACGTGGTGGGACCAGTCTCATGACTGGAGTGCTGCAATGCCTGGCTATAAGCTCTATAGAAGGGACAGGCAGCATAGAAGGGGTGGTGGTGTGGCTCTCTATATTAGAGAGTCTTTCGAGGTTGTAGAACTCGAGGTTGGGAATGACAAGGTCGAGTCCCTTTGGGTTAGGATCGGCAGGGACAACAAGGCTAGTGTCCTGGTCGGGGTCTGCTATAGACCGCCGAACCAGGATGAAGAGACGGATGAGGAATTCTACAGGCAGCTGACAGAGGTTGCTAAATCATCAGCTCTTGTACTCGTGGGGGACTTCAACTTCCCTGACATATCCTGGAAGCACAACACAGCCCTGAGAAAGCAGTCTAGGAGGTTTCTGGAGAGCGTGGAAGATAGCTTCCTGACGCAGCTGGTTAGTGAACCTACCAGGGGTGGTGCCCCGCTAGACCTTCTCTTCACAAACAGAGAAGGACTGGTGGAGGGCGTGATCGTCGGGAGCTGTCTTGGGCAGAGTGACCACGCAATGGTGGAGTTCACTATTCTTGGCGAGGCCAGGAAGGGGACCAGTAAAACCGCTGTATTGGACTTTCGAAGGGCTAACTTTGAGCTGCTCAGGACACTGGTTGGTGGAGTCCCTTGGGAGGTGGTTCTGAAGGGCAGAGGGGTCCAGGAAGGCTGGGCGCTCTTCAAGAGGGAAGTCTTAATGGCGCAGGAACGGTCTGTCCCCACGTGCCCAAAGACGAGCTGGCGGGGAAGAAGACCGGCCTGGCTCAACAGAGAATTGTGGCTTGATCTTAGGAGGAAAAAGAGGGTTTATAAGCTTTGGAAAAGTGGGCAGGCCACTAAGGAGGACTTTAAAGAAGTAGCGAGGCTGTGCAGGGACAAAATTAGGAAGGCCAAAGCTCATCTGGAGCTCAATCTGGCTACTGCCATTAAAGATAACAAAAAACGTTTCTATAAATACATCAACACAAAAAGGAGGACTAAGGAGAATCTCCATCCTTTACTGGATGCGGGGGGAAACTTAGTTACAAGAGATGAGGAAAAGGCGGAGGTGCTCAATGCCTTCTTTGCCTCAGTCTTTAGCGGCAATACCGGATGTTCTCTGGATACTCAGTACCCTGAGCTGGTGGAAGGGGATGGGGAGCAGGATGTGGCCCTCATTATCCATGAAGAACTGGTTGGTGACCTGCTACGGCACTTAGATGTGCACAAGTCGATGGGGCCGGATGGGATCCACCCAAGGGTACTGAGGGAACTGGCACAAGAGCTGGCCAAGCCGCTTTCCATCATTTATCAACAGTCCTGGCTATCGGGGGAGGTTCCAATCGACTGGCGGCTAGCAAACGTGACGCCCATCTACAAGAAGGGCCGGAGGGCAGACCCGGGAAACTACAGGCCTGTCAGTTTGACCTCAGTGCCAGGAAAGCTCATGGAGCAGATCCTCCTGAGAGTCATCATGCAGCAATTGCAGGGGAAGCAGGCGATCAGGCCCAGTCAGCATGGCTTTATGAAAGGCAGGTCATGCCTGACGAACCTGATCTCCTTCTATGACAGAGTGACGCGCTGGGTGGATGAGGGAAAGGCTGTGGATGTGGTCTACCTTGACTTCAGCAAGGCTTTTGACACCGTCTCCCACAGCATTCTCCTCAAGAAACTGTCTGCTCTTGGCTTGGACTGGCGCACACTTCGCTGGGTTAGAAACTGGCTGGATAGCCGGGCCCAAAGAGTCGTGGTGAATGGAGCCAAGTCCAGTTGGAGGCCAGTCACTAGTGGCGTCCCCCAGGGCTCGGTGCTGGGGCCGGTCCTCTTTAATATCTTCATTGATGATCTGGACGAGGGCATTGAGTGCACCCTCAGTAAGTTCGCAGATGACACCAAGTTAGGTGCGTGTGTCGATCTGCTCGAGGGTAGGAAAGCCCTGCAGGAGGATCTGGATAGGCTGCACCGATGGGCTGAGGTCAACTGCATGAAGTTCAACAAGGCCAAGTGCCGGGTCCTGCACCTGGGGCGCAATAACCCCAAGCAGAGCTACAGGCTGGGAGAGGAATGGTTGGAGAGCTGCCAGGCAGAGAAGGACCTGGGAGTGATGGTGGATAGTCAGCTGAATATGAGCCAGCAGTGTGCTCAGGTGGCCAAGAAGGCCAACGGCATCCTGGCTTGTATCAGGAACAGCGTGACCAGCAGGGCGAGGGAGGTGATCGTCCCCCTGTACTCAGCTCTGGTGAGGCCGCACCTCGAGTACTGTGTTCAGTTTTGGGCCCCTCGCTACAAGAAGGACATCGAGGTGCTTGAGCGGGTGCAGAGAAGGGCGACGAAGCTGGTGAGGGGCCTGGAGAACAAGTCCTACGAGGAGCGGCTGAGGGAGCTGGGCTTGTTCAGCCTGGAGAAGAGGAGGCTCAGGGGTGACCTTATCGCTCTCTATAGGTACCTCAAGGGAGGCTGTAGCGAGGTGGGGGTTGGCCTGTTCTCCCACGTGCCTGGTGACAGGACGAGGGGGAATGGGCTTAAGTTGAGCCAGGGGAGTTTTAGGTTAGATGTTAGGAAGAATTTCTTCACTGAAAGGGTTGTTAGACATTGGAACAGGCTGCCCAGGGAAGTGGTGGAGTCACCATCCCTGGAAGTCTTCAAAAGACGTTTAGATGTAGAGCTTAGGGATATGGTTTAGTGGAGGGCTGTTAGCGTTAGGTTGGAGGTTGGACTCGATGACCTTGAGGTCTCTTCCAACCTAGAGATTCTGTGATTCTGTGAAGGAAAGAAGGAAAGAAGGAAAGAAGGAAAGAAGGAAAGAAGGAAAGAAGGAAAGAAGGAAAGAAGGAAAGAAGGAAAGAAGGAAAGAAGGAAAGAAGGAAAGAAGGAAAATCATTGCTGGGAGGTGGTTAGGGTAAGCACGACTCAATTAGAGTCGTACACCCTGAGCGCCTTGGGAATGGCGAAACCCCAGTAATGGGATTTGTTGGTTTCAAACAAGCACGTATTGTAACTACTGTTTTAGGGCCTAATCCAACTGCTGTCCGTGTCAATGGAAAGACTCCTACTTATTCGGGAGTCAAGCTCTTCGTACTGCTTGTTATTCAATAATCCATTTCTTGTGTGCATTTTGTGGCACAGAGCAGTTGACACGTCAGGTATTTTACTGCTACAGCCTGGGCAATTACAGGCAGAGAAGGTTAAAATCCATATACTTTGATGGCGTTGAAATATACTCCTTTCTATCAAATGCCCATATTCTGTATCTCATCTGTTATAGGTACATTCACATATGTGAATATACAGACCTGGACATCAATCCCATGATTAATAATAAAAATGAAAATAACCAGATGTTTATTTCTGAAAGTTCATGTTGACCCAAAGCATTCCACCCAGTAATTTATGATACAGCTAAACCTAAATATTTCTAGGAGGAAATATAATCTCCTGCCCCTGCAAGGCGTTTTAAGCCTCCCAGAATAGAAACTGTTACTCTAGAAACATTGTCTGAAAGTCGTTGTGGATAAAATTCCAATTTCCCCCCTTGTGAATTTTATTGTTTCCCATTTGTCCCCAGCAGCAGTGGGTGGGTCTGAGGCAGCAAACTCAAGGAGCATTCCCTGCTAGGTTCTGTATTTCCCACAAAAGTTTTCAATGTCTAAACCTACCTGAATGTATAGATTACAATTAGGGATATACTTCTGGAATATATCCACCAGTCAAGAAGTTAAATAGAACCATAGGAAAGAATAATCCGGATATAACTTTATATCTGCCTACTTCAATTATGATTTTTTTTCTCTTGTTTAATTGAAAAAATACTCCTTGAAGGTACATGAAATTACATTTTTTTTCAAGGATGAATTAACAGACATCTACTTATTGCACAAGTATCACCACACGGGTAATAAGAGAACTTCAAAATCCCGGCAACATGGACACAGATGTACAGGAACTGTACAAAACCAGTACATACAAAATCTATGACAAAAATCTAGTCATAGATCTCAAAGATTCTCTCCAAGAAGAATGCACAAACAAAAAGGGAAGTTATCACTTCCTGTCGATTATCCACCCTAGATTTACCAGGGCTGTTACCAGTGTATGTCAGATATTTTTCTTTTCCTATTTTGCATTTTAGGTTTGAATTTATTTTTTAAAAGCATGTTGTGTGGGTAACTGGCAATCATTAATAAACTTTATTTGTTATGTAAAGTAGCAAAGAATTAGACATTTTACCAATCTTGACCTATGTTATATAAAAAATGGTTGACGGTCCCCATGGAGATTAACCTCCAATTTCAGACAAAGTGACACAGGACCAAACAAGTGACACAGGGCTCAGCAAGATGAGTTTTTCTTTTGTTTCATTGCTTCTCCAAAGCAGAACTTTTCCTGACAGGTATTGGAGCAATTTGCTAAGGAATTCCAAAAGGCAGATGTGTCTTCATGTCTCATCTAACTTTCCCATGTCTTCAAATGTGCTCTCAGGAAAATGGAAATACTTGTTATATATTTTGAAATAACTTTTGCAGTGTCTTGTAAAGAAGAGGACTGAAGTACAGATATCCAAAATACACACTACTGACCAGGGAAATAAAGACGATGGTCAAATGGCTCAGTCCTGACCCTGTGGAATTAGATTGTTGCAAAATAATTATCTAGGCACTATATCCTCCTCAATCTTTTGTGTTTTACTTTTCTCTTCAGAAAAGCATTCCTCCCACTCCACTAGCCAGTCAAGTTGCAAATCTCTGCCACAAAGTTCGCATTGTCTTTCCCTTACACTAATTGCCACATAAAGTCACAACCATTCTAGAAAAAGGTGTAGAAAGGGTACTGCACATGTAAGTAAATACTACGATAAAATTCAACAAGTGTCTCTAAAACCAAGAGCTTCAGGGGCAGATTGATTTCAAAAGGTCTCTGAAAAGCCTTTGAGCGACTTCTCCAGCACTGCAGGTCAAGTGTCCCATGTACAGAGATATACAAAATACAACCCACGCATGAAAATGTGGAAGAATTTAACTTACACTATTTTTTTGTCAGGCTTTAGCAGCTTATAGGAAAATTCACTGATGATTAACAGAAAGCTTAAGTTAGGAGGAAAGCTCTTTCCGTCTGTTCCAGTAGCTCCTTGAAAGGCAAATTCGATCCCTTCCCTATTGAAACAAAACAAAACAAACAAAAAGAGAGAGAATTAAGTAATAAAACAGACAGCTAACAAAAGCAATGACCATGGGCATTGTACGTGGCACATACTTGTGTATCATGGCTACAGATTCTCTAGATTTCACCTGGTCCCAGCCAAACGTTAGCGAAAACCGACGAGCCAGTTCTTTCATGTTTGTGAAGGAAGCAGATGCCAAGTCCACACCAGTACTGCTGTCTTGGCTTTCTGCACACGTCTGAAACAGCTGCAAAAGAAGTCCAAGATAAGCAACCACATGGAACCCTACAGGCAAACAAAGCTTCAGGAGGACAGAGAGACACGTGCGCCCAGTAACAGCTTAAAAGATAGAAGCCTTACAAAAGAGTAGTTAAGTCATGTTCTTCAAAAGCACACAACAAGCACTAGGAACTGACACAAAAGACAAGTGCTTAACAGACATGCACGAACTGAAAAGTAAAATAAAATAAAAAAAAAAAAAAAAGACATGCGTACAAAGAGAATCAATTCCTGAAGGTGAGGGCCCCATCTGTTGTTGAGTCTTCTGAATCAAGCCCAAGAGGAGTAATATGCCTGAGAGGTTTTCAGGGTATCAGAATGCAGATATAGCACACAGGTCTGGCAGCAGGACAGCCCAATTTCTGAGAGTGAGACTGGGTTAAAAGCAAGTCTCAAAACCAATTACTACGTTTCGGGATTTTTTTCCTAACAGAACATGGAGGTAGCTTCAACCTGTTAACTTTCAAGGTCAAGCCAAGACCAGAAAGGGCCTGTTGTCTATGTGATACACAAACACAAAGTGCTGACTATGTCAGCAGAATACATGTAGCCAAATGCTGCTTAGCCTGGTCTAAGCTCAGATTTCAGGGGCTGGTTCGCAGATCTAAGCCCCTGGCAATGGGTGTGAAATAAGCAAAGCTCATGTATCAGTACCCCCTGGGAGGAGCCTGCTCTGGGGCTTACAGCACGACTCGACTCGAGCTAGAAGCAGCTCTGGCCATGGGCAGAGCTGGCAGAAGCAGCTGCTAAAATAGCTGACTGGCCTCATCAGTCAGCAGCTGCAAAACCCTTCAAAAGGGCTGTGCCCCACTTTCTTCCACAAAAAATAACACTGAAAGTACTGGGGCTTAGAGCTGGCCAGCCACAGGCACACTTACTCACAGTTCCTCATATTCAACAGGAATTGAGGTAGTCAGTAAAACCTAGAATACTGTCCTTAACCTTAAGGTTAAGAGACACCCACCATGTCCCAAAGGAGACTCTGTAATCTGAACGATTACATCAATCCCAACATGCTATGCCTTTGAAGATTGAAAAAAAAAAAAAAGAAAAAAAACACCTGTGCACAAAATTAAAGTTTAAAATAGGTGTAATGAGTAAAATAGGTGTAAGGAGTTTCATTAAGACATGCAAAAACACATCTAAATAGAAAGCAAAGCCAAGGAACGAATTTCTTTCACTAGGCTTTAAAAATTAATTTGAATAATTACGGAAAGGTAGGGAAAAGGCTAATATGAAACACAGCTGTCTTAAGAACCCCCATCCTCTCATTTTAATTATAACCTTACCTGCTGCAGACAGAGAATCAGTGCCCTGGCACTCTCAATTCTGTTATTGTGCCTCGTCCTGCTTAGAGTTTCTTTAATTATATCCCCAAAATCGTTGTAAGCCTATTAACAGCAACAGATGAAAATTAGTGTTTCCCTTCCATAGTGCTGGGAATACACAAAACAGATGACTATGTTCACGTCACACAAGAAGTTTATAAAACACTCCCAGTATCAGTACACCCAAACTATAAAATCAAAATTGGACGTTTTATTTTATGTTTAAAGCAAAGGTCTGCTCCCTTAAGAGTAATGTGTATGTTAAAGTTACTCTGAAATTGTTAAGTATTATAACAAAAGAACAATCCTCCTTAGAAGAAGAACAGAGTTTTACATATTCAACCAGTGCTTGCCCAATGAAGTGAGGGTCAATATCCACACTCAGGTATTTCCAGTGGCAATTGCCCGCTCTGTGCTGTTCTTAGCCCTCTCCACACACATTTCAGAGTGGCTGAGGCTCTAGCAGCTGTCTAAGCACGGGGACCCACATGAAATCTAGGCCATCTGAATGTGAACTGTGGGAGCTTTATGAAATATGCTGACCACTTCAGTGTGAGACTCTCCATAGTTAAAACACTCTCCCAGCCATAAACTGCTTCTCCGTAATGGCCTCTTTGGAGAAGCCAAGGAGCAGATGTTCAGACATATAGCCTCTACTCAACTTTCAGTTACTTTGTCTGCAATGACACACCTTTGCAGAGCAAGGAGGCGAGACTCTTCCGCTCTTGCTTGGTTTTATAGCCCTTCTGTGAGTACACGAGGATTCTGAGCCATAAACCATTAACCACATCTTTCGTAAACACTGGAGTCATTTTCAAACACTGAAATGCACTGATAGGCAAAGCCACGTTATCTAAAACATTACCTTCACATAATGCTTATAGATCTCAGCAGCTGCAGTCGTCTCCACCACATTAAACACTATTAACTTGCAATATGCTGCAAGAAGACTCCGCTTTTTGTGCAAGTCGTCAAGTTTGTAGCTTTCGTCTTTTCTCTCCTCCTCTTTTGTCAGGTCTAGGGAAACAAAAGCGTTGCAGCTTTGTTCCAGTACTTTATTCAAGGTATCTCAATTTTAATGACCAACTTTCATCCGAATAGCACAGACTCAGCCGTTCAGCCAACATACTAAGCAACAGATGCTACGCTCAGCTCTGTGTATGTCAGAAAACACAGCTTTCCATTTCCATTTCAAAGCTTTCAGCTGATGACAGTGAAAGCGAGTTGTTTGCACAGTCTTCTACTCTGATCTTCACAGGGATTTCTCATTTCTACTAGGCAGAATCTCCTGTATAACACTGCTCAACTGCAGAACAGGACCAAACAGTGCAGAATAAAAGGCACAAACACACAAAATGGAAGAAACCAGACACACTGCAATCATGTTGTGTTTTGTGGGTTTGTTTTTGTGTGTGTTTTTTTCTTTCCTTTTTTTTTTTTTTTTAAGCACAAACAAGCACACCCACAGCATTAAAAAAATCACTTCTTTAGGGAAGGAACCTGCAACAGGTTGACAAGGATCCTTTGTGGGGAGGACTTAGAAATTGAAAGCATCTTACAGAACAAGTTTGAAACTGATCTCAGAAGGCCATCTAACCCAAAACAGGCCAGCCTCGATCAGTTTCAGGTACATAACATAGGTAATGCGCCCAATACTGAACACAGAACTCCATGTGAACAGCTGAAGGGCAAGAGTTCAGCCCAGTAATCTAGGATGGTGCTTGGTTTTTCAAAGCACGACACTTGAACTCAGACTCAAACCACAATGAGCCAACAATCTATTTTCAAAACACTCCCAAAAGAAACCAGCCTTCACAATAACATCCTCAACTTGGCATCTGAGTTTGTTTGAAAAAGGCAACACAGCAACAATTACATAGCTGTTTCCCACAAAAACTGCTCTGCATCCCCACATCAAAATCCTCCAGTCCTTTACTCTGATGGCTTGGAAGAGCCCATGCATCAACAGAGTTGCACTGTAACACTGCAAGGCTTTCCACCGAGGTGGATGACACCATCTCTACCACCAAAGTCGGTCTGTCAAATACCTGTACGTTTCCACCCATGCCTGCATTACATCAGCCCTTTCTACCTGGGAGTAAATTGGCAATCGTTGCCTGTGATTGAGCCACAGTGGAGACAAATCACTGAATTTATATTCATCGAGCAACTTTGTAAGAGGGCCAACAATGACTCGACCCCTTTCAGCGCAGCCAGCAAATAGCAGCGAAAATGGTAGAGTGTTTCTTCAGTGCTGAAGATGTCTGACCTTTGCTTTCCTCTTTCTCCTCCACAAAAATATGTTCTTGGACAAACAAAAGCAGTTTTTCCTGAAGGGAAGTGCTGGGAAGGTAATCCAGAAATCCCACTTCTTCTTCATTATTATTTGAATCTTGATGACTCAAAATCAGCAGCCAGTCACAGAGTATCACGAAGGCCTGTATCAAGCAAACAAAGCCAAGGAAGGATCCAGAGACCATCTTACTTTTCATGCCAACCCCCGTTTGCATCTCCATCAAACACAAGTCAGAATCTGGTTTCTATCCTACTTCTTCCTCACAAGCTGAAGATTTCTGTTGGCCCCACCCTGTGATGAAATGCCACAGCTGAGCCCTTCCAGAACCTACACTTTAGGATATGGTATATGCAAGTATCATGAATGAACACCACCTAAACATTTGAATTTCAGACTTCTCTGAAAAGAACAATGAGCTCTATTACGCCACAACATCTCTCTTTCAACATGTGAATCACTGGACAATTTCTCCAAATGTTCCATTTTTTAAGTGACATTCATAACAAGGCATTAAAAAAGCAATGACAGTAAGCAGTATACTGATTATTCTAAATAGAAGATGTAGTGACTATCAAGTGGCAAATCAAGTCATTCAGATTCAGACTTTGATTCTGCATATGGAACATGCAGAGACATACCTGTGTTTGTCTAAAGCACTAACTTTTGTAGCATTTTAACTAACTTTATGTTAAAATAGATAGCATTTATTTCAAATAAATAGTTGAGGATTGTTTATTTTAAAGAGTCATTTCTCTGCGAAGAGACAAAAAATTACAAAATCAGCAGAGGGAAATACTGGTATGAAAAGAAAGAAAGGGATTTAAAAGGAGGACTGAGGATGCATGCCAGTTAAGTGATATAAGAACACAAACCTTTTCTCTCACGTCTTTTTCCTTATGGGTGAGGAAGTACATGCAAATCTCACTGAAACGCCTCAGTTCTCTTCTTAATGCCAAAAGAGCGCCCTAAAAACATATGTAAGGAAAGTGGCAGGACTGAGATGTTAGGGACTATGACCCAATAGAGAATTATAGAATAAACAACAGTTGCATCTTTCTCCACTGATACCATTCATTTAAGATAGCACAGCAGATGCCATTATGAGAGAAGCTGACATCTCACAGTAGCAACAGCTCACCAGATATGAACAACTTTAAAAATATGTCTTGCTTTCAGGCACGATACCTACGATAGAAAGGTCAATCCATAAAAATACGTACTTTTTCCCCCCACTCTGGTGCAGAAAAGTGACAAACAGAGGGACATGTGCGTCTTGCTGAGGCTAGCGGTGTTCAGCAAGTCACAAACTCTTTGGTTCTCCATCTGTAGGATTAGCAGCTCCAGTATCATTTATTCCCTGATACAGCCCTCCAAGCAACTAGGAGGTCTGCAGAACTCACTTCAGCCTACCCTTATAAAGCAGGGATAATAATTTCCACTTTAGAGACAGGTGTAGAGTCACAAAAACTCTAGTCCACCCCACCTTATTTTCAGCACCCAACATGTGAATTGCCTTCTAGAGTTGCTCTTCTCTCCCCTTCTACTGATTACAGAGGAAGCCCAGTTTAACTACACTGCTAATTGTGGCAATAGACAAGTCTATTAGTTAAGACAGTCTACTTGATTTGCCCAGAGCCAAATAAAAGACCTCCTGATCCTTCACTAGGTCCCATCTGTTGCACTGCACAGAGCAATCAACAGAAGAACGCCTTTACAAGAGGATTTCATGCCATGCAACTGGATCTTTGTAAGAAAGGGGATCCATCCCAGGGCATACTGAGAAGGAGCAGAGGGGGAGGTAAAACACTGCCTTAACACCATTAGAGGAGGAGGGGGGAAGGAACAGTCCCAGAGCTGCTGTCCAGGAAATGATGTTTTTTGCTCTCGGAACTTCTCTCTCTGCCAATATCTAGATTTGGTCCTGCAGAGTGGGCCGTAACACTGTGCTTCCAATCAAAATCTGCCCCTGTATGAAAGGCCAAGTTCAAAAATGTGCTGCCCCATTATCAGTCAAGCTAACAGTGTCTGGGCTGGAAGGCAGAACATATTAGAGCAGTGAGAGATGCAGACATCCACTCAGGAATGGAATGGGACGGGAATAGATAGTGAATCAGTCACCAAACGGGTAACCTCCCAGCTAACATTTCTCACACAAAACAAATGCCCATGTCAGCGCCCTATTCTGTACACACAGCAGCACCAGAGGAAGGGGGCGGAATGACAGAAACAGCAACACTTGGCGTAGTCAGGATTCACCACGAAGTAAAACTGCAAAGGTATAGATTCACATGGGAATCAAAGTATAAAAGAGTTTTCCTCTCTGGTATCTTAAACTGGAATATCTTCTGAAGTATCTGGCAGAGACTGGCACTATGCAAAACCAATTAGGAAAGTAAAGTAGTCAGCTGATGAAAAAATTACACAAAGTTTGAAGAAAGTGGGATGTCACAGAATGGATAAGTAAAATAAGAACGTAAGAATAAAACAAAGCAACAGGACTTCCTGGAGTTTTCCTTGAATATTATTTGTTGCTTAAAGCAGGAGAACGAACTGTTTGGCAGTGGAACAAGTTCCTTATCTCCATCAAGCATGAAGAATTCGCTGCACATGTTTTGTAGTAAAAATAGAGGTGAACTGTTGTTCCCTTATTCTCTTGCATACTGAAAAGGCATAAACACTTTAAAAAATAGGGAAGGGTGTGGAAGGTAAGGGGAGATATACAGAGAGAGAAAACGTCCCAACTCAGTTTGGTTTCCTCAAGAAAATATAGAAATTGTCTTCTTGAGAAAGTTTGTTTTTTTCTGGCTATCTGAGGATAGAAAAGCATCTTGAACTTCTACAAGCACAACCCCTGGGTTTCAAAATGATGTGGAATGGCCAACCTTGGAAGAATCTTCTGCAGCTGCAGCTACTTGCCACAGGAGAGAAAAATATGTGCACTGGAGAGCTGGCAGGATCACCTGCAAATAAAAACACATGTCCTTTATTTACATGAAAGGCTTGACAGCAAAAAGCCTGGCATTCTGCTTGCTGCTTGCACAGCCATTTCTACACTGCCAAGAATGTAGGTCTTCAAAATAAACACAGTAGGTTTACACCCAAGTAAACATTGCCTGCTGAGAAACTTCATTACTAAAGTGCTACTTCTGTGTAACTCTGACATCCTGATGCGTTCAATGGAACATAACTCTGTAATACGAGGGGTATTCACAGAGGCTAACTTCAGCTGAGCTTCTTAGGATTTCTCTGCTGTCTTTGGTGAAAGGCTGACTCCTCCAAAGGGCAATTTAGAATAGAAGCCAAACCTTAGTTCTCTGGTACTACAACTAAAGGAGTCTACCCACACGCTTCAGACTTTCCCTCTTTGGCTATATTTTGCTTTTTTCCAAATAAGCCCAAATTCTCCTGGAAATGCAGTCCAATTAACTGCTCAAGTACTTAAAATACCATGATATACCTCTACCTTGGCACAGCCAATGTTTGAGTTGAGGCAATCAGACAAAGAAAAGGCTGCAGTTGAGACAACAGGTAATTAAAAACTATCCTCATCAAGTGTCAATTTGCAAGCAACAGGTCCAAAATATTTCAATTTCTGGTTACAAGGAAACCATGCTCCTCATGGTCCCAACAATTCCATATGTACACAGAGCGAGGTTTTGCAACCAGCAGGAAGTACTGAGCATGAGAAAGGATTATTCAAGTTGTCAGATGATTATTCTGTCGTAGCTCTGGAAAATCTCCAAATTAATGAATACATGGCTATAATCCATTGATTCTAAATAACATTATACCAAAACCTTAGTTTCCATTTGTCAATCTGGGAAACAACATCCTCCTGCCTCATACAACACTAATACATAAGATTATGTAATATTTGCTGGTTTTCCTGCTTTCAACCTTAAGTATCAACAACTCACCAGAACGGACAAACTCCCATGTTGTATTTCAAACAACAGCAACCGTAAAGTCTTGTCATACAGCTTCCACTTGGTGAGATCGTGGGCACTGCAAGTGGGAAAAAAACAAACAAACAGAAAAAACAACGTCACACTAAGCAAGAAATGAAATCTCACCTAATCAAGTAGGTTAAATGAATCCTGGTTTTGCCTTCCTCTGATGTACAGCAGTAACTTTAAACAACTAATAATTAATTCTAAGGGGGAGGGGAGGAATACAGTCTGCATTCCTGCCACAAAACTGCAGCATCTGTGAGGAGAGGAGGAGAAGGAAGCTGGACCTCTGTATATTTTCCTATGCATTATATTCACATTCTCGAAGTGCCCGAAAACGTCTGAAGAAAAATTCCCCCATACACACTTTAAAAGAGTACTTTGAATATTATCCAGTGTTGCAGCTCAACTTTAGGTTTTTCTTTGCATGAGAAGAGCAGCTCTAGTATGTAGGATAAGCAAAAGACACACTGAGCAGAAGGCCAATTCCCCAACCCTCCACTATCTCACATGGTAATTTACTTGGTGAACAACCCCTGCAGAACCAAGCTTTTTGAGAAATCCATGTTTTAACAGGAGAAGACCAAGTAAATTAAAACAAACGAAGCAGATAACACCTGCTGCACTCATTACACCTCTTCAGACTGGCCATCAGTGTTGACCATAAGGCAGTGCAACAGCATGCAGCTAGGAGGGAGGCACCGTAACAACGTAGCTGAGAGGATGTCAACATCCACTCTGACATCCCAACTCCATTATACACACTTCTTAGCCCCACTAGGGCTGATTCTCCAACCTCAGTAAGTCAAAAATAATAATAATACTCCATACCCAAGAGCACAGCTCTGTTCAGGAGAAACTAAGCCTTGCAATATCTCTTATAGGAATAGTTTCCATTTTCTTGTGAAATTCTTACTAAACCCAACAAGCAAGAGCAATTCTCACTTGACATCTGTTAAGGCAACACTAAAGAATATGGGAAAGTAAATTAGCAGTACGTAAAAAAACATCTCACTTGTGAAAAGCTGCTATTCTTCTCAAAGCAGCGCACATCCGGGCAACTTCTCTTGCATCCGTGCAAAATCCTCTTTGCTAAATCATGCAGGTTTAGGAAAGAGAAAGGCATTAGCCAGCATGGGGCAAAGTAATTGCTAAGTTCTCTTCCCACCCAGCCCACAGACTTGAATTACTCTCCTCCAGCCCTCGCCCCTTCACACATGCAACTTATGCATTCCCCCTACAGTAAACAGAAAACAACGTGTTGACTGCACAGAAATTTTGTATCAGTGTCCCTGTCCCTACTAAACCCCCAGCAGCCTCCCTAGACTACAGCACTGCTAAAACAGAGTAAAACTAGCAATTAGGCTACCACTGAAGTGCGAAACCTCACACAGTTGCTAGGTATCTCTGGAAAGCTAACCATTCACATGGCGCTGACTCTCCGTGCTTCCAGCTGCCAGATCACATTCAAAGATAGCTAAAAATATATTAAAATACTTTCCCATAGATGCAATTGCTGCAGTTTCCACAAGGATGCTACGTGATTATGGGAGATGGTATATACGACCAGGAATTAGAAGGGAGGGGCTGCAGGAGAAAATCTCTTTATTTAGATACGGATTACTCTATGAAGGAGTTGAAGAATCCCTGGTCTAGCACTTATCTTGTTTCTCATAAGTGCACATTCTCCCATATTGACATAGATATCTATTTAAGACCAACAAAATAAATCCAATCTGAGGTTAGGGGATTTTTTGGCTTGACACATTTTACAATATCCCAGTGTCCAATAAAAACCTGCCAGTGTTTACTCCCATACCATGGCATGACACCTGTTCATGACGGCACAGTTGATCAGATCAGCTGCGGGCTTCTGTTGTTCAGTTCAGCCAGCAAGCTATTCATATCACCACCAGCTGTTTCTGCTTTTTAGAACTAATGAAAAACTTTGAGGAAGACTCTACAGTCCTCCTTCAAGGGGAAAGTCATCATTTCGAAGACCCCAAAGCTATGCAGTCTGCATCACAGACTGATGTTTTGTTGTGTTTGTTTGTGTTTGTTTTTTTTTCCCTAGAAATACGCAGCCAAAGTCAAACTACAAAAGCTATCTTGCATGCAGTCAAATATGAAGAAGTATAGAACCAAAGCAGTAACCGGTATTTTGGGAACAATCTCATCACCTACAGATCCACGGTCCTTCTTAGCTGATCTTTTACATAATATTTTTGGCATAGTAATACTACAACAGTGGAACCCATGTCCAGAATATTTAGACAACATAAAATGTCCCTTTGCTGCTGTGGACTACCTCATTTACTATTTTCACCACTCTATTCCTGCCAAATCAAAAAAAAGTAAACCATCAGTCATTTTAGAGGAGCAAACCCAACCTTGAAAGCTCTGCTCCCCCCAAGCAGAGAAACAGCAGGCAAAAAATTGTTCCATATCCCCTTTAATTTTTTCTCTTCTGTTTTCATATGGAAACAGGCTGTTTGTCTTCGCAATGAGTCACGCTCACCTTTTGCCAGAAGCCATCTAGTAGCTGGTTAAGCTGTCCCGCCAACTCATCTATCAGCTGAGTTCGGGCACGATCCACCTGATTGTAGATGGCAATTTCTTCACTGCAGAGGATATAATAAGTCCTGGAGGATGCCTCAAGGACAGACATGTCAGAGTGTTTGACCACAATGTCTTTTACCTCTTTCAGCAAAGCATCCAAATGCTGCAAGTGATAAAAGGGGTATTACAGGTGAAATGCATGCAAATCCACTTAGGCTTCAGACACATTTCGCTTGGACTATGCATCTCTGTAGGTCACACAACCAGTACCAAATAACTGTCAGTCTAAGGAGCAGAGGGGCAGGGCTAGTAGATACAATTTTTTTTCTGGCTTTATGGTTCTATTTCATTACTGTCTGAATCTTTGTGAAAAATTAAGCAACTGTTTTAAGTCTCGCTTCAGTAATACACCTTTGGCACTACTGCTACTATAAAAAAATAAATAAAATGTTAGGGAATAAAGATGTCTTTCCAAAGGAAAGGTGTGTCTCCAAACAATGGAAGTTGTCTCCCCCAGCAGCAGAGGACGGATACTGTTTCAGATCATGTCAGCAACTGCCATCTTCACTCTTACTGGCAGGAGGAAACTTAACTTGTGCCATGCCACTGACTCTCCCCCTCTTCCAGTTAATGTTTTGTGCTGAAAGTAATCTAGGCGTGTTTGCTTGTTACCTCCCTGTAAACATCCCTGCTTTAGAATACATTACACTATTTCAAGGATTTAATCAATCCATTTCTGACCATCCCTTTCCCATCAGCAGTTACACTATCTCCATTCTTATCTTTCAGTTCCTATCACCCCCTAGCAGCTGGGAGTCAGTCCTCAAGGAGAATGAAACCTACTCTGTAGAAAACTCCAGGGCGATGCCAGCTTAGACACATAGCATAACCCACCCTCTCTCCACCCATCAATGAAAAACCCAGGGGCAGGCCTATCGCATGAAAACACAACCCATCACCCAGCAGGGCCAGTCACGGCATATCGGAACTGACAAGCACTAACGCTTTTCTTTGGCAGCTTCCAATCAAAAAGTAAAGCCTGAAAAAGACCGCTTTCCTCAAGGTACAAGGCTGTTTCTTAATATTTCAACAGGCTTCTATTTGTTCCAAGTCACACTGAATTCTGTACACTGTCACATAAATTTAGCACTTTCCACATGCACCGACTACCCCAATTCCTATTCACCTTCTCTAGATGTCCCGTACTGTAAACATCTAAATCATAATATTGTGGAATCTGCAGAAGATTTGCCACTTTTTGTGCATCTGTTGAATACTGCAGAGAAGAAAAAAAAAAAAAAAAACAGGATATGAGTGCACTGCAGGAATTTTAATGAAATATTTAACATGCATTCACAGAGCAGCTGTTAGTTACCTTTGCCAAGAGCTGAGGAAGCACCATAATAAAATGTTCAGTAATTTTGGTACAATCTTCCGATTGTATTTTCTTCTCTTTTACTGACAGAATCTGCAGACAAAGCATTTTGTTTCAATTATAAAATCTCTTAGATCTGAGTAGAATTTTACATGTAATTCAAGGTTAACTTATATGCCTTTATCTAAATCAAATGAAGCCAAGATAAAGATATTTTCCGTGGAGACAACCAGATGTTTTTTTTATTTTTTGTTAACTTTACATTAGATACAAAGCACTGAACAACAATTCTGTATGGATAAAATGCTCACCATTTGTCAATAACTTGCTTTAACTGGCTTTTCTCTAATGCTCATCCCCTTCAACATCCACTACTAATAAGATCCACAGGTCAAACGACAGTGTGACATTTCGTAAAAATATGCCAGTTCATTTCTGAAGATATACCTACCGCTGGGAGCACGCTATCTGGCAAAGCACATAAGACAAAGAGATTGTGATTACAGCACGATATGTAAGAATAAGACGCACTGACTTTTTTGGCTGCACCTCTGCCGGCTGGAGGATGACCTTCAGCTGCTTCTCTAACCGTCGCGAGGATAATTTCAGTGAGAGCACTTTTCTGGGCATCGTTCAGTGCTGTAAGTAAACCAGTCTCCTTTCAGCATCACACAAAAGAAAAATGAAGTTGCAGCAACAGCTAATGAAATGCCTATTCATTTATCCGGACAACTGTGCAAGGACACTACAGAAAGAAAGATGCAGTGTTGCTAAATAAACACCTAGAGCGCATTTGATTTAACTTGAAGAAAACTATTTTCTATATTCACTGAACACAAAGCTGATTATTTGCCTCATGACTAAACTTTTTAGGGCACTTGGGTTACCAAAAATACAGGCAGCTTCCATGAAGCCTATCTTTATTAACTACTATCTCATTTAGGATAAAACTACTCTTCTGAGCAACAAAATGCTTTAACTCACTGGGTCTGCAAACTTTGATTTCAATTGTACAACCACCTCCAGTTCTAGTACAACTATTATTAAAGTTCACTTTAAGATATTTTTACAAAAAAAAAAAAAAAAAAAAGAGTTCTCTAACATGTTAGATGTCAATGAACTCAACACATTGTTCTTCTTCTCTTCAGGCATGAACAGCAGTCCAAAAATACCACACTTCATTCAATTCTGTTAGATTCTCAAGTTTTGAACAAACAAAAGAAGGGAATGTTACTTAAGCTTAATTATGCAAGCGTTCTTGCAAAATTTCTAAACTAACATTACATAAATGCAGAATACTGAATAAAACAAGTATGTTGCTGCAGATCATGTAATCAGCAGTACATCTGCTTTGTACATCTTGGCGACCACAATCTGGGATCAAAGGGCACTGCAATATGAAATGATCCTAAAGTAGCTGAGGCAAAGTGCAAAAAACAACAACAAGAGATTAATCCAGACAAAGCTAAGCTCTTTGCTCACCCACCTTCTCCATCTCCTCCATCATTTTTTAATAGAAGTGTGGTCATGCACTCCCAGTCCTTCAGGAATGTGCCAGCCCAGTCCCACAAGCTGTCTACGAGGTATGCAACATGTTTGTGCACCTAGGGATTAAAAACACAAACTTATAAAAGCAAACACATCATTAAAAGAAATACAACTTCCTATGGTCCTCTCCTTTTCCAATCACAGAGCTGTCATTCACACATACATTCACATACAGTATTCCAACATATTTAGTTTGAGGCTATTCAACATTCAAACACTGCCTTCAGTCTGATACAATGCAGGAAAGTGGGAAAAAAAGGATATAAATCAGGAAAGAAGCTTTTCTTTCCTCTTATTATGGTATCTTTGCTTTGTAATTTAAGCAATCTCTCTAAAACTAGTTTCTGTATTGCTTTTATACTGCTGATCGTAACTAAAAATCCGACCTTGGGACTAAAAATGAGTTAACATTTTAGATAATGTCTGTGAAATTCTTTGCACTTTGATTCGAAACGGCTGTGCCTTAGACGCTTTGGCCAGACATAGGTCTGCACCACCACAAAAGCCAAATAGAAAAGTACAGCACTTAAACTGATAAAATCTCAGAAAAACTACACAGTTCTTAGTCAGCATGGAGCTACAGTACAGCAACCTCCATCTGCCTGCAGAAAGACACAGGCACACCAAAAACCATTCACATGGTGCCATTAATCTTTTAGGTTGTTTTCAGAAGCTGCTTCAGCTTTGATTCTCTCCACTGGCAGAGTTGTAAATTAGTCTTAAAACACAGAACAGAAATGCCAAATTCTGCCTCCATTAACAACTCATCCTGTAGAGTGAGAACGTGCCAAACACCAAACATTTCAGAGCTCACCACCGGAAATACCGCTCAAAAGGAAGCCAGAACTTGATAATCAACATGCAATGTGAATCGAAAAGGTTTACTGCAGGGCCTATTCTCACCTCACTGTCCAGGAAAAACTGTATTAATCTTTTCAACTGGTGAGCATTTGTCCCAGCGTTCCCTCCTTCTTTGGGCAGAACTTCTTCGTCTCCCTCATAACTAAGCAGCCTGCCAACAGAAAAGGAAGTCAGTTCATTTCTGCCACGTTCCCCTTATGATCATTTGCCAATATAACACTCATTCTTTCAAGATCCCAAGGACTGTATTTTTTCTAAATGTATTCTTATTTACTGTAAATCACATTAGACTTTCTTATGAGATGAAAGGAAAGGAGGTTAGATTGTTTTCCATCAGGAGAGATCTGCTGTCCCTGTGGATGCAGAGACTGTTTCTGACAGTTTAACAGGTACCCTGCCAACTTTCTGGACAGCAGATGCAGATTTCACAGCGTTGAATATATCCTGAGGTAGGCATTTTCTCATGCCTGAGAAGGGGCTTACTCTAGGCTGAATTTAAACCTTAACAACGCAGTAAAAATATTACTACCCAACCATTAGTCGCATTACGGTACATCTAAGAACCAAAGCTTTTTAAAGAAAGCATAGTACCTTGTATTTACACGAGACAATTTATTCCATTTCACAAATACAGTGGAAAAACTGTTTACAATAGTTTCCATTTCCCTCTTTGCCCCAAATGAGTGTGACAGTATTGCTCACGGAGAGTGCTAATCCCAAAACACATACAGGCCCAAATGTCTTGGATTTAAATCAGGACCACGCTACTCAATGTCAGAATAGACTTAGACTTTCCAAAAGTGCTTCTGCTGGTGTAATTGATGCCAGCTCAGTAAGTAATCTAAGAATGAAAGCACTGAGATTTCATACACACCATAAAGAAGAAAAAAATAAATAAAAATAAACTTTATACTAAAACTGTTATCACTATAACTAGGGAAAGGACATTGTCATTAACAGTACTATCACACCAGAAATAAGATTTTGATAGTAGTAGAAGTGCCAGAGAGAAGACCTGGGCAAACAAGAACAAGGAAGAAAGACGTTTAGAGGGTCAGAATGTCCATGCTGCACTGCAAAGCTGAGTATCAAAAGTAAAGTTACCAAGGCAAACAATTTAGTAGCAAGAGACAGACGTTCTGAGAGGAAAAACAGCTGATTTATGATAGAATATTGGGACAAACAGAAAAGACTAAGTAAGGCTAACAGATGTGATAGAAGACTCATCGAAAGAGATTTATTGTCTTTTGTCTTTCTGCTGGACTTGACTCCACAACCCCTGGAATATCAGCAGTTCAGCCAGATAGGAACAGGCAGCTAGGAGGAGATTCTGCACATGTGAGAAACACCAACGATTATTACTTCCGAATTTTTCCCCACAAAAGTCTTGCCAAAATATTTTTGTTTTCATTCCTCTTCGTAAAGCAAAATTATTTCTCTCAGCCACAGAGACAGAATATTTATTTCTTCTCTTTTTAGCATGCCAACTCCATTCACTTCATGCAACCATTGTTATAAGAAGCCCATTTATAAGACTTACTCCTGGGGAAGATAAACCCTGTACTT
The DNA here is from genome assembly GCF_964035555.1 of Netta rufina. Classification (NCBI taxonomy): domain Eukaryota; kingdom Metazoa; phylum Chordata; class Aves; order Anseriformes; family Anatidae; genus Netta; species Netta rufina. The sequence continues at coordinate 70,804,432 of NC_140123.1, read as the reverse complement.
CATTAACCTGACAGAAAATTGGGAGGGCTTTTTAATCTGCTGCATCTCTCATTATTCAAAGCCTTTACAATGTATACGGCAACTTCCAAAGGGAAGAGGAGGCCATTCTTGTGATTAATCACCAATGCTATGGAAATCCAGCAGATGCTAGGTGATGAATTAGCTTGTAAGAAGCAAAGCAACAGGAAAAGAAAGTAGAAAGAAAGGAGGTGTATTCTCAACATGGCATGGTATCTGTGGATCAGTCAATTGTTTCATATTCTCTGTGTTAGTCTTGCAACTTTTCTCATGCCTATTGCGGAAGGCCGTGCCGAGGAACAAATGATCACCCCCAGACAGCCTTTCCCTTCCGAATCAAAAGAAGAAAGTACATCTACTATCCTCACGGCACACTCGCTTCCAGCAGAAAAATGAATGCTTAATGTCCCTCTTAAATAAATCCACCTTCATTCTGAAACAAATGAGAATATGCAAGACATAGGCAGAGATACCTTTTATAAAGGAATTCCCCAGCTGCTACTGCAAGTGGACGGTGTGTGGTATAAACCAGTCGGTATAAGGTTTCACAGTCTTCATCTGATAACACATCTTCGTAGTTCCTAGGCAAAAATAACAACGGAAGTTATAGTTCAGGTTTATCTGCAAAGAATACAATGAATGGTATGTTCAGCTTTATTAGACTTGATGCTCCTTAGCCTTGCAACTTGTTTATAAAGTTTTGTAGGACGTATCTACAAATGCTATCAAATGGAACTAGCAGCATTTTTTACTCATTTTGTAGAGAAGCAAGAGGTCTGTACAAGCCATGAGAAATCAGGCCCATTGGACAGAATATTAATTTAAAGTATAATTAAATTGATTAGTGGACTTGGTAAAAAGAGTAATAATAATGAAAGAGGCAAGTTGTGCCTCTGTGCTTAGATGACCATTATAGAAGATAATAAACAAGAAGCCTTCATCTTGCAGAACAAATTCTTTTAAAATGATTTTTTTTTTAACAGCATTTTAAAATTTATACTCTATTACACTGGGCTTATACAGAGTCGCACACAAAAAGAAAGCGAAACACATTCTAGATAGCATGCTTACGCCTGCAACCTTTCTGTCCTACCACACTGAAAATCACAACTTTTTTTTTACAGCCATTAAGCTGTGCATCTTGAGAATGCCACATGGCAACTAATAAAGCTAGAACATACTATGGGAGGTAGCACTTGGTGTTAACTGCAACTTGTTACAAAACAGGAAAATGAAGCATTGAGGTCAAATAACCCACCAAAGAGATACCAGCTAAGTGAAGACCAAAAGAAGGGGTACAGTTTCAAAATGCTTGCTTCTTACTGCAGTAACAACATCATTGGACTAAGCTACTTGAGCGAATGAAACAGCAACATATGACATCCTTCCACTTCCTACAGATAGGTGAGGGGAAAAGAGTTTTTATTTATTATTGTGCTCAGTTCTCAGCTAGTACTAGTTTTAAATCACCTGCAGCTGCAGTCCAGTACCTCTTTTAAAACTGAGGATTCCCCATTTGGTGGGAGTGATGGCTTAGAAAATTAAAACCCCTTCCTGGCTTGCCCAAGCAATTGTATCCAATCCTGTTGCATCCTTCAGCATCCTCACAAGACCCGAAGTCCCAAAATATCCTCAAATCTGACTGAAAGAAAGTGAGCTCACACTAAGTAAGAGTCATACTAAGAGTATCACTGGACTGTTCCTTGCAAATATTTTTTTATGTGTATGTTCACGACAGTCATAAGCATGGTAAAAAGCTGTTTAAATGGAAATGCTGATGGTGTATCTTCAAAAGTCATGGGTCAATCTTGCAAGATAATACTTGCAGTGAATAAAAAAGAAATTCTGGCAGGTTTTGGTGGCTTCTTTTATCACACAGTTCCCTTGAGTACACAGTTGTGGTAACAGAAGAAAAAGAAAGTGCTCTGAGTACATATATCATGTAATCAGCATACAGGAAAATACTAATGCAAATTCTTATTCAGCCATCTACAGAAATGGGGAAATAGCATAAAAATGTGCTTATTGTTGCTAAACAATAAGAAACTGAAAGAGATAATATGGTGCATTAGCATCTCCGAATAAGCATTGTCATGTCCAGAAAAGCCCTGAATAAAGTATTGAATTATTACTTCTATGAGGTTAACAAGTGAGAGTAAACTAAGACTGACAACAAACTGCACCTATAGGAGTAAGAATGGATCACAGAGCATGCCTTTATATTAAAAGACCATGGGAATTTAGTGAAGCCATCCAAAAAGTTTGCATTCATTCTTTTTAATATGTCCGTTATTTAATTCTTTTAAAGCACTAGTTACTGCTAAACTCCCCTTCTCATTTTCTCTATGCACACATTTTTTTTTTTAAACAGCAGACAGCTTGAAAAAGAGAATTCCATATGATCACACGGTGATCTAGAGCGTGCCAACACTGAACCACAAACAGCCAAGGCTGGAGAGTACCTCTGGAGTAGGTAGATCACCTAGTCCAACCCTCTGCTCAGAGGGTCAGCCACAGCAGGTTGCTGTGGGTTGTGTCCAGTCAGCCTCTCTGACAATCTGTTCCAGCGTTTGACTGCCACCAGAGTAAAAAACTGTTTTTTGTATATTTAAATGGATTTTTCAGCATGAACACACCAGTCAAGGGTACATGTTTTCTGATATTTGAATGTACTCATATGTCAGGTTTTCTCTTCCTTATACATTTATGGAAGTAGTGAGACCTGTGAGTCTGTTTTAAAAAAATGTCTTGCCTAAATTGTTTAGATGACTCAAAGTGCTCAGTAGCATGCCTGCAGTCTCTTTGGGTAGAAATTAAGGACTTTGCTCTTTTCTAGCACAAGTGAAATTCCAGCCTCCTTGGTTTTGACTATGCCTTCAAAGAAGCTAGGAATTTGTCCCAGTTACATTGATCTACAACAGTGCTACTTTGTCTCTCTTCAAGACAAGCGCAGGTGAGATGTAACAGCTCTGACCACCACTCTCTCTGAGACAACATGCTTTACACTCAAAATTCCCACTCCAATGAGAGCTGAGTGGTTTTACTTGCCTCTGGAAGTAGCAACACTTGGCTACACCTGCTGCCACTACCACTAATACTACTACAATAAATGGGTGCCTTTCTTTTTGCAAACGTAAGCCAATAATCGCACATTCAAAGAATAGTTTAAATACAGCAATAACACTGCTGCTAATTTACAGCCCTCAGAATGCCAAGCAACAGATAAAGGTTAAGCCAGAAGTGCCTGCCAGTGTTTAGGTGTCTAAAAATAAACAGGCACAGCCTTCTACATAGCAATGTCATGACATACCATTTTCTCTGCAGTTCAGTGTGAACATGGCATGAAGAAGTTGGGATCTTCTAGGGAGAGATCACAGCCCTATTTTGTTCTGCCTATGGCACCAGATGAAAGATTTCATGTCTTGCTTTTTGTGCCATTTTACTGTAAGCAAGAGACGTGGCTATACATGATTGCTGGAATCACTTCTCTTGGTCTGCACTACAGCTTACGCTAAGCATGACAATAAAAATCAAAACAGTGAAATAAAAATACACCTGATGCTATTTTCAAGGCTTACCAACTTACTTTTTTTTGTTTTTAATGTTAGAGGAGGATCTGGCAGGGAAAGATTAAGCCCATGTTATTTGGGCATGGGTAATTCAAGGTCAACATCTCAATTTTAAAAACTCAGTTTATTTTGCATTTAAATAAATACAAATTAAATATACTAATCTACAAGCACATTTTAAAAACATCACTGTTCAACTGAGCACTGCTATTAAAAAAAATACCTCTTGAAAGCATTCTGTTCAAAATAACAGAACAGCTTATCTATTTTTTATACTTAAAAATGTTATTTCCTTCATTCTATCCTACTGTTATTGCAGGTATTTCAAGATGGCACTTTGGTGATCAGTTGCCACACTACAGTAGAACAAGAGTCCTTTGCCACCCACTTGAAAATAGCACTAGTATGTTGCAATGTGCTGTGATTCCATGGTTATGCTGTGACAGAGCACAGGAAGATGCACATTAAACAGATGCTGTATGGTATTCTGTTCTGGTTAAGAAACATAACCCTATGAGACAAGCAACCCTTATTTTTTCTTGTCAACTCTTCAGACAGGAAAGATAAGAATATTTCAAAACAGACGTGAAGGTTCTTGAACAGAGGTGCACAGATGACAAAATTGCTGATGGTTAACTTCCATGAAAGCATACAACTGAGAAGATGGAAAAAAGGAGAAGGCAGAGGAGAAGGCACAAACCTTTGTTCCATTTTGGTCTTTCATTTCTGCTTTGTTTGGAATAAGTTTGACTCCTCTACAGCACTACCATAACTCTACCTTAATAGGAGTGTGGACCTGCAGGAATCACAGAGGAGCTGAGAGGACTCCCAGCACGATTCCTTTCCACTAGTACTGCTAGTCAAGTTACTCATGCAAGAAATCAGAACTGTGCTGTGTAATTTGCTTTACTGAAGAGAGATCTTTATGTCACTACCTCTATCAACTTCACAGTAACATTTCTTTATTTTTTCTCAAAGCCATTAGACGAAACAAAGGTGGGTAAATTCCTTACATGTATGCAAAGCATACACATCTCTCTTCAGCTTACTTTTTACAATGACAGTAAAACACTTCATAGTAGAAGTTCGTGTTTGAGGCCAGGCTGGGTGGGGCCCTGGGTAACCAGATCTAGTGGGAGGTGTCTGTGCCCAGGGCAGGGGGTTGGAATTAGGTGATCTTTAAGGTCCCTTCCAACCCAAGCCATTCTATGATTCAACAATAATAGCATTTAAGCCTTCAACACAACTTAACCATTTCTCTGAATAGTGGCTTTCTGAATAACCTTGCTAGATATAATGCATTTGCATTTGTCACTTCCTTCTCCGAAGTCCATGGCTCAGCTATGAAATAACACCAGAGAATCAGAGTTCATCTCTTTGCTGACGATGAATTATTTGCCATGGCATGCTTTGCCAATCCAGTTTTTGAGCTTCTCCTAGAATGTAACTCCCCCCCCAACCAGTCTAACTCAGAATAAGAAGGGAGACTAAAATTTCATTTTTAAGTGCAAGAATGATGAATCTCTACTTGACTTGGGCCTCCTGTGCTAAGCAGAACACCCAAAACTTGTAAGCTTCAGTTTCCTGACCTTTAAGTTGGATAAACCCTACTTAATACTGTCAAAGTACTGAAATGAAAATTAATGTATTTATCAGCTCCAACAAGTAATTTAAACAAGTCCTCAATGAGTCCTCAATATACCCACTGTTCTCACTGAGGCAGATTTGAAATCTTCCAGATTTCAAATTTCAGAGCTTTGTGTTTAAAACACAGTTTAATTTCTACTTACATTTAACTAATGTGATACAAGATAATTTTCTCCCTCTTTGCTCTTTACCTTTAAAGCCGTTTATAAATTTGTATCCCTCCATGCACCACTTGTAATCACATTCACCTACTTCAGTTATCTAATTACTTTTGCTCTCTTTTCCAAACTCCCTCAACTCTTTCAGGTACTTAAGCATACAAAACTGAACTGAATTGTCTGGCAGTAGCCACGCTAAACTAATCTACCTCCTGAAGGGCGATGTTTGCAGTAAGATTCCTTGGCTTCTCACTGTCACTCATTTTTTCTCCTTCCTAGTTCTACTCCCTCTCAGATCCTTTGCAACATTAATGCTAACTATTATGCATAATTCAGTAGCATTAATAATTTCTGTTATGCTAAACCTCATAGGCTCATTTCAGTTTCAGGATCACACCACGCTGTGTAAAAATAGAAATCCACCAGCCCAAAAACCTTGGCATTCAATTGAGACAACACGCAACAAACAAGAAGAAAAAAATCAGCTCGGAGAGAGACAAAATTAAAATACAAATATGGATTTGAAAAAAAAAAAACACACAGGTATATGCATAGCAAGAGTATTTTAAGTCAGCAATGGATTTTATTATTATTTTTTTAATAGTGTAGCATGGTTAAGTGAATCAAAAAGATTGGTATTTTCATTGCCCATCTAGCTAGCAAGAAAGAGAAAGAATGTAAAGGCCAGCACAGAAATGTTATGGGCCAGCAGTGCACACAGCAGTCAGGTATATATTCCACTGCACTAGAATGCAGTGATGGTTAAGAGAGAGACATAGTTAGTACTAACAAATATGCAGCAGAGTTCCACTGCAACTGTAAAAAAAAATAAAAACTGGCAAAGAGGTCTTGCTACTATACTCGCCCAAAAGACAATTATGAAAACTCATAAAAGAGAGTTGCTAGTATAGTAAATTTTCCCCAGGAAAGTGACAGAGCACCCAGCAGACTAATTGTGAGGGGAAAATAAAAGTTACTCCCAGCCTTGCCTCTCTCTCATACATGTCACCAAAAAACAAAATATGCATTCCAGAACTAGAGGCAAGTCCTAGAGATCAGTACCTGACTAGTCAAGTTTATATTGCTCGTTTAATAAATAAATAAATAAATGACTTCTTGTTAGCCAATTCCATAATATCATGATTCCAAATCAAATAGAGAGAGCTCTTACTGATGGATGTTCTTACTGGTAGCTTTAAAAATGGAAACTTGATCTGAAAGGTCTTTCATGCCTCACTAAAAATGTAGTTTGGGCAACTAGTTGCTAAATTTGCAGATTGACCATCCGCAGAGAAGTCAATACAGCATGACTGAGTGCTCTCTATGAATTACATAAATACATACAAGCAGCAGTGCCATTTATACAAGTTGTCATTTATTATTCTTTACAGGCAGTGGAGTCACTGTCCACAACATCGTTTCATGCTTTATTGCATTTATCAGGCAGCTTTACTGCTCGATATGCAGGTAATGGTTTTGAACCATGATATGCACCTACTAGAGAGCCTGAAACTTCTTTGCTCCTGCAATGTCAGCAGTGAGTCCCTTCTGATACCTGTAGGTTCTGTGGCATAAGGTTTGTCCCTGCTTCAAGAAAAGCACCTTGATTCAGGCTCTTATTATGAAATAGACACTGGATATAGATTATGATATAGACACTGGATAGTGTCTATATTGTCTGCATTCCCTTCACACAGGTTTTATAGATGGATCAGTACTAGCCACATGAAAAAAAAGATCTGTCCTTGAATTTGCTCATTGACTTCCCAATTCTCACTTTCATCATTATAGTAATTAAGCAAAATCAGCAGTGCTCAAAGCAGATGGGGGAAGAGGGGGACAGAAAGGAGGATGGCTAGACAACAGACGAGCAAAAAGAAAGAAGCATGTATGCTCCACACAGCCTAATTGAAAACAATTTTAAAATGTATTCCTTCTGATCATTAAAATTATATTTTATGATGGAAAAATGTCATTCAGAAAAACTTTAGATGGTACTTACACTGAAAACCTAACTGTATTTTAAGAGAAATTTGGGGGGAAAAATTGCTTCAGGGGAAAAAAAAAAATGATCAGACTTTTATAGCTGCAGCTCACATTAATGAGAACATGATCCCACATGATAAAGCCAGAGACCCTAAACAGCTGCATTGCCAATATAGCACTTGTTAGTTCAGAGACAGAACAAGTGCAGCCATAACTGGTGTTCAACATCTTTGTACTTCAACAATGGTGTGCTACTCCTCCTAGCACAGGGACATGTTACACACAGACACAGCATTGTGCTTTGTTCCAATAGCTACACGTCACAGAGAAGCAAGTGATGTAGAAATGGATATTGTAAACACAGAAACAATAAACCCTATCTACTACTAGCGAGACACGAATAATAGTACTTGCTTCAGAAAAGCATGTTGCGCTACTGTGAAGTAGTCATATGCTGTTCTGATGCATATGTTGGAGTAACCTAGAGAAATGCCACTCAAATCAATAGAGTGTGAAGTGAAAGAGGAGTGAGTCCAGATAATAAAGCATCACTTCAACATATACGTGTACTTAAAATTTAATGTAAATATCTACACCACCGTATTTTTGGTCCATTAAGCTCTACATCCTCTTCTAGCAATGACCAATACTGCTGGCTTAAATGGGAAAGCAAATGGCTCAAGGCTATTGGACAATGCACCGTGCTGTACATGGAGATAAGCATCTGCATCAGCAGAATTCAACTTAAGCTCCAAACCAGAAGGGACACTTCTGGAGTACTAAAATCTCAACTATATCAAACAATGTAATGCAGTGGGTTTTGTTATTCTTATTTTGCTCTGAAAAAGAGGGACAGAGAATTTACTCTTCATATATTTTGCCAAAAAAAAAAAAAAAAAAAGTTGTTTCTAAAATAAACATGTTTCTCAAGGATGTATTGGAATAGGAATCATGTGCTTCTGTAACGTTAGTCTAGTTTTTCCCCACAGGTTCAATTTGCCATTACCTTACCAATTCTATGGCTGGCAGGTAATTTCCCAACAAAACAACTTTTCTGTTACTTTTCCATTTCAGCAAAAACAAGATGCCATATACTTATTCATTTGCTGTCAGTTAGGCTGCTGTGGGCTTGATAGCTCCCAGATTTTCTGTCATGGAGCAAAGAATCTGGAAGCCCAAATTCTAGCAACAAAGTTTAAGGCTTCCTGCATCAGGTGGGGAGACAGGGAAGATGCCAGAGTTCCCTGAGCTCCTAGTCAAGACCTGGCAATGCTGGGACAGAAGATTGTATGGTGCGGACTTCCCAGGAGACAGACAGACAGTCTATTTGAGAAAAGCCAAATTGAAAGTGCTTTGAAATTTTCTTTCGGGGGGAAGTATAAAGATAAAAACAATTAGTTTTCACATTGAATCTGACCACAAAGGTTTTCTTAAATATTGGTGTTTCCCACAGAAAGAAAATATCATGTCTTGAGCAGCTTTAACTGTAACTCATATCCTGCTGGGACCAATTTTTTCCCAGCATGTAATTGATTACAGGAAGATTCATCAGGATTTTATCTGGATCTTGTTGCCATTAAAACAATACAGTAAATTAAAAAAGAAATTATTTACTGTGACATAAGCATCAAGAGTTTCATGGCTTGAACTGCTACTTCATGGTCCTTGTCCAGAGGCATGGACACAATTCGATCCTAATGGATGTAAAATGACAATAAAAAGATGTAACATGTTTTGTTCTCAATAAACATTATTTTTGCTACAGATAGATCATCTACACTAGTAGAGCAGAGATTTATTTTTATTTCAGCAGCTATTTCCTAAGAGACATAAGGCAACTTGATTACTACCAAGTAGTTCCCCAGCCCCTGAAAATTAACAGCATGTTAATTTTTTAACTGAATTAATCATGCAGTAATATGGTATTTTTTTATAGATGTAATGTATGCGTTCTCAAGAAATCAACTACAGTCTACAAATTAAAAGTGACTGACAACTTGTTTCTAAGACGTTACTACTGACACTTCAATATGTTAAATGAAGGTAAGCCTCAAATTACAAGCATTATATAATCAGTTTCTCCCATCAACAATAAGGTGTGTGTACCTACACGTTACAGAAGCCAGTGCCTTGCTGGAAAGATAATTAGGAATTGAGTCATAAAGGTGCTTCATGAAATAGCGGTAATATTCCTGACCTCTAGAACTCACCCTATTGCAACTTGGTGCACATACATCTCAGGAAACAGTGGAAACTCTTGGGAAGTACCCAAGAACTGATACTCCTCAGTGCAGCCTACAACTTTAAGGCATATTAAACCTTTAGAATAGCTTGTTTGGGGACTAGCAGCTTTCTCATTACATATATCATTTCTAAATGTCTAGATTCATTTTTCTTTGCACCTTCCTTTTCTAACAACCCAGATGTAAGGTGTGGAAGTCCATGAATCCTGAGTTTGGAAACTCAAGGGTAACAGGGAGCATGTGAAAATCCAGCTTGTTGGAAATGGATTGACGATTATATATTTACATTGCCCATCACCAAGAAAGTAGTATTTCAACCCTGGGAGATTTCAGATCTGTCTGTATCTGCTGTTTGGATTTCTTTTCTTTAGAGGAGAAGGAGGGGTTGGGTCGGTTTGTTTGCTTTTTACACTGGGGAGGTAGAGTTTGCAATAATCTAGTTATATAGTGCCCTCCATAGAAAGAGAGATCTCAGTGAAAACAGACTGGAGCTGTTCATCAGCCTTTGAATACCAATCCTGCAGATGCTTATACAGCATACAGTAGCTTGTAACAACCTTCCTTTAACAGCAAAGAGAGAACATCACTACAAAACTGTTTAAAATGGGTTAATCTTAGATAGCCGAGATCCAGTCTGAACAATTTATTCCTAAATTACCAATACCAATCTGTATCTTGTTCTTCAGCAATGTTCTAAAGGTACTTCCTACTAACTGCTCTGACATATGGGTAAGGACTGCACCTTTTGAAAACAAACAAACAAAAAAAAAAGAAACCACGAATTGCCACCACATGCAGGCATTGATTGTGTGCTGATTCAGAGGGACTGTGGTATCAATCCCCCCTCTCACAGCATCTTGAGCTTTCTTATTCACGTACTGAAAAGATCCTAAAGATCCTGCCCCGCTGGGATAAGAATAGCTGATTAAATCATTACAAAGGGCAGGATTAAAAAAGTAAGGGCTTACTTCTTAAATGAGTGAAGGTGTTGGAATATAATAAAAGTATATATACATAATGTTGGAATATGATAAAGACATGTACATAAAGCCTACAGGGTCAGTGCAGTCACAGAACAAGCTCACAGAACTTCAGCATATCATCTGACTCATTCAGACAGGAGGTAAGGAATCCTTCTTCAAGAGTCATACTGACATGGTGGATCAACAAAGAGTCATTCTCGCGTCAGTGTAATACATGTGTAATACATAGCTAATCAAATATCTAAGAGCCTAACCAATTATCAAAAACAGCAAAAAAAAAAAAAAAAAAGGAATGGCTGGAGTATCAAATTCCCTCCCATCTGTCAAAGATCCTGTAAAAAAATATGGGCCATCCTGGATAAATGATGGAAATACTTAACTACAGTGCATGTTAACACCATTCTGTGTGTAAACTACAGTGAAATGGAACTGTGAAAATTCCACAGCAGCAGAGGGAAACACCTCTGCAAAACTCCTTCATCCACTCAGTCAAGCAGGCTGCTTCTGCAATACTCTAAGCTTCTGTCACTCAAGGGAGTGGGGAGATGAGCTCTGACCAAAAACATCACACCCTGTGCACACACCCAACCCAGACTTAAAAACTAGAGAACAATCGTCTATTTACCTTGAATCTGCTCGTAAAGAGATCCATCTTGTAAACAAGTTCTCTTCTGCTATAAATTCCCTGCAGTCCCAGAAGACATTTCAACCGCACTTCAGGTTGCTACAAGACAAAGAGAAATCTGCTAGTATGTTATCTCTGATTATTTACTCCTGGCATTTATATTATGCAAATAAGAGTTCCTTGTGGGTACCTACAGCAGATTACCCAAATACCACCCCATTTTCTTTATTAGTGATACCAGTACTGTTTTGTTTGCATGCATCTCTCCCTCTCTCTTTGTCCCTCCCTCTCTCTGAGAAAGCCTGCAATGAGCCAAACTTAAAGGTGACATCAGAGGTTGTAGGCTCCCTAAGATTCAGCAAAACTCTCGCAGAAACTACAGTTATTATAAGCAACAGAATACAAAAGACACAAGAATTGCGCTATTCACCTGTTAAAGATATACAAAGACAAGAGTATGGATGACCTACTTAATACAATCATCACTCTTACGTATACCAGACTTTGCTTCCTTTCAACAATTTGTCTCAGACAACAGTTAAACTCCAACAAGGATTCCAAGAAATTCCAGTCCAGAAAAACCTCCCTGAGGAAGATGTGTACCTTAGCATTGCATTGGCTTATCACTGTGGACTCTCATAGAATCACAGAATGGTTTGGGTTGGAAGGAACTTTAAAGATTACCCAGTTCCACCCCCCTGCCATGGGCAGGGACACCTCCCACCAGACCAGGTTTCCCAAAGCCCCATCCAGCCTGGCCTTGAACAGGGATGGGGCAGCCACTGCTTCCCTGAGCAACCTGTGCCAGTGCTAATTTCTTCCTAGCATCTAATCAAAACCTACCCTCTTTTACTTTACAGCCACTACCCCTTGTCCTATCACTCCACTCCCTGACAAAGAGTCCTTCCCCAGTTTTCCTGTAGGCTCCCTCTTAGGTATTGGAAGGCCACTATAAGGTCTCCTTGGAGCCTTCTCTTCTCCAGGCTGAACAACCCCAACTCCCTCAGCCTGTCTTTGTAGGAGAGGTGCTCCAGCCCTCTGATCATCTTCATGGCTCTCCTCTGGACTTGTTCTAATACATCCATGTCTTTCTGTGCTGGGGGCCCCAGAGTTGAACGCAGTGCTCCAGGCAGGGTCTCATGAGAACAGAAGCAGAGGGGGAGAATCACCTCCCTCAACCTGCTGGCCAGGTTTCTTCTGTGTAGCGTGTATCGCCGGCTCATGCTGAGTTTTTCATCCACCAGTACTCCCAAGTCCTTCCCCTTAGTGCTGCTCTCAGTCTGCTCACCACCCAGCCTGTATTCATTTTGGCATTGCCCTGACCCAGGTGCAGGACCTTACACTTGGCCTTACTGAACTCCACGAGGTTCACGCAGGCCCACCTCTAGAGCCTGACCTCTGGGTGCCATCCCTTCCCTCTAGTGTGTCATACATACAAATATTATGCCTTCTCCCTGCTTCTGTTTTACTCTAGAATGATGTATTTTAAGCATTCTAAAAAGAGAAAAGTTTTAAGTTTGGCCTAGTTGGCGAATTTAGGCAAAACAGTCATCCCTGTTACTTCCTGCTGTTAGTATTCCTGCTTCACAAATGTCCCAGAAAAGAGGACGTTTCCCTGACCCAATTTTTAATTAATCTCATGTCTATTGCTAAACCTTTCAAACTACAAAAGCTTTGGATGTCATTAAGAAATTTATTCTGAGGATCTAACTTTTAAAAAAAAAATCAGTGTTCCATAAACTTAGAATGCTAGGGATATCAGCAGACACTGTAGGCCTTGAATCAGTCTCTTCATGTTTATTCCTTTTTTTTCCTGCTAACAATAGCAGTAGGAAAATTCAAGGAAACCTAAGAAAGGAGACCACCTACACATAGGCTATGTATTGCTACAAGCTCCTGTTCACCTGCTTAGGATGGAAAGCAAAGGATGATATCCAGTAGCAGGGTCTGCCCAACAATTTTACATAAGGCAGCTTTTTGCTAAAAAATAAAATATAAATTCAATAGCTGATGACAAACGCTCTCTAGCCTGCCCACAACTCACCAGCAGTACATATTCTAAATTGTGTTCACCTTTAAAATTAAAGGCATTCTCAGAGAAAGAGACTCTTGCCCCCACTTGCTGCTTCTTACACCCACAAGGGCTCCACAACACACAACTCGCTCACAAACAGTCTCAGCTTGGAACCCATCACTGCCTGCCGCCAGGAGTGCCACAGGCAGGAGCTTTGCACACTTGCACAAACTCAGCTCAGCCAGCATAATGCCATTCTGGCTTCAGCTGCTCTCACTATTTTATCATGAGGTTTTCCTTGTGAATAGGGACTTTATTTGTGGTTGGGATAAATAAATACATATGTTTAAAATGCTTGTGATGGTCATATAGCTCTTCAAGCATGGCTAGCAATCAGTCACTTGCACTTGTCAATCAGGTGGCATTCAAGTGTAGGTTTGCAGATATATGGATTAATACATTAAACTAAACCACCTGCTTTCTTCTAAGGTATTCACTTCCCACTCAAAAGCTCTCAGTCATAACCCCGTATCTATACGTTTGAGAAAACTGTGTAAGAACTATGAATGCATAAGTACTTCTGCTATGGCAATTTCTGCTGTCTTCCTATGTTTTCTGCTGCATTTTCTCCTTCTCAGTGACCTGTCCTTTTCCAGATTCATCACTCTTCACAGTTTCTTGATCATTCAAATCTATTTCACATCCTTCTAAAACTATCTCACCACTTACCTTCAGCTCCTTTGGGCAGTCATGTAGGCAAGTACAAAAAACACCTAGCCACCTATTCCCTTCACCAAAACTATCCTAATCTTGACACAAACACCTGCCTGTTTAGTCTTTCAAAGCCGTGACAGAGCGAAGGGGAATTATATAAGCACATCTTCATTCGGGATACTCGGAACATACACTGTCCCTCAGCTGTATCATAGTGTACTCTGACCCTGACCTGCAAACAGACAGGCAGGGAAAATCAGTAAGATGGTGAGCAGCTCTAGTGACATCAAGGAGCTCTGCATGGGCTCCAGCACTGTTTAGACACGTTCAGTTATGAGATTTCAGTGTTGGTGCAATCAATGAGATGGAGCCATTCTGTAAGCCATGTAAGTACAGGCTGGTACATGGATGATTTTGAGCTAGGGTTGAGTCACTGTTCCTCCTCAATACCCTCCAAATAATAAATTGTGAAAAACAAGAGTATTCCAGAAGTAGACGTGAAGAGTGAAGACAATATAGCTTAGCTGTGCTGTCAAGGTAAAACATAGTTTTAAAAAAAAAAAAAAAAAAAAACAGCAATACTGGCCCCCCCAAAAAAAAAATTAAAAAAAATGTCAGTATATATGCAGAAAGATGATTTTTGGAGAGAAAACCACACTTCTAGCATGAACACTTGAAGAAAGAAGTACTTCAGAAATTGTCATAACAATGGGATCAGTTTTTATAGCCACGTCGCATGGGAGGTAAACCTAAAAACCTCTTCCATTTCCTGAAATTTGCCAGGAGTATTGCATGGCCAGGACACAAAAGTTCATTTTAACAGAAAGTTTGTTTCCCACAGGATTTCTTTGGGTATTTTTTTATGGTCTAGTGAGAAAACCTCAGCAACTTGCCCTAAAGTTCCAGACAAAGCTAGTCTAACATGCTGGGAGGTCTCAAGTGTGTGCACACACACATGTGCATGTGTATCTGTGCACATCTCCATTTTCATTGCCTTTGCATTCCTCTCTGCGGGTTCTGCCTTCCCCGTTCTGCACCCTTACTCTTCATCATCTCAGTTTTTCTGGTCTTTAACTCTGAACTTTTTACACAGAACTCCCCTTAGGTCTGGCTGCTGATGCAGTAGTAGCTATATACCCCTTTGGGTGCCTTTGAGCACAAGTTAAGTGCCTCTGTTTCACAAATGCAGTGATAGGTGACTGGGCTTACGTGTAACATTGTTCAGTAGCATAGGGCTCTCACATTTAATGTCAAGTGTTGCTTGATCTTCAAAAAATAAAGTTACATTAGTTCTAATAGACGAACAAAAATGTATCTTGAAAATGTATTTTTATAGCACTTTTCAACAACTCCTCCTGGGCCAAAGAGTTGTATTCATATACAACTTTAAGAGTATTACTACTGAATTTGGAGAACCCTCTTGCACCTAGGAAATAGCCTTCCATGTAAAAAAAACATGCTTCAAATTGGAGTATAACAGCAAAATGGTATTTCATGGGGAAAAATGATTATATTCAAAGAAAAGACATTGCTGACAAAACATTAATTTTATATCTGCTTTTTTGTTTTCCTCTTTAAAGTCTCCCAAATGACTGAACTTCATATTTGTTTACAACGCTGTAGATGATGCTGGCCAGATTTCTCCCCACGGTTAAACAACCACTGAAGTATTCTAACTCTGGGGCCTAAATTATCTGGCAAATGTCTCTATGTTATATTCTAAAAGAAAATTGGCTCTGGGAGATGTCAGTTTCTTGCTGCACACCATCATCACGGTGGAATGGAAATGCTTATTAAGGAGGAGTAGAGGGAAGTAACATTCAGATGTATTTAAAAGCACTACTGTCAGCGTCAGAAATGCCCTGCTCTCATTTCGGAATTGGGCAATTTAACAGTGGCTGCAAATCACAAAGCACAGCCGGGACTGCAACCGCCACTAGTGGCATACTACCAGGCCTCAGCCAAATGTGGAATATGAAAGACTTCTTGCTCTGCTGGCATCTGCACCACTGCTTCCACCTACTATGCTTTAGACAAATAATCATTTCTAGTTTCCAACAAATTACACTGGAGAAGCTATGTGCATTAATCAAAGACACCAGCTGTTAATTTTCACTGTACAGCACTGGGAATGGAGACACATCATCGTCAAAAATTACTTCTTATTCTCACAGTTTGAGAATTCTCCCAGCTGAACAAACACTAAAAAAGATATTCTGATCAGATAAAATTCATGCAGGAAAAGACAACGGTTCCTGACAGATGTGTTGCTTCTGAAAATCTGAATGCTACCTTTACAGAAATGGCAGAAAGCAAGGAAATAAGAGGCTTTGTGCTCCCCCTCCTGGCTTTGTGGTAAACTACAATTTTGTTCACAGAACATGGACATTACCCAAAGTTGACACAAAACTGAAGGTGTCAGAATTTGTTCAGATACTACATACACTTTAAAAGGTGGCCTGCAAGAAATACAGTGTACCAATTCCGGTACTTAGCCATTCATGATAAATATACCTATCTCCCTAAAATTTGTCATGTATTTTAGAAGCATGAGAAAAAGCGTATTTTTCAGTTACTTTTCTTTTTTTTAATGTGCATCTACTTGAAAAGAAAAAAATATATATTAAAAGGAAAAGGTGAAAAACTTTTGGGAAGTGACTGAAATAGACCTTCTGAAAATAATCTCTGTATTCCAAATGAGAAATGCAGGACTGAAGACTGTTTTACTATAGGTACTGTATCTGTTCATCTTTGTAAAATCAGACAAAATTTTAAATGTAGCCATCAAACCTAAAATCACAGTTTTAGTCAACCTTTAATGCTGCATGTGCTCAAAGGATATAGGACATGTTACAACTTAGTATAATTGCTAATTCAATAACGTATTAAAAAGCTGCATGGAATAAGAACACTCAGACTGCTACAGAACTAGAAAAAATGTTGTTTTTTAATGAAACAATGGCTTTAAAAATGAAACCTGGAATAGGGAAGAGAGATTTTTTTGTACCATCGCAGTTTTAATATCTAGTCTTGGAAACTTAAACTTTAGGATTCTTCCAAATTTAAAAAAAAAAAAAAAAAAGTCTTCCTATATATTGCCCCCATAGTGAAGTAAAGAAAACTAAAAACGTTACCTTATCATACAGCATCCACCCAATGTATTTTAAGTAGCTATCATTTAAATATGTATCTGGGTATGTGTTAATCAAGCTGCCAATTTCTTCCATACAAGTAGCTCGGATCTCAGGGATCACATCACTGTGAAATTATAAAATTGTAACATTAATACATTAACATGTCTAATATACTTTAATTATATCATTTGCAATATTTTTTCCTGGAATTGCTGAAGTATGTACAATCCAAAATATTTCCAATATTTATATATTAATGTACTAAGTCGTCAATCAACAGTTAATCCATTTAGCTACAAACGTTTCATACAATAATTATCTTGAAGTTCTGGATATCTTCTCAATAACTAATGTACTCCATGTAAAATTTCAGAAACAAAATTGAGATGTCCTTTTCTAATACCAAATTCCTTAAAATAATTTAAATGCTACATTTTTCTTGACAGGATGGCATTTAACACTAGTATCCAGACAATCTGAGCAACAGTCTCTTGGGAATGCAGATACACTTCACAGCTTTATTCTTACCGGTAACGGCTTAGAAACGTCCCTTTGAAAATAGCATTCATCATGTTCTGTATCTCCAGGAGCTTCTGCTCATACTGAAAGAGAAAGAGAATTGAATGTTTACAGTGATCCCACAGTTCATTTCACACGATAAATTTGCATCAGTGCACTTACAAGACTACTGTGGTCTAAATCACTATTGTTTACACATGGTACCAACACAGAATGAGTGGTCTGTATCTACACTGGCAATTGGCCTTTTTGTAGCTACACACTGATGAAAGATTCATCAGGTACCAACCACAAACCTGGAAAACAAGGTTCAGCACGTAATATTTTTGATATGGTGACTCCTGCTCTACCCACACACAGCACAATTGCTAAGCAATCTTCACGTATAGGTCAAAATTCTCCTTTTATGCACTTTAACAAAGATGGAGGAAAGGCAGACATGCCAAGGAAATCTAGTTTTGAAAATTTGGAAACATGACACTTTATGTAAACATTCTCTCATCAAAAGCATCAGAAAGGGTAAGAAGTTTGCTTTTCCCCCCCAACAGACACATTTGCTCTGTTTTTCCTGTCAGATCAGATTTCTGATGATGCTGAAGACTTACATCTCACCCAAACACTTCCTATCAAAAAGGGGGCTGCTTCTATAACAGAAATATTCTTCAGCATCTAAACCTCGGAACAGAGGTAAAAGGTTCTAAAAGGTTCTAAAGCCAGATTTATCCCTTACAGCTAAAGTCCTGTCTCTGGGAGGTGATAAGGAGCTGTCTAGCTGAGCAGAGAAGACATGACAGAAACCAAACACAACAAAGATACAGGTCATACTCGAAGTTATGACCATTTTTACAATGCGTTACTTATACAAAGATGACAGCTATCTTGTGTCCTTTTGTGTTCATTTCACTCACTGAGACTCAGTTAAAAACCTAAAATCTTGACTTTTAATTTGTGTAGCCATATAAAGCACTCTCCCACAACACCAGAGCGATTAATGCTATTACATGTGTGTGCAGATCTACGTGTGTGTAGAGATCAAGGGCTAATGAAGCAATTAGTGGGACAGGCACCGCAAGCTAACAGTATATAGGTCAGTTATTACCTTAGTCATTTTTGTACCACTTAATCTGGGTGGGCACAAACGCTCTGCAGCTTGCATTAGATAAGCCTCAAAGAACTGCAGTAACCCAAAAGCAAGCTGTCAGCAATCCCTCTTTTTAAATCTTCACTCATCTCCCATACAAGACACCTGCCTAACCTCTTTCCTTTTTCTCTCTAGCTGGTCAAGTCTGTAATTGGTCTTCTTGCCACTTATTCTGTTCTTCTCCACCTCATATAATCTTTGAGCATTGTGCTTGTTGACATCAAGGTTCAGATGTACGCCTACAACTGCTGTCAGAAGTTTCATTGCTGAAAAGGAAACAAACCCAACATATTTAGTTTAGCTCAGAGATATGTAACATAAATATATTCACCACATTACCACAAAAAGCATAGGGCTAGCCAAATCCAATTTATTATACACATTGCAAATGACTTGATTATAGTAATTTCTTTCAAACC
Organism: Netta rufina; assembly: GCF_964035555.1. Lineage (NCBI taxonomy): Eukaryota > Metazoa > Chordata > Aves > Anseriformes > Anatidae > Netta > Netta rufina. The sequence goes on along the minus strand of NC_140123.1, from coordinate 70,785,262 downwards.
ACAGTGTTTGTTTTAAGGGCAGGCGATGATCAGAAAGGAAAATTTAGTGATACTACTAGTAATTTATAGATTTTGGCAAGAGTTTATTTGTTGACTAGTAAGAGAAGTGATTTACTGGACAACTCTCTTCTTATATTAAGTAATCTTGATTTGTTTGCAAAAGTATCTAAAGCTGTGGAATATGTAAGTTTCAGAATGAAAAAAAAAAAAAACAAAAACAGTGAAGTCCCAAAAAACACTGGGAACCTTAATATTTAACTTATTTTGTCAATAAATTATAGTTTAGTGTGTTCTTTGTATGGCAAAAAGGGTACTTAGTGACTTTAAATTTTAAAAAGTAGCCTTAATATCACTATGCTGAACCAAATCAAAATTTGTTACAAGTTTTTTTTCCTTTTAGCATAGATACCACAAGAACAACAGCTCTCTAAAGGAAGCTTTCATACACAATGCATTTAATGCAACCTCACTGCATTAATTATTAGAGGGAGGGAAACCAACAAAATAGAAAACTGACTGAAAAATCAGTTACTGATTAAAAAAAAAATCACAACATAATTTTGAAGTTAGTCATATCAGACATTAAAGAACACATCTTTAGAAAGAAAAATCAGTCTAGATCAGACTGAAAACATTCAAATTCCATTCAGATATAAACGGGAACAATTTATTTATATTACATTAATAAACACTAGGAGGAAAGCACTGTCAATACATAAAAAGAAAACAATTGCTCCAGTAGAGACCTTTTCAATTTTGAAAAGTTTTATTCTGCACGTAAGTCAGAAAAACCCATGGGCTACAGCAAGTCTATGACTCGTTTTACCTGCCAAAGTGCTTGTGTGTCTGAATGCTCTGATCATGGAGTCCGCTAAGCCCGTAAGCAGTGAGATGATAGCGTCCATCAGGTAGCTATCATACAGGATGCTGCACTGGCACTGTTGGACCAGCACTGCAATGAATTCACAGAAATTGGCCCTGAACTTCTTCCAGTAGGATCCTGTTCTGGTCAGTGGGTAGTCTTCACCGTCCTGCACAAGCAAAAAGAGACAAGAGAAAACACACTAAATAGTTTTGTTTGTGCACGTCACATACATGTCTCCCACTGAACACCAGAGAATTTTGCTGACAGTCAGCTTCATCTCAGCTCCCCTGTAACTTTTTTCATGGTTATTATTCCAAAGAAGGGACATGCAATTACATTACAGGCAAGCACAGATACAAACTAGCCTCATGAGAGCTACACTGTAATGACAGCTCACATCTTAAAGCAGAAGTTGTGAGGCATCTGTGAACACATGGGGAAGGACATGCGAAGCCACAGTATCATGAATGCCTTTCACTGACATAAACCAAAAGCACTCCTGGCCTCTCCTACTTCCTCACAGGTAGCAGTGCATCCCCACTGCTCTGTCCCTCCTGCAACTGCATGGTAAAATTCAAGAGGAAAATGACATGATTGAAAAAGAACTGTTACTTTGCCAAACTGTTTTTCAATTGGATCAGTTCCCTGAGGTGGTTGTATTGGTTTTGTCTGGGGTAGAGTTAATTTTTTCCATAGCAGCTGCTTTGGATTTGTGATGATGTATTGGGTTTATGGGGCAAGGTTTTGGTAGCAGAGTGGTTGCAGGAATGGCTTCTATGAGCAGAGCCCAGCAGCTGCCCTATGTCAGATCAGAGGCAGCTCCAAAAGGGTCCTGCTGCTGGCCAGAGCCGAGCCAGGGGACGACACTGGGTGGGCCTCTGGGACAGCAGATTTAAGGAAGGGGAAAAAGCTGCTGGGCAACATCAACTGCGAGAGAGGACATGAGAGAAGAACCAGCCCTGCAGCCCCCAAGGTCAGTGCAGCAGGAGGTGCTCCAGGCACGCAGCAGCAGTTCCCCTGTGGCCTGTAGAGAGGAGCCCACGCAGGAGCAGGGGGTCTGAGGGGAGCTGCCGCCCATAGGGGACCTGTGCTGGAGCAGTTTGCTCCTGGGGGATGGACCCCGTGGGGACGGAGCCGTGTGGGAGCAGGAGATGAAGGAGAGGCAGAGACAAAGCGTTAGGGACTGACCACAGCCCCCGCTCTCCTGTACCAGTAAGGCAGAAGATGTGGAAAAGATGGGGGGAAGGTGGTTGTAGCCCGCTGTTAGTTTCTCACTGTAAGGTAAGAAATTAATCTCCCTTTGCTGAGTCTGTTTGTCTGGGACAATAATCATTGCACATGATGATAATTGTTGAGTGATCTCCCTGTCCTTACCTCACCCCCTGAGCCCTTTTTGTCATGTTTTCTCCCCCTTTCCCTTTGAGGGGGGGGGGGGGGGGAGTGAGAGAGTAGTTGTGGTGGAGCTCAGCTGCCCAGCTGGGTAAAATTACCACGGATACAAACAGTGGTAATAACACACCAGTGTTTTAGTTGTTGCTGAGCAGTGTTTACACTAAGTCAAGGACAGTTCAGTTTCTTGTGCTGCACTGGTGGTGCACAAGCAGCTGGGAGGGGATACAGCCAGGACAGCTGCCCCCCATGGTCCGTAGGGATGTCCTGTACTATAAAACATGCTCAGCAATAAAAGCTGCAGGTAAGAAATGGGGGCTTAGGGGTGAGGGGGGAATGTTCAGGAGCATTCAGCTTGATGGCATTCATTTCCCAAGAAACCACTACACATGATGCAACCCCGCTTTCCTGGAAATGACTGAACACGTGTCTGCCACTGGGAAGTAAAGAATTCCTTATTTTGCTTTGCTTGCACAGATTTCACTTTACTCATTAAACTTTATTTATCTCAACCCATGACTTCATTCACTTTTACGTTTCCGATTCTCTCCCCCATCCCACTTAGGGTGAGTGGGTGAGTTATAATAAAGCCCCAGGAGTGTTCACACTACACTTGATAATGCCAAGAAGAAAGCAGACAGATGGCAGTTCACACAACTTCTCACACAAAACGGTGAGCCTCATGTGAAGAACACAATAGTAGGATGTTGTAGATGCCAGTATCAGACAGCATAAACATTTATTTCATTTGCATCTCACAGATCCCATGAATGGCTCTGAATATTGATTTGCATCCTGATAGTTGTGTATGGAACCAGGGAATTCCCAGATTTCACTCATTATGGAAGATGTTATTCTGAAGGAAACCCACTACTCCGCTACTCCTTCTAAACACCTTCTGAGATGTATTCCAACAGGCAGCTTCATACCCAGAGCAACCCCAGGTACATCTGAAGTGCACTTGATGCTTTTCTCTTTTAACTGTTTCCAGAGCACCAAACCCACTGCTTTTTTTGAAAAACAAACACACACAGGCAGATCTTAGGGATGCCTGCAACCCAAGAAATTTGGAATCTATGGAAAGAGAGGAAAGTCAGAGTGAAGTGCTAACAAGGAGACAAGAAACCCCCACAAAGCTGCAAGCAATGTATGGCAAGAGGCATTACAGAATAGCTGTTTCTAAAATATTCTTCTAATTAAAAACATTCTCTTGTAAATATAATTATTTATGAAACAAGCTTCTGAACGGAACTGTCTGCCAAAAGCTCTTGTGTGCATGCTCAGAGGTTGCTGGAAGGGTTGGGGAAATGTTCTTGAATACCATTGCAGCTTGACATACACCAGGCTGCTTAAAACACTACAGGAGCATGTTGTGGTTTAACCTGGCAGACAGCAAAAACGCCACACAGACATTTGCTTACTCGCCACTCCTCAGTGGGATGGGGGAGAAAACTGATAAGTGCAAGAACTCATGGGTTGAGAGATAAGAACAGTTTAATAAGAAGAAAGAATGAAAACAAAAAAAAGGAAAAAAAAATAGTAACGACAAAAAAAAATAAAACAAGTGATGCACAAGGCAATTGCTCACCACCAGCCAACCAGTGCCCAGCCAGTCCCTGAGCAACAGGAGCCCCCCCAGCCAACTCCCCCAGTTTTGTTGCTGAACAAGACATCGTATGGCATGGCAGAATACCCCTTTGGGCAGTTGGGGCCAGCTGTCCTGGCTGTGTCTGCTCCCAGCTCCTGGTGCGCCCCAGCCTCCTCGCTGGCAGGGCAGCACGAGAAGCTGAAAAGTGCTCGACTCTATATAAGCACTGCTCAGCTTACACACCGGTGTGTTATCAGCATCATTCTCATCCTAAATCCAAAACACAGCAGCATACCAGCTACTAGGAAGAAAATTAACTCCATCACAACCAAAATCAGGACAGAGTGATTCATCTTATCCAAATTAGCAGGTTCTGTTTGCCTCCCTTTAAAATCAATAGCAAGGAATGGGCAACTCCAAAGTGCGCATGGGTTCTTTCAAATACAGAGGTCTAAAATAGACCAGATGAAGTAGACTTCTGAAGTGTATAATTATCTCTGTTCACTAACACACAGTTTAAGCTGACTACTTCTGATGTATTTGCCTAAACTGGAGAAAGCTACAGAAAGAGCCATGCTACAACTGGAAGAACTACAAAAGAGCTGTACCATGTCCACTGGCCAAGTAACTGTCAGGATCCAAGGAAAGGCCATGAATCTCTTGTATTGCAACCCAGATTCCTGTAATGCAGGAGAAAAAAAAAATAAAGGCTTTTCAATGAAATTGCACAGTTAATTGAAAAAGATAAAAACAGCACAACCAATGCATCATATTTAAATGGCTATTAAAACTTCGGACAATTTGTATTATAAATGGTTCACAGAATCCAATGTGTTAAGATGTAATCCCTTATTATTCTTCAGTTATGAGCAATGATAGAAGAAAAATGTATTTTTATATAAAACTGTAGTTTTCTCGCTACAAGTGAAAGATTTGTTTTTAAAACTTACAAGCAAAAATATACAAAATGTAATCCTCAAAGTTAAGTCTGACATATGCCTTTCCAGCAAGTCTAAGAACATATCCCTTTCCAACACTTAGTAACTACATACTGTTAAACAGCTAACCTCTAAAATAAAACATTCTGAGCTTTTGAAATTATACAGGAATTTTTTCAGAATAAGCGTCAGAGATGTCTCTCAAATGTACAATTATTCCAAAACAAAAGACATGAAATCTGCCATTTTTATTAGACTCAGTGAAGCACAACAAGTATTTCTATCCCTATCTGGCTCTACAGTTAGAAATAAAGCTAATCTCTTCCATTGCTAAACTTTTCAGCAATGAAATGTGAGAGGAAAGGAAGCCTACAAATAATAAACAACTACTGCAAGAAATAAAACAATGCATACAGGAAGAAAAGCAGCAGAGGGAAAGAGAACCGATTAAGAAAGAAAGGAAAATAAAAATTGGTGGTCCTAAAGATAGGTCTGCCTCTCCGATGACAAATACTGCAGCCCACAAAGGAAAAATGCCTCTGAATGACTATATTAAAGCCATCTCCTTCCAATGCCTGTACAATTTTTCACAGAATCACAGAAGCACTGAGTTTCAAAAGGACTATTTGAGATTATTTTACCCAACCCCACCTGCTCAAGCAAGGTCAGCTACAGCAAGCTGCCCAGTGCCAGAACCAGTCAGGCTCTGAATATTTCCACTGGTGGACACCCCACATCCTCTCTGGCCAGTTTGTTCCACTGTTAGACTCCCCTCACAGTAAACATGTTCAGATGAAGTTTCACATGGTTCAATTTGAACTCATTGCCAGGTCTTGTCTTGCCTTGACTTTGTGCCCACTGTCTCACTGGGCACCAGAGTCTAGATTCCTCTTCCGCATCCCAACAGACACTTTTATACATGGGTAAGATCCCTCTGAGCCTTCTTCTTTCCAGATTGAACAGTCTCACCCCTCTCGGCCTCTCCTTGTACAAAAAATCATTAACCATCTTTGTGGGCCTTCATTGGACTCAATACAGTAAATTTGTACTTTTATACTGGAGAGCCCAGATCCAGGCTCAGCACTCCAGGTGTGTCTCACCAGTATAAGCAAAGAGGAAGGATCACCTCCCTCCACTTGCTGTCAATGCTCTGCCTACTTCAGGAAGCTGTTAGCCTTGTTTGCTGCAAGGGCACATTGCTGGCTCATGCTCATCTTGATGCTCACAAGGACACAAAGATCCTACTCCACAGAGCTTCCATCCAGCCTGCTGGTAGGCATGTAATTGCACGTGTTTGGTTTTTTTTTCCTCCTCAGATGCATGGGATTTCCTGGTATAGAACTCTGTGAGTTTCTCCAGCCTGTTCATCGACTCACAGAATGACCTAGCTTGGAAGGGACCTAAAGCCCATCCAGTTCCACCCCCCTGCCATGGGCAGGGACACCTCCCACCAGACCAGGTTGCCCAAAGCCTCATCCAGCCTGGCTTTGAACACCTCCAGGGATGGGGCAGCCACAGCTTCTCTGGGCAGCCTGTGCCAGGGCCTCTCCACGTCAAGCTCTTCATCCAGCAGCACCACCAAGTCCTTCTTTGCAGATCTGCTCTCTCTCTCCACTCATTCATGCACCTCTGGACAGCAGCGCAATCACCTGGACCATCAGTCACTCCTCCCAGTTTTGCATCACCTTCAAACTTGCTAAAAGTAAGTCTGCCCCATTGTCCAGGTTTTTAATAAAGACATTAAACCATATAGGCCCAAATATCAATATACACCACTAGTGACTGGCCTCCAACTGGGCTTTGTGCCACTGATCACAACCCCATGGGCCTGGTTAATCAGCCAGGTTTCAATCCATCTCACTATCCATTTACCTAACTCATTCTTCAGCAGCTTGTCTGAGGATGTTATGGGAGACAGTGGAAGAAGTCTTACTGAAGTCAATATAAACATCCTCTGTACTCTCCTCACCCTCCAAGCTAGTCACTTCATTATAGAAGGCTATCAGGTCAGTTAAGCACAATTTCCCCTTTGTAAATCCATGCTGACCAGTCCTGATCTTCTTGTCCTTCATGTGTTCAGAAATGATGTCCAGAATCAGTCGTTTCATCACTTTCCCAGGAACTGAGGTGAACCTGACCAGCCTGTAGTTCCCCAATCCTCCTTCCTGAAGGTAGGAATGATGTCTGCTTTTTTCCAGTCTTTGTGACTCTCTCTCAGTCCCCATGACCTTTCAGAGGTAATTAAAAGTAACCTTGCAATGACATCAGCCAGCTCCTTCAGCACATTGCAAATGCATCCCATCAGGGCCCATGGCCTTATGTATGTTCAGTCTGTTTAAGTGTTCCCTAACCTTATTCTCCGCTGAGAGTAAGGCTTTGCTCCAGAATTTCCCTCTCGTCTCAGAGACCTGGTATTCCTTAAAGCCAGTTTTAACAGTCAAGACCAAGGCAAAGATGCCAATTGAGTTCCTCAGGCTCTGTGTCCTTTGTCACTGGGGCTGCAGCTCCATTTAGCAGTGCAGCCGTTTTTTCCTTAGTCTTCCTTTTACTGCTGATATACTTGCAGAATCTTTTCTTCTTGCCCTTTGCATTTCTCGCCAGGTTCAACTCACAGAATCACAGAACTCCACTAACATTAGTGAGAATTTGGGGAGGAAGCAAGGATACACAGATACAGTGTTGCAATTAATTGCAGTGTCTAATTTCCTGTCCTCTGAACGCTAGAAACAACCAATACAATTTAATAGAGAAGAAGTAATCAAGCAGTTAGCTAGTAATACTCTCCACTCCCATTGTTACTCACACCATTATTATTGTCTGTTTTCAAAAATATGTTTGAAATCTCAGTAGTCCTCCATGGCACTACTCAACAAACTTATTCCCTAAATCACTTTTCCATAACTGTTCCATTACAAAGATGAGAGAGAACTGCTTGAGAAAAGAAATGCAACCACAAGGAGGAAACAACTATTTTTAAAGTAACTCTACTTTCCTCTTGCTCTTATGAGTTCTGCTTTAAAAGAAATCAGTTAAATCCTCAAGCATTATTTCAATCACCTAATACATGATTAGCATAAAAATGGTTGCTTCAGACATATTTTTCTATATTAATTTGATAGTTATATCACAAGTAAACCAAACAAGCTGTCCGACACTGTCTTTAGAAATACTTCATTCTGTATAAATTATTTTTGGAGTTTATTTTACAGTCAGTCAACTTAAAAGCAGATTAAGAGAATTTCAGAACTCATCAGATTTAGAAATGACGAACAAAAATAGAGAGCATCCAACACAGGGAATACCATTTCGTATTTTCCATGAGTAAAACGCTTCACTGGAGTAGCATGTTAAAATACTGCCTCAAAAGAAAAGCTACACTGTTTTTATGCATGCTTCTAAGGCAAATGTAGAATCTCTCCCTTTACCCACCAGGACAGGAGAAAAGGCTACAGAGCAGTAACACATCCAGAGTGATGATCACAGTAATCCGATCTGTGTACCTTCCAGAGTGAAGGACCTTCACTATCATGAGTGCTATTCAGGGTTAATTTAGTTAGGACAGAAGTGCCAGATTACTAATTCATATGGCCAGACACATACTGGATCATTTCTGTCAAAAATTAGCCCAAGTGCTACTGCAGTTCTAAAAGGAGGAAAACCACGTTGGCAAATTCGTCTTCTGTGGGAATTTCTACAGCAGCTGGTCTTTGAGAGATGCTCAATTAAAGCAAGGCTGATGGCTGTAGCTTGACAAATCAATTCAGAGGTGGCAAATTCAGGGGGAAAAAAAAAGCACAGAAGTAACTGAGAAAGTGCCGCAGAAAATCTGATGTTGGCATAATTAACCAAGAACCAGTCAAACAGAGAAACAGTGTAGTGAAGGTGAGCATTTTTCTTAAAAATCCTCAAGAAATGAGATATTCACTATTGTTTTGACAATTATCTAAAATCACAAATGCATTTTCCTTCTTTCGTGTGACAACATAGTTATAAAAACTAATGCTGTCAGCAAAACAGGAAGATTTAAATAAAAATACCAAATAAAAATTATCTTCAAAACAGCTCTTCACTAATTTACAATAGCATTTAAAAGGACCTATCACCTGAATACCAGAGGAACTGTTTACCTGTTGCAATGCCAGGTTATATGTACCTCTGTAAACCCACTACCAGAACTCCTACGATTTAGGAAGGCTAAGCGAGACAGCCCTAACTCCAAAAATAAATGTCACTTACAAAAAAAAAATACTCTAGTGCTGCTAAAATAGGTCATTACAACTCTCCTGTGCCAGAATTAATTTTCTAAAGAAAGGAAGTGGGATACAGCTCCTGATAAGCAGCAGGAACTTTGTCTAGGTTGACTATTAAGGTAAAGCCTCTTATCTATATTAAAAAGTCACACAAAGTCAAAGCTGTACCTACCTCATCGAAGGTCTCTGTCATTTTTTGCATGACATCATTCTTGTGTGTACTTTGAAACATTTCTGCTGTTACCATGCCTAGAAAAGTACATTTTAAAAAGAAGGATGTTGAGAACCGTACTTCAGAAACCCCAAAAAGGACTTTAATTTAAATTTAGAAATACCAAGAGAGGGGTACTTGAGCAGTTTTATCTGTTTACACTGACACGGGCAACATATATATTGGTAGACATATAAACACATTTACAGTAGGAAGTGCTGATGAACCAGAACTGAAATATACATTAAAGAAATCTACTGTGTCTTCTTGCATGGCTATTTGGCTATTTGCCCTAGCAGTCAACTAGGCTAATGGCACCCTGGGGTACACCATGCACAGCACCACTAGCAAGTTGAGGGAAAGGAACATCCTGCTCTTCTCTGCGCTGGCACAGCCTCACCTCAAGTGCTATGTACAGGTTTGGGTGCACAATATAAGTACATAAAACTACTAGAAAGCATCCAAAGGAGGGCTACAAAGATGGTGAAGGGTTTAGAGGGCAAAACATATGAGGAGCAGCTGAGGTCCCTTGGTTTGCTCAGCCCAGAGCAGAGCAGGGTGAGGGGAGGCCTCATGGCAGCCTGCAGCTCCCTCACAAGGGGAGCAGAGGGGCAGGCGCTGAGCTCTGCTCTCTGGGGACAGCGACAGGACCCGAGGGAACAGCATGGAGCTGGGACAGGGGAGGGTCAGGCTGGGGGTTAGGGAAAGGGTCTGCACCCAGAGGGGGGTCGGGCACTGGGACAGGCTGCCCAGGGACGAGGTCATAGCACCGAGCCTGCCAGAGTTCAAGAAGTGTTTTAGCAATGCTCTCAGACATAGGGTCTGATTTATGATTAGTCCTCTGTGGAGCCAGGAGTTGGACTTGATGATCCTTGTGGGTCCCTTCCAACTCAGAATATTCTGTGATTCTATTTAATCTGTCCATTCACTGACTTCAAAGATTTACTAACATTTAGCCCACTGTTAGTCAAAGATCCCAGAACATTTTCCAGAGAAGGCATATTAGTCAAAGACCTGGAAAAAAATCTGAAGTGTAAGAGGTACTTTCTAGCTGCTTAAATATACTCAGAAGTATCAACCTAACAGAACAGTCTTCTTAAATCTCTTATTTGCCGTCCTGAAGCTTTTAGCTAGCTAACATACTTCAGATTACTCTCCCCCCACAGGCAATAGAAAGGGATATTAAGAGGGTGAATTACCTTGGCAGCCTGAGCACTGAATGAAGAAGTTGATCAGATCTAGAAGTGCCACATTCCTGTCTTGTTTATAAGCTTCAACCCAGTCATCTACCACAGACTAGAACAGATTAAATAAACTCATTAGCCAAGAGCTGAACACAACATGCTGCACTTCGCTGAGGACATCCATAATGCACACACAAACTACATTTTTCCGTCTACATTGAATTATAAAAATGAGAATTAACTCCATACCGTTACATTCCATTTCTAACAGAACATATAAGAGAGCCTTTCTGGGGCAAAATGAAGCCTTTAACCGCTCATTCCCAACTTCTGTCTGGCTTAGGCAGAAGGCTGAAATACTTCACATATTATACTTAACCTAAAAGCTAACCTCAAATTTCATTTCTAGGGCAGCCCAGCCTCCAGCCTGTATGCGACACTAGGCCTGCTGGGACAACTCATGCAGCCTTCAGCCCACCTGTACTGCCACACAGGTCTGATGAATTCCAGCAGCAGCAGCCCGCACTCAAGCTGCTGCCTTTTCAAGCCCTTCTCATCATGTTTCACACAGCAGAAGCTGTGCTCTTCAGGGAGCTCTACTGAAGCTAACACAGCTGTCACACAGCTAAAGCCCAGCCACAGATCTTGGAAAAAGTAGGGTCTCACCTCCAAAATATGAATGTGTTTTTCACGTGTGCACACATGCAGTTTACTTACAGACACTACATACTGGAGGCATATGTATAACCCTGGATTAAAAATATTTGAAGCTCCAGGTTTTAATCTTTCATACACATATACGAACATGATATATAGATACACTGGTGGACTTCCTCACACTGAAGAAAGTTGCTAAGTAAACATCTACAGAAAAGCTGATTATGCAACATGCCATCACACATCAGAACGGGGTCAAAAGAAAACTGCCTAAAGGCAGGCTCCCAGGAAAAAAAAAAAGAAAAAAGTGGTCTGATTTTCAGAATTCTGAACAACCACAATTTCCTACTAAAGAACCCTTTCTATACTTTTTTTAAATAATTGGCTTTTCATGTGTTCAGACACTGCTTTAGCAAGACTGTTTTAGATATGCCTTTCCTTCCTCTTTTTAAATATCTTACAGCTACGTTTTCATTAATGAAGATGCATTCTTTTCAAGAACCATGCTCATAGCAGTTTTCTGAACATGTTTCTTCACACCTATGCCAAAAACAGAACACAATTTCAATGCTCCGGAGTGATAACTGAAGTGATTGTTGTTTATCCATCGTCCCTCCACCAACTCCTCTCAGAACTCAGAGCTGGAAATACCTGCATGGCCCGCTTCCCCATGATAACCACTTCAAACAATGTAACCGCCTCAACCACTGCTCCATTCTGCAGCCGTCTCACTCTTCTACTGCTGGAAGAATTTCTCCTTATATTTTCACTCTGTTCTCGGACCTTACGTTTCTCTCTCTGAAATGAGTCAAGCAAAGAAAGAATATGAGGAAAGAAGATACTTAACAGCCATCCACAGATAAATGAACTATTCCCTAATAACAAGTTTATTTTACTCTCACCATAAGGATTTCCCAAGGGTGCTAACTTTTAAGCCTCACTGAGGCTGACGAAGACTTATCAAACATGAGTATGAAGGAAAGGATTTATCAGTTTGAAATTTTTTCCTCAACAAGTCATAAACATAGCAAGGTGTAAGTGGAAAGAAGCTTCTGAACAGTTATGTACTGCCCAGAAGGCATTTTTCAGTGGCAGCTGTAATTTCTGAAGAGCAGACGGCAAGCACAAAAGCTCTTCTACACCTCTTCACTCACAGGGCAAGCGCACAACCTGCAAAGTACCATCAGCTGCACGCAGTGTACAGATAAAGCAGAGCACATGCTGAAGTGAACTGACTGTGCAAAAGCCAGTACTGAGGCTCTGATGCCAACAGAATTTGGGGATCAAGCTGCAGCCACTGACTCGGTTTTAGATGTACTGTATTGTTTCAAGAAACACTTCATTTTGTAACAATTGAATGAGACAGAAAATAAATTCCTTAAATAAAAAAAAATATATAAACTTACTGTTGTTTTCAGGTTGCCATTTCTCACACCTCCGCTGTTCTGCACTGCAGACTCAGGCACAGTCTCATCACGGACAGCATTCTCTCTAAAGCATAACAAACATGTTGAAACAGCCGTGAGAACTAAGAACTGTATACTTGGTATAAACAGCAGAAGAAAGTAAGATTATGCATATGCATTTTAATGTTCCCAAGAATATAGAATGGTTTGGAAGTTATGCCTTTTTTGTTGCTAAAATAAACAAACAGAAAAAATCTTTAAAAGTACAACAGAAGTTCAGGGCCTTCTTCAGATTATTTCCTTTCCTATCTGATACATAGATAATTAAAAAACTAGTGAAACTATCAAAACCATCAAGGAAGCAGAAAGCAAGTAGATGAAATAGAAAGCTGATGTTGACTTAAAGTAGCCTATAAGAGCCATCAGTCACACACAAGCACATATCACATTTTAGGTCCTCTACAGAAAACAATAAAACAACATTCAGTGGCTCTACAATTTAAAATGAGGGGAAGAAACTGTTTTACTTGTCCCGTAAAACACGCTTAAGGAAAAAGACACATAAGAACATTCTTTTCATTTGCAGGTATATATTCGTATTCATTGCTAACATGATGGAGGAATAATGTTATAAGCAAAGATGCACCTTTTGGGGGATCTGAAGCCATACATCTAACTGCAATGAAACCATGCCATTTTTCAGCATTCCTAATGCTAACAACATGTCTTGCCAAAGCTCATGTTTGGGCAGACAACCTAGATCCCACTTGTGCAGCAGGTCCAGTACTGGTGGCCGGCTGCTATGGCCTCCTTGAAAACTGGATGGCTACCTCATGGCCAGGACATGAAGCCAGTTGACTTGTGCTCTAGGAAGGCACAAAAGGAAAGTAAACATGAGACTACACAGTTACTTTATTTTTCATGATCGTGCTGCAACAGGAGAGCGTACTAACATGAGCAAGCACTTTGCAGAGAACAAAGCAGAGTATTACCCTGTCACATACAGTCAAATCTCCAGTATCCAGTGTTGACTAACCCAGATGGAACATTAACCATGCTACGGATGCAGAGCCAGATCGAGTCCAGAGGGGTTTATCAATGCCAGATAAACACTATTCATCTTCCCAAGACAGCTTCAGTCAGACAGTGCCTCTGCAAAGCAGATCCTGAGGCTGCGTACCATCCGCTGCAGGGCCTAGGTCCTGATGTTATTTCATTAGTGAGAAGTTTCTATTTAAACACATCTCTGGTTCTGAATTTATTGGAGCACTAGACTGTAAGCGATGTAGAATTAGGCTTCCAAAGATTCCCATGCTGCTCTCTAGATCCCATAAAAATATATCAAATTTCTAAATAAAATGATGCAAATGATTAACTTCCCTACAGAGAAAAATCCCATTGAAGTTAAATTTAGTGAACTTCTCATCATAGAAAAGTTCAAAATGTGCCATGGTGGTGACAGATGGAAGCCAAGAAAATAAATCAGTCTAAACCAACCCTTACATCAGTTGTCTGGACTTCTGCATGCGATGAAAGAGGGAAGAACTGTGCCTCACAACCAAGTCTGCATGCTAAAAGCAACACTTTGCAGTTTTCAGAATGCTTCCTTTGATTTGTAATTGTGCACCACAGAGATTAAGTATCTCAACTGCTACCAAAAAACTTCCTAGTTCAAAAGAACAAGCAGCAATAGCCAGCAATATATACAGCTCTTCTGAAGCCAGGTAGCCCTTCTCAGATTCCTTATACAGACGACAAATTAAAAGGACCCAAACCTATTTGTCAAGGAGCTGCTTCTCCTATGCGATTAAATGCTTTCACTCGTGATTTTGAAGTAGAACGCAACATTATGGGGCTGGACTAACATGTTCTTACTTGTGCTGTTCCACTAGAATGACAACTCAGATGCCAGCCAGCATTTCAGTGTGTTACCTGTTTATGCAGTGTACCTCCACACGATGCTCAACATACTCTCAAGCAGTCTTCCCGAATTGTTTCTGTGTACTATTTAGCAACTTATTACATGCCATGATGAAAACAAATACATTTCATTTGATTACAGAAACTATAATTGAGTCTAAGTTGAATTAAAATATTTAAATAATGAAGGGGAAAAAAAACACACCACCCAGTACAAAAAAACACCAGGACAATTTAGTCAAGGACTTGTCTGAACACGTGCTGCATTTAACATCTTTGTCTACAATACACCTCGCTAAAGCTTTAACTCACACAGCTCTTTCCCAAGCACATCCTGGATGTGAAAACCACTTTCAAGCAATGGTCCACTGACACTGACCCTGTGCTACTTTATGCCAGGCAAAACCTGCCTGTAGCGAAAGGTGTTAACAAAGTAAGTGAATGCCTGGTATAGGGGACAGCCTGCTTCCTGAAGCTCAGCAAAATGAGCAGTAATGAGAAGACAGTTGACCTCCAGCTTCCTCACGCTGGGCTAACAGTTCCATGTAAAATGATAGCCCTGTGACTAGAGCAGTCGGACTAACTTTCACGCATATGCTAAGCATCCCTGTTGAACACCCACCAAACGTAACTCAGCACCAGGTATATACTAAAACGTCATTTAGTTTCCAAATCATTTTGGCTTTCAGTGCACCACAGCACGTAGCAATGCCACAGGAAGTACTGTCTTACAAAAGACATCCTACACCAAAGACTGCAAAGACAACATATTTAAGCAGGTTTAGCTATCTGCTTGCTTTAAAAGCTATTTGAAAAAAAGATTTCCTCATCATAAGCCTATGAAAAATAAAATTGTGTGACTAAACAAAAAAACACTCTCAAGAGCCTGCTTTGGAAAAAAAAAGCATCTTCACTTTAGTACAAACTTAACTATGAACTTCTGGACTGATATGTTTTCCTACACTTAATGTATTCTCTAATTCCCTGAATCTTTAGGTTTGTTTTGCATTCCTTAAGAAGCCGCTAGATCTTGTTTGCTCCTATTTACTTTCTTTATATACAGAGTTGCACTGATCCCTGTACCTGGAAGTGCTCTGTTTAGTTTTGGTAGAGATTTTTAAAAGCCAGATCATCTCAGTACTCATGTTGCTTTCCTTCCTTTTAGTACGGGTATTTCCTGATAGTAATGTTGTTCATCAGGCAGGTAGTTAAAGGTTTGCAGGAACTAGACCAGAGTTTACAAACTGAACCATACGGAGCCACTTAGATACTTCCCTTGAGTTTTTATCTGCACAACTAGAGTTCTGTTGAAGAAACTGTAAAAAGAATTAAGACATCCTCTTGTCTTCTTGAGCAAAATAGGAATTACTCTATCTAATCCTAAGGATGATGTGAACACTACTGCAGTGATCCTTATGTGCAACTCCATTTAACATCTTTTCAACTACTTGAGTACAACAGGAGGTTTGACAAATTTTGACATAATCACAAGCTTTTCTTCTGTGTGTTTTTTTTTTGTTTTTTTTTTTTTTTTTTTTTGTCAACACCACACCAAGTGTTTCGGCATACCTCAACTCACTGCCTCGTGCACTGTAAGGAACAGTTGCCAGCCATTTACTCTGTTTCCATCAGCAAACGGTAAGAAAGCACAGGAGGCGGAATTCCATTCCTACCTCATCATAAATTTGACCTTTAGACCCTGCAACATATGGCTCACAGGCACATTTCTACCTTACATTCCTGCCACAATACAGTCCTTTCAATAGCACTGGAAGTGTTACTGATGAGATTAAAAAAATAAAAAAAAAACTTGAAGCAGGAAGGAAGCAAAGCCCTTCTTCTAGCCCTCACACAATACTACCGTGGAAATTTTTGAGTTCAGTTTTCTCATTTTAATAAATATTTTGAGCAGACTTAAGAGACCCACTCTTAAAAAAGAAAGCTACCTCTTTCATGCCATCATAGCTTATTCTTTCAGCCGTCTAAAAGGAACGATTAACCTACGTTACTGGATTAATCCCACCTGTATATTTTCTAAATCATAAATTCCAGTGCAATTGCTTCACCTTTTAGAAGCAACAACAAATCGCCAAACAATAAGAAGCTCAGCTAAACAATTGCCAGGCACCTACCTGTCACTTCTGAAACTAAAAGGTTTGCTTCAGATGAAACATTCAGGAAAGAACACTTGGCAAGCTACACCGATTGTCATCATGGCCTACAAGGAAAGCACCTCTTAGAGCTTAACGAAGCAAAAGACCTGGAGCATGCTTATAGAACCATAGAATATCCCAAGCTGGAAGGGACCCATAGGGATCATCAAGTCCAACTCCTGGCACCGCACAGGTCTATCCAAAAGTTTAGACCACGTGACTAAGTGCACAGTCCAATCGCTTTTTAAATTCAGACAGGCTTGGTGCAGTGACTACGTCCCTGGGGAGCCTTTTCCAGTGTGCAACCACCCTCTCGGTGAACCTCTTCCTGATGTCAAGCCTACATTTCCCCTGCCTCACTTTAACACCATTCCCTATCACTGGTATCACGGATAGGTCGCCTGCCTCTCCACTCCCTCTCGCAAGGAAGTTGTAGACCACGATGAGGTCCCCCCTCAGCCTCCTTTTCTCCAGACTGAACAGGACGAGTGTCCTCAGCCTCTCCTCATACATCTTCCCCTCTAGGCCCTTCACCATCTTCGTCGCCCTCCTCTGGACGCTCTCCAACAGTTTAATGTCCTTCTTGTACCGTGGTGCCCAGAAATGCACTCCAGTACTGGAGGTGAGGCCGCACTCGCTTGGAAGGTAACAAGATGAGCAAAGACCAGGCTACAATGAGCTCAAAGTAGGCAACGCTAGATACCTAAGTTTCACTCTTCAAAACTACACAAGGTATGCTCAAATTTAGTAACTTTATTATCCGTATCTGCTCTTTCTACCTACATATCCCATTCTGTAAACAATATGAATGCATTTGGTTTATTAATTGAATCAACTGATGACAGAAAACATAGCCTCTGAGGCGGGAAGACTTGACATGCCCACGATGAAAGCAGCTCTGGAGCAGCACATCCTCTCCCCCTGCTCTAAGGCAACAAGGAGTACGCAATGCCAACAGGTTGACTACAGATAACTTGGTACTCTTCCCTCTCAGCACCTCAAATCTGTCACTGGAGCGAACACACCCACTAAGACTATAAATCTGCTCGTTTTTATTCAAACTAGGTTCACTTGCACGGAACAGGGCACAGAGAAGCTCGTAAGACCAAGCTCCCTGCACATCGGCATAAAGCTACATTTAGAAGATGCTGAACAATACACGAAAGGGAAAGGAAACGAAACGCAGCCGTTAGTAACAAGACACAGCCAATCCCCTTTACCTTCCCTCCCACCCCCAATGACCCATCCATTCCCCCACTTATCTGCAGGACACAGATTGAAGGGACAGCGCCCGAATTCACCCCCCCAACCCCCTCCCCCTAAAAAAAATAATGAATAAATAAATGAATAAATAAGTAAATAAGCGGCGCCAGGTCTTACTTTTGGCTGGGAAGGCTGCTGGCTGCGTTGGGCTCGGCTATCATTTCCACTACATTATTTCGGCGGCGCAGGCAGCGAGCTGATGGTGGGGGGGGAGGGAAGGGGTTCCTGAGGAAACTTCACCGCGGCGGGGCTCGGCTCCGAAACGCGCGTCCCGGGGCGGGCGGGCTGTCAGGAGAAGAGCAGAGGGCGAGCTAATGACGGAGCCGCTCATTAAGGGCCCTCACGGCCGGCCGGGGGCGTTAATTACCTCAGGGAAGCGAAGGGGGGGTGGGGGGGGAGCTGCCCGGATCCCCCCCTCCCCCCCCCCTCCCCCCCCCCCCCTTCCTTCAGGGCCCTTCCGAGGGCGGCGGGCGCGGCCCTGGCGGCTCGGAGGGGCCGAAGGAGGAGGAGGAGGAGGAGGAGGAGGAGGAGGAGGAAGGCTCCGGGGCCGCCCCGCTCACCTGCCTGTGAGGGGCTGTGGTGGAGGAGGAGGTGGGGGGGAGGGGGGGCGCTGAGGCAGAGGCACGGCCGCGGGGACGCGCACTCCAACGGTCGAGCGCGCGCTCGCCGCTGCCGGCTCCCGCCGTCAATCACGGCCGCCCCCCGGCCTATCAGCGGCGGGCAGCGCGGCAGCCAGGGGGCGGGGCCAGGCGCGCGCCGGCCCCCGCCGCCTCGCGGCCGCCGTAACGGCCGTAACGGCCCCGCCTCACGCTGAGGGGAAGGGGGGGGGGGGTGCAGCGCCATGGGGCCCGGCCGCCTCCTGCGGCCGCTGCTGCGCTGCTGCCGGGCGGTGCTGCCTCCTCTGCCTCCTCTGCCTCGGGGGGCGGCTGTGAGGGGGCCGCTCAGCGCCGCGCTCCGCCTCTGGGCGCCTCAGCGGCCGCCGGGCAGGGGCGAGCCGCCCCTTGCGGGCGGCGGGGGGCGAAGGGCGGGCGGTGACGACGAGGACGAGGACGAGGAGGAGGAAGATGAGGATGTGGAGGAGCTGCTGGGCCCCTCGCCGCTCGGCCCCGTGCCCGGCGCGCAGCGGGTGGCCGTGGTGCAGCCGGCGGTCCGCTGGGGGCCCAAGAAGCCGCAGCTCACCACCGGTGTGTGGGCAGGAGGGGGGGGGGGGGGACACCCCCGGTGCCTTTCTCAGCCCTGATAATTGCAGGGCACCCCCAGCCCCGTTATTAGCCCTGGTAATTAATGGGGGCACCCCCAGTGCTAGTATCAGCCCTACTAGTCACAGGGGGCACCCCCAGTCCGTTTATTACCCCTGCTCTCTACAACACCTTATCTTCTTTACAAAATAAAATCGTTAACTTTTCAGAGTTTGTGTAAGCCTTCCCATTTTACAAGCGGGGAAAATTACGAAGGCACCCATCTGTCCAAACGTACATGAGAGCAGCGGTGAGCCTTTTCCATCTGTTCAGGCCCTCCAGATGAAGAGCACGAAGTGTCAGCAAATGATTCAGGGTGACTGCTGAAATGCCACAGTTACAACAGAAAAATGAGCGCTAAGATGAATATTATCGATAGGATGAGAAAGGATCACGGTTATAATTAAAAATATATTACCTTTTGGACTTCTTTAATACATCAGATGAGTTTTTCTATCTAGAGAAACATGATGAAACTCCTATAGAGAGAGGATCTCCTGTCTGGCAAATCAAAACTGGATCTACTGATCTGATTTGCCGTTGTGATTTCATGAAATCCTCATAAATCTGTGCTTTGCCACGTAGATGGTTTAAAAAAAAATACTGACTAATGAAGCAGATTGAAATCTGTGTCTTTAGCAAGTCAGAAGTCAGTGTAGGTCCTTGATAAGAGTAGGTACCAGTGGTAAGAAGCAAGGTATGCGGTATTAGTAGTTCTTTACATATTGCCACAAAACACCCAGGAATTATTCCTGTGATCTTGTGGTTATCTAAAATAGCAGTTTAATCTAAAGCTAGTTAAGCATTTTACTTTTTAAGAAAAAGGTACAGTGTAGAGGCAAAGAGGTGAGTAATCTATTGACTATGCAATTCAGAATTCAAAATCAAGAACCATAAAAATAATTTGTACTGGCAGAAAGATGCTTTTGTGTAGTAAAATTGCATCGAACTAGGAGTTTAATTATTCTGATTAGAGGTAAGGCATTTTGCACCTTATGCTGCTCATTAAAACCATTGGACCTGTAGAATTTAAGTGTAGCATAGTCGTTCCCTGTTCACACATCTTGTAGTTACTGGCAATCTGAGCAGTTGATATAACCTTTTTTCTTTTTTTTTTTTTTTTTTTTTTCTGTGTGTGTGTCTCTAAAGCTGAGTTACAGATTGCCGAAGCCGTTGCTCTCATAGATACCCTTCCGAACTGGACTGTTTTAGATAAAATAATTATTCCTACAAAAAATCCTGACAAGAAGTTCGTTTTTGGCAAAGGAAACTTTGATGTTTTGACAGGTAAGGACTGAGGTTTGTCAGGACTGCATCATTCAGAAAGGAAAGCTTCTGCAGCTGAAAACTATTTAAGGACAGCTATAAAAGTTGAAAAGAGGTAAAGGTTTTATTAATCCATCAAATAGGTTTGCAGACAAACTTCAAAGATATTTTTTTCAAAAGCAACATGGAATAGAAATAACCCATATTCATTTGAAACGTGTGGGGCACCTTGATCACTATGCTTAAGTGAATGACGTAAAAGAAACTGGCAGCTGTTTTTGACATAGTATGAAATTAAGTGCGGATACGGCTGTTCTGTGGACAGAGAATATGATGCCATTTGGAATTTTATGAGCACTGTGCTCAGTGCAAAATGGTTTTATATTCCGTATATTTTAAGAAGAGAATTGACATTTAACACTGCATTTTGTAACGGTTATCCGTCTTCTAGAAAAGATTAAAAAAATGCCCCATGTGACAGCTGTCTTCTTGAATGTGGAAAGAATATCTTCAGTAACAAAGGTAATTTAATATCAAATCATATTCTTTACATCCATATTGTTTGGAAGATCTTGATGCTATCAGGAGGGTTGGTTAATGATAATATATGAAGCCAGCTGGACTGAGTTTTTCTGAATGGAAACTTTAATTCTTGTTATATTTGTCCAGCTGATAATAAGTGTATCTACATGTCATGCATGAAGTTTTCCTGCAGCCTGATAGCCTTTTAGTATAGACTGTGTTTGTGCATTTGCCACTGGCTCTACTTACATGTAAAATGTTGGAAAAACTTCTCAGATCTTACTCACAAAAGGGGGGTGATAACACAGCTTTTGTTGTGAAGGAATGTCAAGATTTTGGATTACATACGTGCACAGGTTTCATACCTCTACGAATTCTATATGCTTTTTCTGTAGTGCTATGTCTGCTGTATTGTATTTTGAATATGAGGTATAAATTCAGAGCAAATCTGTTTGTTTTTTTTTTGTATTTTTAAACTTTCATTCCTAATCCTTACAAAGAAAATGTATTTTACAAAGATAGATGGCTTGTGGGGAGAAGCTTTGCTTTTTTTGCTTTTTGCTTTGCTTTTTTTTTTTTTTTAAACACTTTGGCAATAAAATAACTGGCATGTGAACTGTATGCATGTGAACTATAAGCATGCCCTTTGGCATGCTTAGACAAACTGAAATAAATACTTATTAGCTTTTTTGCATGTGCAGTGTCAAACAGGGTGTAAAGTGCAAATACTGCAAGCAAACATCAGTGCTTTGCAGGTAGTTTTGAATGTTCTCCCTGGATTATAAAATTATCAGAGGTAGATATATCCAATAGTTATCTTGAGTACTTCAATTCATCGATTAAATGGAAGTTGAAAATGTTTCCTATAAACCTTCTGGTTTTTACTCCCTAAATTAAAGTATGAGTTCTTTTAAACCCAGATTTAATACAAAAAATATTTTCATAAATCTAGATCTTAAGTACATTTTAACAGGATATAGATTCAAGAAAGTGTTTGAGAATGTGCACAGAAGATGAGCATTCTGGATTTTAGAGATGGTGAAGGGAAACTACTGCATACTTCAAATTCTTTGGGTGTCTTTTGGTGAATTAGGGCAGTTTGGGGTGTGGGAAGAGAGGAGTTCATTATTTCGTGGAAGGCTGGTTATGAAATAATTTTCCTTTCTTCCTCTCTTGTTGGTTTTTTTTCTTTTAACTTCAATAACTATTTTGCTTTTCATTTGTTATCTTTATCCTTTCCCATACTAGCATTTCGTAATTATTTTTTGTAAGGCCTTAACCACTGAAATTCTTCATTCTTTTAATGCTGTGAGATGTCCTGTAGGAGCTGTTTTCAGAATCTGTTCAAGGCAATGGAAGGATTCTCATGAAATTCAGTGGGCCTAGATAGATAAAAAGTTCTACCTTCTAAATTCTTTTTCACCTTTCTTCCTTGTCAAACAAAATGTTGCTTTTGGGTGCTCATAATCATTACTGTGAGTTCAGGTGCCCATCAGCTAACTGTAACTGTAATGCTGTGTACGAATTGATTTACTGGTATTCTGAATCGGGCAGAAAACATCTAGGTTATTTTGTTTTACATGGCTAAAGAAAGAACTAGAAGATGCCTGGGGAGTGAAAGTCTTTGACAGATACACCGTTGTACTTCACATTTTTCGTTGCAATGCCTGCACTAAGGAAGCAAAACTCCAGATTGCATTGGCTGAAATTCCACTCCTAAGGTACCTCAAAATGTCTACTGACCCTTGTATATTTTAGTGATAATTTCTTTACATTAACAATCAGGGTAATGCTATACCGTGGGGAAAAAAAAATGCCACTGTTTTGGTGTCTCCATACTATGGTCAATGATTGAATAGAGTGTAGAAATATTTGCATTAATGTAATTGCTTCAAACTGCTACAGTGCTGACAGGCAAAACAAGAAAGTGTTCAATAGATAATGTTACAAAATGTATTTCTAGTGAAAAGGGCCTGGTTCTTTCTGATATGGAAGATGGGTTGCAAGAATGTATAGGAATTAGGTATGTGTAGTTCATATATAGATAGGTTTAATTAGGAAAGCTATAAACAAGAAAGCTTAAAGGCGTTAATTTGTATCTGAATTTTCCACATTTCTGTATTACATGGCATAAAAATATGCTGGTGTGTGTTGCGTGGATGTATCAGAGGCATTTTTGTCTCTCTAAAGTTTCTGAACAGCCATTACGATTTACTAAGAGTTGCATGACTTTTCAAACTATGGTTGAAGAGCCAGAAATATCTGGGTTTTCTCACCATGATCTGGCTTTATTTATACCTGTGTCTTGTAGCGTTGTAGTGTTTTCATCTGTACTGTTAGAATATCACTAATGCTTCATATTTGCTAGGCATTTTAAGACAGCTTGATTAGAGAAGATTGATTTTATTTAAATATTACTCCACTGCCAGGTCAAATCTAAAAAATGAGGTGTCTCAGCTAGATCAGCAGAGAGGTGGATCAAGATACATCATGGGCTCAGGTAAAGTCAATTCCCATGAATTAGATGATTTTTTTTCTCCATAGTCTTTAAAATAGATTAAATTGCATCTTATTAGGGGGAGGCTCAGGGGAAAGACAGTTTGTGTTCTGCATCTGATTAATTGAACATGAAAAAATGTGTTGGATGGTAACTTCAGTCATAGCCATAGTAAAGTTTTCATGCTCAGTAAGTGGCCATGGACAGAGCATTTGCAACCGCAGGAGTTTATTGTGACCAGACATGGTTATTCTAGAGTGCTTAGCATGTGTCTTAATAATTATTTATCACTCTGACTCTATCTTTGGCAAGAATATGCAGTTTTAATTGCTTATGTATACTGTCATATACCCTAATGGTAACTCACTCAATTTCCAGATAGACAGCATCACTTGTTTTACTGTTCTCTTGTAGACTATTCTGCCAGTTACTCATTTGTATTTTTCAGGTGAGACATTCATGGAGACACAGAATCGCCTCTTGAAAGAAAAAGAACTTAAAATTAGGCATGTCCTGGAGAAGCTAAGAAGAAAAAGGTCTCTGCTTAGAACTCAGCGCAGAAAACGCGAGTTTCCAGTTATCTCAGTAATGGGCTATACAAATTGTGGTAAGCAAAAACTCATGAAATTGTCACACAAAGAAGCTTGCCTTGTCTCATTTTTAATTAGAGTCTCTAGCCAGAATCTGATTTTGGTATGAATAGGCTTTGTGTTCTAATTACGTTTTAGATTTTATAATGAGAATATGTCAGTTAGATTATAGTTAGGAAAGTAAATAATGCTTGTTACAGTCAGATTTTTTTGCAGACATGTTCTGGAGAAATTTCTAGTACCTATTTTGTCAAAAAGATTTTTCATCTAATGCTGAAAACTGTCATGCTAGTGTCCTTTGTATGTATCTTTATTACTTGATCAGAATGGATAGAGAAAAGTACGTGGGTTTTGAGATCACTAGGAAATGCTGAGGCATAGAAGGAAAATTCAGGAGAGTTGGCAACTAATCTGAGAAATGTGCTTAAAAAGCACTTCAGCTTTTCATAGATTAATGTATAGTGTTTAGAGAAAATTCTTAAGAGAATCTAAATAAAACCAAAGGTTTTTTTCTTTTTTTTTTGTAGCTTACGCAAGTGAATTCATACACAAGGCATACATTGACTTTGGACTAGACACTTCTCAGATTACATTATTTTAAAACCATTTCATTTTATTATTCAACTTCTTTATAAAAAGCAAACTTACCATGCACCAGTTTTGATATTTATTACACTGATACTTTTAAGCCACTTATAGAGCTGAAGATTCAACAAAGACATCTATAGCACAATTTTGCATACATAATTGAAATACTTTAAGCTAAAGTGCTCATACTCTAGGTAATGACTACAAATTCTGTAAAATATTTATGAAGAGTTAAATAAATTTCTCTGGTATCATATTCATGACAGTACACGTAACAAAAGCATAAAACTAATAAACTAAATAGTGCTTCTGGTGATTGTTGGATTTAACAAGGAAATGTTAAATCATTTTATTTCAGAACAGAAGCACTGAGGAGCATGTGTGTGTGTGTGCTTCCTAATGTTGTCATGGCAGCATTCTTCAGATAGTCTTAGAGGTGAGACGTGTAGGTAGGTCACTTTGCAGGTCAGTTCAGTCTGTGATCATCTTGTTGTTATTCCACAGCACAGCTTCCAGACATGGCCTTAAATCCAATTCTGAGTTATAAAAGTTAAGATTATCTTTGGGTTTCATAACATAATACAGATAACTACTCACAGGCTAGACTTCTATTAGTGAACTAGATACGAAAAGATACGTAGTGTCATAAAACTCACCCAAGTCTTGCGAATTAATATTTCACTTGAAACAAGCCATTAAAGTCTTGTTGTTCTGTTTTCTTTTGTTTTTATTTTAATTAGGAAAAACCACCTTGATCAAAGCCTTGACCGGGGAAGCAGGACTTCAACCCCGAGATCAGCTGTTTGCCACTCTTGATATTACAGCTCACGCTGGCTACCTGCCCTCACACATGGCAGTTATTTATGTTGACACTATTGGGTTTCTGTCTGATCTTCCACATAACCTGGTTGAGTCCTTTTCAGCTACCTTAGAAGAAGTTGCTTACTCAGTAAGTAGTTGACTGTAAACATTGAGAAATTGACTCAATTTTCTTCCAGATAGTCTTCGCCCCTTCAGAAATGGGGAACTTAACTGGCATGCTGTTCTTAGTGACGTACCTGACTGACTGTAGTGGTCTTCTAACATAATAACTATCAGGTGAATATCCTATAATAAACCAATTTTCTGATAATTTATGCAGAATATGTAAGCATGAATAGGTTTCAGAATTCAGAGTATACATGTCCTTTTCCATGGGGTTTAAGCCAGATAATTTTTTTTTTTCTTGTTAAACACATGAAAACCTAGACTGTGCATTGGCATAAGTTGAGGTTCTCTTTCTTGAGAATAAAAAAATGAAGTAAACCCTTCAGAGTGCTCTGGTTTTGACTTAAGGTTTCCTGTAGCTCTAAAAATGGACAGTTGTGATACAGGCAGCATGTAATAAATGTTAGTGTTCTTTTCCTATAATATTTTCATTACTTGCCTGTTACAGCAAAATTTAAAGTTGCATATTGTCTAACTCTGAGATGAACAGATGAACTGATGAACTGGCTAAATGGCAGAGGGTCGGAGTGAGCGGGCTGTGTCTGTCTGGCGATCAGTCACCAGCAGTGTTCCTCAGGGCTCAATTCTCCGGCCAGTCCCATTCAGTGTTTTTATCAATGAGCTGGATGCAGGAGTGGAGCGCATCCTTAGCAAGTTTGCTCTGATACTGAACTGGGGGGTGCTGTTGACTCTCTTGAGGGACGAGAGGCCTTGCAGAGCGATCTAGATCTGTTGGAACATTGGGCAGTCAGCAATAACATGAAATTCAACAAACATTAATGCCAAGTGCTGCAGCTGGGACAGGCACAGGTACAGACTGGGGGATGAGTGGCTGGAGGGCTGTTCTGCAGGAAGGGACTTGGGAGTGGTGGGCCAGCAGCATGCCCTGGTAGCCAGGAGGGCACTTTGGGGTGCCTCTTACACGTTTTCAGGTGCATTAAACACTGCACAGCCAGCCAGTCAAAAGAGGTGGTTCTCCCACTGGATTTAACACTGGTGTGGCCTCACCTTGAATACCATGTGCAGTTCTGGGCTCTGCAACAGAAAAGGGATGTTAAGGTACTTGAAAGTGCCCAGAGGAGGGCAGCAAAGCCGGTAGAAGGGCTGGAAGGCAAGTCATATGAGGAGAGGCTGAGGACACCTGGGCTGCCCAGTCTGGAGAAAGGAGGCTGAGAGGCGACCCCAGTGCTCTCTGCAGCGTCCTGAGGAGGGGAGCGCAGAGGGGGGTGCCGGTCTCTGCTTCCTGGGCACTGGTGACAGGACACGCGGGAACGGCACAGAGCTGTGCTGAGGGGTCAGGCTGGGATTAGGGAAATCTCTTTACTATGAGGGAGGTCAAACCCTGGAACAGGCTTCCTAGAGAGGTGGTTGCTGCCCCTGCCTGCCAGTGTTTGGGAGGCATTTGACAATGCCCTCAGTAATGTGCTTTAACTTCTGGTTAGCCCTGAAGTGGTCAGGCAGTTGGACTTGATCATCTTTGAAGGTCCCTTCCACCTTAACTATTCTATATAGATGGGGACTTAAAACAGTCTGTATCCTCAAAGGTAATGAAATTCTATGGTAGCCGGATGTCTGAATTCTTCTAAGGATTGATTTTTTAACTGTGACATAGCAGGAATTTCAAAAGCTGGCTGCTGCTATTATGTTTGGTTTACTTTTCAAGTCTTAAGTGAAAGGCAAGAAATGTACTTTTCACTACAGTTTTCAGAAGTTTGAAGCATTATCTTGAGCAAAGATGCTGAAATACTTTGAATGCAAATGCTGTTTGGTTATTTGTGTGTTTTTTGTTTGTTTGTTTGTTTTTGTCATGGCAAATACATGGCTTAGATTTGCAACCTATCTAACCATGTATGTACTTGAAACTGGTAACTTTTGTATAAAGTTACAAAGTATAAACTGTATAGTTATTGGTGCTAAGTGAAGCACCAATAGTAGTATCTCAGAAGCTAGGGATAACAAGAGTCTTCTGCATTTTGAATACAGAATTAAAATTTACATGCATTTTTTTCCACATTTGAAGTGTTCTTTCAGCTATTACTCTTGTAAAACATTTTTAGAATTAATATTTTTTCTTCTCCAATATTTTTGAAGTTCTGCTGTTATACAGCCTTGGCATTAAAAATTATATCATTTATTATTTGAAATCTGCCAATCAAGCTAGTTAAGGAATTCACAGAGCTTGTTTTGGGGTTGTTGGCAGCAATTCATGCTCTCTGGAGTGAGACTACGCTGCCACAGATTTTCTTTCGTCTTTGAATAAAAACCAGTATTGATTTTATACTGTTCTGGTAGGTCATTTTACAGTGTTAACCTGCCAGGGCATTGTCTAATGCATAGGAAAGCAACTCGTACAAAAGAGAAATGCAAAAATGGTATAAAATCTCTACAGCCTGGTAACTGGGTGTTCTATTAAGTAACCATCTTGTCTATTTGTGCTTGCTAGGATCTGATAGTTCATGTGAGGGACATCACTCATCCAGAAACCGTCCTCCAGAAAGCAAGCGTTCTCTCTGTTCTGAAGAATCTCGATCTTCCAAGCCATTTATTGGAATCAATGGTAGAAGTTCATAACAAAGTGGATTTGATAGAAAGGTGAGCAGGAGATGCCAAGTATACTTAAACATGTCTTATGTTCTGGAATCTCTTTATTTCTAGAAAAAAAGCTTCCATACTTCTGAATATGTTTAATGGTGTTTCTCAGTCTCTTACATATGTAGCCATGGTCTTAAAAATTTAATTCATTATTTTTAAATATCAAAAAAAATCATTTGAGACAAACAAGAAGTGATCTCTGTAGGAAGAGAGCAGTATAAAATAACACAGCTAAATTGTCTGTGCTTGGAATATTTTCTCAATATAATCTTTGCAAACAAGTATGATGGCAATTATTACTTTTCAGGTACGAACCCACTGAAGAAAACACGTTAGCCATTTCTGCTCTACATGGACATGGGTTAGAAGAGCTGAAAGAAGAAATAGAGAAAAAAATTTTGAAAGCAACAGGGAAGAAGATTCTGACAATTAAAGTCAATTTACAGGGACCTCAGCTAAGGTAAACAACTCTGAATTTTATGAAGGACTTGAACAACTATGAAATTCTTAATATTGCAAAACTTATTTGCCAAAACATACAATACTAATTTTAATCTGTGACAAGAATTACAGGGATATTTGTAAATGTTTTTATGACCTATTGAAAAACTATCAAATATCACCAGTAGATACCATACAGCATGCTTCTCAAAGTGACCTTCACAGAGTTCTGTGTTAGTACAAAAAGACAAACTTCCTGAAAGACCATTCCACTGGTCCTGAAGCCAGATTTAAAAGAAAAAGCAGAGACCTGAAACATTTATGAAAACACCCTACACCCCGTTTCCAAACAGCAAGTAGCAAACAAAAAGTTAAGTGAAGCACTTCATCTTTTGAAGTGTTAAATTACCTAGATGCAAACATTCAGGTCTAAACCAACAATCATACTTTATGCACTCTGGAATGCCTTTAAGATGCTAACACACTTTTTACTTTTACAGTTGGCTCTATAAAGAAGCAACAGTTCAGGAAGTAGAAGTCATGCCTGAAGATGGCACGGCCATGGTGACAGTGATAATCAGCAACTCTGCTTTTGGCAAATACAGGAACCTCTTTCCCAGCAGTACTTTTTTTATACCATGAAACTCCATCCTTTTCTAGAAAAAGAAACTGATCTCATTAAGAGGATGTGAAATGAAGTTACTGGCCCGTTAGCCTGGATGTGGAAGAGTATATTTATTAACCAGTTGATGTTCTTGACACATTGTAGAAGTGGACAGTGTTTCAGAAAACGTCTGGAAACAGTAAGAGCTTTGAGTTTCATTCTGGCAGCAAGTGCAAGAACAGCACTAAATTTTATGTTGGGAGAGTTGTTGGCTACAGGCCTTGGGCCTCAAACACGTGGGAATCACTGGATGACATCTAAATTAACCTTTGGAAAAGTACTGAGTTTCTTAAATCATATTTTTTTTTATCCTGTTTTTCAGAATAAGGTGTGTTCATGCATTCTGCTTGAATATATATTTACTTTAAAAAAAAAACTGCCATAATTTATTGCAGTGAAGCAGAAAACATTGGTTTGTATATTTAAGCAACTAATAAAGTTACCTGTGAACGTCTTTCACCCCATAGTGTTCCTGCATATGGTAATTTATCCACAATACCTACTACTGTATCAATTCTTAAAAGAGAAAACATCAGTATCACAGAAAGGAGAAGCACAACTCCTATTTCAGTCTTTATTACACAAACAGATCAAGTTTTATTAGGTAAAGTAACAAGACACTTGAAGGGTACAAAAGAGGCAGAAAAACATTCTGAGTTACAATAACACTTCATGCAGGTGGTGACTCTTTAAAAAATCAAACTGAATGACTGCTCTATATGAAGTAAATAGAGATGAGAACACGGATTAAAAGGCCCATAAAAAAAAAGTCTTCTCAATGGAATGTTTGGTTTTCACTCCTATGTCATCTGCAATTGTGGAAGATTGCATGAGATGAGGAGTGAGCATCTTGGCCTTTCATTCCTAGAAGTCAAAGTTAACTTTGATCTGGTATCAAGTGGCAGTTGATTTCAGAGTTATGCAACCATCTACTACAAACATGAGCATCTTGCCAGACACCTGAACTCAGCTTTTACATGTAAAGTGCATATCAAAAGTGAGGTATATTGATGAAGCTGCATAGTGAACTTTATACAATGCCTGTTTTCTTTTAGCCCTGATACTTGGCATTTTTCTTACCTTCATGATCATCAGTTATTGCACAGTCCATTTAAAAATTAGAAAAATAGAATTAATTTACAGTGCCAAGCAGCATAAAAACAGCATTTACGCAATCAAAGAATACTTACTGAGAGGAAATATGACTATGGCGCTACAAAAATATGTTAATAAAAGAAGACCAGTTGTGAAACCTCAAACGTGACAAGCTCATGAACTGTATTTTTAAAGCAGTCTGAGTTTAGATTAGAAATTAGTTTCATATGTGTTTATTTTCAGCATAAAGGGTATTTTGGCAGCTCCTAATAAAACACATTTTACTGAAGCAGACAAAACTGTCCAGGAGCCTGGCTCTGGTATCTTTGGAGCGACTGCAGAAGGGGCACGAATGATAATAATGAAAGTGTTCCAATGCACATATCTCACAAATCGTGAGGAATGTTGTGACTACCCTGCTAGTAAAATGGTTCACAACTCAGCACACAACCGCAGTGTGTCAGTACCTTATCTTTCATATATCAAAAATATTTTTAACATTTTCATATTGCATATTTAATACAGCCTATGAAAACAGACAAGTCAGTTTCACACTGATAAAATACTGAGAATTGGGGTTGCAGTTATGCACAGAGTATCTTTTAAACTCCAAGAAAAATAAAATTACAAAACAATTTGTGCAACTAGTGACATTATATTTTTCTTCTTACTTGGACATAAAATAGGAGTAAGTTCTTGAGATTTCCAATATTGCCAGCTGCTACAGAATCTAAGCACCTCTAAGTAAATTACACCCACATAACAGTTCTCTAGAGACTTCAGCAAGATCTTCCTGCTCTCTTTTTCATGAAAACACTTTGAAAGCCTGATGATTTTGAGAGCACTTCTCTTAATGAGTTTTTAAAACATCCCTGGTTTAAGTTAACTGGACCTTTATGTAGTCCAAGATGTTTAAACCAGGAAACTCTCAATGCACACAAAGTCTTTTCAGCTTTTCAAAGATTATAAAGCTGAGAATGAAATGGTATTTGTTCCTGCTGCTTTGCTGTGACAGTCTAATGGAGGATTAATTTTTGTGTTAAGTTCTATCACGTCTCTGACAAAATCATCGTTTCCTATGAAGTCTCCAGCAATGATGTTAATACATTCTTTTTGCGTTCCTGGATACTGCTTCCTCACCCAGATTTTCAAGCATGGAAGACTCCGGAGTGTCATTTCCTTCAGTGAGCCAAATGGGTGTAAAAGAATGTATCTTAAATTTTCAGTAAGGTTAATGCCCGCAACAAAGAATTTTTCTGAAACAAAAATCAAAAGGTGACACATTAAATATTCCTTTGAGGAGAACAGAAACCGCTCGGCATTGCATTAACTCCAGGTCTAGTTCTGCTGGGAATCATTAAAATGCTATCTTAAG
Source organism: Netta rufina (assembly GCF_964035555.1). Taxonomy (NCBI): domain Eukaryota; kingdom Metazoa; phylum Chordata; class Aves; order Anseriformes; family Anatidae; genus Netta; species Netta rufina. The sequence continues at coordinate 70,753,583 of NC_140123.1, read as the reverse complement.
ATTGTTTCACAGTCCTAGAACTGTTTCAGTGGGCTGTCTTCCTTTGTTGCTGCTGTATGCCACACCAAACAATTAACTAAAACCCAGCTCATTCCTTGAACCATCCCAGTTCAGTTAAACCTGTCTCAAGTGTTTGTTGCAGGCTCAATGTTCTCCACCCACCAGTCTCCCTCTGCAAGGTGTGTTTCCACAAGGGCTGCTTCCAGCTGACTACACTTCCCACGTGACATGTGAGAACACACGGTGCATCTACAGAAGCATTTTTCTTTGGATCAGGAGTATGCTTCTCAAGCAGTTCTTCCCCTCATCATCCCTTGGTTCTTTTCCACCATCACTCAGGAGCTGCTGAGTGACATAACCTATGTACGTAGGCGCACTTGCGCACGCATTTACATCAGCAGGTAAGATGACATGCATGTTGCACTCCCTCGTGGGTGGGCGAGAGCACTCAGCACCGTGTGAGTGTCTAGAGCATGCAGCATGCCCAGCGGGGTGACATCCCTCACCCCTGTGAACTCCCAACCTACTCTTTCTGTTTGTGTTGCACTGCCGTACCTGCCTCTTGTTTCTTTGCAGCAGCTCCCGTACGTACCTGGCCGGCCCATCCGCTTCATGCGCTCCAGGTACTGGATAAGAGCGTGAGTGGAAGTTCTGTTCCCCCACCAGTACGGAATGGCAGGCCACAGCTCGCAGTGCTTCTCCACCTCCACGACTTCTTCATACGAGACTATGACCTGGTAGCCCTGCTGCCACATGGTCCGCAGCGTCGGAACCACCTAGGGGAAATCACGGCCGGGTGCAAGTCAGTGGGAGCTGTGAGCCAACAAGAGCAGTGTCTGCCAAAGTTCAAATACCGAAGCGTGGAATCGCCTAGACAGCGAGGCTCAAATTTGGTTCAAACAGTTCACCCTGCAGCCAGGTGGAGCTCTGGATGGATTACAAACTGAAAACGTGTTGCAAGAGGAAGACATAGCCCGTTCTGCACAAGGAGGGACAAGGAACATAAAGCCCCACACTCATCTGTAGGAAAACAGATGCAGAGAAGCAGCAGTAGTTTGGGCAGCTGTCCCACACAGACCCAAATTTCTTGCCACAGCCTTTAATGAAAACTTGAGTGTTCAGACTCAGTAAGGCTAAAGGTAAGGAAGATATTAATTCTGATTTCTGTAAGGGCATTGTTTCAGAAATTGGGATGCCCTGGTCATCCTGCATTGAGAGAAGGCAAGAGCTGAGTCACAAACTGACTCAACAGCCCTCCGTTTATTTATTTTTTGAAACCAACATTTTACCAGGCATCTTTTTTTTTTTAAGAACGTTGGTGGTTAAAAGCTGTGTCTGTTGTTTGTGAAGAGGAATTGGTGGCTTTAGGATGTTCCAATTAGCTTCTTACTTAAAATAAAAACCAAAGTTGAAAAATTTTAATGCAAGTCTTTGAAGAAAGCCAGGGGTTGAATGAACATAGAAATCCCTCTGGACTTCATCCAAGAGAGAGTGTGAGCCCCAATTAGATCAGAAAATACTGCAAAATTAAGATACAAGCTACTCATGAGCTACAAAATCTGTGGTTGACAGAAGCCTTTGCTTTACTACAGCTGCCTTTCTAAAGCTCAAACCTTTTTTATTTTTTTTTATTTTAAAGGGGGTACCAGAGATGTATACTCGAGCACAGGTGCTTATTTTGCAAACAAAGCAAAGATGAAACTGCAGATGTCTGACAAGGGATTTTTAAACCCTAATAATCCAGATCAAAGGAAGACACCTTGAATAGTTAAGGCAATTACAATTTTAAACACAAAGTAATGTTGTCACACTGTGGCCTGTGCCAGTATTACATGCAGACCTCTGCTTAGAGCTTTATAAACGCTTTGACACTTACTTTTGTTCAACACCAGAACTGCAGTCTTGAGAGACAGTAGTTATTAGGTGATTTTAAAATAAGTGAGCAAGCACGAGGCTGTTTGATGTTAATTCTGAATTGGTGATTCTGACAAGCCCCACAGCTACCTAACCTGCAAAGGCGTCACCTGCAGAAATGGCAAGCTCTGCTGTGCTGGTAACAGGCCCCCTGGAAACGATCCTGCTTGAGGGAAATACTTGGTGCCTCCTGTCTCCACTGCCTGTCCTCCCTCTGCTTGGACACAGCTCAGAAACATTCTCTTTCTCCAGCCAGGTGAAGAAACCAAAATCTCAAACCACCAACTTCCTTCAACAAACTATCAGCAACAACTTGCCCCTCTCCCAATTAATATATATATTTTTTTATTTTTAGTTTTGGAGCTGACCCAAACGTAAATTTGACTGTCTTCTCCTGCGTTGCTCTGCTCATCCACGACTTACACACTCAAGGTATTTGGGGAAACAATAAAACAATGTCACTCAGGTCTTCAGTTATTCAGTGGAGGCCTGAATATTCAGAATCCCCTAATTTTGCTGAGAATTGTTCTATTTTAACTCTGCCATGCAAAATGCTTTGAAGTGGTAATAGTCAGCCCTTACTGACACACCAGCTTCAAAGGATTAATTCGAATCGCAAACAGGGTCATCATTATCCTGCACCCCTCACATCTCCAGAGAAAACCCTCTGTTCCTGTGCATCTTTGAAATGTTAATTGTTTAACTGCTAAAAGCTCCCACACCTTGTAAAAAGAAGGGGAAGCTAAAAATCTCAACTTATGAAATTCAGTATACAAGTAATTCTGATTATTAAATATAAAGCCTTTCTGGAGGGTCAGGTGACTGAAAGCTGCCAGGACGTGGCCCAACACAACTTGGAAGTTGGCCCAGTTGCCTGCTGGGGTTGGACTAGGTGACTTAGAGGTCTCTTCCAACCTAAACTACGTGATTTTTATGCTACGTGTAGCATCAAAATGATTTGTAATTATTGCTGTGAAAAGACTTCTGTAAGGTAATCTGAATCCCATCAGCTCAGAAGGCAGACATCTCCACCTGAGGCTGAAAGCCCTTGCCAGAGTCTGGACTGTATTTTTAACAACCCTTCTTCAAAAAATCAGTCAGAACAGTGGGTGGCAGGTGTGTCCCTACTGTTGTGTCCCCTACTGTTATCCCACAACTCAACGGACATGACAGTCCAATTTAATTCCCTCCTCCACACTAAGGGATGTAGGTTTGCTATATTTCTTCAATTTTATTAAGTAAAGACCTATTTCTGATGCGGCAAATGTTTCCTAGTTTAAAAATACAGCACAATCAGAAAACATATGACAATTCTGAACCAAAGGCCTCACTGTAATATATCATCCTTTAAAAAAGGTGGGAAAAAATCTCACACTTACATTTCTGGGACACAGCTTACACTGGAAAATCTCTTTTATACAGGCAATAAGATGACAGTGAAGTTTCTTGTTTAATCCATCAAAATTCCTGCAGGCTAAGATAACAACTTCCTGCGGATGAGCTTCCAACCACTTTAACACTTCCCACAGAATATCCTACAAGAGATAGTCATGGCAAATCATTTATGTTACCCTGGGGAAAGAAGTAAAACAAGCAGAGCATTGACAGTGAAGTAGAACCACAAAATCAGCATAGGTTTTGGAGTATGGACATCTGACAGCCCGCAGGATGTTCCAGAGAGAAGCACCCCAGGAAAACCTTTCTGCAGGTCCGCGATGATTTGCTCTGGATGTGGGTCTAACACACCAGACTTAGCAGTTTTATATTTTGATAATACCCACGAACCTCCTACCTCTTAGAGGCAGGTTAGCAGTAAACCCATCTTCCCAAGCTTCTTTAAGGGCAAACACTGTGTTAGTGGGAAACTGGAAAACAGGGGAAAGCTCTGTACTTGCTGAAACAGGACCTGTTCTCCCCGGTTGTTACAGGCAATGACACTTCTTGGAGCCCACCCGTCACTAGCAGGGTGGGCAGGCACTACATCTAACTGTCTGCTCGAGCATGCCATGACATGAAGGTTCCAGACCCCCAATATGAAGCATGAAACCAAAGTTTAGGCAGTTAGGCTACAAACTGAAGCTGCATTTGCTGGGATCTGTACAGCCAGGCACAGATGAACGCACAGCCAGCTAAGAAAGACGTGAACTGGTCCACAGTGAGAGAGCACATGCAAAAGAGCAACTCACAGCAGTGTCTCCACAGTAGCTGACAGTAATTTGATCATGGGATCCAGACTCGAGTCTCTCTGTCTTTCAGGGAAATACTTTTTCCTCAAAAAAAAAAAGTGTCTGTGATTTTATTAGGCTTTTAATACCTTCTCCTTTTTAGTAATGCCTGTCCTTATCAGGGAAATGGGACAGCCCTAGGTAGCATCCTGGGACAACACAAGATAAACCCCAGAAACACATGTTATGGGGGTAGGTGGTAGAGAGCAAGGCACAGCAGTTCCAGATGGATGCTGAAACGTTCCAGCCCAGTAACCTGCCCTGCCAACCTTCTCTAGTTTGAGGTCCTCACGTTAAGAAATCAAATAACCTATTCAAAAGACCTTGGGCCATCGTTTTCAGACTGTGATGGCTCTTAGATAAAACAAGCAGCACTGTGCGTAGAGCCATTCTGAAGGCAAGGACAATACCTGTACAACAACAGTCGTGTACACCATGTGCACGAAGTACAGATTCATTGATGGATCGTTGGCCTTGTGGGCAATCCGAAAGTCCAAGTATCTAACGCCGGCCTCAAGTTGCTCCGTCACAGTCAGTACCTGAAGGGTGAAACAGAAGACAAAGGTCCCGAGAGCCTGGAAGGGATCTGTTTCTTTAGATTAGATAACTGGAAGAGGTGTATCAAATTAGCCCTGCGACATTTTTCACAGGTCTTTCATCTTTAAGATGGTACTGTAAGGCACCGAGTCACAATTTGTATTATCTTACTATCTGACAAGAGGGATCCTGATTTCCCTGCAGAATACACCGCAGACACAGATTAGATTAGTTTCAGACCTCTGCATTTGTCGTGTTCTGAAAGTCAAAGATTCATTAACCTGTGCATAAATACACGATCACTGTTCACAAGACTATTTGTATAAACAAAACCTGCAGGATCAGCACCTTCGAAATTCTGGATTTATTTTGTTAGATCAAAGACTTCACCACGGATGTCTCTGCGGAGCTCACTCATCCTCAACAGAAGGAAAAACAAGAATAGAAAAAAATACTAGCTATTGTTCTTTTTTATTAGGGCAAAGTCTCTTAAAAAAAAGTTTGTATCAACTTGCAGAAGTCCTACAAAACAGAGGATTCCTTCTATTTTAAATTTCTCTTGGACCTCCCCTACTGACTTTGAGGGCTAAGTGGAACATGTGATAAAGCTGAGTTTCTGGGGCAAAAAATCCCAAATGGTACATCTCTTATCTATATCGAGACTCTTTCATTAAGAAAATAGAAGCAACTCAAATTAATACACTTAAATACTAATTTGTCTCAGTTCAACCTGCTTGTATGGACAACACTTTCAGGTCTCAGAAAAAATACTCTGCACTGATTTAGGCCTGAAAGGCTTCAGCAAAACTAAACCAATGTAAGGTGTTGTGCCCGATGAGCCACGTCAGTGGCATTAGCACCTGGACAGAGCTCAGACAGATAGTGGGATGTTCACCCTGCCTGGCTTTCACCATCCAACTCTCTGCTCCTAGGAGGGGAGTTTCATCTCCCCTGGCCGTGCCTGAGCTGCAAGGCTGGGGAGCAGCCCTGTGTGACCCGGGGTGCAAGTAGTGGGGTGCCTCTGACCACAGGAGCTGCCAGCAGCAACCTCCACGCCTGCTCGGTCTCCTCCAGGCTGAAGAAGCTGAGGGAGAGACCCAGGGGTCACTGGAGATGGGGAAGTATATGGTTGTAGGTCATATATAGCCTTTGTGGCCAGAAAGAGCACCAGAATAAGCTGTTCTGAACTGTCCTTTGGAGAAACTTCTTCCTTTCCACTGGCTGCATGGGAAAACCAGAGAGATTTGGCTCCCTTAATTCATCACCTGCATTTGGATATTCAATTAGACACCGTGAATACTGCCCCCAAGGGCAAAATGTAAGAGGAGGCCTTGTGGAACGATGCTGCCTGGTGCTGCAGCCTCACGCCAGGCATCCAGAGCACAAGTGGAGATCACACACCCAGCGTCAGCCACCGTGCAGCCGAGACCTGGGCACCGGGGCTGAAACAGAAACAGAACAGCCAGGGCTGAATCCAGGCAGCTCCGAGGCGTTGGGTCATCCAGGAACGCGTGGGCCCTACCACTGGTTGGACTCCTTGATCTGGGTGCTCCAGATACCAACGGGTGGAGTCACCTCCCTGCAGGGACGGCTGGGCACCGCGGCACGTTTCCCGCTCAGCAAGCCGGGCTCGGGCCAGAAAATGAGTGCAAAGGTGTGTGGAGCTTCTCTGTCCCCTCCAGGGTCACCTCATCAGCCAGCAGGGCAGGAGCTTTCTGAATCTGACAAGGGCTTAAGTCACAAAGCAAAGGAGCAGCTCGAGAACAGGCGCTGCGCCGAGCGAGTGACCTTGCACATCAATCTGTGACTTATGTGGTGAGCTGGAGTGCCTGAGCCTCCCGTGTGCCAGGGCTGCTCGAGCACAGCACAAGGAGCCTAGGCATAATCATTGCCAGTTATCAATTATTCAGTTTTAATTCACTAATAATGAACTGCTCCTTCTAAAAGAACAAAAGTGAAAGGATTTCTGGTGCCTCTTTGATGCCAGCAAAGCCTCTTCTTTAGAAAAATCTTCAAAAGCTCTAACTTAAATTACGATTGCCAATTTTGTCTTTAACGGGCGTTTGTGAGGAACAGCAAGAGATAACTGCTACCTTAAAGTGTAGTCATTTTAAAAAACGAACTAAACCTTATGTGAGGTGTCAGACCTTCATTCTCTTAATCTGTAATGGTAAAAGTTCCCTTACACAATAGTTTTGTCTTTGCCGCTCACTGAAATATTTACACAATAAAGCAAGGGAAAACAACAGACACCTCACACAACAGTGACAGTACAAACAATGGGATTACCTTCTGAACACAGTGCAAGAAAAGAAAAACCCTTTTACTAGCTTCCTTTGACGATATTGATATTAAATGTTAACAATAACAATAAACATGCCAAAAGGATGATGGGTTTCTACTAACAAGTGGTCAGTTTTAAGCAACATCTTTGTGAATCCTCCCTGCCTAAGCCGAATGATTTTTCCCTGCAAAAATAAAGTAAAAATAAAAAAAGATCTGGTACGTACAGCACAGGTATTTCATGAGAGCACGGATTTCTAGGCTGGAATAGAAACAGGAAGTTCTGTTCTCTCATTGCTGTGTGGGAGAGCATGACCACCCTCAGCACAGCAGCACATACTTCAGATTTGTTCAGGCCTGGGAGCGTTGGACAACTCTTACCTGTGTTATAGACCACTTCATAATGATCGGGCGTACAATGCAGGGCATAAATTTATTTAAAAGCTCCACCAGCTTCGATTCATTGCCACTAACAGCCGAGTTTTTATCCAAGCAGTATGTCATAGTGTCGTGACTCCCTGTGGAATACAAAGGTAAATGTTAAATGAATGTCATTTCTTAATTACTCAAACACCACGAGACATGGTTATATTGCAGGCACACGCCTGACACACCACCTCATTTCCAAAACATACCTGTGTATTGCTTGTAGGTATGTATATTGACCATGCAGTTATGGTCAAAAGGTGGGCTTTTCTACAGAGATCGCCCACGTGACATTGTCAGCACGAAATCCTCATGAAGGGAGGGCACTGAGACTTGTCAATATTTTTCCCTGAAGCAATTCTTTTCCTTGAATCTATTTGGAATTTGTCCCGATTTCAGACTTGTTCAGGATTTCATGCCCATGCCCCTCACCTTTGCCCATGAAACTATACAGAACCATGCCTGAAAGCTGAAATTCACTTTCTTACACATTTGATTGGATCAACTCCTAATCTGGCACTTCAAGCATTTGTATCTTAAATATCTGGTAAGAACGCCTCCCTGAACAAAGCATGAGTGCTTGAAGGCTTCAGAGACAAATCTAATCTAAGTTTGCATGTGACAGACGGGCAGGATCCACCTTTTAGGGACTTCAGAACTACCTCTTTCCAGCATAGAGAATTACAAGTTACGTATTAGAGTCAAGTACAGCCTGTCCAAATGTTTGACTTCCAAGAAATGTTAAGCCTGACACAGCTCTTGCATCATATTTAGATGAACCTCTATGTCCGCTTTCTTCAGTACAGGCAGCCAGCGTTTTTGCTAGCTTCTTCTGTTCCATTATTTCTTCTGATTTTGAAAAGCATCAATAAGCAAACAACTCCGTGAAGTGATTTGCTGGGATCTTTACAGAGTATCTGCAAGGAATTTGCATATTATTTTGGTTTTGAAGTCTTCTGTCAAAGCGTTCACTGATGCTAGGAGCTTCTAGCAGCAGTTGGCATCTTGATGGCTTCTTGAAAGGTCAGTCTTACTGGTGCCAATGGCAATACTTCTAGCAGCCAAAGGAAAAGGACAGGCTTGTATTTGAAACAGAGAAAATCATTTAAAATGGTCAGAAATAGTTTAATGTCTCACTATTTTTCACCTTCACAATCTGCTTTCTGCCTCTATTTTCCTGCTTTAAGCACCCAAACTAAGATTACTGCAGAGGGAAGTTTGACAATGAGGGCAGTCAAAGAAGTTTGCCCTAAAAGATGTAGGAGTCAAACCACTAAATCCACATGGACCAAATCCAAGTCTGAGAGAAGGGAACAGGATTCCAGCCATGGGTGTTGCATCTGCTGATGCCAACCAGCCTGCGGATAATAACCTTTCATTTAGGAGTCTTCTTGTGATGTCAGTGGGTTACAGTGATAAGAGGAAGATGGCATATCCATGATGCAACGAATACAGTGCAAAGACGGTGAGGTAGCAAAAAAAAAAAATAAAATAAAAATGCAGTTTTGGAACTTGAAACGGCATCCCCTGCAGCACTGTGGTGACCCTGGCACAACACAGCACCAGCTTCTGAAAGCTGCCTCTGTCTTGTCATGATTTCAGAACACACTTTCTCAGGTTTCCTGAGTGCCTTGTTGTCTTCTTTATCTGAGACGAGCCCAGCCATCCCACTCCGGGAACCCCTTGGCTTGTGCCACCTTTACCATGTCCTAGGGACCAGACGGACAGGCCTGGCTTCTGTGAGGAGGTCAAACAGCTTCCGTTTCCTAACTGAGTTTCCCCCAGACGTTGCTCCCTCTGACGACCTGCCAGAGCTGTCCTGACCTGGTTGGTCGTAATTTGTTTTGTTCTGACCTGGGCTGGACGAGTTTTGCAGGTCAGCTGGAGAAGCAACAAAACCTTCCAAGCTACGTGTCCTGCAGTGCTCAGAAAAATTGTACAGTGTTTGCCAAAATGGACTCAGAATCACAGAATATCCTGAGTTGGCAGGGACACATGAGGATCATCGATTCCAACTCCTTGCTCCACAGAGGCCCACCCAAAGATCAAACCACATGTCTGAAGAGTGTTGCCCAAATGCTTCTTGAACTCCGTCAGGCTCGGTGCTGTGACCTCTTCCCTGGGGAGCCTGTCCCAGTGCCCGATCACCCTCTGGGTGCAGAGCCTTTTCCTGACATCCAGCCCGAACCGACCCTGCCGCAGCTTCATGCCATTCTGCAGCCGTTCTTCTCTGCCTGCCTGCTCTCCATGCAGATTTGCTCATGAGAACAGCAAACATTCACAAGAATGCCAACGTCACTGTTAGGAGAAGTGCCAGGAAGTCAAAAGCACACATCAGCAGTTTCTCAGCTTTCAACCAAGAAACATGACTGCGAAAGCTCTTTAGAAATAACACTGTTCCTTTTCATTGAAAACCACGGAGCATGATACTGGCTTTTGGAACAACTTTTGCAAGAGGAATAGAAGATAAAAAGGGAACATGACCTTTCTTCTGCCATAAGATAGTTACTTATTTTCTTATTTTGTTGATTAAAAAAGAAATTAGATTTTCTTTATAACATCTGAGTACTCTAATTTAGACTTTATCCAAAACTGAGAGGTGTGCTTGTTTTGATGTTAACATCACTTTAAATTTCACATCCAAAAAGTCACCATGAAGGAAGTTTCTGCTTTTCACTTTAAATCATATTCTGCTGTTCCACGAGGGGTAGAAGAGCTCCACCACAGTTCTCAGGTCCTCCCAGGGCTCTGCTCACTGAAGATAAGACTTGATTTTCCTCGTTATCTCTAAATACAGCTTTGCTAAGTTAACCTAGGATTCTCTAACCTAGATAAAACATCCATCCACATGCTGTGCTGCTTTCCACCCAAAATGTCGCATCTAAAGGTGTGAGAGAAAATGTGGGCTGGACTGTCCTTCTGTACCATTCTCACTGGGGAGGCAAAGTGCTCAAGAGCTAACAGTCCTCTGGTGCCTTCCCACAAGCCGGTGAGAACAGGTTCTCCTGTAAATTCTTTAGGCAGAATGAGAAAAAAAAATCTCAAGGCAGCAGAAAGAACCAGCAACATGACCCCAAAAATGCTAATGATAAGCAGGTCTGGATGCAGTACCAAGGAGGACTCCAACTATAATGCAGGTGCATTTACCCATAACTGCATAAATCTAGTTTTACATACTAGAAAAACATATTAGAAAAAAAATGGCCAAGGTGAGCAAATGCTTAAATTTTTAGCACTTACCTGACAAGATGATTCAGAAGCATCTTGTGCATCTTGATGCCAAAGAAGTCTCACTTTCTTCCCTTTCCTCAAGAGGTCATTTTCCCCCTCCCCTCTGAGAAACCCCCCAAAATACAAAATAAAGATATTCACACACTTGCACACGCCACACAAACACTCCCCCAAGCCCTTCTCCCACACACTGACCCAAATAATAAATATAGCCATCCCGAAATGGCACAAACAGGATGTTCCAGTGCTGAAGTGACATGCCAATAAAGCATCACAGGACAAAAGTTAATCTTTACCTGGAAGAGCTAAGTTATAGAGGGGAATATCCCAGAGCTTTTCAGGTAACTCTGACATCCACTGGCCATTTTCGTGGCACACATGAAGGGAGGTCTGCAAAGGGCCTTCCATTAGTACCTGTTCTAGGACGTCATAGGGTGTCCTGGGAGGAAAAAAAAGAAAAAGATAACTAAATTATTCCATACACTGTGGCTGAGTTAATGCCATTGGACCTGTGCAGAATGTATTTATACATGCTATAAAACGTCAACTCTTCTCTCAAGTTGCAGCAGCAAAATGTCAAGAGCCTCACAGGCACAGGATACACTGCTCCTGTTAATATTGCCTTCCCACACAATGCCAAAGGGACGATCCAGCTCTGAGCTTGCAAAGTGACCAACTGAAAGAAAAACAGAGCCAAGACAAACACGAGCAGCTTTGTCAGTGTGGAGAAATGACTGTCTACGTTGGCTGTATCAGCTACCACAGCAGGCTATAGCCTGCTTCCAGAGGGAAACACTGTCTGTTCCCAAATCCTTGGCAGCCCCCAGGGATATGATGGCAGGGCTAGGCAGGGGCTGGGTCTGCAGGCCCCTCAAGAGCTTTGCCTCTGCCAGACATGGGATTTTTGCATCATGCTGGCCTCTGGGGTCAGAGGAAAACTACCATCTTCTTACACCCCATTTTGACAAGACCTCTTGATGTCTGTCCTTATCACTGCTGCTGAGCCTGTGACCACAAGCACTTCAGTTGGTCAGACCTTCCTGAAAGCTACTCTGGAAGTGTTCTTCTTGGATAAATCTCTCTGTGATCTCATGGAAAATTTGCAACAGTCACACAGGAGTGCCAGCAGGTGAAACTCAGGTGAGAAATCAAGCTCATCACTAGGGCCTACTAGAGTTATGCTGTTCATTTTTCACTTTATTTTCTCCTGAACAATACAGAACACAAGGATGAGATCCTCATGCCATTTTTTTTTCTTTCTAGGATGTTGCCTGAAGGTCGGGTTTTGTTTGTGAAGCCTTCCTTCTTTCCACTAGTGTTAAGGCTTTACCTGTTGTTTTTTGTCCCCAGCTAGGTAGTGTAACACTTTTTTAGGCCATGGCACAGTGATCACCAGCAATAACATCACACCTTCCATTTCCTTTTCAAAAAGCTGGCACTGTAAATGTTTCCTTCCTGCAGAGACAGCAGCCACGTATGCATCATGCAGGCTTTGTGCTGCACCAGCCCTCCTGACTCGTCCCTGTTCCCTCTTGCTGCATCTCTGCACATTCAGTCCCGGGGTTGTTTCTCCCCAAAACATTCTTTCGGCTGTTTTGGGAGCTGGCCGGTTCTTCAGCATTTACAAGCGAGCCGTGCTATTTATATGAAGAACCCGTGATTTCCTTAAACACAGCACAATCCATTTTTTTGACAGTCACATGAGGTCATCTGAAAAGTAACGTGAGGAATGGCTGTCCTAAGCTTTACGCACACACCAGACATAGCAGGTACAATTGGCTTTTACATCTGCTGATGCACGATGCACGTAGCATCGCTGGTCCAACCTGCCTGGCTGCGCGTTTGGTGTGGCTTTGACTGGGTCTAATTGAGTACTTCCACCCCAGTTACGATAAGGACGGGATCCCGTCCACCAAGGGAAGTGCCCAGCGGCCGCAGCCCGGTAACAGCGCAGCGACACTGCCCACGTGTCCTGGGGTTTTCCGCCTGGCAAAGAGCGGCTGCCTTGGAGGTTACCCGCACACACGCACAAGACCCTTGCGCAAGCAAGGAAGAAGTGGTTTGAACCTGCTCCCCTGGTCTGCTTGCTAAACACAGAGCAGGTATTTGATGGGCTCGGTGCAAAGGCCAGTGGAAAAACTCCCGTGGGTTTATTTTTAAAAAAGTGCAGAACTCTTTGTCATGGATGAGCAAATGGTCTCTACGTGCCATATCTGGCACATTGAAGTTGAAATCTCAGCAGGATCACCTCAGACATCTCCCAGCTCTGCAACATAACATGCTGACCCTCTGCCTCCTGCAGACCCTGTGCTCTGCCAGCAGAGGCTTCCTGCTGCTCTCGTCCCCTTCTGCTGCATTTTGTGGCTCCTCTGACCGCACAGCACTGCTCCCCCGAGGCTGCCCTGCTCCTTTGCACAAGCGATGCTCCCAGGCCATGCCCACTGTACCCACTGCCACCCTCTCCACCGTGTATTTTCACTGCCACGGCTGACACGTGCACAGCCCCCCGGCCCTCCACCAGCCGCAGCTCTGCTGCACGGGGGCTTTCACCCAGGGGTGGTCGGGCGGTGAGAAGCCGCCAAGCCGGGAGTCCTTGCGGAGAGACCACTTCCCTCCTCCTCCTCCATCCAGCCTCAGCTTTCTGCTGACCCTCCAAGGACCCAGATCATTAGAAGCCAGAAATTAAGCTACCCCTGCTGAAAAAGATTTGGGTTTCTGCCACATTCGTCCCTCACAGGGGATGCCCAGTGACCTCTCAGCTGGCGCAGTCACTGCCCTGACCCCAGTGGGACCAGGGCGCTCCGTGAGGAGCATCCTGCTGGGATCGGGGAAGCCAGCAGTGACAGAAATGTCAAGACCAAGCCGTGCTGTGGTCCTGCTGCTCAAACCCCATAAAAAAGCAACCACACCAGGCTCTGCCCCGAGCACAGCACAGCACAGCCCCTCACTGCGCACCCCACACCCGGCTCCCGGCTCGTACCTTGTGTCAGCGAGGCGAGGGGGCACGTCCTTTCGGGAGAAACCACAGCTAGCCTGCAGAAACGAAATCACAACCCTTAGCTATAACCATAAGTCAGTCTCACAGTTTATTCCCCCGCACGGTGTCTTTATTCCCAGCTCCCAGCCTGACAGCAGTGCCACAGGACGCTGCCCTAACCCTGCTGCCACAGAGCCGCTGCCTGCTTTCCGACCCGACCCGGGGCAGTCCCAGCGCAGAATAATGACACTTCAAAACAAAACGTGACCTAAAATACGGAAACCCCCCCCGGGGTGCCTGAGACCACCGCCCTGACAAAACCCAACCCCGGCGCTGCCCTGCCCGCAGCCGTGCCCCCTTCCCGCAGCAGGGCGGGCGGGCGGGCGGCTCCCCCCCCAGCCCCTCAGCCCCGCAGCCCCTCAGCCCCTCAGCCCCTCACCTCCTCGCAGCAGCGGCACCGCCGCCATCCCGCTCCCCGGGGCCTGCCCGGGCTCCCCGGCACAGCCGCGGGCACAGCCGGGGCCGGGCGGGGCCGAGGCCGGGGCTGGAGCCGGGGCCGGGGCTGGGGCTGGGGCCGGGGCAGGCCCCGTGCAGGTGGCGGAGGGGCGGGAGGAGCCCGCGGCCGGCTGGGGGTGGAAGGGAGCAGCGGGGAGGGCGTTAAAACCCGAAAAAAAATAAATAAAAAGTCTTAAAAATATATGAGTGGTACCTGAGGTGTCTGCTGCTTCGCCCCTCTCTCAGTTTCTGTTCTTCAGTTTCTTTTCCTCCTCTTGCCCGTCTCGCATCCGTGAGGCAGTTTGGGCATGCACCCTTATTTATGCCGGCAAGCGCCTCAAAAAGCTGTCCTGTGGAAGCAGGCAGGCGGTGAGGCAGGGAGGGAGTGCCCCGGGGAGGCAAACACGCAAAGCCTCGGTGCGGTTTTGGGAGCAGGGTGCCCGCAGGGCCTCTCGTCACCCCTCCTAGGGGGTCACCTGCAGTGGGGCTGCGGGGTCACACCGCCGCCACGACGAGGGAAAATTCAGGCTGCTGCCGTGCCGTGCCTCTTCACGCAAGGGCGTATCTTCCAGATACCCCTGCTTCACTATCGCAGCTTTGCAGAGGAAAAAGGAAGAGCCACGCTCTTGCACAGAGCGAAACTTGGCGGGGTGGCAGCGGGCAGAGCTGGTTAACATCCAGCCGCCAAGCCACTTCCCTCGGCTGTCCCAGTGCCACAGCTCAGACTGCTGTTTGTAGACCAACGCTCCTCTAAATCATCCCCAAATTTTCGGGAGATACAGAATAGACATGGAACAGGTTGCAAAGGTAGGAACCAAAAGGACGAGATGCCCAGAGAGGTGAAGTTGAGCGAAAGAGAAAGCAATAAAGAGGAGATGCTGGTTATAGGCTGTGGGGGTTTCCATAGGCGTGACAGAAAGTGGCTGAGAACAGTTTCAGGAGAACCATCGTGTGTGAAGTTGTCAGGACTAATTGGGAAATATGGCTGTGGAGAAGAAGAATTGCAAGCTATTTTTGTGTTGATTTGAAATGAACAACAGAAAGCTCAAAAACAAACAAACAAACAAACAAAAACTATGGAGGTGAAGTACCCAAATATTTTATTCCGGAGGCATTATAACAGGACTTCACACCATAGTGATGTGAAGCATCTGCTGACTTACAAAGGACGGACTCTTGCAAGCCTCCCCTCAGCAGGAAAAGCCCTCTCTGATCCGTACCCTTTCAAGTCTGAGTTTGGGTCTCAGGTCTTTGGTGGGGGGCTTGGACCCGATGATCTTTCGAGGTCCCTTCCAACCCCTCCAATTCTGTGATTCTGTGATTGTTGTTCAGCTGCTCTGGAATTACTGGAGATCATTCCAGAGACAGTTGCTCCTGGTTTAGTCCCTAGGTCACAATCTCTCTAGGGGGGATTTAGGAAGCCAGTAAAAGGAGGAATGACGGGAAATTAATCAGCAAGCGATTAAGCCCTGAATAAGCATGTCTCCCAAGGAAGGGTCAAGGAAAGGATAACCTATAGCAATATTTGCAAAAGTAATGATAGCAGATCTCAAGAACAGGGGGGAAGAAGCCCAAGATTTCTCACCATGCCTGCAAAATAAATGTCTACATTAAAAAGATGGATAGTGGAGTTCAAAGATATTGGACACAGGAGAACTTCTTACCCAGAAGGAGCTTTTGAAGCATTTGGTAATAAAAAGGTTTAAAGCTGGTAACATTTATGAGAATCAAAACACATAGATACAGAAGCTTCAGCACTGCATCTTGATGGAAACACAGGCCTGATTTATAGCTGTGGATCAGAGCGAAATATTTCTGGTTTATTGGTCAGAGCGACACCAGTCAGAGAGGCTTAAACTGGACTTTATACATTTAAACAGGCCCGGCTGCCCAAAATAAAATAAACTGCACTCAGTCTGAGAGAAATCAGTCATCTTCTCTGAGGACTTGCAGCCTTCGGAGGTTTATTGAATGCTGACAATATCTGGGATGTTGCATGAGATTTTTTTCTTCCCTCACCGTTTTTTTATTTTATTTCCAGACATTGCACACCTCCTCTTTACTCCTTAACATGCAGAAATGCCACGCAGCTTGTAAACAACCTTAGCTGAATTCCCTGGATTTGAGGTGTTTGCCTGTTCTGGGGACATTTGCAACACCCTGGCAATGTATGTTTGTTCCTGCCCTGACAGACTGATAAGCCCCCTCAACCCTCACCTAATTTCTGTCTTTGGGAACGAACAGGCAGCCTAACGTTTCAGGGAGGAGGCTGCATATCTGACGGCTGCAGCTGTGAGGACGCCTGAGAGCAGGGGAAACAGTGCTGAGGCAGCCTGCAACACCAGGGAGATCACCCTATGCAATAAAAAGGGACTGGGAAGGTGGTCAGCACTACAGCCACCCTGCAGGTCTGTGCCCTAGAGAAAAAATATGTCCCAGGCATGCCTGGAGTTGGTTTCTGGTTCCCTGTGTTTGCTTCTGGGGCTGCTGCGCTGATTCCTGATCCCCATGTCTGTCAATTAGGTGTCTTTGGTGACCTAGTGCCAGGCAGCAAGAATCATCTGGCACAAGGGTTTTGGTGGGATTTAGGTAACCCGAACATACCCCAATGTATCCACGCCATCACAGAGGGACAGCCCTGGCTTTATTTGCAGCAGGCAAATTCAGAGTAAAAATGCTGCTCTGGTAGCGCAACACTGAGCACAACACTGCTGCCCTGATGTGATGGATACTCGGGAACCAGGGCTGCATGATGTGCATTTTCTCATCAGTTTTGCAAGACAAGGGAAATGTTTTGATGGATTTTAGAATGACAGAGAGGAGAAAGAAAATCAGAGTTGAATTTTATTAGCAAAAATTTTAACTGAAATTCTTGAACAAGAAAAAAAATATATATATATTTCTCCAGTTTGATCCAGTCCCATTGATGTTAGCTGTGGCTTCAGTGGGCTTGAGGCAAGGTCCAAGCAAAACAATTTTCTTCTCAAACAGAAGCAACTGCTATTTCAATTTCAACATTGCTACACCAGTGTTGACAAGAAAGGTTGGAAAGCCCTAAAAAAACACTGAGTAAAGCTAGGTTAGTTCTGGTCCCACCAGTGTTTTAAAAAAGACTTCCAAGCACCTTAAACAAGTGACTGAAGTCCTTCCAGGTGGTCAACTACAGTGTGAGCCGTGTGCTGTGAGGAGGGGAAGGACCCGAGAAATGATACAAGTTTCCTCAGTGCATGGGACAGACTCTTGCAGCATTCTTGTTACAATGGTGGCCTCCTAGGGGCTCGGGGTCCTCCACAAACACTCATTCCCCCTCCTGACACCCCGCTAGGCAATCCTCTGCTAGTCAGGGAGTGATAAAATAGGGCAGGAGCCGTGTGGAGCTACTGGTTCTTCTTGTCTTTCAGACAGGTAATCAGCTGTGTCCACTGGATCAGCAGACCACAGAAGGCCAGCTAGCACGTGGGGGCACAGCAAAGCTGCTCGTAATATGCTGATAAAAAGAGAGGCTGGAGGGGAAGATAAACAAATCTTTCTCATCAGACCCAAAGCCTGAGAAGATAGGAGGACGAGGAGAAGGAGGCTTTGCTGCTAGAACCCATTCCCTGCGTGGTGAGAAGCCATCTCCCTGGGAACTGGGGAGACACTAGAAAGGATTTCCAGTTACAAGCAATGAATAAGGGAAGCCTGCTCCTCTCATTCCTCCCTTTTCTCAGCTTTGTTTTCTGGTCCTTTTCCTTAAAAATCATCCTTAAGAATTATGGGGACGAGGCAAACTCCTGAGCTCTGGCAACTGCTTTCTCACCACACTCCCCATCCTACACAAATCTCTCTTTCTGATAGCTGGGACAAGTCAGAAAAAAAGGAAAAAAAATAAAAATAAATGACACCCCAATCCCCACAGAAGCTGAACCCACAGGGTAGAGCAACACCTTTCCTCCAAGGAGGCAGCTCTCAGAGCAGCATGAGAGGCAGCAGCTGGGGCAGTAGGGGAGCTGCAGTGTTACAGTGCCCTGCCCACGTCTTTACTGTGTGCAGCTCCTAACGTGGTGGCAGAGTGGGGAGGAGGAGAGACTCTTATGCTTAAATCCATCACAGTGGTGAAGCTGAGAGCAAGTCTTGTGTCCCTGTGATCAGCTGTGAAAACCAGGCACCTGCATCCTCGGGGACAAGTTTCCAGTACCTTTGACACTGGGCAGAGGCTGAAGTGTCTGTGTCTTTGAGCCATCCAGGCCTGAATTCCTGATGCTCTCATTAAGCCTTGATGGCTCTGAGCTTGGATCATTGGGAAAGAACTATGAATATTTTCCTCAAGATTGTCTCCCTCCCACCCCACCACCATGCATTCCTGGTTTGCATGGTCAGCCATAACCACAGCCTGACGTACAGTAAGACCCTTCAGGGGCCATAATTGGGCACCAACATGCCTCACCTATCGACAAGGTGGCAGAGGTCAGACAAACCACATCCTCAGTGCAAAAGCAGCCCTACTCTGTGCCCTGCAAAGCCGTATCTGATGCAGTTGTGTAGACGTGGTGCTCATGTTTGGCCTCAGGACACTTATCATAAGTACCTGGGCGTATGACCACTGCCACTTGGGCAGTGCAGGTGTGGTCTGAAGTGACCTGTAGCAGAGGCTCGCTCTCCAAGGGGACATGAGCAAACAGCACGAGTCCTCCATGCCAGAGGCTGCAGGTGCAGGGCTGGTGGCAGCTGAGCTCAGGCTGCCTGCCTGGGTCAAACGCTGCTAATAATAAAGACTAAGATCTACAACAGAAAAGTGATGTACTACGTAGTTCCAAAAGGACCAGGAAACATGACAAAGCATTTTATCCTTTATTACATTTTTTTTTTACTTTATTACCTAGTAAAAAAAAAAAAAAAAACATAGTGACCTCACCATGGCCTAAAAGTAGCCACTCGCTGGAGGATTGTTTTCCACTGGCACTCGCTGAAAGTTGGTGTCAGGAATGCGGAGCTGAAAAGTCGCACCAGACACACAAGGGCTGCAGCTACCAGGCATTGCTACCTAGGGGATGTTACTAGCACTGCTGAGCACAACGTACAAAATGAGGTGCTGTCTGGCCTCAAAAGCAGATTTGCCAAGCCTCAAAATGCAGCATTAACAAACCAGCTCCTTTCAGAGGCAATGGTACGAAGCCACCAGCATGCACTGGCGGCTCAGCAGCTGCTTGAATGCCACTGGTTGTGTTTCATGAAGGAGACACAAGGAAATACAGAGGAGCTGCTCTAGCAGTGGCCAAACCCCACCTGACTGTCTTTGCTTCCTCCCATGGGTTAATGTCCCACAGCAGTTTTCTTTCTGTTGGACTAAGATGCACTAAGACTTCTTCCACCCTCACCCCCACGCCCTGTAGGACTTTGTACATCTCCCTGCAAGGAAGAAAAATCCACTGCCTGTTATAAGCAAATCAAATCCTACAAAAGATAGTCTGAAGAGTGTCTTTTTGGCAATGGGCTTTTCCATGGATTAAGACTTTTATGACTGCCAAGTTTTGCTGTATAAACCACGTCAGTCTTCCTTGCAGTATCTCCACAGGTATGCCACCCGTAGCGATCGTGACAACGGCAACTAAGCAATTCACAGTAGTCAAGGACAGTAATAAAACTCACTTACAGCAGTATACGAGCACATTTATTACAGCACACATGTTCGGAGCTGCAGGGAGCAAGGACACTTGTGGCAAGTTGCAATGCGAGTTTTTCCTGCTCCCCGGATCCAGGTGAAGAACATGATGGCACACTCACCGTACGCCGTTGCACCCATTAACTGTTTGTACCTGAATAGCCGTGCTGCTGGGATGGGAGAAGTCCCTTCAGCCTGTGGGCTCCACTGGTTTGCTGACCAGAACCGTCAGCTACAAATTGGAAGCCCTCACGCCTGCGCTCCTCGTGTAGCTGCGGGGCAGCACCAGCCAGGAGAGGGGAAAGCAGTGGTCTGAGACACGAATTGCTCTGAGAACACATCCGTAAGGCATTAGGAATATGTAAAACTCCCCCTTCACTCAGCCACCCTGAACTTCCTCATGTTTAAAATGAAAGCGAACATAAAATCCCCCAAATGATTTCAGGCTCGTAGATGTTAGCACGAGATTGAGAAATGCAGTTCTCTTTGCTCTTACAGTCTCTTTCAAGTCCCTTTGTTCTCACAGACAGAGTTTAGGACTCTGTAATTCTGCAGAAAAGTTAAGCTGCCTGAGCACGTCTGTGTGGTGGTCTGTTCTCCTTCTCATTGCCTTGCTGACTGGAGCATGACTCCTCAGGGAGCCAAGGCCAGTGATATTCTTGTGTGAAAATGCTGTGTGCAGCAGAACTGTGTACCTGCAGCTTGCCTTTGCTCAGGTGTCACCTACAGGCTCTGTATACCACCAAGATTTGCCCCGATAGCAAGTGTGGGTGGGCAGGATGTGTGGTTCTCCCAGGTGGGCTCTCTACCAGTGCTTTCACAGAAGAGCCATCCAACAGCAGTGCAAACAGACATCTTACTGCTATCTTAATGGCATGCGTTAGTGGAACCACCCCAACAGCAGAAGTCACCAGCCTGGGGACCTTGGGTACAGGGCCTTGGCGTGATAACCACGGCTAAGCAGAAATATTTGCACAATCTCCAGTTATTTTTTAATCTAACACCTAGGGCAAAATATCGAGCTATTGTCTTGCAAAAGCACAGAGTGATGTCAAAAGCCATAAAATTTCTTACAAGATCTTTCTCAATTCAGGCTAAGAACAAAACAAATGAAAATGTGACTCAGATATTCTGACAGAGCAGCAGCCTCAGCCTTTGGTTCCAGCAGCACAGGAGCAGGCATGTCCCTGCATATTATGCCCCTCACGCCTCAGCTGGGCAGGTTTCCTTCCAAACAAAAGCTCTCTTCGTGAGAAACGAGGACAGGAGGGCCTGTTTCTTACTCCACTCCTCTTCAAAACACATCTCCAAGGGCTAGCCCATGGTCTGCAGCCGCAGCTTCTCTTTAAAATGCAAGCAAACTGAGAAGTCCAAATAAAGTAGGGATTAATTTTATTTATTTTCCCCACAGTTTCTCAGTAGCCCTGGTACTCCCGAGGGAGATTCCTAAACACTGTGCCTCCCCAAGTTGTGCATACAGGCGCCCCCTGGGGAATGAGAGGAATACAGACATCTCCTAAACAGAAAATTCCCAAATTCTCGGTCCTTGTAGGGACAGATGGGGAAGGAAGGCTCCCTGTTACAGAGCAGCCAAAGTTCACATAGCCGTCCCCACTGTCACCGCTCCTTACACACACACTCCTCATTCTCCTGGGGGTATCATGCTCCTTAGCAGCATGTTGATTGCTTCACATGTCAGATCCTGCGTCACCTGGAGTTTCATCCAAGCCAAACTTGGCACGCACCTGGAAAGTGTTCCCACTGCAGGACCAGTGCCAAGCGTCTCTGCTCCAAAGGGGGCAAACTCATCTGACATCCCCACTGGAGCTAGCTGTGCACCACCTCTAGAGGGCAAGTCAACCCATCCCAAACTAAAATCAGATTGACTGCAGGCCCCTCTTTCTCTCCACCAGGCTCCTCTAACACTTATGGCCACTAGCTCCCCTGGCAGGCTGTCTCCAGAGGAGATGAAGCTTGAGTTATGAGGGAGATAATTGGTCAAAGTCTGTGTAGGGTGTTGCAGAGAAAAAGGTTGCTCACCGCAGACCGACAGTGCATGATCAGGCAAAACTGATCACTACCATGGGATCGACACACTACAGGGTGATACAGCAGCGCAAAACAGATCAAAATCAGAGGTGGGCATGTGGTTCCCCAACAGCCACAGTAATGTCAGATCTTGGTGCTTTTCCTTTTCAGGCTGGCTCCGTGCCAGCTGCAGAAGGACAGGCAGGCAATGCCTGGTCCATCACAGAGTCTGCTGCTACAAGAGGAAATCCCCAGATTTTTTGGCACATTTAAAACAGCTGATTGAGATTTTTAGGGAAAATTTAGGAAACCAGCACAGCATGTCATTATGCCCAAGCCCTGTGATTCGATGAAGAGTCCCAGTGTCAGATTTATTGTGGCATGAGCACACAGCTTCAGCATAGACCCAGTTCTGCCTCAGGTCTTGTCTCAGATGTATCATCCATTTTTGAAAGCATTACATTCAGCATTTGGGGGAGATTCAATAAGAAAGCACAATGCCAACAGAGGTCAGTGCATCACCATAACTCAGTCACTCCTCATCTTAGCTAGCAAAAATAGCTCACCTTGTAGATCATGACTTTTTTTTTAAATGGGGGAAGAGATTTAAAAGCTATTTGTATGCAGTATCCTTTAAGAGGAATTGTCCTAGTCACTAGCACATCCTAACAATAATAATAGAAGAACAAAAAAAAAAAAAAAAATAATAATAATAATAATAAAGGAAAGGAAAGGAAAGTACTTCAGTGACCATAGCATTTTTTGGCTTCTCTTCCTCCTCCATCCCTCCACCACACACACAAATTTTTAAAGTAAATGCTGAAAACAAATTAGAAGATTATAAAATTGTCCTGTTTAAATTATTAAAAAAAGGTCACCACCATGGCAGGAAATGCACCTGATGAGCTACTGCTTGCCCTAGGATGCTGTCATTGCATCAGCAAGGAACTGCACACGGAGTCTTGAAATGGTTCAAGCCCTCTGTTAAAGTAAACAGAAGGTTTGCTTTGTTGGGACATCCCTACTGACAGGTTGTAGAAAATAGCGACTCTTTCTCAGTTGCCTGCCTCTTAACAAAAATTAAGAGCAAATTCCTGGGACACTGCCCCTGGCAGCTTCATGCCGAGCTGAGCTCACCTGCACTGACCAAGTGATAGCACTGGCTGAAGCTACTCCCACTGGGCCTTGTGAAGGGGGTGCAAGCATCCAGAGCGGGTGGGAGGAGGATGGAGCCACAGCAGCAGCCGCCAGCACAGGGAAGATGGAGTCCATGGGACTTGTCACCACTTTCCTGGGCACCACTTTTTGCGTTCCCTTCTCTCAGCAGTTACTCCCACAGGTTCTCATTACCAACCCCTACCGCATACCTCATGTTGCCAAAACCCACCAGGTGTTGGCTGGAGCAGGAACCAGCAGATGGAGCTCCTCTGGGGCTCTCCAAATCAGCTAAACCTTTCCTAAGCGATCCTGTTTGCGCCTCAGTTACCCAAGAGCAGAGACGACAGCACTGATCTCTCTCCAGCCCTTCCAGGCAGACGGTGTCTGTGCACCTCTAGCAAGCTTTCCCCAGCAGGGTATCAGCTGTCCTTGGGGCTCTTTACACCCCAGCCTGCCACAACAAACATCACATGCTGCAGGGACGGTCATTTATCACAAGTAAAGAAGCTCCTATCTTCTAGGGAAAACAAACTGAGCCATGGCAGGCTCTGGTATTCACTGACAGAGAGGAATTCAGTGCTGACCCACACAAATCTCTGGAGAACAGAGCTCAGGGAAGGCCTCCGAGCACCAACAAAGTAGAAGTGAACATTGTCACTATTCAGACACAAGCCTGTGCCGTCACTCAGTGACCTCCCAGCTAATTTTTTAACCTCTTGGCCAACACCACCTACACCTGAGAGAGGAATCCAGGTCAGTGAGACACAAAGGTGGGATTCGGCCCGTCCAGTCCCACAGATACCTGCAATGTAGGTGTCTACTGATGTCTGCGCTCACCCAGGTAAGACTGCTTTTGCAATCAAGGAGAGTAAATAATTAAAAGGTGCAACCCTCTAGCTTTGAGAAGACATCTAAAATCCATCTGCTGAGTTACACCCTGGAGCGGGCTGTTTCTCTCGCCAGCACGGTGAAGAATTCATTGATTTCAGAGCCATAACCTTCCATCAAAGAGCACAAATGAGCTCACTGGAGGAGGGGAGGGAGGCCTGGACAAGTCTTGGGCCTGGCAGAAGGGACAAGAGCACACAGCTGTGGCCAGTCCTCCCAGGAGCACTGCCAGAACAGCAGTGAAGCAACCTCACGCTGGAAGACACAATTCCAGGTCCCAAATTGCTCCAGGCCAGAAATAACACAACATTCCCCAAGCCAAGATAGTACAGTCAAGTTTGTTCACAGCACTATATATATATTTTTTTTTTTTTTTTTTGGACAGAGGGAGTAATTTGTGCTGAATCACGGGAAGGGAAGGCGAGGCAAGGCAGGGGAACCCTCTCCAAAGCAGGGTGTGCTGGTGCAGGGGTAGGAGAGGGTAGATGGAGGTTGAAGGGGGACTGAGGTACAGGCACAAAGTGCAGCATAAGGCAAGGAAAGTCCTGCAGAGGATGGAGCAAGCATCTTCAGTTTCCTCTGAGTCATAAGAATCCCTTCAGGTATAAATCTGCCAGCTCAAGCTTTACTTCCAAATTATGGAGCCCACCTGTTCAGTCAAGGATTTATTTACCTGCCAACAACATGTCTGTGTTTTCACATTCATCTTCATTATCACATCAGCTTCCATGTTTTTGTTTTATCTCTTATAACTCTTTTTCTTTCCCTCCTTAAAATCCTCCCAGTGTTTCAACACTGTGATATCAGCTGTCTCCAGAAGATACCACTGTCCTGCCAGGGTATTCACTCATGTCTAGTTTTCTGTAACACTACTTGAGTGCTACTAAACACGGAGTTTAACAGTTTCTTCTTTAAGAAGACAAAGGATGAATTAAAATGAGAAGAACGAGGGTCCTGCATCTCCTCGGAGGTCATCACCGCTCGTGTTTATAGTTCACATGAGTCTCATTTGGGTGCTGGAAGAGAACCAACACCAACTGTTTCAGGTTGGCAATACTGCAACATGCAGCCCAAGCAAAGCCAATAAGCTATTTCTTTCAGCAGCTGAAGTGGTCTCCAGTTCTGGACAAAACAAATTAATCTACAGCTCTTTCTGCCCTTCAGCTGTTCTTTACAGACCACCCAGTTCCTGCTCATACACCTCCTGAGGAGTTGCCTCTCACTCCTGCAGCCATTTTCCCAGTCAGGCCCATCTGCTGAGCAAACCCGCCCAGATCATCCAATATTCCTGTTAATAGTTTATATGGCAAATGACTTCTCATTTTCCAAGAGTGTTTTCAAGTGAATAGTGGATCAAAGTCCAATGTCTCTCCTTTGTAGGCTGTGCATTATCACCCACTCAAATCTCGGTTCTCATTGACACAGCGATAACAGCAAGGAGGTAGCAAAGATCTGAATTCAAGTTGTTTGTCAGTGTGATGCTGATGTGGATATGGAGCATGATAGGGTCAAGGTAAAATAAACTAGCTATGCAAAGCCAGTTTATTTCCCCTGGGCAGCTACCTCTTTGTTCTGTCAAGGACTTACTTACCTGCAGTAGGTGGCACTTAGAGATCTTTTCATTTTAAGCCATTTACTTTGTGTCCATCCCTTTCTCATTAACAAAAAGACAATCTTCAGAGTTTCGCTTTGATACTAAGTGGGTAATCTGAACAATAAACAGATAAACAAAGCTTGCTAGAAAAAAATGATTAAGTCTGCTTATCCAGGTTTAAGAACTGTTTTTCTTCTATTCTGCCAGAGCCCTGGATACAACAGTAAAAGCCAGCAGAGCAAATCAAAGAACCATAGACTCATTAAGGTTGGAAAAGACCTTCAATATCATCTGGTGCAACCACCCCCCTACCACCAATGTCACCCACTAAACCATGTCCCGAAGCACCACATCCAACCTCTCCTTGAACACCCCCAGGGACAGTGATGGCAGCATTTCCCTGGGCAAATCCTACATTACTGCGTTTGCCAGTTGCAGGGCTGTGGGTGCAGCAGCAATGCCAGCATGGCTGTGATGTTTAACCAGCTTCATTTGCACCTAGCTCCATTTACGAATATTTGGAAACCAAAGCTTAGATCAATTAGGTTTCCACAAAGACGTGTCTTTTCAGGCAGGCAAAAAAGGGCATTCCAGCTGTCCACAAAAGCTAGGAAATGTAAGGACCAAAACATCCCCAGCTGAAAGCATGCAAGAGAACTACAATTTACCCAGCTCAGAAACACAGAAAATATTTATAACAGCTTATGAAGGCCAGGATGTGGAGAGCAATCCCTCCCAAGGGAAACCTTGTTGGCAAGCTCTTTTATGTTCTGCCCATGACCCGTGCAGGGGAGATGCCCCATCAGCAGGTGATCCCCGGGCAGGCAGCAGCCTCCCTGCCATGCATCACACCCTGCAGGGCTGACCCACACCAATGCTCCTACTGGGCCACCCAGTAGCCATCTCAGAGATGACAGAGGACTGTAGGTACCATGTTGTTCCCAAAATGCACAAGGTGAATAAACTCAGTCCCATACCTCCCTCCTTCTTGCCTTCATCTTGCTCTTGACTAATGAGGCTGGAGATCAGCCCCACCACAGTTTTCAGTAAACACACTTTTTAGGAAGCAAAATCATAAAACAATAACTTCTGAAATCTGAAAAGTGAAATAGTGAGCCTTTTGGCAACAGAGAGAAATTTGCCCTCAAGATTTTCCTTTTTGGGAGGCCCTGCTGAGCTGAGAGAGATCCCAAAGCCCTCAGAGCTTGGAGTTTGAGAGGCACACATGGTACCTCCCTTCAGAGGTGGGGGAAGGAGAGCAAGAGAATTGCAAACAAGACAGCCTGGCTTGCACGCCCAGGGAAGCTCTAGCAAAAATATCAGAGTAATAAGGTTTTGTCATGTGCATAGTGTTTCAAAACAATCTACTTTTCTTTTCTGGAAGAGCACATAGGCTATTGGACAGACAATTTTGTAAATAATTGGATATTTTTTTATTAAATGAATTGTCTGCATACATTTCCTACTTTTTATTATTATTTTATTAAAGATTAAGACACTTGACTACCCTCCAAACATCCTGCCTTCACATTCCTCTCCAGAGCGGGTAAACAGGAAATCTTGCATAATTGTCCATGTTCCTTATACCAGTCTGGCATAGGCATGGTGCCAGAAGGCATTTAACACCTTTGCTGGTAAGAACCCCCATCAGCCTAATTACTACTGGAATCATAACTGGGGAAACAAACAGCAGCCTGGTGCTTGAGCAAAGGTTAGAATGAGCCAAACATTTTATTTCTCAGTCAAATTGGCTTTGTGCAGCTGCATGGACTCACGTACCCTTCCAGACCAAGGTAGGAGTGAAGCAGAGCAGTGGGCCAAGAACCTTCACCCTGTGTATCCTGCTCGACATTTCCAAACAACTAACCGCAGTTTCCCTGCTGCTCCATGCCTGAGTTATCTGGGGAGATTCTCCTCCTCAGGCATCAAGTTCTTACTCCCTGCTGAAAGTGCTGGGTGTCTGAGAGGTGACTCAAGGCTTTGAGAAGCAGTGGCAGAATGGCCAAATACCCCAGAGAAAGGCACTGAAACGTCTGATGTGGTGAGCAACGAGCACTGTTGAACTCTTTGTAAAATCAGTGTCAGCATTAGGGATCTGAAAACGTATTCTGTGCTGTCCATCTTTCCAGGCAGTACAAAGATACCAAATTCAATTAAAAGACTATATTTCACCAGCTATGTACAGGATAGCTACAGAAATCAAACCTTTCTCTAGAAAGTAACTAAAGAAAACAAGCAAAAGACAGATCAAAATGAACTGATTCAATGAAGAGTTGTTGCACATGCACTAAGCTTTTTCTCAAAACAGCTTCTGGAGCTCCTCCTGAGATCAAGCAGATCTCCACAGGGCTGTATCTTCTG
Organism: Netta rufina; assembly: GCF_964035555.1. Taxonomy (NCBI): domain Eukaryota; kingdom Metazoa; phylum Chordata; class Aves; order Anseriformes; family Anatidae; genus Netta; species Netta rufina. The sequence continues at coordinate 70,725,825 of NC_140123.1, read as the reverse complement.
ATGGGACAGAATCTGCTGCCCCAGCTTGGATCAAATGGGTCACAATGGTTCAGTGAATCCAGCACAGCTTTGGGTTCTCATTTAAATAACCTCTAAAATACAACTTGAGTTGGGATTTCCATACCGCTGTGGTATAATCAGCTCTTGCTCACAGGATAATGAACTATATAGTTCATGGAGTTGTAGGAGACAAGAATAGTTTGGTCAGGGCCCTGTCCCATGGCACTCTGTTTTCACACAACCATGTCTGTCAGCTTTTTCCAAAGTGCATCTCACTTGCTCACATGTGAGAAGCTCTTTTTGCCCTGCCTGCAGCACGTGCAATAGAAGCAGAGGGAAGAAGTGGACAACTTCACTTCCACCTGATCAGTCTGGACAGGGTTTGGACAGGACCTGGCTCCCTGCAGGGGTGCTGATGCCATTTGGGAAAACCCCGTACTCAGGAGTCCCTTCAACCAAGCCAACAGGGACCCCAACTCCTGGCAGAAGCTATTGGAGTTACAGTGAAAGGTAACATCAAAGGAGAAAACAATCATATCTGACAAATATCGAATGATAGGGAAGAATTCACAGTATGGCACCCAAAATTACTGATGTCTCCCTTCCTTATCTCTCTCTTCCATTTCTGGAGCAAAACTACAAGTTTCTGAAAAATAAACTTCCTTGAAATAGTGATGGCCTATATTAAGGTTAAGGTCTACTCCAGTTGTTAAAATAACTTCAGTGAAAATAATGTCTGAGTGGTGTATGCTTCTGAACAAAGTCTTTAAAATGAGCCGCCTACCAAACTGGCAGAAGTAACTCACTGCACACCTGGACCCAGAGCATTGAAAGTGCCCCATCAACTTCAAGCTTTGCCAAATGATACCTTCCTAATTTCTTCTTGTAACTGGAAGTTTTGTGGGGTTTTGTTTGTTTGTTTGTTTTCGGTTTGGCTTTGGACAGCTCAGACTAGTCCATGGAGAGTTCAATTTTCTATCTGAAAGTTTTGGAAGGAAGAGTTATTTCGATTCACAAACTACAAATAACACTGCCTCTGTTTAAAAGACAAGTGTTTTAAATGCAAAACTTCCTCTTCCCACATCTAGGTAGTGCCTTTAACAGTCTCATTCAGTTCATAACACTTTCGAATGCTGCAATTTTCTTCACTTTTAAGTGTAATCCTATTTTCCAAGAAGCAAGGTTAGGATGAGAGTCTTCTGCATGAATCCTGAGAAGCCAGTGTCAGCTTTGGTGTGGGAAAAAAACCTGCACATCTTCAGCATAGGGAGAAAGGTCAATAAGCCACGTTTGACCTCCTAGAGAAGAAAGAGGAGGTGAGGTGAGGGTAATGCAGCCAGGAACCTGAGCAGGTATACACAGCACTGAAGGCAGGGACAAGGATTTCATACCTGACACTGAACAATACAGACCACAAAGAGACACAAGAAAGCTGACAAAATGTGAGATTACTCTAAGTGGGGATAGAAACTCAGGGTGAAGAGAAGAAAGAGAAAATCTGAAAGGAAAAGAAAAAAAAAGAAGAAGAAGAAGAAAAAGCAGGTAAAGACTTGGAACAGGAGAAGAAGAAATAAGCTGTGCATTCAATAAGAAGATATGGAAAGCAAAGGGAAGTCCATGCCTGTGCCAAATGTGACCTCTGCCAGGTCATTTCTATGGAGCATCAGTTTTTAGTGCCATAGGCCATCCTGGTAGCTCACATCCTGTTTGCATCCAGACTGTGGGTGGTCACCATGTTTTCTGCATTCATGACTGAATGCAGAGCAAAAAAGTCCATAGACACCTTTTAAATATGGCTGCGTATTTTATTTTCAGTGCATAAATGGTGTCCTAAAGACAAGACAAAAATTTGTGACAAAGCAAATGGAAGCAGGCCAGCAAGGATCTAAAATCGGAGCCTGAATACTACAAATAAGTCTGATCACTAAGAAAATACACTGGGGGAAATTCCACAGCAGAGATGCAGTCCAGTTCCAGGCATCACACTCAAAATATGTATTAAAATCTGACATATCATTGCTGCTCTGTCACTGTATCATGACGAGACAAAACGGGAGTCAGGTCTGCTTCAGGAACAACGCAGACACAAAAATCCAGAGCTGGCCATCAGAAAGCTCAAAAGCACCCTAAGCTTGAGCTTGAAGCGTTTTATGTGAAGTCACAAAAAGATATCAAAATGTAACACATTAACTTTACCTCTCCAACCTATCGTATAGCAATATCTTCAATTCCAATCACCTTCGCAAACATGGGTTTAGAAATCCTCACACAGATGAATTCTGTAGTTCATCGGACTTCTTGTCAGAATTACTACAAGATGCAAGCACTTCTCCATTGTTATTTTTTTTATTTAGTGTTAGCGTTCAAGCAGCAAAGAAATTCTGGGGGATCCCTTTAACGCCCAGGCCTGTTATCTGTTAAACAAAGAGAAAAAAAAAGTGAGAGGGAGGGAAGAAGGGAGAGAGGAAAATAGGAAGGAGGGAAGGAAGGAGATAAATCTCTGAGCACAATGGAAACATTCAAATGTACAAAAATATATCATAGCAACCTATCCCTATATCAGGGGTCCCCTGCTTCAAGAAGAACCCAGAAAGAGTCATTACATGGAGTCCTTTGGAAACATTTACCATTAAGATCTTCAAGATTATCAAGCACCACTCATGACTTTTGCTAATTTACACAGTATTTGTGACTGTTACATGTGGTACTTAGCTCTGTGTTATCCAAACAAGCCATAGTAACTTTTAAATTACCTTGCCCGTACAAGACGAATGTGAGTTTTAGAAAATATCAGTTTCCTTTTATAGCTGAAGAACTGAGGAACAGAGATTAAAGAAAAAAAAAAAAAATCAAGGTTCATGATGATCTTTTGGTCTTTAGTTTTCCTGTGACCTCCTAAAATTGTCTGCTTGAAAGATCTATCAGTTCTCAGCCATGGGAAATCTGTTCTGGATGCCCTTTCAGTTAGGAGGTCCCAGATCCCAGATTAGATCCCCGTCCCTCCTGGAACATGTCTTCATCCTATTGCCAAACTGATAATAAAGTTTAATTTTTTTCCATTTCCCTTCACTAACAGTCCAACCCTTTCATGTTATGCTCAATTTTCAGTGACAGTAATTGCTGTTTCAGAGGAGCATTTTATTCTCCCAATTCCTTTTTTGCTAATGGACTGCAAAATGATGAGAGAAAAAAGCTTTGCATTGAAGAACCCTAGACAAAAATATGAGTTATTAATTATTTAAAAGGTAGCACTTAACAGACTAAAAAAATCCCCGAATTTTGGGGATGGGGATGCAACTTTTTGCCCTGGTGAATGTAAGCATTTAACTTTTAAACTAGCAGTCTGTGATGTAAATATTTAGATATCCTGGCACAACTGAAAACTGAGATTTAAGGGAGAGGAATTTCTGAAACTGACAAAATTATAGTAAGAAATAGGAGTGACACCCAGTTCCTCCTTACAGTATATTACAGAATATGCTATACAGACACGCAAGTACAGGTCTGATTAAAAAAAAAAAGGAAAAAAAAAAAATCAACACCCATCACCTTGAAAATCTTTCCTGCGTGAGGCTCCTTGGCAAGGGTGGCGTCGTCCAGACCATCGTAGGCAGACGTCACGTACATCTCTGCATAGTCTTTCCCACCAAAGCAGCAGGAGGTGATCCTCGGCGTCGGCAGCCTCACAGTTTGGATTCTTTTTCCTGCAGGGAAAAAAATAAAAATAAAAATAAAAAAGAGACTGTTTCCCAATTCCCTTTTTGTAGGGAGGAGGCAAACGGGAAATTGCTGTTAGTGAAGGTCGGGCCATGTCCCCACAAACAAGGTGCCACCAGGGCAGGCCTCACCCGTCTCCGGGTCGACACGGATCACTCTCCCGGCGTCGATGCAGGCCACCCAGAGCTTCCCCTCGGCGTCAATGCACATCCCGTCGGGCATCCCCTCCTCCTCCTCCAAGCAGTACACAAGCCTGGGGCAGGCTGCGGGCAGAGGCGCGGAGCTGGGTGACCTGGGCTACCGGTGCCCAGCAGGTCCCCACCCGGCAGCTTCCCTGCTCTTGGCAGCAGGCAAGCTCATGTTCTGTGAGAAAAAATGTGCTGTAAAATTCATATCGTGTCGGCATTTCTGAGCACTCCTGCCCTGTACCAAGGGGCGAGGACCAGAGGCCCTGTCCCCGTGACAAACCTCCCAGGCACAGCCGCTTCTCCTGGGCTGCGGTGCTCATGGCAGTCTTGTTGTGGGCGATGCACCCCACGAATAATGGCATCTCTCCTGGGTATAGATCAAGGACTGGACTTATTTTCATGACCAGCAAAGCCCCCTTTTTTGACTAGACCCAGGAACCATGCTTGGCAGGCTGGGCTGTGGTGCAGGCCCTGCAGTCACCGCACCACCCAAAAATGCAAACACCAGCACTGGGCCAAGCCTGGGGAATGCATCCTCATCAGGATTTTGTATTTGAGAGGGAAAGTTGTGTTATATCTTCTTTGGAAATCTTATCTCCTAAAATCTTAGAGGAGAAAACAGAAATCTGAGTAATTGCAGTTACTTTGTATGGCTTTCACCCATCAATTCACCAGGTTCACACAGATGACAGTACAGGGAAAGGCAGTTCAGCCTCTTAAATTCCTATGGAGCATAACAGGTTGAGACAGCACAAAAATACTCCACACAGTTTTAAAATGACACTACATCAGTTGTGCTCTCACTTGAATTTCCTTTTCGCAGATATTACAATAAAAAAATCTTTGTCCAGAAAATGACTTGAAGAGAAATTTGCCAAACATTTGCAGGCAGCCTTAACTTCAGAATTAAGCTTCAGTCACAATGATTACTTGATTTTTTAAATACATTTCTGTGATATGCACATGCTCATTCTGTATTGACAATTATGAAGCGAATACAGTTGAGGCATTCCAGTAGATGGCACTCAAGAATAAACAGCATCACAGAAGCTAATTCTCGGTATAAAAGGCTTCGTCCCTGCAACTTCTTGGACAGGTCTAAATATGAGCCATCTATCCAGGTGAAAATGCCAAAGCTGAAGGACTGTCAAAAGATGGCTCACCAAATACACCTGCACCATACCTAAATTTGAGAAAAATCATGATCAGCCTGCTGAGAGATACGAGATCTGTCAGATAAATCACAAGATACTACACACCCAGGTCTTGCTGCAGAAAGAGCCATAATGCTACTTGTCACCAAATTTAGAAAAGTGCATGTACCGATCTTTCCAGTGTGCACATCATAGCTGAAGGCATGCACAGCGTATGCCAGGCTGTCGATGTGAAAGAAGGTCCTGTGGTCCAGGGACCAGTCCAGACCATTGGAGATGTCCACCTGGTCTAACTGTTTTATTACCGAAAGATCAGGGAAAAGAGTATAGAGAGCCCCTTGTCGTCTCGCTCGGACCCCCGGCGCTGTCTCTTCTGCCATCGTACCTGAAAAGAAAGCAGGAGTGTTGATTAAGAAGCAGCTTGCTCCCACAGGAGTGACTTCCTCATGCTCCATCAGAAACCTTTAACTTTTAATAAGAAATCCTAGCACCAGATATTGTTGTTATGCTCTTTAAGCTTTCATGGTATGTCCTGCTATTCATTTGATAGTGAATGCCTCCTTACAATAGCATGTATTTCCCAAGCTGTCTAAAATAGGAAGAAAAATATCTCCATCCCAAGGTGACAAAAAAATCTCCATCCCCAGTGACAAAGCAGCTGAGCTATGGAGCCACTGCAAGGACAGAGACCTTGCAGAAATGGGCCTGGAGATGTCCTACACACCCGAGGATGGCAAAGATCCCACAGGAAACAGCAGGATGATAGAAGAGGAGCAAAATGCCCTCTTCATGGCAGTGAGAACGGGACTAAATGGTGCTGTAAGACTGGTGAGGTGGAGACAAGGAGCAGTCCAGGAGAAGCTGCCCCTGGGGAAGTGATCCTGGCCAAGAACAGGGCGAGTTTCTGCATCTCCGTGTGGTTTCAGTCGTAGGCACCAAAGACAAAGAAAGCCACAAGACGCCAAGTGCTGAGGTTTTGCTCACAATGAGAGGAAGCAAGGATGTAGGCAAGTATCATATGCTCTTGTTGTTGCTATTTATAGGCTACTTTTATTATTTAGATGGGCTGTGACCTTAAAATACAGGTGCTGTAAATCACAAGTGAAGAACAACAGAGGTGAGATAATATTTTTAATTAATTTATGCCTCAGTGTTGCATTCGTTATTTAATTTCTGTTTCACTCTTATAGAAGTGAATCTTACAGATTCACCCTTCTCCAAGGAGAGAGCTCTGAAATATATTAAGACCCCTAGAGGGAACATTTACATTTTCTTTCAGTTGGGGCAATCTGTTTCTATTGGTCTCCCATTTTATAAGGTTTCTTGAGTTTGTTTTACAGCATTTGGCCAAAACTGCTGTTGAAATCATTGATCTGTCACACACAGCTAGGAACAGGTATACAAAGAGGTGTACTTTATCTTCTCTCCTATTCTCATTCTAGTGACACGTGAGCCCTAAAGCACAACCAGAAGCCAAACAAATTTGCTGATTTTGGCAAATTTGAAATAAGAGGATGTGGCTGGCTGGCAGGGCCATTTTCACTCACATCAGTTGCTCCCTGCTCCCAGCGTGGATAGGAGGAAAACCTCAGGGGTCCCTATCTGCACTGCAGCCAGTGGCAACAGCCCCACTTGCTCTGCCAGCACCTTTTCCTATGGGCTGAGCAGTGCTTGCATTTGAAGGCTGCGAGCCTCAGCACCTGCTTTGGTCTAGGAGCCACATCCTCCTCTGCACCTCCAGAAACCTTCCCACCCAGGTAAGCCCTTTGATGGCTTTCCTCTGCCTGCACAGGCAGACTTTTGGGAAACACCATCTACTAAGTAGAAGCGGAGCCTTCCTGCCTGGTGGCCCTTCTGGGCAGCCTCTGCCCTCATCTAGATCAAAGGATCCAGCACCACTTGTCCGCCTCTCCTGGGTGACTGGAGGCTGAAGCAGCAGCCGAGCACACTACTCACACGATGGCTTGCACTGGCGGCAGTGGGTTTTGTGGGGAATTCAACAAAGGAATCAAGAACCTGGAATAAAGTGCACTGTGTACAACACACCCTCGTTAGTTCCTCTTTGCTCTGGGGAAAATTTCTGCCGGTGACTTACCAGCAAAAAACCTCCCCTTTGGATCCACTTTCCCATCATTGAATCTGTTGTTGGGTTTATCCTGCTCGAGCTCGAGGATGGTGGTGACCACCTGGGTGTCCCAGTCCAGAAAGGCAAACCGTTTCCCCAGGGTGATGGCGTAGCCCCCGCACTGCCGCAGTGCCACCGAGCCGACGCGGGCATCTGCAGGAAAGAGGGATGTGAGACGATGGGCATCTCTGGGGCCAGCAGTGGGCCCTACCCCACCCCACCTCATTGAGGACTTGATCAGGGCATCCCTGGCCCAGGAAAGGCCGAGCTGAAGCCAACAGAGCAAGGCCAACGTTTCTGCAGATGTCTGTAACATCCTCCCCTGAGGAGCGCAGCTCACCATCTCTGTGTTCTCCATCTCTCTCCCCGTTCTGTGCAGACACAGCCCTTAGGACCACACCTTTTCCCCTGCAGACCTGGATCAGACTCACGAGGCGGAGCAGCGAATGGCCCTGAAGACAGCGGCCCCTTACCCACAGCCACGCTCTGCACCTCGCCGGTGGCCGCGCTCCAGCGGCAGACTTTCTGGGAGTTAATGTCGACGTAGACGAGCGCGTCCTCCCGTTCCTCCCAGACCGGGCACTCTCCCATCCTGTTCTTCTCCTTCACCACGGGTTCAATTCTGATGGAGGAGCACATGGCCTGAGGGGAAGAGAGTCAGTAACAGACTGCGTGAAAAGCTCTCGCTCTGGGGAAGTTTGTAATGACAACGCTTAGAAGTGGGATTTGTGAATGGCAAAGCCCCCAAATCCCACAAAATGGAGTGATTTAGGAGGCCCTCGTGACATCTCTGTGGCCTCTCATCCTACCCTAGCACCTCCTGGGCTGGGACTGGGCTCAGGAAGCCAAGGCTCCTCCTGAGCAAACTTCTCCCAGGTGAGAAGTGCCAGGGAAAGCCCAGAAGACTGCAGGACGGGACGTGGGCAGGAGCTGGGCATGCTTGGGGGAAGCCTCATCGCAGAGGAGAGAAGTTCTGCCTCATCAACGCAGATGTGCTAATTATGCTCTGTACAATGCCACCTGCAGGCTGCCAGCGCTGTGGAGCTCCCACCCTGGGTCCCCGCTCCCACAGAGGGCTGGTCCCTCCCCAGGATCCTTTCCAAAAATCCGTCTTGTTTGCATCCCTCTGCCCCACATCACCCCATATTGCTTCCTCGGGGCTTGGCCGCTGCCTGGCGCTGGCCCCACCTGCGATTTGAGCAATAACTTCCACAACTCAGCTGTTACAAAACAAAAGGGGCCCCGGTGGCTCCCTCATTCAGCGCTGATGGAGACGCCGCCGCTGCACCCGCCCACCAGAGATGGGAGAGATTCCCTGGGAGCCAGCCAGTTCCTGACACCATGTTCTTCCTACAGCTTGCTGCCTCAGTGCAGGCGTTGTTTCCCAGCAGGTGAGTCAAGGATAAGATTTGCAGATAATTAATTAGCACTAATATGCTTCAAAGTAAGCGGGAAGAGCCAGCAATCACCAGGAGTGAAAATGCTCGCACATGGGAACCAGGGACTGCTCTGTTTTCTGCACAACAAGGCAAGGCTCAGACAACACAGCTTTGATTTTTTTTCCCCCAGATCACAGAATCGTCTAGGTTGGAAGAGACCTCTAAAATCACCGAGTCCAACCTCTGACTTAACACTAACAGTCCCCACTAAACCATATCCCTAAGCTCTACATCTAAACATCTTTTAAAGACTTCCAGGGATGGTGACTCCACCACTTCCCTGGGCAGCCCATTCCACTGTCTAACAACCCTCTCGGTGAAGAAGTTCTTCCAAAGATCCAACCTAAAACTCCCCTGGCACAACTTTAGCCCATTCCCCCTCGTCCTGTCACCAGGCACGTGGGAGAACAGACCAACCCCCACCTCGCTACAGCCTCCCTTGAGGTACCTGTAGAGAGCAATAAGGTTGCCCCTGTGCCTCCTCTTCTCCAGGCTGAACAAGCCCAGCTCCCTCAGCCGCTCCTCGTAGGACTTGTTCTCCAGGCCCCTCACCAGCTTCATTGCCCTTCTCTGGGCTCGCTCAAGCACCTCCATGTCCTTCTTGTAGCGAGGGGCCCCAAACTAAAACTGTATGTATCCACCTGTCCCCAAAAATAGCGTCAGAAGAACATGCTGAGGCCACACAGCCAACACGCAGGCTAGGAAGTGATTTTGCACACCTGCATTATGGGATGGGGTGGTAGTTCCTCAACCTCATCATTTTTTTTTTTGCCCAAGTGCCACGTCTACATACCATTTATATGCAATATATGCTGAGCGTCTCCGGGTCTCCGCTTTGATACCAGCCACAATGGCCAGGCTCCAGCATAGAAATGCTCAGGTAACACTGGCTCTGAAGTATAAATGAGGCTGTGTCACGAGGTGCCAGCAAAAATGAACCCTCTAAAACCTGTTAAGCCGTGCTGGAGCTGGAGGAGTGAGTTTCTGTGGGGCTGAAGTTTGGTGCCGTGTGGCTGCAATATTTTTGACTTGATGCTCAGAGACTTTTAACGCTGCCCACACCGTGTCATTGAGCCATGGTCTGGTGAGCGGAGACCTACTCACCTCCGTGGGATCCCCCTCCTGCTGCAGCAAAGCGGGGCCAGCAGATAAGGGACCACAAGGCACTGATTCACAGACCCATCCCAAGGCGCACGCACCCACCTCATCACCAGCTGTTTCATATGGCACCAAGTCCCACCACCAGTGATGAATCAACCCCAAAAAGTGCTGTTCAAAACACCCCGGGCTCATCACCTCGAGGCATCCTTTTGCCCCGCATCTTCTTGTGCGGCACCTCTCGGCTTGCTGGCCGCAGCACCAATGCATCAGAGACAAGCATGCAGGAAAAACAGCAATTCCAAGCAGAAACCACCAAATCCTGCCATGTGCTCCCCAAAGAGAAATACAAGAGGCTAAAAATGTCACAGTCACCCTGGCTGCATCCACTCTGCACAATTTTATTGGCATTTCAGACTCCTGGAATTGTGCCTAAAGCCCGTACAGGGCTGATGGGTGTCACTGCCACGCTCTCCAAGTTACACTGTATAAAGTTGTCACAGTTTGGAGGCTGAGAAGAATACGGCAGCCCGTGCAAACCAAGGAGTTTTAAGCACATTTTCCCTGGGTCCGGCAGCTGAATACTTCTCTCAAGCCGTAGGGCACCAATGCGACACTCGGCAGCGAACCAAAACACCACACCTGCCGAGGAAAGCCTTGCGAGACCTGGGCTGCTGCCTCTTCTCCAGCAGTGCTCCAATGAACCCGGCTGCTGCTTGGGGAGCCGCTTAACAAGGCGCAATCGCTGATGCTATCTGCGGCCAGCAGGTAACCTGCCGCACTTCCCCTTCAGTCAGCAGGCAGCTGAGCAATGAGGCACGCACCAAGCCCCTCCTGAACGGCCTGGCTGGCAGTGCCAGCAGCCAGGCATGTGATAGGGAAAAGCCCTGGCTCAGCGCTTTGCTCCTGTCGTGAGAGCAGCTGAGGAAAACAGGCGTTGCACCACGCGTGCACCCCGGGGATAGCCTGCTCTCCCCAAATTTAGGGGCAAATAAACGTCTCGGATGATAAAAAGGGCAGGTTGATAAGACACAGGGGAGGGTTTTGTAGCATAAGTTGCTTTGAACGGCGAGGGAAGATTATTCCCGTGATGAAGCTGTGCTATCACCATCGAGCCTTGGCTCCCGCTCCCGGCCGTGCCGCCGGCTGCCCCGTGAGGTGCCCAGCCTGGGCTGCTGCAGCTCTGGGGCCTTGGGGTGCTGGCAGGACCCGTCCCGAACCAGCACAGGAACCAGCAATGCATTTCTCTGCCTGTGTGAGAACCAAGCAAACGCTTTAATTTGGCGCTCACGTGGCCCACGGGATGAAAGCTTCTCCCAGATAAGCAAATAACCGCATTTGACCCGGGATTATCCCGACGTAGTCATCACCTAGCCAAATGCAGAGATTAAAAAAACCTACGGCCCTAAGCCAAACTCCAGCGTTTCTCAGCAGAAAGCTGGCAATCCTTCCCACCCAAATCCTTTGGCCAAATCCTTTGCCAAATGCCTGCGTTTCAGGCAGCGCGGTCGTGCCAGAGGTAGGGACCAGCCGCGGGCTGCCCTTGCGCTGCCACCCAGGCTGCCGGCACGGCCCCTCCGTCTCTGCCCACCCTCACAGCATTTGTTCCTTCTTCCCACCTGAATTATAACTTTAAAGAAAAAAAAATAGAGTCTTTTTTTTTTTTTTTCTACAAAAGACATCCCAAAGCATTTTTTTCTAAAGGAATTTCAGTGGAGAAAACCATGCTTCCCAGTCAACTCTTCCTAAGGTGACTTGAGTTACTTCCTCTCCACATGCCGTGGCGGAGTAAAATCAAGTCATGCAATGGGAAGAAACACTCACCTGGACACAATAAAAAAAATATAGTGTGTGAAATCCCATGCTGACGAACAGCTCGGAGGTAACCCCATCGGCCGTGCCAGGCCAAGCGCAGATCCCACCCCATCCTGCACCATCTCTTTGGGTTCTTCTGATGCCAGTCCCACCAGCTCCTGGTCTACTGGTGCAGCATCTCCCACCCCACCCACCATGCGGACATCCCCCCTGCCTGCCTTCCTGCAGGCTGCTCTCAAAGGCTGTGTGGACTTCGGGGACAAGCGGTGTGACCCTGCAGCAACAGGTGCACGCTTGCTCTCACCCAGCCAAATCATTATTTTAACAATTTCCTCAACTCAACACCACCACGCGCTTCACCCGTTTCTAACTTGGCTGCTTTGCAAAGCAGAAACGGAGAGCTAAGTTGGCTGATGGCAGCCACGCGCCCCTGTACCTCTGTCTGAGGGCTCCCCAGCCCTCGGTGCTTCCTTCTGGGCTGGCTCGCTCCCCTCCCGCTGCCTGGCGCTGCTCCGGTGCCGCTGCTCCTGCTGCTTCTTATAGAGCCCAGGTCTGCCCCAGCAGCGCGGCCGGGGGAGTGTATCGGCGCGCCATACATATTAACGCAGCATTTAAACACTGATGCTCATCTGCTCTCACCCACGGGCATGCACTCAGACAATAGGGCTGCATTTGTTACCACCACCACGCGAGTATTTACTGAATCTGTCACCGCTCCCCTTTGTCACCGCTCCCCAGATTGCCCTGCTGCAGCTTCTTCTCCTCGAGCATCCAGCCCAACTGTTCTCTCCCTGGAAACCTTCCTTTGCATACAATTTGGCCGTCTCCTGCCCTTAAAGCCATCCTCCAGCCAGCCAGTCAGTCATCTTCTGCAGCTATCATTCCCACCCTCCTGGCAACAGCAGCAAAGGGTAGAGCTAATGAAGACACGGTCATTAAAACCCTCCAGACGGGCACAGGTGTAGCTACTCACCCCGGCAATAGCCCACTCAGTGGCGTTGCCCAAAACTCCAGCGAAGGCTTATCTCCTTGTGGTTTCGCCCTTTTGTAGGAAGGGCCTGGTCCCTCCCTGATCTTCAGTCAGGAAGAGCAGGAGCTCCCTGGGCGGTCAGTGCCGCCTGCTTTTATGTAAGCAGAGCTCTTTTGCCTGCGAAGGATTATTTGGGATTTCTCCAGCTTGGCTGGGCATAAATATGCTTCACCCATGACTATAGATTTTGGTCACGAGGATGAAGAAAACCCCTCAGGGCGCAGCAGCTGCTGCTCCTGATACAGCCTCTCCTGTCAGCGCGCTCTTGCTCAACCCCAATTTAAATCAGCACCAGTCCTTGCTCAGAGAGGTGCGTGCCGCTAATAAGGCAGGGATTAAACAAAAGCCAAAAAGCCTCCCCATGGAGGGAGCCGGCAGGGAAAGGCCGGGGAGCAGCAGCTGCTGAGCCCGTGTGGGGACTGGGTGCTCCATCACGAGATCCCAGTCAGGCCCCTGGGGTGCTGCAAGGGCCACGGCCTCGGCCCCACAGGCTGCGTGGGCCCGGTGGGTTTGGTAACGCTGCAGGAACGGCTCTGCTGGCACAGCTGGCTCTTCCTCGCCTCTCGGTGCCTGTGAAGCCAGGGGCACGAAGCCTTGCGGGTGATCTTGCAGAAGGGGGAGGTGGCGTTTCTCCCTAAAATCCCTGCGTGTCCTCCCCGGGTCTCCTGGGTGCCTCTTGGCTGGTGATTTTCCACATCTTTGTTTTTCCGGATAAGCAAGAGATACAGACTGAAGCGCAGGAACCTCTGCAGCATGATGGCTAGGGTACAGGGAGCTTATTTCTGCCTGCGTCTGCTTATTTTCCGCTGCATCTCCGGCCACCCATTAGCCTTCAACCACAGCTGCCCTACAGCACAGCTCCTGAGCTGCCGCTATCGCTAGGTTCATGGCTTCAGAGATCACAGCCCTAAATTAGCCACGCGCTCCATCTCCCTCACCTCATACGCCCTCACTGCTGTGCTTTGAGTTTACCTTGCCACATGTAAAGCCAGTGGAGGCATGGTGGACGCTCGAAGAAGCCCCAGCTTCCTTCATCACCTTGCTCCTCACCTTCTGCCCTGAAGTGAGCTGCTTAAACCTCCTGCTCTTCCAGCAGATGAGACTTACCCCCCACACACTTTAGTGAGGGAAAAGGGTGACTTGCACGCCCCTTGGCTGAAAGCAGCACCGAGGATTTGGTGTCATCCAGCAGCCAGACAGCTGCCGAGTCACCCCCTGCACGCTCAGGGGGCTTGGAGACACTGCTCCGGGAGCGTTTGGTCCAGTGGGAGGGAGGGAGGTGCAGGCAAGGTTTTATTTAAAACACACGTGGCCAACACCACCCGATGCTTTTTATCGCCACAGATCTCCCCAAAACAGGACAAGATCTTCCAAGGATGGGCAAAGATGTGGTTCGATTGTGAAGTTTTTATCTGAAACAAAGTAAGCAACATAATGACATGCAGTGGGGAGAGACGATGGGCTCCAGCCCATCAGTTAATTTAAGCACAGCCACAGCTGAGGGCTGTAAAACCATAATGTAAAAAGGAAGCCGCAGATGCCCAGCAATCAGTACTGATGTTTCTGTTGCTGGAAACATCATGGGACAAATGGATATTTTATGAGAAACTCCAGAAAATATGTAAAGGAGTCACTACGAGTAGTTTAATCAATATATCAATGTACTATAATTGCAAATGAGACAGAAGAACAAGGAGTAAGAAGAAAAGATACTGAAACAAATGCCATCAGAGAAGAAACTTACAATATTCAATAGTTTATTAGGATGAGTCTTTTTACTACAACAGAAAAAAATACCATCAGATATTTAAAGTAACGGAGTTTAAAGGGTAAAAAAAAAAAAAAAAAAAAAAAGAGATGATTTTAAAAATATTGCATGTATTTCATTAGCTTTTCATCCTTTCCTGATGAGATATTGTAATCGTGTCATGGCTTCAAAGCAAAAGATGCTGAACACCCACATAAGACCTTCTGATTTGTCTTGCTTCAGCCAGTCTTCTGGACTCCATTCTGAAGAGTGTGCATTTAACCTGCAAATGCATACGGCGGGATTCCTTTCACCCCCAGCCCAGTTATCTGTCAAAAAAAAAAAGAGAGGAAGAAAGAAGATAAATGCAATGAGTCACCACTGCCAAACACTTGCTTTTCTTTCAAAACCAGGCATGCTCTGATTTAGAAAAGGACCATGTCCAACTTGACATACTGCTGTATGTTGTATACTGCAGCTCGTCACAGCCTGGAATTTCAACCTGTGCTCCTTCTCTAAAGCTAAGTAACCACAGGCCACAGCCTGTTCCTCAGTCCATCGTCCATTCCCCAAAAGCCTCTTCTCAGATACTACTAAGCCTTAATTCTGCACTTTACAATGTAACTTTTGGTATGTACCTATATGGAAGACTAGGGCTTTGAAAAAACAATCCCAAAGTGACATTTTTGAAGAGAGAATTTAGTTAGAACTAAGTAGAGAGCAAATAAAAGCAGACGTTTTTATCTGCCATTGTTCAGGACACAAAACATGCCATGTTTCTTCCTGTAACAGACAGAAAACTCCCTCTTGGGCGGGGGAGCAGCAGAAAGAGGTGATGGCACAGAAACTTTGCAGTATCAGCTACGGTATGCCACATATTGCAGGACCTACAGGGCACTTCTTGGTCCATTTTACTTGCTAGTATGGATGTGACCAGTTAAACATTTCAAATCGAAAAGCATTTTCAAATCTCTGAATACATCTGTATCTCTCCATCTGCAACAGGAACCAAGGATATGAAGAATAGCTTAACGTGTATCATTGATGTCTTGATGACCACCCTCTTCCCGCTTCCCACCACTCCGACTGGTTTGTTGTCTAAGGGCAGGAGGAGAAGGGCCTTGTGAAACGGGAGGGGGAAGAACTGTTCACCTTGAAAATCCCACCAGCCTGCGGCTGCCGTGAAAGCCACTCTTTATCCATCCCGTCGCGGGCAGAAGTCACATACATTTCGGAATAATCCTTTCCTCCGAAGCAGCAGGAAGTTGTCTTGTCAACAGGAAGCTTCACAGTCTGGATCCTTTTTCCTGGTGAAAAACACTCACGCTGCTTCTTGTTTGTCTGCTTACAGCAAGGGATTTAAACAAATTCTTGCAAATAACCAACGTGGAGTCAGGTGCTCCACGAAAAGGAATCCCAGGGCCGAGGGAGGGCTCCTGCTGTGCCTCAGCATACTGATGAGCACGGCGACAAAGCAGGCAGACTTCTGCAAACCACCTTGTTGTTGACCGTGTATCACTTGACAAGTTTCAATCTCAGTTATCACAAATGAATCCCGCCCCAAAACCCAGCGTGTCCTCTAATTAAATGCTAACATCCACAGCACAGACATCTACATCTGAGCTCATCATCTAGGCTGCCCATACAGGCAATGGAAATGGGATTTAATTCCTCCTTAAAACAGGTCACATGAAACACGCCCCAGACCTGCTGACTTCTCTATTTTAACTACAAAGGAAGCCTGGAGCGAGCAGAGCTCGTGCAACTCTCACTACGCCTCTACCGCCTGAAGTTAGGGAAGATTAATTCCTAGAAGATTTTCTTGAAATTTCAATAGCCTTTCAAATTAAGCTTGCATAAAATAGGGATCATGGGACACGTCTGAAGTTTACAAAAAACTCAGGGCAACCATAAACAATATTATGCACTTATTATACAACAAATAACTACCATCCTAATGACAGTAGTAAACAGAGTGCCCCTGGCACCAACCAGCAGATTGCTGAGGCACTTCAAAGCAAATTTTTCTAAAATTCCTCCCAAACCTGGGCAATATAATAATGGCTCGTACTCATTATGCCTGCTTTATTTACCTACAATTGACTTTCTCTTTCTGGAAGTACACTAAAGCACATGAATACAAAAATATTATATATTCATTTTTGTATTCATGTGATCGCATACAAAAAATATGTCAAATATGTGATCTCATACAAAATACGTGATTTCCCTGGCCCCTCATTTACGTGTGCAGAAGGCTTGGTCCCTTTACAGCAACTGACTGGTCCATGGCGTGTTGAAACAACGGGACAGAAACTTTGACAATGGGAAGAAGAAGAAAAAGAAAGAAAGAAGAAATGGAAAGAAGAAAATGGGAAGGTTGGTCCACTTAACACGTTGTGAGAAGTTTTTGGTCTACTCCAGAGCTGAGCACTATTTCCCAGGACGTGTTCATCAAAGTATCTACCCTTGTCTTCCCTTTTATGTGTCCCAAACCTTTTGCCTCAGCCAACACACTGTGCCTTGGCCTTTTGCAATGAGCAGTGAAGGTACAAAAGCACAGCCCAAATGGCTTCACCTGTACCAGATCACCAAGCAGGGCACAAGCACAGGGCCACACTACCGAGCTGCTGGTGCAGTCCTGGCACAGTTTCGGCTCAGACCCCACCAGTTGCTGCTCTCCATGAACAGTTCGGGCTCTGGTTTGGTGTGGGAAGACAGCTTGGGTGTGCAACATAAGCTGCAGGACTAAGGGAGATCTCCTGATCCATTTCACTTGCTAGAAGGAATGTAACCAGTCTATCCAAAACTCGGGGCTGAGAAGGACGAATGGAATTGCCTTTGTCTTGCTGAATGCCCTGACACATGGGCTGGGCACTTTTAATTTGCCTTGCTTTTAACTCCAAAATAAATGAAAGAAAATAGCAAGCCAGCAGCGGCGAAAGAGCCTCTTGTACGTAATAGCCAGGGAAGTCTGACTTTGGGATTCCTGGTGTTGTATAACAAGCTTATTTGGCACTGACCCACCCACAGCGGCCAAAGTGAAAAACAAAAGTAAAGAAATAAAAAAAGTCACAATCACAATCAGTGTAATGGTGCTCAGAGTGTCAGAGATTATAGACAGATCTGGTTACCTCCTTTTTTCCCCTAAGAAGAGCAAAATATATAGAAATACATAGAAAACTGGGAGAGAGCAAGTCCTGTCCGCTGCCTGGGAGTGACGAGGACCAAAGCGAGCTCCAAGGCGATGCTCCTGCCAACTGGCACCCGCAGCACTTTGTGGTTATCCAGTCAGCTGGAAGTAGAGGGATTACATGGCTGCATGGGTTACACGGTGTCTTATACAACACTCCAGAGGCCACCCTAGAAATTGGCTGACAGCAAGTCTGGGCAAAAAGGAGCAAGAATGGTATTCAGAGAGAGAAAATGTGCTGTAGGAGAAGAGGCATGAGCCCCTGAGATAAGGGGAGAGACCCTGACTGTGCTTGCAGAGAGGTCTCAGCAGAGACAGCCTGGAAGATGTTGTTTACAGAACTCTGAGATGGGCATCATCTTCCCGGAGATGCAAGGAAATCTGCACCTGAGAGATTTTTCATGGAGTCATCTTCAAACCCGTCTGGTTCACCTCCCTAAGCAGTCACAGTTCCCTCAGAATTGTGCAAAGTGCAGATTTCACAGACTACTTCAAAAGAAAGAAGGCTCCTTCTGACGTGGACACGCAGCCTGTGAAACTTCTTGCTGCTGTTCGCCGTGGGTGCTCAGGGCTTCACGTGGTTGAAGGGAGACAGGACAAGTTCATGGATGAGAAATGCACTGGCAGCTAGAGATGCACCAGACATCACATCCAGCTCAGGAAGACCCTGAGATGAAAACAGCAGGAAGCTGGGAGAGCATTAAGCTGTGTACCCCACTTCCCCTGTTCTTACACTCTCCCTACATATCTGCTTATGGACACTATTGATATTAGCTTTCCCCTAAAAAAACACCTTACCTCCTTCCAAAAGGGTGCAGGAAAGGGAAGAAAAATGAAAAAAAAAAAAGAAGAAAGTGAGAGCCTACAAGGAAAAAGGTACAAACAGGGAACCGGAGAGGAAAATGGTAAAGTCCAGTGCTCTGTGAGGGCATCCACAGGGCTGCTGGAGCTTGCCCAGGTGTGCTCTGCCCTCTAGGAGGAGGGACCAGGAACAGGTCCCAGAGCTGCTGGGATCTCCCAGCTGAAGCTTCATCCTACCAGGCTTGTGGAGCAGGCTCTGCAGGACAGGAGGAAGTCCCGCAGGCTGGCAGGGCCTTGGATGGGTATAAATAAAACGGCGATGGGAAAAACACTGCCTGAGCCTCAGTTAAGAGGCTCTGCAGAATTTGGAAGAGGTGGCAGCCTGACACGTGTGTCGGGGTCTGCAGCGTGCTGTGGCAGGGGCACACACCAAGGGAAGCTGGCATCCCTGAGCCTGCAGCCTCACAAAACCCCACGACTTCTGTTAGGGCAGGACCTGGGTTCAAGAGACCCCAAAAGCAGCTCGGTGCAGCCCGTGCTGTCTGGAATCTGTCAAAACCAAGCTCCCATCTCGCAGACAGCGTGGTGCAGTCTCTCTCTCTCTTTACAAGTGTTTATACCCAGACTAAATCATGCCTGGCAGACCACCAAAGTTGAAATGGGAGCAGCAACACGTGACGGGCTCAATAATGTCTTGGGTGTGCCCAAGACACATTACTGTGGGAACGATAAAATGCCACTGAGTCTATTAAATATACTTTTATGGTTTCAGTTGCAAAACTTACCATGTAAATAATTTTCAATCATAAAAAAATGTTGCTGGCATCAGTGGCATGTGCGACTTGTATTAACTTTAGTAAAATAGCCCAAAAAAACACCACACTAAAAAAAAAAAGCAGGACTTGAAATGGCTTAAGTCATCTTTGAAATTTTGTGGCTTATCTATATTTTTCCAAGTCACTTATCATCAATATGGTGAACACTGGACACGAGAGGATGCTAACTCTTTGACGGATGCAAGAGGATGTCATCACGGGTATCTGCTATTAAGCACCCATGCGTGTTTGATAGCATGGCTGAGCTATTTGATAGGCAACCAGAAGACTTTGGATCATTTGCCCTTATCTTTATGGCAGATGTCAAGTTCCCAGACATAAGCTGGGAGTATCATACAGCCACAGGGAGGAAGGCTGGGGAATTCCAAAAGCATGCTGAAGGTAATTTTCTGTCACAGGTACTTACTGAGGAAAAGTGCCCCTCCTAAACCTGTTGTTTGAGAACAGAGAAGGCCTCGTGGGAGAGGTGACAGCGGATGGCCTCTGAGTTGGAGGACTGTGACAGAAGGAGCAATGTCTTTTGATTTGTGGCCATCAGAACTGTCTGTAAGGGACCAGCTGTATCGGCTGAATGTTCCTAAGTCCACGTGGCCTGATGGGATTCACCCCAAAGTGCTGAATGAGTTAGCAGATGTTACAGCTGAGCCAACCTCAACAACTTACCAAGGGTCTCGAGAGGCTGCAGAAGTCCCTGCTGACTGGAAGCTAGCCAGCGTTATACTGATCTACAAGAAGGGTATGAGAGAAGACCTGGAAAACTACAAACCCGTCAAAGCTCAGTCCCTGGAAAAGTCACGAAGAAGATGATCCTGGGTGCTGTCAATGGGTATTTAAGGAGCAAAGCTATTATCAGGCTTAGTCAACATGGGTTCATGAAGAGAAAACCCTGGCTGAGTAACCTGATCTCCTTCAACGATAAGGTCACCTGCTTGGTGGATGAAGGGAAGGCGATGGATGTAATCTCTCTGCATTTTAGTAAGGCCTTTGATGCCATCCCTCACAGCATCCTGGACAAGTTATCAACTGTGAGACAAACCAGTACATGCTGTGTGGTGTTGGTGCGGCCTCACCTTCAATACTGTGCAGTTCTGAGCTCCACAACATAAAAAGGGATGTTAAGGTACTTGGAAGTGCCCAGAGCAGGGCAGCAAAGCCGGTAGAGGGGCTTGAAGGCCTGTCCTGTGAGGAGAGGCTGAGGACACCTGGGCTGCCCAGTCTGGAGAAAGGAGGCCGAGAGGCGACCCCAGGGCTCTCTGCAGCGTCCTGAGGAGGGGAGCGCAGAGGGAGGTGCCGGTCTCTGCTCCCTGGGCACTGGTGACAGGACACGCGGGAACGGCACAGAGCTGTGCTGGGGGGTCAGGCTGGGATTAGGGAAATCTCTTTACTATGAGGGAGGTCAAACCCTGGAACAGGCTTCCTAGAGAGGTGGTTGCTGCCCCTGCCTGCCAGTGTTCGGGAGGCATTTGGACAATGCCCTCAGTAATGTGCTTTAACTTCTGGTTAGCCCTGAAGTGGTCAGGCAGTTGGACTTGATCATCTTTGTAGGTCCCTTCCAACTCAACTATTTATTCTATTCTAACACATATAATGGCAATCCCTCTCAGCAACTTTATCTTTTCCAACATAACGGAGGCTTGGAACAATGGCTTATTTATGAAGCGAACTTTTAGGAGCAGAAACATAAAACTGCTAAATAAAAAAAAAAAAAGAACGAAAAAAAATAATTATTTAAAAAGAAAAGTCGTACCATTTCTGTATGGAGGAAAGAAAAAAAAAACATACTCCTTGCATTTTTTTTCTTTGTTTGAATTCTGCAAAATTCAAGTCCACCCTTTGCAAGGGCTTACCTGTCTCAGGGTCAAGACGAATCACTCTCCCACCATCGTAGCAAGCTACCCAGAGTTTGCCTTCTGTATCAATGCACATCCCATCAGGAATGCTCTCCTCTTTTTCCAGTTTGTATACACTCCTGCGGTTGTCTGCAAGATAGAAGAAAAAATACAACAAAATTACACAATGTAGTTCCTTTTTTTGATGCTCTTTTCTAGTGCACCGCTCATGTTCCCTACTCACAATATCAAATAAGTAACTGAATAAATTAATATTATATACATATATTCAGGATGTGAACTATGTATTCTAAAGGTAGATTGGACTTTTCCAAGTATGAGTTGCTTCCAGTCAGAGAAACTGAACTTTCAAACAGAAAAGACTTTCAAAACAGATTGCTGGAACGTGCCAATAATCACTGGTCCAACACAAAGCTGACCTTCAGATATATAAACTGAGAGTTTATATAAACAGAGAGTTAGGAAAAGCATCAACTTCAAAGGCACACTGTCAACTTAAAAACAAATAGTTCTATCTGAACTTTTATCCACTGTTATTAAAGAAAATTAAAACCAACTTTCCAACATTGTTTATTTTATGCTCTGACAACTTCAATGTTTCTCATATGTTGCAATACTTTTAATGAGTTTCCCTTGTGCTCCTAGGAATTATCAGATTGCCCACGGAAAAAGAAGGGGGGAGACCACACCACTTCCTAAAGAAAAATTCAATTGTAAACCAAAAAACATAGCAGAGGCACCAGGACAAGATGCTATACTGAAAATAACTCTGAATTCACACTGCTAAAGCTAACTAAATTTGAAATTTACAGGGCTCTTTTAAAGCGAAATTCTGCAGCCCATGTATTCAAAAGCAATTTCTTAGTCCAAGTCACTGGAATTTTCTTTTGCCCCAGCTTGTAGAAGCCCTTAAGGGCGTGTTTAGTTTTGTTTTAAATAAATGAAGGAAGAAGAGCTTTGAGTTACTGCTCTCCAGTTGTTGCTTAGCTCTGTCTGCAGGATCTTTATTTAAGAGCTGAGGTTTTAAAAAACAAAATAGGGTGAAAAAAAAATCTAAAGAAGCATAGCAGAGGTATTGCAAAAGTCAGACTCATGCAGCCACGGAAATCTAACCATCTGCAAAATCTAACAAGAAACACTTTGCCCTTTTTACACAGGAAGATCAGATACGCATCATGTTTAATAACTGCACTCCAGACTACTACTCAAACCCCATCATGCGATTTAAATATTTTATAATGTTAGCAACAGCTTCTGACTAGTTTGAGATGGCAGCCTATGTGGGCACAAACGAGTTTTGATATGGCTTCTGCTCCTTTGTTCTACAGAGGATTCTGAAGAATTGCTCTCAGATCTCAGATCAGAATTTATCTTCTTGGTAATAACCACCATGAAAACCAACACCACAATCTTCAAGCACAAGTGCGTATTTTAAAATAGGACGATTCATACCAATTTTTCCAGTTTGGATATCATAATCAAAGGCGTCCACCGAGTAGGACAAGCTGTCAATGTAAAAGAAGGTTTTGTGATCCAGCGACCAGTCCAGCCCATTAGAAATGTCCACCCGATCAAAGTGCTTCACTACGGAGAGGTCGGGGCAAAGTGTATACAGAGAGCCTTGGTTCCTTTCCAGCACAGCGGGTCGAATCTCCTCAGCCATCGTACCTGTGTGGAGACAACGGGGAGGAAAGCATCTTCAGAGTGAGTGGGCTCTCCCCAGGGTCTGCAGAAGGAAGGGGGGCTTCAGAAATTCAGGGAAGAAACTGAGTTAAAAACAAAAGAGAAAGGCAGATTTCAGAAGTGCTGCACTTAGCAGATTTCAACACAGAGCCTTTGTTTTGTCTGTTGAACTGCAACAGAAGTGGCATGCAGTGTGACTTCTGCAAAATGCTTTACTCGGTCACTCAGAAATTAAGAAAGGTGAGGGCAGCATTTATCTTCCAACACACCTGAACAGCCCTGAGCAACCTGCTCAGAGCAGGGTCAGGTACAGCAGGTTGCTCAGGGCTGTGTCCAGTCTTCAATACCTCCACAGATGGACACTCCACTGCCTCTGGGGGCAACCTGTGCCACTTTTTGACTATCTTAGTAGATTACCAGTAAAAGAGCTTTCTAACATTTAAACACCATTTCCTTAATTTCTGCCTATGTCCATTGCTGCTTGTCCTGTCACTGGGCACCTCCAAGCAGAACCTGGCTCTGTCTTCCCACCAGGTACTCGTACCCATGGATAAGATACCCTGACCCTTCTCTTCTCCAGCATTTCTGCTGGCTCTTTCCCAGCACTCAAAACCAGTACACCAACAGGGAGGAGACAAAGTCAGTGCCTTAAACTAGGGGGGCTCTGAATCGCAGGCCTTTTTTTACAAAAATAGTTCTGATAATATGTTGGGCAGGTGATATAAATGCATTTCTAAATGGGATTAAACTCTGCTTGAAGACAAGAAAAAAAAACAAAACAACAACTCGCCTATAAGCTACAAATATATACGTGAACCATGTAGTTCGTATTTATATGTATGTATCAACTCTGAATGAACACTTACTGCATCTACAACCGATCGCTGCCTGTGGTCTGTGAAACCCAAGGGGAGGAGCGGATCAGCAGGGAGCAGCAGGAGACAGGCAGCAGACCCAGCGTACCTGCGAAATACCTCCCCGCGGGATCCACCTTCCCGTCGTTGAATCGGTTGTTTGGTTTATCCTTGTCCACGTGCGCGATGGTGGTTACCTGCTGCTCCTTCCAGTTCAAAGCAGCGAACCTGGTGCCCAGGGTGACGACATAATCCCCCGATTTCCGAAGGGCCACGGAGCTCACAGGAGCATCTAGAAACAGGGTGCGATGGACAAGAGGCATGTGCTATGAAGACATTTCTTTCCTACCCAGTTGCCACTCACTTTAGACATGCAAGCAGTTCACTCTGGACCACAGGCATGAGAAACAACCCACGAACTGCACTGCGACAGGTCACGATGCCGTGCAGCTCAGACATGCCTCTAGCAGCCCCAAAAGCACACTGAGGAGTGGAAGCGCTTTCCAGGGGTTAAAGCAAAGCAGAAAATTGGGAAACGCTCCACAGTTAGTTTACACTGTTATGCAGTAAAACCTCAATTGCAGGTTATTATAAAGGAATTAGTTTAAAAAAAAAAAGAGAGAAAGAAATGTGTGTGGAGGTAGTATTTCTGTAAAAGCCTCAATCAGGTATAACGTAAGGAATAACAACTTTAAATAAAGCAATAAAATCTGGGGGTAGTATTTACCAGATGAGATTTAGGAACGTGCACGGGACTGATCACCAACACTTTAATTAAAAAATAAATAGATAAGTAACATTTTTTGTCTTTATAGCTATACAGAGGTGCAATTAGGTAACAGCTTTACTGAGTGTGAGGAAAACCTGGAATGGTGGGACACTGCCAGCCGAGTAACGGAGGTTTTTAGGAGCTGCCCCGAGGCAGAGCCCGGGCAGCGCCTTACCCAGGGCCACGGCCTGCAGCTGCCCGCTGCCGGGGCTCCAGCGGCAGGCCCGCCGGCCCGGGATGTCGACGCAGAGCAGGGCGCCCTCCTTCTCGTCCCACACCGGCGACTCGCCGATGCCGAAGCCGCTGCTCACCACACATTCCACCCTGACGGACGACATGGCTGCGGGGCGGCACGACACGGCACGACATGGCACGACATGGCACGACATGACAAAAGAAAAGCCCCGGACCCGCGCCCCCCCCCCCCCCCCCCGCCCCATTCACCGAGCCCTCCCCGGCCGCTCCTCCTCCCACCCACCGCGGGTCGTTAGAAATATAATAATAAAAAAATAATAAAGTAAAAAATAAAAATAAAGTAAAAAATAGTAAATAAATAAATAAATAAAATAAACTGAAGCGCCCGCCGCGGCCCTACCTGCTGCCAGCAGGGCGCCCGCCGGCCCCGGCCGCCGCTTTTATGGGGCGGGAGGCGGGGGCTGGGGGGCGGCCGCGCTCCGCCGGGGCCCGGGGCCCTCCCCGCCGCCCCACAGCGGGCCCTGAGGCTGCCCCCGGCCCCATGGGGGCTGTGGGATGGTGGGCTGGGCTCCGTGGCCATGGGGAGCCTGTGGGTGTTGTGGCTGGGGTGCCCGGCTGTGCTAGTGCCAGCACCCCATGACGTGGTGGATCACCTTGGGGCTTGGGGCCAGTCGCCCCCGGGGGGATCCATGATGTAAAAGTGGCTTCTTAGCTCCTCACAGACCCTACTTCTTCCTGCTGTTGAAGCACCCCTAATGGGTTACCTCTGTCCGTGCAACAGGCACTCACCCCTTGGATTTCAGTCGGCTCCTTTTCTTTTTTGGAAGCTGACGGGCGACACAACCTCACCACCACGCCGTGTTTCATGCAGGCTTCCCTCAGAGTAACACCAACACACTGCCTATCAGCGTACTGTCATCGTGCCTAAGCACTTTGGCTTTTTATTTTACGGGCTTGTGTAGCATTACTGCAGCCCATGCTAAGCCTCAGTTTTTCTGTCCCCGCTGTGGTGTCATGTAACGCACCGCAGGGCTTCAGCCCAGACCTGAGGCAAGCGCGTTAGCACTGCCTGCCCACACAGAAAGCACCCGTCCAGAAAGGCCTGCAGCAGCTGGTGGGCTTTTGGTTGTTTGTATACAATTTACAAGGAAAGAAGAGATTTTTTAAAATGAATAAACAGAATTAATCTGTAATTTGTAAGTACAGTGAAATGCATTGCCACTTTTTAAAAAGCTCGGCCACGTTGGCTGCTCTCCTGCTGTCCTTGCATGCCACGAGGCCACTCGGGATGTGCAGGGCTCACGCAACATCTTCCTGACATCAGCGGGGAGAGATGCTCACACCCGCAACCCACCCGGCGGGGCTCTGCTCCTTGCTGACTGCGGCATTTGCCAGCATGGTTTGGAGGCATCAAAACAAGCTGTGTGTTGGCACCCGCCTTGGGAGAAAATTAACAGCTCCTACGAGCTCCAGGTTACAACACAAACTCTCTCTTCTGCCGAAGTGACAAGGATTTTTGAACTTAGGTCTCTGGTTACACGGCACGGTACTCCTCTCTTGTGCCTGTGCTGTAATAGCTAACCTGGCTTGCTGGAAGGTAAAAGGGGGAGGAATTCACGGGTTCCTTCATTGATGAATGCCTTCTGAGTGCTTCTGGCAGCACAGGTTTACCAGGGGAAGGAAGAGGGCAGGGAAGGTGGCTGCCGAAGGCTTCCCAGCCGGCAGCTGCTCCCTGCCATGTCACAACCACCACATTTACCACACGGCGAGCGATAAGGAGCCCACGGCTTCCCTGCGGCCTCCCAAGGGGAGAGCTGTGGCTCAGCGGGCCCACCTTGTATTCATCTGGCAGGGCTCCTCGCACACTTACTCCTCCAGTTTGACAGGAAGCAGGGGAAGGGGAACCATGGGGCTCACAGACCCCCTCCCGTGCATTTGTATTATCACAGCCACTAATAGCCTGAGGAATAGATCTGTGACATGAGAGGTCCTGCTGCCCAAAGCCGCATGTAATCCTGCCCTGCTGTCACATCCACAAAGGTAACCACAGCGCGCACGGGGGAATTTGCCTCTACAGGGTAACACCACAGTCTGGGAAAACAAACAACAACAACAAAAAAAAAAAGCAAGCAAGAAGTAGAAATTTAAGATCAGTCACTGTGAACTGTTGGCTGAAAAGCAAAAGCTAGTGCTGTGACATGCTTGTTTTCAGCCAGGTATAGTTCTTGGAAGAAACTCGTGTGTCTGGATCAAGGTTTTATTTGTTGGTAAGCAGCAGGTAGGTCCAAGAATGACTGCTGAGAAGTCATAAGCATTTACTGGTCTGGGGGATCACAATCACATCCTTAAATGCTCGTAGGGTTTGAACGTTTCCCAAAGCATTTACCTGCTTTGCAAACTTCTTGGGAGAAGAGCTGTTAACAGCAGACTTGTGCCCACTGATGAATTTATACATCATGTCTAACACAGACTGCTAGCACACTGTTAGGGAAGTTAATGCAGAATGGATTAAGAGTCTTAAATGGGGAATCTTTTCTAAAGAGGACTGCACCAAGTTACCATGAAGTAACATCAGAGCATTTAGCCTTAAAAGTCCAGTTTCTCTCTCAGATCTGGCAAAGGTGCCCTTTACTTATCAAAATGCATTATGCAGGCTTCTTTGAGGAGCATTTTGTGCATGCTGGACACAGTCCCTTGACAAATCACCTCACACCATATATGCGGTGCTATAACCAGATGTTACGTGGCCCTTCCCGCTGCAGTTTCTCAAACATCCCTCACACCATCACAAGTGTCCCTCCAGCTCCTGTATCACCACAGCACCCGCCTGTGCTAGCTCCTGCCATCCTAATCCATCTGACAAAGCCCGAGTGTCCAGCCGTGCCTTTCCAGGCCCCTGCTCCTCGCAGTGGGAAAGAGGGTGCTTCAGAAAGGGCAAGCCTTCCACGGTGGAGGTGGAGCCTGGCCAAGAGATGTTGCGTTAATGCCTTACTTCCCTGCTCTTTGTACCCCATGTGACCCGCATTTGCATTTTGCTTGCCTCAGGAAAAAAAGAAAAAAAAAAAAAAAAAAAAGAGCATTGCTATGTTCTGTGGCAGCTGCAAGAGGACAGGCACAATGGAGGCTGTGCCAGGGAGCCAAGACTGGAGGGAGAGGCCGCAGCTTTCATTCAGGGACCTCTGCTGGCAACAGTGCCCTCAGTGTTTGCAGCTTTCAGGCACACAAGCCCCTCTTCAGGCCCAGGTCAGAAGCGAATCTCAAATTAACTGCAGGTTTGGGACAACTGCAACAAGCTTAACTCAGCACGTTCAGTCAGAGCTGAGAGAAGTCTGGTTGCTGTGTTAGCCTCCACATGACCCGGCGTGCCTGGCTTTTGGCTTTTTCCTCCTTAAGCCAGGGGAGATTGCTGGGGCCCGGGAGGGCAAGGCGATGCCCAGACACCTTTTTAGAGGAGATAACAGAACAAAGGCTGAGGAATCAGGTCTGGAGGAGGGGAGCCACCTGTCTGGCTCCCTCCAAGCAGATGCAAAGGAGGCCTAGCATACCAGTGCTGCTGGAGCAGCACCACCCCCAGATAAGGGAGGCGAAACCTCAGAGGAATGCCACCAGACACAGCCCTTTCAGGTGCCAGGGGGTGTTTTTAAGAACAGGCTCATGTAATGATCCCCCCCAGCTATCCCATCCCCTCTCAAGGACCTGCATTTCTAAAGGAAGAGCCAAAACAGGCAAAACTTTGCCCAAAGGGCACCCAACACCGGCTCTTTTTGCAGGTGCCACCCCCAGCAGGCTTCTGGTGGCTGCTGGGACCACAGAAGAAGACGGGCCTGTCCTGGTGTCGGGCACACTCTCAAAGGCTTCTGGCTGACCAAGTTTCCTGAAGACGTCTTCTGACAGAAACTGGTAAAAATGTCTTGAGGATGGCTGGGTGAAAAGAAACCGTGAGGGTGTCATCAGCGAGCCCAGCAGATCTCAAGCAACGCCTCTGATGGGGCAGATGGGGAAAACAAGGGCCCAGCCCAGAGCAGAACAAAAGGCAGAGCAGGCAGGGCGAGGTGGCTCCGGGACAGGGCCCCAGCCACCAGAAGCCCGCTGGAGAAAAAGGGATTAGCTGGAAGCTTTACTCAGCAGGCAGGGAAACCGATGGGCAAGTATCTGGGGCCGCTTCTCCTCACACAGCCAGGCGGGCTTAGCGGGGCTCTGTGCCGAGGGATTAACACAGATGCACCACACGCATCTGCTGCTTTAGGACAGCTCCCCGGCTGCTAGGAAACTTTCGGAGGAAAAAAAGCAACCAAACCTTCGGTTTCACAAAGCTGTGCTTGCTGTCGGGGCAATCCACCACAGACAAGTCCAGGGGCTGAGACGTGCTGGCCTGGCAGGGAGCGGAGCCCAGGGCATTTATCCCAGGATGGTCCTGACAAGCAGTAACACTGCAAAACTGTACCCCTGTGGGGGAAGAAGTCTGTTCAGCCGTGGTGCTGGCACAAGGGAGGACTTGGGAACAGCAGCACAGCACCTCGTGAAAGCAGAGCCCCGTGTCTTTGCTCACCCTACAGCACCAAGGCACTCCATTGTTTTCCACCTCTGCCCATCCCTGCAATCCTGCCCTGGCATACCAAGCTCCCAGGTTGTGCAAGCAGCTTCCATTTGCTCATTAGTTCACATCAAACGCATGTTTTCTCAATAGATGTGTCAATTCCCTGCAGTGGCAAACCATAACAAGCTCAGGGATCAGCCAGGCTCACGCCGATCGCGATGACTGGTTTGTCACGTTCCCCGCAGCTCGCGGAGGCAGGCTTTGAACGCTCGGTGTTGAAGGCTACAGATACCACACGCCTAGCCCAGGTATCGCCCGTGGTATCAGTGAGGTATCGCATCAAGTGTGAACATCTGAGGCTGCTTTTTCGTAGCCAAACATCTGGCATTTCTGCCCCTATGGTTTGGGACTTGGGAGAGCATCGTGCAAATGGTGCATACAGTGGCAGAGCCAGAGCACAAGTTGCAGCCTAAAGTGTTTTTTTGGACAAACTCAATGAAGATGGTGCTGGGAATCACCATACAGACCCCATGAACTTGTAAGAATTTGGCCTGAGTTACCACCAAGTACCCAGACCTATGTGGCTGTCTGCAACTTGTTTGTAAAGATGCTGCAAACCAGCAGCAGCTGTTTGCAAGGGAAACAAGCAGGGGTACAGACTGACTTCCTTGGCTCCTTTTCCCACATCCCAGACACAAGCAGACCACTCTCAAAGGAGATGGGAGGCCACCAGTCACAGTCACTGAAAATAGTTCTTAGGGAAGGAGAAATCCTGGTCCTGAAAGACAGCTGGCAATCCATCACTTACAGCTTCTTCCTCATGCTGTTTTTTTTCTCCCCTCTCTTCCATATGCTCGTTTTGTGCCCTTTCCCTCTGGTTTTCTTTCCAGCCCAGGACTTGCTGCCCTGTTTCACTCAGCCCCACGCGTGCATCACAACCCCCAGCCCTCCTGAGGGCAGGGAGGATGTTATCAGCAGGGTTGTGCAGCTCCACCTGCTCCTCGCTCTCCATCCTCGCTTTTGCTGTCTTCCTTCCTGCTCCCCGGCTGCAGGGCGGGCAGCAGCACCGGCCTGTGGGAGCAGGGGGAACTGCAGCAACAGGTCGTGCAGAAACACCACCACCCACCAGGCTGGGAACGCTGCTTGTCCCTCGTTCCCAAGGCAATGTCAGTGCTGGCCGTGCACATGTTGGTGTGTGAGAAGCGGGATGAGGCGGAAGGCCAGGCTGCAGCTCCCCCTCACAGCTTGGTTTGTACAACCAGGGGCAGGCCGTGGTGCTACAACACAGGCAAATGTATCAGAAAGGGAGAGCAGCGCAGCAAATGGCCTGTTACATCTGCTGGGCTAGGCAGAAACAAAAGCCAGGCTGGGACTATTTGCTAAACGCAGCAAATCGGTGCTCACTGACTCTTTTTTCGGGGAGGCTGAAGGGGAAAGGTTTTCCTTGACCTTTCGACTTCAAGTACTGCCAGCTCTGCAGAAATAACTCCCTCCCGACGGACACAGCACCGCCGTTAGACCCATTAGTTTAGCGGCCTCCCAGGCACAGAGGGTGCAGCCCTGAATAAATCACAACAAGTAGAAATACTGTTAGCAGTTTCATAATTTAATGAAAAAGTACTTGTAAAAAGGGGACATCTGAAAAAGACCGAGTCCATCTTGGAAAATTGAATATATATATATTTATATATATAAAACAAAATGCAAAAACACACAAAAAAAAATTTGACAAATAAGGTTAAGAGGTAATACTTCAAACAGTTAGCCACCGAACACACAACAAAAACTAGCAAATGCACTTTGGGGACAATACTTGAGAACTACGTAACCAAGGGCTCCTTCATATATCTATTAAAATCATGGAAAAATTAGCAAAACCATTGCCCAGGCGGGAAACAACTGAATTCATAACCCCAGAAGAGCAGAAATGCTGAGTTTTGCTGAAGCACCATTTTCCTCCCCTCCGCCGTACGCTTCTGGCCACAAAATGGCATGAAGGCGTTGCCAGCCTCCCACCTGAGTGTTCCCAACGCAAGCTTCATGAAATTTTGTGGCCAGCAAGAGGATTACTAATAAATATCGAAGGAAAACTAAGAGAGTCAGAACCGGAATACAAATGAAGAAACATTTGTTGACTTGTTCTGAACGACCCATGGCTTAGAACACAAAGCATTTCCCATCAAAATAAAATGTGTGGAAACCTAAAATGCTACTGCGTATTTACACCAAAAGAAATAATTTTGAAGATACAGCTCTAGAAAGACAAATTACACAAATATACATAAAATCAAGAAGTGGGGAGAAAAAAAAAAAGAAAAAGAAACTGCATGAAGCAAATAGAGCAGGATTGCCAAGTATGCTGTTTCGCGGTTTTTTATTTCGTTGAAGTCCTCCAGCCCCTGACTTGCTAGTCCTATTGCAACGAGGGAGATTTCAAAGCTTAAACCAAACCTAAAAGCGTTGTCATTTCCCAAACTAAAAGCAGTAAATGAAGGTAATGGAGAATGAAGAAACATGCTGGTTGGCTTCTGCATAGCCATCGTCACACGTGAACCTTTCATGTGTAGGGAAAGTGAGCCCTGATCCCAACAGAGGCACGCAGGATGTCCCATGCAGCCCATGTCGCAGCTCAGCCGGTGACGTGGGGACAGGGGATGCTGTGGGTTTATGAAACACACAGCGTTTCAAAGAACAGGGCAGCTACTTGGTTGATCACCACAACACAAGAAACTCGTCCGCATTCAAACAGAAATCCCAGACAAAATAAACAAGCCGAAAAGGGCTTCCCCTCCCTTCTGGCTTCCTCAACAGAGGTTGAAGTTTAAAAACACGGGTAAACAACTGATTTTAAAGCACGCTAAAAAAAAAGTTTTAGTTTGGGAAACAGCAACTGATCCAGAGGTTGAAAAGCAGCTTAACGTAACCATAAGTTTTCAGCAATAAAAAACATACTCCAGGTGATGACTGGCTAAAATTTCACAGGCCTAGGTGCCAGAAGTGGGGCTCCCGA
This sequence comes from Netta rufina, assembly GCF_964035555.1. NCBI lineage: Eukaryota > Metazoa > Chordata > Aves > Anseriformes > Anatidae > Netta > Netta rufina. Next base: position 70,693,784 of record NC_140123.1, on the reverse strand, counting down.
GCCCACATTGAGGCAGCTAGGGTTGAAAATTCGTGCCTAAATAAAAAGTTCAGGCAAAATTATTTCTAATTCATCTTCTTTTAAAAACACCAGGTACAAACACCTCCGGCCGTGAAATTTCAGTTTGAGGAGGAACCTGGCATCACCGGTGATTGCCTAAATTGAAGTGTCAAATAGCATTTTTCTTTGAAGTAGTACATCTACTCTTGTAAACACTATCCACAAAATTAGCCATCTGTACTTGTTAGCTGGGTAAAATATTTACAAGTGCATCCCACAACAAGCAGCTATGTACAGAGATTAAAAAAAAAAAAAAAACAAGTACTAGAAGTTGTATATTTACAAAATAAGCAAATAATTGCGAGGAGAAACACGACCTTCAGCAAGAGCAGGGAGCGGGGGCACGTCTAGAGGTCAGTGAGTTTGGCAGCGGCTTCCACCCTCCGCAAGGAGCCCGCGACCACCACCGAGCCCCCCTGCAGACGGGGATGGCGCTCAGCAGCCGCTTTGGGCCTGATCCAGCAGAGCACCTGGGCAGGGGCTGGGCCACCCGAGGGAAAGCAGCAGGGTTTTTCCAGGCGCTCAGCTCTCCCGCAGGCCCCCAAGTGCCGTGCTGGATCAGCGGCAGGTGCTGCAAGGACGCGGTTTCAGCGTCTCCCCTGCAGCCCCTCGCAACGCAAGGGCTCCTTCCTTCGCTACCTGCCCACCACGGCTGGCACAGCGTGAGCACCATGCCTCGCAGGCGAGCTGGCAAGGAGGAAGCAGTTTCCTGAGCTCACACAAGGCCCAGCCGCCCCGCGCTTCCCCAGATGTTGACCTCTGACCAACCCCATCCGTTTCTCCGCGACTCCGCCGTGACTCGGGGAGCCTTGCGAAGGCTGCAAGCCGATTCACAGTTGAACAAAACGACTCCCATTTCTCCGCCCTCCCCCGACCCCTCCTGCAGTTCTTCCCGTCGTAGGTCCTGTACTGGTTTCTGGAACCTGGTGATGCTGAGCTCTGCACTGGTACACCGGGATACGCGAAGGCTGAGTTACCCCGTGGGGGCTTCTAATCACCTTTGTACCGAACCGTGAGAAATCATGTTCTTTTTGTTTCTATTGTGACAATCTCTTCCGAAGTCCTTGCTTGGGCTCTCTCTCTCCGAGCTACTCCGCCGTAACCTCACTTGCTCTTTATTTTCATCACTTTCCGCTTCAGAGTCACTCAGCTCCAGGTCGGGGCAGTACCCGTCGTTGTCCTGGTAGGGAGCACCTTCGAGCGCCTGCTTGCTCCACAAGCGGTCTTTCGCGGCGAGCCTTCTCGTCGGCTTCTCACAGCACCGCAGATCTTCCGTGGTCCTCACCAGGCTGTTGGTAGCCTCTTTGAAGGAGCGGCTAAAATGTTCCATGGTGGATTTCCTGAAGCCGCTCTGGCCGGCCAGGTGAGCCGCGAGCACGGAGTCCTGCTCGTAGGGCGTCTGGCTGGAGCTGTCCCTCTGGCTCACGTCGCCGGCCCTGCCCAGCAGCAGCCCGTTGGACTTGGCCGCCAGCCGCGAGCCGTCCTGCTGCGCCCGCCCGTTCCCCATGGCCGCCTGCCCGTGCAGGGCCGCCTGCAGCGCGAGGGGCTTCCCGGAGGGCTGGCCCCGGTGAAACTCGGACACCTGCACGGGGCCCGAATCCTTCGCCTCGCCGCGGGGCTTGCCGATCCCCCCCGGGACAAGCAAGCCATTGCTTCGGCCCTCGTGCTGGTACCTGGGGTACGATTTCGCTTTGATTTCGTAGGGTTCCTTCGGCGCCGGCACGCTCCTCTTGCCGTACGCAGTGCTGTTGTTGTCAGGAGACAGCGGCCTGTTGCCAGGCTTCAGGGAGTTGTTTTTGCAATCTCCTAGTGCTGATTTGGGCATTTTTAACTTCAGGGTGATCCTGGGCGGTGGGTAGAACAGCGTGTTCTCTAGTGCACTTGTCAGGGTATGGCCTGGATGAGAGAGAGACGAGGGGGCAGAAGAAAAGACGACTTAAAGAGGGTAACCACACTGTTACCTGTAAGTTTTATCAGTGCATTAAAAAGTCATTCAGCAATAAGAAGCATCTGCAAACAACTGGTGTGAAATTATTTCAGGACATTACAGACAAGGCAGAATAACAAGAACTGCCCCAAATCGTCTACCATTTCAAACGTTTAGGTAAGCATCTTCGCATTTCCATTAAAAAACAACAGCCTGCCCTTTCACAGGGCTTCAAGCCAGTGAACTGAACCAGCTTTGAGACATGACAGAAGTAGTTCCAGCAAAGCTATAAAAAAGGTTCACATTCAGCTTTGGATAGAGAAGAAACAATGCTTCAAACTGAGCTGCAATTTGGACTTGGTTCAGCTCTGCTTCGTATTTTAAAATTCTCTGTGCTTTAAAAGTCTTTTCACTCTGATGTACGAGTCTTTATTATATTGTGCACACACACTGCCATTGCAAAAGATCTCTCAAAATATTTTAGTAAGTTTTTAAAAAAAAGCACTTGGTTTTGTAAAGACATAAATTTGGTACACATTTCTAATCAAGTTTATTTACACAAAATCCAAGTGCTTTAGAGTACTGCTGCTTCTGCAAAGAGCTAGGCTGATCTAAACCAGCTGAAAAACAACAAACAAACAGAACAAACCCACCACCTTGTCAGTACCAATGAAACTTATCCATGTTTCAGCGGCAGACAAAAAGCCACAAAGGCTTCACTCTAAATTGGTTACAAAAAACACAACGTGTATCTTGAACGAACATCAAGATCATCATTTCACAACTGCAGAAATAGCTGACGTCCCAATTAAGGAAAAAAAGCAATTGCACTGCAATATATGCCATTCCTCTTTTCAAATGTTGTGTTCCTCATTTCAGGGCACATTTTTAGTGAAAATCAAGGGCAGGGTTGGTTTCGGTACATCAACTTTCCAAAGCAGTCACTGCTCGCTGGTAAAAACCAGAGTGCTTAGGCTCTTTCTGAAGGAAGGGACAGTAACTGAGATGACAAGCTAAGAAATGCCTCTTCATGTTGCTCATCAAGTATTCAAGGCAACACGAGAAGAGCCATTCCTATCAGTCACTCTTTTTTGCCTGAAGAAATTAACTACAGCAAGCAAAAGAACATCTCAGTGGGAGAGCAGAGCTTGCTGTGGGGAAATGGCACCATAAAACAGCAGCCCAAGGAAGCAAAAACCTCGAGATCACCACCAGCTCGTTTCTGCTACGTGGGTAACAGAGCAATTAATAACTTACAGGCATATGCCCAAGATTGAAAGATCCAAGTTAAGGTGTTAAAACATTAAAGTATTTTGTCTATGTTGGTAGTTTCATTGACTGAATATTTGAAGACAATTTTTAAGGCAGCTCTCAAACGTTAAAACACTAAGCCAGAACATAATGAGAACACACAGCCTCCTAGTTTATACACAGTTATGATTTGTAAATATTTTACACTTCTGTGATTACCTGCAGCAATTTCCTGATTAATGAGCTGGACTTGCAAATTGAAGACCTGCTCGTGTACTTTACTGTGCGACAACTTCAGTTTCTCTCTCCTGCTTACCATGTAGCAGAGATTTCTTACCTACAGAGAAATAATAGGAGACTTAGCATCAAATTAAAAAGAAAAAAAACAACAATCTGGACAGAAAAAAATGTATCCACAACAGAATTATACAAATTTGATGAGCAATATCCCTTGGCAAATATCTCATGACTGATACTAAACATATGTAACCACGAATTTAAAAACAAATCCTGAGTATTTTTAATTACCAGTTTAATGAGTGTCTTGAATACATTCTGCAAGGCAGCAGAATGTGTTTTCACCTACAAGCACAGTAAGCAAACAAAATTCTAGTCAAAAGCACGTAGTTTCTAAGACTTGCTTGTCTGTAAGCCTACTTCAACCACATGCTGTGCTGGGGATGTTACTGCAGTCCACACTCCAGTCTCCTGGAATTTCCTTGTGAAATGCTTTGCAGAATGATTTTCAAGAGCTAAACTAAGTTTGTTCCTCCTAGAATTATTGCAACATTTGAAAGTATATCTTTTTACAAAGCTACCCAATAGATTCTGGCCAGTTTAGACCAGAATTAACATGTAGATCACCCCTAAGAGAACACTGCAGCTTTTCGTGCCTTTCACACATTTGGCTGATGCATTTAGCAGCTTGTTTTCAGGCTGCATGGCAGTTCCACACAGTTCTACTTTCACTACTTGTTTGAATTAGTAGCAGTAGGTCCACCTCCTGTAAGGAAAACAGGAAGAGGCACCGCAAGTTTGTAACACTGACCTGAAAGAGTGGGCACAACACAGAAAAAGCACAGGGGCTGGCTGAACAATATTTGCCAGGTATACCTCCCCGAACACCTAACTTCTGTTAGCTGTTCAGAAACTGGAACCTCTCTCCCCAGAAAGGAGATTGCCAAATTCCCAAATTTATTTTCATCCCAAGATGTAACTGAACACGAATTCTTGTGGCACGAGAGGTTCAGAAACTTTGAGAGCTATCTCGAACTACGAAGTGCTTCCACTCAATGTAAGTGCATCAATTTCCGCACAATTAGATGCAAACCAACCACTCTTTGAACAAAAGGAAAAACTTGAAATCCTTTCTTGAAAGAGAAAAACAACAAAAACAAACCCAAAACCCCCAAATCCTCCATTTGAAGCATTTTTTTTTTTAATTTTTTTTTTTTTTTTTTAAATAAGGACCTATATTTGAAGTTGCCCTGGAAAAAAGAGATCCAAGCTTGAATATGCCTTAGGTTCACCACCCATCTCTAAGCCCTTGCAAACCACAGGTGATCAGCAGCCCCACGTGGTAACAAACCTGTCTTCCTCCCCCATGGGCTGCCAGAAGAAACACCTACTCTGGATTTTCCTCAAGAACTCCACCTTTTCCAAATGCTGGCTAGCGACCTCTGAGATCCCAGCTAGATACTGCTAAAAAGGCCATTTCCTTTTCATCCTGCTCAGCAAAGCCACGAGCAGTGCTAGACTCGGCGGGCTGTTTTCCAGCAGCTAACCACCAGCAGCACCTCGGGCAGCCACGTGCAGGGAAATCGCCCAGCTCAGGAGCGCGAGCAGTGATTCAGCCCGCCCGCTACCTAGGGCCAGCCAACAGCAGCACGCTGCCCAAGAGGAGAGGTGAGTCAGGGACCTGAATCAGAAGTCACGGGAAGCTGCCTGAGCACGGGCCAGCATCCCTCTTCTTTGCCCGCGAAGCCAAGAAGCCCCTGTGGTAGTTAACCACCCAGAACTTCACCCGATCGCCCTCAAACCATGATGATGTTTTAATGCACTTCTAGAATTCCCCAAAAGCTTCAGGCGCACTCACCAAAGAATACCTGCTGCTTTGCCTACACAAATTGGTTTTCAACGCAGAGAATTTTGCATTGTGTACTTCACAAGAATGGAGCTGAAGGCCTTACCTCTTATTATTTTCTAAATCGTCTCCCTGTGCTCTTCCCATTCCCACTTCTGTCCAAAGACAAAGCTGCTGCTCACCTGCACGCAGTTTTTCAAAACTTTACCAGTTAAACTCTTACCCTCTCTAGGTCCTGCCTCAAATGCATGAACATCCTCATGCGAGTATGAATGCTATCTTCTTTTGGCTGCACTAAGCCATTTTCTTCATCCTCCTTGGGAGGAAACAATGGTTTGTTAAAGTTACTTTTTCGCTTTAATTTCCAGTAATTGTAGATGAAGTCTACAGCAAGTTTAGGAAGACCCAGTTCTGCTGCAACGTCCTCCACTTTAACGAGTGAGTAAAACTCTTCTTCCAGCTCTCGGAGCTTCTGGGCTCGTAAACTGGTTTTCTCGCTCTCCGTTTGCTTCTGGTCCGACATACTTTTGGGATGCTCATCAACATCAGGCAGCGAGTTCTGTTTGTTCTTGCTGTGCTTCAGACAATACGACTTGAACTTGACCTCATCCCCGTCATCCAGGATAGTCTTCATCTCTAAGCTATGCTCGAAGGCACAGGTGACATGAAAGGCAGTGATGCAGCTTTTCACGGAGCACTACAGATGGAAGGGAAAAAACACTCAGTCACCAAGAGTAGAAACAAACCAGAAAAATATATATATATATCTTCATTACATTAAAGTTTATTCCTACCAAATCATCTCTTAAGCACTCTTAGAAATACCTGTTGATCTCTTCGAAGTTGGTATCATGTTAGTATCATGTGATCTGGTATTTTCTTGTTTTTGAACAGCGTTCAGTGGAAGGATCCACCTCTGATCCACATACTACCAGTACTTACAGTTCTCAGCCTTACTCAGAAGTAGGCAACTGAGACCAACTCCTAACTCTCTACACTGAAGCACTTAGGGAACTAATTTGTTAGCAGACAGCTATGAAAAAGTAGGCAGCTATCCTACGATTGTCTTCATCATAACATCTCCAAATACAGGAAAAATAAAATAAAAAAAAAAATCCCCATCTCACAGACTGAGTCAGAGGAAAACAAGAACATACCTGAATGCAAGCACCAGTTTTCAGTTTGCATAAACTACACACTAAAGCCCATCGACTTGGTGGAATGTGAGACACCTTTGTGATCGGCTCCATCCTTTCTGGGCAAGCAATACTGACCTGAAAACAAAAAGCAGCATGGAAACAGTTAGCAAGGCAATACAGACAAGCTCTCCACTAATATTAGAACAAGAAGTATGACCACACATTTATCTTGTTCAGAGATATCTATGTGCTCATGCTTCTCAACAAGCGACCCCAGAAGATCCTGCATGTGGAAAACCATGCTGAGGAATACAGTTAGTTCAACCTGGTGGCTAGAAGTTGCAACTCTTCAGAAGATTTTAGGTATCTGCGGTATGCCTTGTTATGAATCATTTAAGAAACTACAGTAAATGATGGCTAAGTTTATTCCCTTTCGATTCTTTATTTTTTTTCCTGTGTTGCTTAAGCAGATCTAACTTAAAAAGTACCAAAAAGCGAGCTACTCAGAACAAAACAGGAACACTTAGTCACTTACCTGAGAAGTTCCTTCTTTAAGATCCACAGATCCGCTACACGAGCTACTTCTGCCAGCTCAGAGATTGGGGCAGAAGAGATCTAGCAGTCAGCAGCCAGGGAAAGCCTTGCTTTCTGCCTTTACCTCCACTGAGCACTCCCAGTGCGAGAGGTGACTCTAAAACACTTTCCTAACTACAGATTGTATGAATTATAATTTGAGAAAGAATGCAACAAACTTCCCTTCCTGCAAAGCACAGTGTATTATCTTATTCCAGTTTTCATGTATTTAGTCTGGATGATCTATTTGTGGATCAGATTATGGATATTAATACTACAAGAAAGAAGAAATTTCAGATAAGCATAGGTACCTTTTGCTATTGTTTGCTGTACTAAGGTTCACATATCCATTGTGATAGACATTTCTCAGCTGTCTGTTGTCCATACTGGGAAACCAGGACTGTTCTCCATAATTTGGGCATCCAAACAGAGATAAATTATCTCCTCAGTCACCCCTGAGATGCTCCTGACCACCATCCAAGGGCAGAAACAAAACTGGCCAGCTATGAATGATCAACATGCAGAACTGAGCATATCAAAATCACATAAGGCAGAAAATTTCAGAGGTAACTGTTCTGTCCCAAGGCTGGCAGTCTCCAAAAGCTTGGAATTTGATGCTTACACAAAGAAGAAACACTTTGAATTCAGCAGCTGTGTGCTATGGGGGGCTACCTGCCTGAAACAGAAATGCAGTGCTAATTCTAGCTAGACAGATCTCCCTGCTTCATACAATGATTGGCCCGAGCAGAGCAGACCGGTGGTGGGATCGGGGCCTCTTAGCAAAGGGGTCAAAACAAAGAATTCAAAGAAAGGAGGTTTTGAGGTCATGTTCTGTGGCACTGTGAGGTCAGAATAAAGCCTATAACCTAAGAAAGTAGTCAAGACTGAGATAGGATTTTTTTTTTTTTTTTTTTTTTTTAAGAGAAGCTTAAGAGCATTACATTACAGTAGTTTTCATAGATTATTCTTCCAACCTCCATAATAAGGCTCTTCTCGGGAAATCCAGATTACACAATTAGTTTAAGACGTGATAATTAAACTGTTGCCTTTACAAGGGCCATCAAACTAAGGTGAGTATGCTAGCTTCCCTTTTGGGGTATTTCAGCAATCACCTGATGTACATACTCACTTTGAAACCTGCCTAACCCCTGAGGAAGCACAGCAGACCTTCTCTGCGAGCTAGACTTGTCCAATACAGCAGTGCCACGTTGATCAAGCCTGAGAGTCAGAGCTGCTTTGTTCAAACTGAGCGTTTTTGTTACTCTTTCCTATCTTTTGCATTGTTTTGAGCATCCATCAAGTAGTTGGGAAAGACAGCTTTGCAAGAGATGACTCGATTCATCATTCTCACATTTTAGAGGTTGGTCAACAGATCATAGAGTAATGACAAAAACAGACTCAAGCATGATTTGTGTTTGTTATAGTACTTCAATCTCCAACCCCCCAGTTGCAAGCCCGATCTTCTAGAATATGCTGAGGCCAGCCAGTGCTGCGTGGTATTTCTATTCAGCCCAGTGACAGGCGCAAGTGTATGTCACTGAACTCCAGAAGCCACGAGTCCCATCAGTGGGCGTGCTTCAGCCTTCTCTTGGGCCAAAACCAGAGTCTGAAAGATCTGTGCGGAAAACCAACAGGACTTGGCACCTGGAAACCAGCAGTACCAGCTACTGTCAGTTCAAATTATCAAAAAAAAAAAAAAAAAAAAAAAGACAAGATGAGGAAAAGCAGCAAGCTGTGACCCATCTAACAAAACTAAAACCTAATTCTGAGAAGTCTTTGTTAGAAAGGTAGCGGGATGCTCCAGAGGGGTCCCAGAGAGGACAAGGAGAAGGGGGAGGCAGCATGCGATGCATTCATCGGGTAGAGATGAGGAGCAGCTTCATCTTTTGTGGACTTCCTATGTGTCAGCAGGAAAGGGACAAAGCTGTCCTTGAAACTCTTGAATTGTTCCACAAAATCATGTTCACCACTCTTAAATGTCAAAAGGCAGCTTTTTGGTTTCCATAATGAGACCCTTTACCAACCTAACTGGATGCTGCTCAAAACAGAGCTGGTTACAAGTCGCCCAGGTGTTTCTGAAACAATATTGTAAAGAGACTGACCACGTTTCTTGCCCCAGTTACCAGAATCAACAGGCAAGACTTCCTGTGGGAATTAAGGGGTTGCATCGACTTGCCATGCTGTCTTTATTCCTTTCAAAAATCACCTTCAGTGATTTTCTCCTGGAGACTGGGTGGCACCACCTTTCCTCCGGTGCATCCCAGCAGAAGCTAGGAACTGACACACATCTTCTTGCTCTCTGCCCCCTTCAGTGCTCTCCCTGCTGCTTCCCCAGAGGGGACTCTGGAGGGCAGGCAATATTTGTGTTAGAAATCCTGTCCCTTCGGCTTGCAGTGCTGCCTGTTTACATTACCCTGCTTTGTCAAAACACCACGAGGCGCTTCCAGTCAGGTGCAGTTTATTTATACTGGCCTCGTGCCGCCTGCGTGCTCCTAACACTCCCCGAGAGGAGTCAAGGCAAAGTTTGTTTGAACTTGGCTGTTCACGAGGGATCCCGAGAGCTGAGAGGCCAACCTTTTTATTTCCCAAAACCTCTCTAACCAAGGCAGAACCGACTGTCTGCCTTAACACGTAGCCTCTCTGTTCCTCCTTCACGTTGTGCCAGGTTCCATTTCGACTGCTGTGCTCCGAAGAAGTTGTAGAAGTGGGAGAGAGATAATAGTGGGGTTGTTGAAGCCTCTTCTCTGTGACTTCCACGGTGAGCTGACATCTCTGCCACCACCCTGCTCTCCGCTGGTAGCCTGCCCCCAGCAGCAGCTAAGGAAAAATGGCTTTGTGCTTCAGCTGACAGCACGCTGACTGAGGGAAGATGTGTCTGCAGTGGGGCCTCTAAGGCAGAGAAATCTTGAACTTCAAAGCAGAGCAAGTTTTCTCATCTCAAAATCTTTCCTTTTTTTCAAAGAACGTCTTTAAAGAAAGCATAGAAGAGCCATTTACACTAAAAGACATTAATGGCAGAAGAATAAAAGGATATAAACCAACGATGAGGGCCCTTTATGAAGTAAAAACCTTCAAATGTCTCAATCAGCCACATGAAGGTCAACAAAGCCTTTTGACACCATCAGCTTACCAGGGGAGGGAGGGAAGAACCCCCACCCACATTTTAAGAGAGTGCTGAACGAATTAATGAAGGACAATAAATCCCCACTGCAACCACGTGCAACATTGCTAGCCTACACTCGGTGACTCATCGAGCCCCTCTTTGAAGGTTTTACCACAAACATGGTTCTGGCTCACTTTTCTCTGCCTTCGGCCTTGCTCTGTCTCGTTGGGGGCACAGTGGGGGAAGCAGCAGAGATTTTATCATGTTTGTTTCTTCTGGGGCAGTTCCAAGGGAATATGCATCGTGCCATAAAGTATCTCCAGGTCTTCAAACTCTAGGCCTTTCCAGTCCAGTGATCACATTATGCTACAGTGATTCTCCAGAAAGGAACCCAGTATTTTAACAGAGATTCCCAAAGCTTTCTTTGGCTTCCTTGGTGACTGATTTTTATTTTTTCCTCCTACAAACAGCAATGCAGGGGCCAGAGAGGATGAACGGACCCAAGAGACGTTTCCCACCTCTCCTGGCAGGTGCCACCTCCTTGCTACGCCTGACACACTCGGCTTTGCTGCAGAGGGGAGGAGGTGCCTGAGGCCTGGAGCCGCTGATGGCTGCGGGAGCAGCTGGGTTTGAGCTCTCCCACTTGGGTGCTCCCTGGGCTTCCCTCCCTCAGCCGGAGGGAGGTGTGCAGGCAAGAAGGCAGCACTGGCTCCCCGTCCTGTGCTCAGCTGCTTTCCAAACTTGCCTGCTCCTCTTCTGTTGTGGATGACATCAAGGCAACCGCACACAGAAAGGACCGCTGAGGAAAACCTGTCTGCTCAGACAAATGCACTTCGGAAGTACAGAAGTCAGATTTTTATTTATTTTAATCTTAATTTTTTAATCTAATTTTTAATCTTAATTTTTTTAATCTCCCCCCTCTGCTCCTTTCTTCCTAAAGGTGGATGAGACACCAGGAAGTACACGCTGGCCTGAAGAGAAAGCAGAACTGCAAAGATAACCTCCCTGCAAAGCAGACGTATGCCTGTGACAGAGCTAGGAAATACACACAGCATCGTGATACCACGTTAAAAAAAATAATCCAGAATCTTAGCATCTTCCTCGTGAAGTTTTGCAAAGGCAAGGCCTGGCTGCTTCGGAACAGAAGGCTTGAGAAATAAGGCATCCCCTTGGTATCACAGTGCCAACAGCTGTGGCTACAGCTTCGTGCTAAACCATCCACTGTAACGGATTTGTGGATCTTACCAGAAGGAAAACAAATACAGATCTGAGCACAAAATTAAACAAACAGCCCATCTATACAGGAGTGAATATTCCAATTTACACAATTATAATGTGATGCTAACCTTGATTCTAAATAGAGCAAGTGTAAAGCTTCGTTATTGAACTTCACATACGTGCATGCAACTAAAGCCTTTTCTTTCAAAATATAGTGTAGGAGATTTTTCTTCTCCCCAGAAGATAAGATTTTTCTTCTCTTCAGAAAAAAATCATTCTAAAATACCTTAACCGCAAACATCTGCCCATCTCAGAGTTCATCCAGTACAAATCATGTAGTATGTTTTCTGCTTTTTTCTTAAAAAAATAAAATAAAATAAAAATAAAAAAATAAAAAAATGAATGTATTCACACAAATTATACACCTAACCAAGAGAGCACACATTTATGAGGAGCTAAGAGAGGCAAGGAAGCTGCAGTTATGAAGCGAATGCTATCTTACATCAGGAAGCCTTTCCAGCAGGTCACTCAGGTGCCGCAACGACACCAAGGAGTGCTTGCTCAGTGTGTCGGCGGGGGAAACGGCCAACAAAGGGATTAATCTCTCTCTCCCAGCCTTTGCAGGTTCTGCAGACTCAGAATAAAGCCCAGGACTAAACCATATAGATACATTAAAATCATGAGAATGTGAAAAAGCAAAGGAGGGAACAAGGAGGAGGAAGAAGAGAAGGAAGAGGATAGTAGGGACCACAATACAGAAGGACGAGGCAGAAATTCAGATTTACCTCTGGAATCCAGAGGGCACAGCTCACGTGCGCCCACTTGGTCCCTGTCCTGGTGGCTTTCATGGCACCTCCTCGTTTGGGACACAGGAGGCACTGGGGGTGTATCCCCAGCACGCAGGTGCGGCACAGCCAGCTCCCTTCAGGGACTTTTAGGATTCCGTAGCACGCCTTGGGAGAAAACAGGGATTGAGATCATTGCACTAATAGGATTTCACGTCCAAACATTAATTTTCATACGGCACAAAGCTTTCAGATCCTAAAGGCACGGTTTGGCCTTTGCTTAATCCTTCTCCAGTTTTGTTACCTTAAAAGGAGTCAGGTGATCAAAGAGATTTACAGCCTATAAAACAAATGCTTTCTACACCTGCTTCTTCTTAAAGTGTGTGTCTTGGTATTGTTTGTTCACAGCACAGAACAGCCATTGTGACTGAACAACAAACACTGCCATTAAGAACCTTCAACTTTGCATTTAGCCGCTTTTTAAGTTTCTGAAGAAAAAAAGGAGGCATCTCTTTAAATTAGCTTCAGTATGTATGTAGCCCTTCCTAAAAATCACTGTTTCCTATCATTAACAACTTTACAGTAACATAAATCTATTTAGATGTGAAGCAGTGAGCTGGTTTTTAACGCACATTCCTCTCATGCCTAGAGAGAGGGGGCCTTTCCTGAGTGAAATCCTGCATTACAGAACCACCAGGACAGACTAACCTAACGCTATTTTCATGTCTGACTGTTGCAAAAACCCAACAGGGGGAGCTGTAATCTCAATTTTACCAGTGATTTATTTTTTTCCTGTTCTGAGGCACGTTCCCACCAACACTCTTTCTATTACTGATGCAGAAGTGGCATTATACCAAAAGATCACATTTAGGAGGCTGGAGACGGACGTAAACCGTTCCCTAATTTAATCCAGCTAATGAGTGGGGGTGGCCTAGGCTACCAAACCAGTAGCTTGGCAATCTGGCTGAGCTGGCATGAGAGGGCACTGTGAAGGAGGAAATCTCTCGCACTCCTCCTCCCCGCCTCCAAGCGGCGTGATGACGAACAGACCTGAGGCTGCTTGGTGAAGCAGGGCCCATCCAGATAAAAATTGAACTGATAACGCTTTCTGGTTGCTGCCAGGTTTTCTTAGCAAGTTAACAAGTCAATCAAGGAGGGAAAAACCCCAGCTCTTAAATAAGCTGTCTTTAAATTCTTTACATATAGGCAGGCAGCGCTCTCCACCCTGTTTATTTTCAAAAGGAGGGTTAATAAAGGGCTTTAGGGTCACAGAGAAAGCGCTTGCAAGTCCTGAGGATGCTTCACGCTCCTGCTGGGTGACAGAGGTCCACACACAGACTGTGCTTGGCCACTTACCTGCTGTAACTCCCACAGTACAGAATTTGGGCTTGGTATTGCACCACCCTCCTTACCCAGCAAATGGCAAAGCCCTCCACGTTTAATACCAGCTCCAATTCCACACTTGCCAAGGTAAACAAAGACCAGAGGACAGTGTCAACGCCTCCACAGGCACCAACCTGGTGGACGCAGATGTTACACTTGTCACAAAACACCATATCATTCCCATCTTCGCTGTCAGGGGACCGGCACACATCACAGATGACATCTTCGTCGTACTCTATGCCCAGCCCTTCTTCAGTCTCAATCGCGTGATTCATGTTCTCGTGGCAGTGCCGCTCCAGCACTTCAATCGTCTTTTCCATCGTGTTTTCATCCAGGGGCCCGCACCCTGCAGTGCAGAACGGGGAGGGGGGAATTGGGAGACAGTCAGGCGCTTTTGACCCAGTCTGAGAGGCAGACATAAAGCACAACTTCCAGCAACTACCACAGCATACACGACTTAAATTTAAAAAGCCTTTTATCAGTCACTGGCTAATTTTAGCAGGGTTTTATAAATACAAACAGAACGACTATTGAAGTAAAAGTCTGGGTTGTGTATAAGACAAAAGACATCACTCCAACTGCTGGACAAGGAGATAGCTGCTCATTTTGATTTCTTGTTGCAACTGATAAACAGGGAGATGGAAAAGATAAATGACTGCTAAAACAGAGTGCCTTCTGGTACTAAACTGTTCTCTCCAGTGCCAGAATGTTTCTTCCACTCCCTGAACGTAAAGGATCATGGTATCATTCAGGTGGGAATGGGCCTTGGAGGGATCCAGCCCAGCTCCCTGCTCAGAGCAGGGCCAGCACTGAATCCAGATTAGGCTGCTCACAAACACACCCAGTCAGACCTTGAAAATCTCCAGGGATGGTGATTTCAGCCCCAGAAAAGCCATGATCACTCTTGTGCTTGGAGGAGAGTGTCCTTAAAGCCCTGCTATCTCTCTCCAGCAACTTCACCCTTCAGAGTTGCCTCACTCCCCACCTAGCAGCTCCCCAGATAAGCAGAAGCCTGCTCTCCGTAAGCCCAGGAGCAGAAGGCTATTTCCTCTCTTTGCTCACCTCAGGATCTCAGTCTCTGCTATTTCGCACCTGCCACAGCCAATGCCCCTACCAATTAGCCCATCCCACCTAGTTCCTCCTTCTTTGTGAACAGGAGATGTTAAATATCTCCCTTTTGCACTCGTCCATGGAAGAGCACCAGCTGCACAGGCCATCCCACCGCAACCCAGTTATTCCAGCAATATCTCCAAGATTATTTTCCATAGTTCACTCCACCTCAAAGCCTTCTATACCCACAACTCACATGGAAAAAAAAAAAATAGCAGATTTTAAATGGGCTAGCATGCGTGCAACTTAATTATTCTGTTAAGAACCCAGCATGTCAGCTCCTCAGAACTCTGTATTTTGTAGCAATAATATGTACAAGTTTAAAAAATGGAAGCATGTGTTTTTCCTATGCAATATTTTTAACTTTTAAAGCCCTAAAATTAATTCCACCTGGTTTGGGCTCTTCCCCTCCTGTATCAGCCTGCAGACGTTGCACGTGATTTTGGACGTGAAGAAGTTTCTAGGCACAACAGGTAAAATATCAAACGCTAACTGATCCAGCAACTCATTTTAAATGTTTTTATAGCTGTTCATTACCTCGTTTTTCCTAGCATTTCCATCCAATTCTCATTCAAAGATCTTTAAGGAATCTCACACAGCAGACTACAACTCAAGCAGCAGCAGTTAACTGCCGCTTTAAAAACTAGAACATGTTGTGAAATTACCCATTTCAGTAAGCTCTTCGTTTAGCTCCTGGAGCCAAAAGATGTCCATATCATCCAAGTCATAGCGACACACCGATTCTGCCAATTCCAAGATGTTGATGTAACCTGGCTCTGTGGGCTCCTGGCTGGAGCAGTGGATGTACTTCCTGGGTCGTGTATACAGTACTTCTTTCACTTTTTCTGCTACAACCCTACACATGAAAATAAAAAGGAAACAGGGAGTTAGCTCCAGCTTTTTAAGATTCAGCCTTGAAAGACATGAAATATTTGTTATCAAGTGCAAAGAAATCTAGCATCTCACAGATTTTAAACTAGCCTGTGAGTGAAGCCAGGGTGGGAAGACAGGATTCTGTAAATGTCATTTCTTCACATGAAATATGTTAAGGTTTGCTACATAGACGGAATCATTTTTAAAATGTAAGCCTGTGCATAATATTTTCAACTTAACAAATGCTACTAGCATGGCGATGCAAATGTTTTTGAAACACAGAAAGTATTATGCCAAAAAACCCTACAATCTTTGTTCTGTCTTCTTCCTAAACGATAGAAGGAAATCTTGCCAGCTTACAGTCCTCAGGATTCCAGCTTTTTCAGGAAAGCTTGATTTATTCTGCTGCAGCTAGGGAGAGGAGGAGGAGATGTTTGCTCTTCATTGGGGTTAAGCAGTCTACCCATATTTTATATGTGACACTTCATCCACGTTACATAACAAAAATAATACATTTGTAAGAACGGTTCTGTTGCTGAGCAAAAACGTAGAGGGGAAAAAACAGCTAAAAATCATCCAGGAAGCAAGGGGGGAAAAAATACGGGTATTTTTAACCTTTCAATTATTTTAAGAGATAAAAATTAGTGCTTGCCTAGTAAACTAGCCTATGAGAACGGAGAGACTGACCCTAGCTAGATAAAGTCCATCTTTCTCTGCATTTGATGCGAGAGGCCCTGCATGTGAAAGGAAGCCAGGGAGATACTGAATGGAACAGTGCCATACGTGAGAAGCTCTGCGTGCTTTCCAGAGCTTGCCCTCCCCGGCACCAGCAGAAAAGAAAAGCTGTGGGAAACAAGGCCAGAGGAGGAAAGAAGGAGCAGGCAGCAGCCGAGCAGTATCCCACATAATTCTAACTGGACAATGTGGGCTGTCAATGTCAGCACAAACAATGCTCCTCTGCCATTCTTCTTCCCCCCTTCACCTTGCTCGTTTTTTCTCGCGTTCCCTTGTGAGCTTTTCTTTTCTCTAGTCCAGACCATTCCGTATCAATTTTTAACTCTAACGTAATACTGCTGGTATGAGATGCAATATATTTATTTTTAATAACTTGGTACTGACAATAGCCCCAGTGGAAATTAAATTATGCTGGCATCAGCGCTTTCACTGGACAATTCATTTATCTTCGTCTTGAAGACCATACTGGCAGTAATACCTCTACACTAAAAGACACATTTTCCACCAGGAAAGGTTACAGGACTACACTGTTAGGTTTTCCTGGTCTAAACACAAGACCAGAGGACAAACAATCTGTCTCCTGAAACTGGCATCACTGAACTTGTATATTGATCAGAGGCTATTTGTGGAAAAAGATAGCAGAAGGAGTTAAAGGCTCTGGCAACACCAACAAAAATTGTATTATGTGAACAAGTGAGTAGTTTGATCGGGTACCAGCTATTCCTGAGCGCCTACTGTTCTATTTCTTCATGCTTTATAGGGAGGCTTTTCAAGTAACATGAAAGCAACGCAAGATTTAGGTTTATTTTTAATTTAACTTTCCACACTTAAAAGAGAAAACAGATTTAACCCATAGCACCACGAGACTCAGGAAAAAACAAAATCCCCTTTTTACACTTGCAATGTAGATACCATCATGGTATCTAGACAGAACCAGATCTGAAGTGCCACAGAAATGTTTTCCAAATTGGTGCTTGTTTGGCTTAAAAGCATGCCTGGAGGCTGCTGCATTGGAGGTGTAACCGTAACAACAAGGAAATGTGGGCTGTGTTTAGACCACCTCTTTTTTGAGAGGCCACCTTCTCTGAGCTCACATTCTGCGCACATGCTTGATGTGCAATCGCTGTTACCTGAGAGAAGGCTGTGGAATTGTTTCTGGACTGGCTGGAACTTGGACTCCTTTCTCCCATTCCTGTTTCCACGTGTCCGCAAAGACGTAATATTCATCGGGGTTCACATGGTGAGAATCCGGTAGTTTCATGGCACTAATGAGATCCTTGCGGAACACCTGCAAAGGAAACCCAGGGAGAGGAGAGGCTTGAGAAAAAAGATTTCCACCAGGGGAAGCAGTATGGATTTTTCATAATCTACACTGAAACAATGCGCGTATGTTGTTAATTTTTTTTATTTTTTATTTTTTTTTTAAAGAGTGCTGGCACACAAACACATTAATTTGAAGTCATCTAGATTATTGACTCTTAACATACCAGGTGCAGCAAGGCAAGAATTTTCAGCTAACTCAAAACCACACTGCTGCCTGAAGCCTAATCAGAAGGAAGAAAGCAAGCTGCTGCAGGTTACCAAGGGAAAGGGGGAAAGGAGGCCTGTACCTAGTTTATTTATAATATCACTTTCAAACAGCTCATTTTACTTGCCAGTCTGCATGCTTCATCCCAACTTAGGTACAAGGTTGCATATCTTTTTCCTCCGCTCAGTCAAGCTCTAATTGTCATATTCATCATGAGCTCAGAGCAGTTGCCATGGCAAAGTTGATGTACAGGCACTTGCTCATCTACTAAATCCATTTGAAGTTTTACTGGTCAGGATCTTCAGGATTGAAGACAAACAGCTGCCTACACTGAAGCACGAATTCTGCCTTGCTTTGTGCCTGAACCCCAGCAATGCCACCACGAAAATGCAATCCAGCCTCAGGACCCCTTAGCAAAGCTACGTGGTGAAACACACCAGCGTAGGCCACCCGTGACAAACCTCCAGCTCTAACACCCAGCTCCTGGCTGCAGAGGATTCCAGTTTGACGAACGTGCAACCAGGATTATCGGCCGTCTCACAGCTTACTTGATGTAAATGCCTGTCAACTACAGGTGCATGAAATTCAAATAAAGGGCAGATGAATTTTTTATTTCTTTTTTCCCCTTCCCACTGCTACCCTGCCCAAGTTTAACATCTATAAAAGCAGAACAGCGACCGCAGCTTGGTGTTGGGGACACATCGCAACTAATTAATTGTGTTATCATAATGAGAAATCAAATCCTCAAAGGGCAATAAAATGAGAAGGGAAAATATCCCTGCAATAAGCTGTGGCAGGTTGAACTCTCTTCTTACTAATTCAGTTTTATAGCCAGAACAGTAATAAAATACTTCAGAGCCAAATATCTTCGCGTACCCTTTTCAATTTGACAGCACCAGACCGGTTAATGCCTACTGCAAAAATTCTCAGCTGTTCTTGGAAATCATCAAGAAATCGTTGTAACAAAAAAAAAAAAAAAAAAGGCACTACACTTTTAAGCAGAAACAGGTATTGAAAGAGGCTGCTGATAGCTCAGAGCACAGGAGTTGCTTCACTGTGCACTACGTCTGCATCGCTCGTAGGCTGCCAGGAGAGCAAGTTAACCTGGAAGCTCAAAAATAGAGAGCAACTAAAGCCTCAGTGACAGGAGGGAAAGCATTAACGCTGTAAGCATCCATTTTAACACAAGCAGTGTCTACACAGCAAAAATAAGATGTGCACTGTTTTAAGCCATTGTAAAGAAATTGTAATTTTTTTTTGTTACGAATACAGAGCCAGGTTTGTGAGGCACTAACATGGCACAGTGCCAAAGAAACCCATAAGGAAAAATAATCCAATAACTGAGAAATGCAATGGTTTAATCATTACAACGTATATTCCTCAAACCTTATCTGAGGGGTTAAGTGCTTTACAAACTACCTTTTAAAGCGCTGAGAAACACAGGTGTAGAGTGTTACTTATCAAAACCGCTGTTTTTTAAACACTAAATGAAAAATGCTCTGAAAGGCATCAGTACTCCAACTACATCTAACTACACTGCTTAGCAGCAAATTCGTCTCCTGATCGTCCATTATATATGTGAGCTGTATCATCTCTATTTTTAGAGCACGAACTTTATTTTTTGCCTGGCCACACGGTCACCACGCAGCAACATTAAGCTCTCCACCTCAAGTTGCTGAAGTTTACAGTGGTGCTATCACTGGAGGTCGAAGATTTAACCAATATAAATGCACTGGTTGAAACCTTCAGGGATCCCAAACCCAACTAAGATTTCCTAAGAACGCTTTCCTTGCCATTCACACTTACAGCACGAGTCCAGATGAGCATTTCCTGCAGACACCTGGAATCCTTACAGAGACACCACGATCTCCAGCTCTCATCATCCATCATCTCTTCACGCAGCCCATCTTCCCACAGTAAACATTTTTCCTTATCAAGTAAATTTTACTCCTGCAGTCAGCCTCAAGGCTACGAGCTGAGCCAGCTCAAACAGCTGACACGCGTTCAGGATTTAGACAGCCAACTTCTCCTCATGGTTGTGTCTTTTTGGACACTTACTGCATCCATGAGGCAACAGCCAGCGCAATGCAGAGCACAGCCTCTCCTCCTGGCAGCAACCCCTTCACTTCCAGTCCGCGCTCGCCTTTCAGTCACAGCAGTGAGCGTCAGTCACCCCAAAGCACCTACATTTCTAGCCACACACAAAACACAAGCCTTCAGCTGTATTTTAGCATCATCTGTAGTCTCACACAGATCAAGAAGAGCTCAATAATGAGCGTGCCTAGGCTAGCACTGTGTCCCCACCCACCTGGGAGGATTCAGGGCCCCTCGCGTGAGGCGGCTCGGCCAGCGCCATGACACGCGCCTCGTACCTCATGCGGCAGGGCCCTGCCCAGCGCAGCCACAGCTGCCAGAAGCCACCCGATGGGGGCTGTACACACACCAACAGGAAACATCCACCTGCTGGAAGCCTCCTCGGAAGTCAGTGTGACAGTGGGACGTTTAAAAAATATTTTTGGCAATTGGAAGCGTGAAGGAAGAGATGAATTTCAGCCCTGCTTACCGTGCGAGACTGCTCGGTCTGAACCTCTCCTGTCACGTAGCTGCCAGGAGCTTTACAGTTTCAGCTGAAAATGGTGCAGCAATTTGTCTGAATGAAGCCAATGAAAAACACGCTTGCTTATGTCACAATAAAAATACCAAGCGTTTTGTTGAGAAACTGTACAACTTTTTTTTTCACACTTTAAAGCTGGGACTCAAATTTGTAATAGGAAACCTTGTTCTCTGGTCTTTTTGCTCTGCAGTGAAGTCTGACGAGATTTTCTGAAGCAACGAGAACAACTTAGGAACCACTGCAGAGACATGCTGTTGTCTCTAAGCCTTTAACAGCCTAAATCCTACAAAAATTCTCCACAATAAGCACGCTCTGCTCCTCCGCGGCACCAACACCAAGCTACAGTGAGACCATAGGCCTGTGGATGGAAAGATAGGGTTCACGTGTTTTATTTGTTTTTCAGACTTCGGAGTCCTATTTGTAAATTATGCTAGAAGTGCATGTCCAAAGGAAATGAACTTCTTGAATCAGGAGTTTGTAATTGTGGCACCAGGAGCTGTCTGACTTCAACATGAACTCCTTCGGCAAACACTGGGAAAATTCGACATTTGATCTTCCTCACAGGACCCCCCACTCCCACGCTGACTTTGGGAATAAATCAAGGCTATCCACCAAAGAATATGACTTCCTGGGCAATATCCTTATCTGCTAAAGATATCGGGGAGGCACATGCAATGCTACAGAGAATTATAGTGAAATATTAGTACCAAAGACAGAGATCGGGTCTTAACTACACGACAGCCTTCTACAGCCTCCATCTTCACTGAGCCACGCAAATACCAGATCTGCACAGACCTCGGGAACGTTTTGTTTGCGATCAATGCAAACCTGAAGCCACATTTAGGGGGGGGGGGACAGGGAACAAAAACCTCCTCCCCCCTCAAAAAGAAAAAAAAAAAAAAAGAGTCAAAAACTTAATTTAATACCTCCCCTGCACGCTTCTACCGGCGGCAACTGATCCTATTGCTCATTCAACTTACTTGCCCAAATGCTTGTGTCAGTGAGAGCGAATGGATTGGGTCATCTCTTAAAAATGGTAAGAAAAATCCTATTTCTTCTCATGACACTGAGCTTTTCAGTATGTGACCACCTACCTCCAGAACTCCACCGCGGTAAGGTGCTCCCATGGCCATGTAGGCCACCGCTGGGAGCCACGTGGCAGAGGTTTAAGTAAAGCACATGTTAACCGCTCTGCTGCTGTTACAATTAAAGCAGGATTTCTCCTGGATTGCATCTAATTGCTTCACTCCTCAGGCTTCCCCTGGCGCCTGGCAGAGCCCCGGAGGAGTCAGCAGTACACACTTCATTTCCTCACGCCGGCTGTCTAGAGAGTCAGAAGTCTGGCTGTCCCAGAAACAAAGTAGCGATTTTTAAAAGGCAGGAGGGAAAAAATATGCCTCTCCCCACCCAGATTTCCCCAGAAACATGACCTCAGAAACATCCTCAGTATCCCACTCTAGAAAGAGAAAGCTGAAATGCCCAGTAGGTTTCTGATTTTTCCACCTCCTTCACAACCCATCCTGAAGGCCAGAGATGAAATTCCAGGAGCCAAATACCCATCCAACAGGAGGCATTTTCTCTAAAATGCAGAGTAAATTACGTAAGAACACAAGTTTTCCATCAGGTTTTCGGGCATTTTTTATACACCTCCACAATTACCTTCTTTTTCATCCCAAAGTCACCCATCAAAGCTTACTGTCCTGTTGTAATTTGTAATTCTCATGTTTAACACCATCAGCAAAAATTAAAGTCACTTAAAAAGCATCAGTTTATACCTAAAATCACCACATAAATAACACGGTAGACAAACTGTAGTAAGACAAGCATAAGGCAGCCACATAATATCTGAGTACAGATAATCTAATCTAATACATGTAGTGTACTTCAATTTTTGTATAGATGTTTCACATCTGCCAAAGACTGCCCACCTACAGGGAACGGAGTTGTAAGGAACACACCACTTCCCAAAATTTAGTGTGCTCATCCTTGTGAGGTATAATTTGTCTCATTAATACACTGCAACCTGGGCATTAATTTCTAATTTAAGGCACCTTATTACAAAGGAGGCTGGAGTCTCACGACAGCACGGGTTGGTTGGTTTGTATTGTAGCAAAGCAAATAGAAGTCAAAATAATTGTGAAACGGCCATGAAGCTACAGCTCCAGGCATGTATACTGACTGGACCGAAAAACTAATGATGTTCAAACAGCTAAAGCAGACAGAAGTGTAGCGTTCAGCTTGTACTTCTCAAACATCTAAGTAATTTGGCCGTGCCCTGCAGTAAATCCTAACCATCAAGCTCCTACTCCCTAAAACTATTTCCAAGGATTAGCTGGGACTCGAGCAAATGAAATATCGCACTTTTCTTTGGAGCAGCCATTAATCTTCTCAGCCTCTTTTACTAGTGTTTATAGGAAAAAACAGGAAATCAGACACTAAATCAACCCTGCCGAATGTCTTATCTCTGATATCTCTAACAGCACCATCTCAGGAGCCAGAAGCACATGCGAGAACCGTGTAAGAACACATCGAGTTTCCTCCTGGTTGCTAATCAGACGTAAGCTTTGGATTTGGGGATTAAACTCAACAATCAATTTTTAAAAATGGTATTAATTAAACAAGATACTTAGAAAAATCTGTACTCCTTGCCATCCGTTTAATTCCTTTTTTAATCACGTTTAATTCTCAGTCTCCACAACTTCCTATGCAGATGAGCTTCAGTCTTAATTACATGGTGCACGGAAAAGGACATCCTATTAATTCCAGCAGACTTCCTAACTTTCAGCCTCATTCATATTCTCCCACCCTTCCTCCCCAATTCCTCCATCACGAGGAGGGGCAGGACTGAAGCTCTACCTCTGCTTTTTGCAGACCATTTGAATTTTACTATCATGCCTGCGCATTCGGTCCCAAAGGCAGAACAGCTCAGCCTTATCACAAGCAAACTTCTCCATGCCCTTGTGCATTCCGGCCACCTCTTGCTAAGGAGTTCAAATATCTTGAGATGGTATAAAAAGATTAAAAAAAAAAACAAAAAAAAAAAAACAGCAAGGTTGCACCTCTGATTTAGATGAAAGTATTATTAGGTTTTTTAACCAATTAACCCACGCAGGCTACAAACCAGCTCATTAAAATCAATAAAGGATGTTGACCAGAGGTCTTGAGAAGCCCGCAGAGATGTCCAAGCTGTTGCAGTTAATTCAGGATCTTCTAAAGCACGCACAGAAAGGTGACGGACTCCTCTTCTATTATGCATGGGGCATGCCAAACGATATGATTTAATCATATTGCCCATTCATTCACAGAACAAAACCAACCACTTTCCAACTGCAAAAGGAATCCATTTTCTGCTCAGAGTCTAATCTTGCAGGGTGCTCCTCAGGATCAAGACCTACAATTTATGTGACAGTTAAACGCTACTAAAAAAAGTTTCACATACCCCAGTAATGAAAGCAGACCATTTACTTGGGGAAGACAAGCTACATTTCACATGATAACACAGCTGTCGCTATCAGCAGCGAGGGATTAAAAACTACTATTGCTGTGGGATTCGGAACCCTATTTGCAGAGAGAGGTAAAATACTGCCACCTTAGATGGGCAGGGTTTAAAAAAAAAAACCCACAACACATAATCCTAACTTAACTCTCCTACAGTATAGAGAGGGAGGGAAGACTAAAAAAAAAAAACAAAAAAACAACAAAACAAATCATAAGTTTGAGTGTCACATAAATCTCTTTGGCTCTTTTGTGCCCCCACTAGCCTGGGGGAAAAGAACTGGTCAGTCCTTCAGCATGGGCCAGCTGATGGGTTTTCCCTGCAAAAATGATTTCAGCTGTGCTGCCATCGTTTTCCGCTGCAGCTTCCAAGGAGACGGGAAACAGCAAAGTAGGGGTTTCATGCTGAGCCAGGCATCCAAGTGCCTCCTACCCTGCTACTCCCACGCAGCCGACTGTTCAGACCTGCGAGTCCCTCCTGTCCAGCTTCGAGCCCGTAAGGGGCAACTCCACAGGTTGCACGTGGCCAACAGCATCAGGAAGATCTGGAAAAACTGTTTTGACTTATGCTGCTGGTGTGCCTGTAACCTGAGCACTGTTTAGTTATTCAAAGTAAATGCTATAGCAGATAGCTTAAAGTTCCCATGTCAGTTGTTTGCGATAGATTACAGCTCTATCAGATAGATTGCAATGAGAGGCAACGCAAGGCAGAGCACACCTCAGCCACAGCCAACTTTTTTTTTTTTTTTTTTTTTTTTTAAGTTTTATTTACAGAGGAGCACGACCACTACAAGCATGTCCTGTGAAGCAGCCGACAAATATACTAACCTGTTGGTCACAATATTGAAAATGAGCTTTTATTTGAAGAGGAAACCCAAATACTGGAGAACAGTTGGACTGGAGATGGCTGAGAAAGTAGAAAGAAAGCCTATGTATCCACACACAACATAATTGAGAGAGCCAGGCTTACTGGCACGAAAGAAAAATTAATGTATGAAGACCACGAGCAAAAATATTCCCAAACAGCTATTTATAGCTTTGACCTTTTAGATTTTCTGCATCACTAACTCAAGAAACGTCTGCTGCCTGGCAAGCAGAGGTGAATGAAAGGAGAGCACTGCCAACTTGCTAAAGAGATCCCTTGCTAAAGGGATGCTGTCAGCCTGGAATTTTCAATTTCTATCCAATGGATATTAGACAACTCTTACCACAAAAAAAAACAACTTGCAGAATTACCGTAACGTGATTTTTTTTTTTTTTTGAAGGGTATGTGGTAGGGTCAGTCTTTGCTTTCCAGCCTTGTCACCAGCTGGTGCATTAGCAATCAATTTCAATGCTCTGCTGACAGCAGCACTTCACGCAGTACACCATTGCGTGAGATCTCCAGCATATGCTTTCCTAGGGGTTGGAAGGAGCGCTTGCTTCCAGCACAGGGAAAGGAAAAAATGGAAGGATAGCCAGAAGTCTGACACACAAGGGGTAGAGATTATTACTGTCACCTTCCCATCCATTCCTCTTCTTTATCCTTTTTTTTTTTTTTTGTGGGGAGGGGGAATATTGCAGTATTGCACTTGGGACACTCCTGTAGAAGAGGACATCATTTAAGATTTTTTTTCTTTTTTTCTTTTTTTTTTTTTTTTAAACTGGGAAGGGAGATTCTTAAACAAAAAAGACACCAGAAAAATGCCACCATTACTGGGAGATGATGTTATAAAACACATTTTTTTTTTTAATTCAAAGTGTATATTCCAAATTTTGTTCTTCAAATTTTTATATTTATCAAGCAATAAAGGGTTCAAGATTTTATCTTGGGATAGGCAGAAAGCAGCAAAGAAGGTCACAAGAGGAGGAACTGAAAACACTGCTCCTTTTAATTCCTAGAAGTTATGTAAATAAGAAAACTCGTAGGCTGAACACATGGGCCACATCTTCATAATTGCTGGTACACACAGACGTACATGAAGACAGAATGGAGCGAAGGGAAAGAGAACAGTAATGGGAGCATCCTTAGGAAGACGAGATAAAATTGGGCAGGGAGAAGGGACTGGTAAGGGACTGGGCACTGAAGCGTACTTGAAACAGCACCAAGCCTGGCAAAGCGTTTGTTTCTGTCCCCGCTTACCCAGCCTGGCAAGCAACAAAGCTGCTGCGACGACAAACGTGAGCAACAATTTCAAGACCTCCGTAGCCACGAGCTGTTTTAAGATTAAAATTCTCACAGAACCGTAATCCTCAAAGACCAACGCTTTCAAGGTAAAAAAGCGTAGTAGGGTTTTCTTTACCTTCTTGGTGGCTGTAAACAAACATTATAAAGCTAGCTCTGGCCAATCTGGGTTGTGTGGAAACACTCACACAAGATTCCCTTTTCAGAATGAATCAGTGTGTTGTGTTCAAACAACTCATGATAAAAATTAAGCTTCCAAAGAAAGGACACGCTCTGAAACCTTGCTCCTACCAAACCAAATTCGTCTGGGAAGCAGCATTCCGAAAAGGCAGCACGAAGCACGTTTGCAGAATAGCTTCTGCTCTACGAACACAACCTTTATATTTATGCAGCCTCCCACAGTAGCATCTAAGCAGCTACAAAGCTGCTGTTATGGTACTAAAAATTACTTCTGGGACATAACTCTGGGTTTTAAATTCTACAGAAGCAAAGTGTGTTGTTTTGTCAGTCTTTTTCTCCTCAGTAACCTCGGGCATCAACAGTCATACCAGCACGCTGAAGGATGCATTTGGAGGGGACGTGACAGCAAGCAAGGGGAATTAACTGCAAGAAACATTTCCCCGTTTGCAGTTGTTATCTGACTTCAGCCCTCGAGAAAGCAGGCACCAAATCTGGAGGAAGAGGCAGACAACAAAATCCTCCCGAAAAAGGGCAGTCGGTGGCGATGGTTGCTAGGGTGGATCTGAGCACTGCAGCGCACACGAGTGCTGAAGGAAAAGGGACTGGAGTAGTGAACACCGATCCAGTGACAGTGGTGATAGGAGTAATGGGTAGGGACGGCAATTAAAATCCTTGCTGAAGGTAACCACAAGAGTGAGAAAGTGGCAGATGATGATTAAGCACTGCTCATACGTAACCTGCCCAGTGGGGCGTTCCTGTTTCATCCTAGAGCAGAAAGGTGGCAGCCTGCCCATGCACACACACACCCCAACCACTTCCTTCGCTCTCAAATCACAGATCCATCCCAGCTTTTTCAATTTCAAAAAGACACGATATTTCAGGGGAATAAAGCACCACAAGGTACCGTCTGCAAAGCCATAAGTCATTCTGGGACATCAAACACCAGAGCTCCTGCATTACTCACAGGGTGAGGAAAAACAGTGTCACGGAGCATCTGACAGGTAACAAACTAACGCGCTGGCACCGGTTCAAAGCTCGCTATTTCAAGCCTTAGAAACTTGAAAAACACATGACAAAAACCTACCCGTAACCAATCTTTAACCCTGGCTCTTACCTCAGCAGGTTTCTTTTGTTCATTTGCTGGTGTTTTTGACTTGCTCCTGTATTTAGAACAAGACGAGAAGGAAGTGGAAGGACCTGTTAAGAAAAAGAAAAGAAATAAGAAACAGAACCATTACAGCTCGCTTCAATTCATTTAATTGCTTGGTGAAACACAAGGCACTCCAATCTCCTGAATTATGATCGTTCTTGACAAGATGTGGGCAAAAAGCTCTTCTGCAGTCTGTAGGCTTGATTACAGCTCCTCCTGTTCCACTTGTTCTTTGTAAAACCACAGCGCACCGCATTTATGGGTACATTCTGCTCTGCCCGACACAAGTGTGAGTAAACAGAGACAAGCATGCAGACCACTCTCCCTCATTTCCTTCCTAGCAGAAGTGGAAGGAGGAGCACAACTGAGGACAGAGCTTGCAAGTGCTAGAAAAACAAAGTGAAAAAAAAAAAAATAGCAACGATACTAAAGGGTGCTGATGAGAGAGGCAGAAAAGTACAGCGTGATGTCTAGATGTTCCTGGGCACGGTGCTAGTTCAGTACATGGCTGAGTCGTAATGAATGTGGCAACAAATCCTGGGTGCACGCAGCATGGTCAGATGGGCACGGGCTCCTAGGAAGCAAACAGACCCTGCCACGCAGGGGTTCTCTGCGGGCACGAGGAAGGTGCAACCTCAGCCAGACATGTGCCCAGGAACTCTTAAAACAGAACTTCACTGACTTGTCTACCAGGCCACGGTGTAGAAGGTGAAGAACCAGTGTCAGATACTGCAACACATAAAGGCTCGGACTAAAGGCTGAGGGTCTGTACCGCATGAGACAGCAGGACTTTTGTATGGCCCTAGCCATAGGAAAGCTTCCTCTGGGCAGCAAAGCTTCTCTTGAATTACAGATTTATTTTTCGCAGCTCTGAAAGGGAAAGGCACACAAATTTCTCCTCAAACGCTAAGCAGGCTTAGCACCCCCCCAGGTTTACAGGACCCTTCGCCTGCTTTTCCTCCCGTAACAGGGCTCAGAACATAGAAGACTGGGGAAGGCGAGAAGAAATCAAGCAAGAAACATTGTTTTAATTATGGGAGGTGAAACAGTTTGCCCTCAAACCACAGAAGGAAACCACAAGGGGGTGACAGACCAAAGAAAAACTAGCACAGGCTACTTACTCTCATTGTCTGAACTGTCACTGGTGCTCAGATGCCTGTGGCGTTTCATCCTGACGCATCCTACGGAGAGAAACAGAGTTGGTGGCGACCATCAGAAGAGGACAGGCTGCGTGGACCCCGACTCGCAGGACCCAGCACCCCAAAGGCAGGAGTCCCCCAAAAGGAGAGCTGGCGGGGGTGAAACTGCAGCAGCCAGCGCCCTCCAGCCCCTTGCTGAGCGGAGCTGCAGCACGGCCAGACATGGGTGCAAAACACAGCTCACCTGCAAGGGGAGGAAAACCAAGCCCAAAATGAAGCGAAAGGCAGACATTAAAAGGGGATAATTCCCCAAAATGGTGAGCGACGGCACTGAAATCACCCCGTCACAACTTGGGGGACCCAAGAGCTTGGCTCTGGGAAGCCTGACAAGCCACGGAGGGTATCAGTGAGGATCTGCGCCTTTTTTTTGGGTTTTAAACAAAACCCAACCCCACGCTGCGTAAAGGGAAGAAAAAGGAAAGCGCAGCTAAATAGCCCGCTTGTTAAAGCCTGCACATTAGTTACTGTACAATGGGTCTTGAGATTATCCAAAGACCGGGGGATAAACAGGATTTCCGGATAAGAAAAGCCTATCCAAAGGCTTTGAAGAGATTGCGACCCAACTGTTTGCAGCAGAATTGTTTAATTTAGTGGAAATTTTCAGCAGCCTTTATACTTAAGAGCATGAGTTTGATCGGCGCGTTTAGATACAGTAATCAAAGTTTAAAACTATCCTTTGATCTCTCTTTTATAGAAAGCCATTGCCCACGCTGCTGGAAGCTGAAGAGGGAAACGACGCATGCATTTGTCGGCTGGGTCTACGCACAGCACCTCCGGGTCAGGTATTTAACCGGGGGGTCCGTGGGTAACGGGACAAGGCATCGCAAGGCGGCACGTGCAGCACTTTAATAGCCTTAAATCACCTACAGAGTCCCACCAGGAAACAGCTTAATTCACGTTAATTCCCCTTCTCAGCGCCCAAGCAAGGCAGCCACAGCGCACAGGAAGAGCTGGGTTAAAAAGAGGACCCAAAGCACTGCGGGGTTTCGCTCCCACCGCTCACCGTTCAGCTAAGAGACTGCAAAGCTCTCCGGGGCAAACGCTGCCTGACGTGGCCCAGAGGAGCTGTTCTTTGGACGTGCTTTGGTGGCACCGGGCTTGAAATTAAGCTGTAGGTAATGAGGGATGAAGACGGCCACTTCTGTCTTGCCAGCTCCAGCAGTTTAAAGGCTCCAGGCAGGAGCAGCTCAAATGGCATTGCCTGTGCCATCTCCTTCTCTGCCAGCAGCCTCCAGCTCTGAACAGCCTGGTTGCCAGAGCTTCGGGCACATCACAGGACCTTGGGACGTGCCGAGAGGACGCAGGTAGGTGTGCACAGCCACCTCCCCATTGCCACTGCTTAGCAAGAAACGCAAGCGCTCCGTTTTTACGTGCGGATGAATTTTTGAGCAGCTGTTAAAAGGTGCTGAAAGCTTATGGCAGGAGACTCATCTTTTATAGTCTACATAAACACACGCAGCAATAAAACCTCTTCACTCCGTCTTAAAGACAGGCGGTGCCCAGTGAAAGCGGGGTTAGACACGGGGCCGAGACGTGGCTGGGAACACTTGGGCACCCCAGGGTGGAGAGCAGAGGCAGGAGGTGGCTGCTTTGGGGGCAGAAACAACCAACAAAGCCAACCTGAGCATAGAAAGCACACCTCTGCCAACCACTCCACAGCGATGGAAACACGTCTGGGGAAGTTGTACTTGGGCAGTGGATTTGTAGCAGCTCAGGCAGGAGATTTACACCTCCGCCAGAGCCGAGAGCGGCGGCACAAGCAGTCACCCGGGGTAAGCCCCACACAGCAGGAACGCCGCAGTCCAGCCTGATTATTTTGGGGGCAGCATTAACCCCAGAAACTGCGAACACACAGAGCTACAGCACATCACGGGAGCTGCTCCCAGAAGGATGGGTTATGAAGAGGATCCACGTGCTCCGTGCTCTCTGTAGGTCCCCACTGGGAGCAGGACTCGGCTTCCTCGTGCCTCGCCTCTGCTGCTCACGGGACAGCCTCCGTCACCGCGCCCCGACCACGTGCCTCAGGACTGAATGGAGGAAAGAGTGAATCACCGGGAGGGAAAGGATGAAATGTGAAGGTGAGCAGTAAGCTCAGCAGGGTGCCAGTGCCCTTTCCCAACCGCAGAACACCGGTTACAATGAATGGCACGCCAAAAACAGAACAAAAAAAATAGTCTTTACATGCAAAATGAAAAATCATTTTCAATTTTTTTCCATAATGTATAAGAGATACCTTTTTTCACAGAATAGTTCAAAAAATAATTTAGAAGACTGCCTCAAGTAGACGCTGCTATAAAGAAGAAAGAGATGAGAAGAGATGAGCTGTCATTAAGAACAGGATGGAAATCCTGTACGGTGAGCAGCAAAAGCCATCAGCCTCTCTCCAGATCGCTTTATCTTCTCTCTGGCATTTTGCACGTTTGCCTGTGGAACTTTTGGTCTGGATCTTGAGAATTTACTTCCAGTAGTTCCCAGGCACAAGCTAAGAAACATGAGTGTAAAGCAACTGAGAAATTAAATTCTGTAGCACAAAGGAGGTAAGTGGCTCCAAAAAATCCCATCCCAACCACACACCTCATTTCTCAGCCACCAAGTAATAACTCTCACTACCCTGGAAGGAAGTAGGGATGCTTTGGCGACGGACTCCAAATGTGCTCAAGCCTTATGGCCAAGCATAGATCACCTTAGAAACAAGCACTAGAAGTGGGAAGATAACATGCCTAGATATAAAGCTTTTTTTTTTTTTTTTTTTTTTTTTTTAATATATATCAACAGAAGGACTAACAGATGATGGATCACTTCTACGACAACAAATACAAATTCCAAAGATGCTCACCGTCAGGGATCTTTTGAATGAAAACTAAAACACAAGAGCGACGTTGAGAAACCACCACACAGCAACCAAAGAGGTGCTCGACTCTCCGGGCAACTACTGCAGCGGAACATTTTCTGGAATCGTTTTTAATCCAGTTTCCAGGATGGTTCCTGGACTCGCACCACACTCCACAGTGGCCGAGCCTCTTCTCCCTTGTGCAGTCAGGGCTGGACACGCATCCCTAATCCATCTCCAACAGCTACGGAGAAGGGCCACGACTCCAGACGAGAGGAATTAGCAAAGCTGAAGACACCCTCCTCCCTGGCGTCACCTCACGACAGGAACCCCAATATTTCCCAAGACACAGCCGCTCGCTTCTGCCACCACTCTCTCAGGAGGAGAGGAAAATCAGCATGGCACTGACTAGCAGCACTTCCCCTTTCTGAAGAAGCGGGTTACTGCACAGCTCTCAAGGAAATCAGTCAAGCAGCAGATGTAAATGGCCGACAGTTACAATTTCAGCGCCCCAAGTACCTGCAGAAACACCAGCAGCAAACCCTTCTCCCTTTTCAGGTTGCGTCAGAGCAAACTGCATTTATTCACCAGATAAAGCACCGAGTTTATCCTCTTGTCCTGACATCTCCCGGCATCACACAGCAGTAACAGAGGCAGCAGAAAGCAGGATGAGGTATCACTGAGCCCAAACTCACACGGCACATTACGCGAGAGACACCAGAGGCAAGCACACAAAATGAATCCTTCAATCCATACGGGATTTCTGAACAACACAGAACCTGCAGGGAATAACAGGGCTTCCTTCCTGGCTTCACTCTGTCGAACAGAAGGGTTCAGCACATAGGCGAGAGGTTCAGTACCTGTGGAGAGCCGTACGGAAGGAAGAGGAAACCGAGAAATTCAATGAGCTGCGACGCGAACACACATGAGAGCGGTGAGATTTTATTTCTTTGCATTTTAAAATAGACCGAGCAAAACGGAACTGGCCACGCTTCTAAGGAAACTTTCAAGTGGGATGAAAAACAACCTGCTTTCTCTGTCTTGTTAAAAAGAAAAACAGCCCCTATGTACGTACAACAAATGACAAGCTACGTGCAACTCTCAGACTCACCTTGTGGACTTAATCTGGCTCGTCTACGCACAAAAAAAATGCAGAGGCAGTAGGTAGAAGTCTTCAAGCCTCCAAAATGTGGTTTATGTAACTGTTAAATTTAGATTAGGAAGCAAATTATCTTGAAAGGTCTCCAGGAAATGTAGTACAGTAAAACCATTTAAATAGGTCAAATTTCATAGTCAACTGCCAAGGAAATTACGAAATATGAGTAGAGTTAATACAACCTTTCAAATGACTAGAGGAAGAGAGATCACTCGTGTTTGGGTTTTTTATTATTATTTTTTAATATCCTATCCAATCTCACAAAAAAGGCTATATAAACTGGAAGGAAAAAAAAAGCACCTACTCAGAACTTGGGCTGGCAATTATTTGCCGCAATGAGAAGGTTTGAAAGGTTAAACAATTCAGAGGGAAGCAAGTTCGGGAAACAAGTAACGCTGCTTCTTTGTTTCTCTCTAACCTGAGAATTACACAGCTCAGTAACGTGCCCCTAGCCCTGATGGTCACCGAGCCGTGTGAGTACAGACGGAGGGCGAGTGGTGGCATCACCTCCTGCCACACGGCCAGCAAAGAGCTGAAACCATCCCCGGACAGATGTGTTGCTAGCAAGGCACGCGGCCCCGAGACCACCCGTGCAGGAGCTCCCCAAGAGGTGGGGAAAAAATCAAATCCTGCTCTCTTCTCTGCTTTCTTCACACGTGGAAAGGAAAGCACAGCCTGATTTTCATCCCTCTGAAGAAAGCCGCGTGCGTTGGCCTGCACGCAGCCAGTCAGGTGGGCTGGGCAGGCACTGACATATTCCTGCCCATTGCGCACTCACACCTTTAGCACTAACATCCTGAAGGCGACATGGATCCAACCAGAACCCGTTCCAAGGAACAGACAGCGTCCGAGGGATGAAAATTCAAGCAAGTACATGAACGTGCACGTGGCTGCACTCCCCTCGGCTCCAGCCCCTGCTGCACACAGCACCACTTGTGCACCGACTTGCGAAACAGCAGAACTACTGTTTTCCCTAAAACATCAGCCGGGACTTGGGCGAAAAAGGTGATTTCCTCCAAAATAGTGTATTGAAATTGAGTTAAAACCTGTTTGCAAAATTAAAGAAAGAAGTAGTGCATTTTTTGCTGCCCCAGGGAAAGCTCCTCACCTCCCCCCCAGTGCTGCTCGTGGACAAAAATTTAGGGCACAGCCTCAGGTAGGAAACACAGGTAGGGGACTGGGTGCTATCAGCAAAGAATGCAGAAATATATGCACTATTTGGGATTAAGAAAAACCTGTTTTTTCCATCGACATCATAGACAACAATTCTCACACGCTGCAAGATTCTTAAAATAATCCGGTAATTTTTTTGTACTTGCTAATAAAAAATTAAAGTAGGTTTCGCCGCTCTTGTTTTGTTTTTCTAAATCCCAAGCGATAAAAGCACTGACAGTAACCTGCATTAAATATTTTATCTGTTTTGACTCGTTTATTTCTTGCTATAATGCTTTAAAGAGGCTAACTGCTTTGCTGCAAAGTTTTGCATCGCTAACAAAACCTAATGGATTGCAAAGAAGGCAGAAAACATAAAGATGTGCCTTTATATCCTATTCAAAGGATGAGAGAAAGCAACGACACATTTTCCTATTAGGAAACATTAATTTGACCATTTCTTTCCTCATCTGACAAGCAATGGTTTTCATTTACAAGTTCAAAATAAACAATCTGGATGCTTAAGTTTTCCTAATAAAAAATGGCACCGAGGGGATCATTAGATACAATTACAGAGAACGTCCTGTCACAGCCAGCACTCAAAATATTTGGAATATTCCAGCTCTTTGGTTGAATACTGAAATCCTACTATATTTTCTACTATTTCACTTTATGACACGTTTATGTGCAGTTATTAGTTCTCTATGTCAAAACACGAAAACAAAAACTTAAAGGAGTTGTTAGTGCACTTTTTGGTGTTAAAAATGTTTATAAAGACAACAAACTTTGTCTTAATATCCGCTAAACTCAAATTACTTTTAATGGCCAGACAACTAATTTAACGTTATGTGCTACAAGCTGTAATACGCAAGGCACCAAAGACATCTCAGTCAGATTTAAACAGATTTATGAAAACATGATTAGCCTTCTAGGCTCCTATAAATCACCCATCTCAAGTGGGAGACGACAGCCGGGAGATGTGCTGCCACATCTTTACTCACAGGTGAGAGCTCACGTTCAGCCAGCTGCCAACCAGCACTCCCAGGTCCTTCTCTGCCAGGCAGCTCTCCAGCCACTCTTCCCCCAGCCTGTAGCTCAGCTTGGGGTTGTTGTGCCCCAGGTGCAGGACCCGGGGCTGAGCCTTGTTGAATGCCATGGAGTTGGACACAGACCGCAGATCCAGCCCAGGGAATGCCACTGGTGACAGGCCACCAACCGGACTGAGCTCCGTGCTTCATGACCCTGTGAGCCCAGACATCCAGCCAATTCTTCACCCAGCGAACAATGCACCTGGCTAAGCCCCCAGCAGCCAATTTCTCCAGAATCCCAGGAGAAAGCACCAAACTGCTTGCTTACTTCACTAAAATCCAGGTAAACAACATTTGCAGCCTTTCCCTCACCTGCTAAGCAGGTCACCTTGTCCTAGAAGGAGGTGAGGTTAGTCAGGCAGGACCTGCCCTTCACAAACCCACGCTGGCTGTTCCTGATCACTCGATTGTCCTTCATCTGCCACGTGATGGCACTCGGGATAATCTGCTGCATAACCTCCCCTGGCACCGGGGTCAGACTGACAGGCCTGTAACTGCCTGGGTTCTCCTTCCTGCCCTTCCTCTTGCTGTCTGGTTTCAACTGCTGCACCCACAGAGCCAGATGGAAAAGCCTTTGTGGATGAGCAACACTAATAGATCACTCATTTTTCCTAAGAGCTAGGGAGTGTCTCCTCCCTCCCTTTGGCACCGCTGGAGAAAAAGTATTTGCAGAACACAAAGCTCCAGCTGCACGGGGAGCGTGCCATGGCTTTAGGAGGAGGGATGGAAGAGTGAGGCTGCCAGGCTGAGAAAAGAGGGTGCAGAGCAGGAAAAAGCTGCCACAAGCGGTAAAGAACGGCAAGCAGGATGAGGAGACGACTGCTCCTCATGGCCCCAAAGGCCGGGGGCGCACAGTTACGAGACAAACTTGAAACAGAAGTCATTAAAAGCAAAAAAAGTAATTTTTTACACAATTGCTATGGGATGCTGCAGGGGTTGAGGAGTAAACAGACTGAAGAGAATTAGGCAAAGGGATGACAAGGGCTATAAAACACAATGTGTCAGCATCAACCTGCCATCTCCACAATCCCAAAGTCAAAAATTTACAAGAAACAGAGCACACTCTAGAGCTTTACAATGGTTTCCTTCCCTAGATGCCCACTGTTGACCATTATATAGTAACTGGTATAGTTCAGGTATAGTAACTGGTCTAAATCCCTAATGAATCACCTCTGTGAGCTGGATTATTATTTGTTTTTAGCATTAAATGGATTGGTTCCCAACCTGATCTCTCTGAACTATAGATAAGTGGTCTATAGGACCATGGTAAATACTGAAATGAGTGTATTTGTCAGATAAAATTCTGACTACAAACAGCACTACAATACGATTCTGATAGCTGCTGCCCTAGCTGACTGTGTTAACCACTGCTCGCCAAAGAGAGCTACTTTGGTCAAAACGATTAAGTACAAGTTTGGGTCACTTCGAGTATGTCAGTGTTTGTTTTTAAGGCAGATTTAATAAACATTTTATACAAATAGAGTCTATGTGCACCTTAGTGTACTATCCATCCAGGACTTTCTTTTGGAGAACGCAAAAGAATGGAAGGAAAAGCAAAGAGCATCCTGGAATAACACAAAACCTATGTGTATGCGTGCAGGATATATATGCATGCACACACACACGTACACAAGTACGTATATGTGTGTAGCCATATAAACTGTTGTGCATCCCAAATCCATGCAAAGAACAGTCTCTGCCTTACCTTATTGCCTCTGGAGGTTCTGCCTTGCATACATTCAACACTTCAGCTTTAAAATCACCATCAGGAATTGTTAAATTCACTCGTGAAACCTGCACAACTTCCATATAGCTATCAAAGAATTGTTTTTAGGAAAACAGCTGCTTTGAAATCTGTTACTCTGGCATTTTTTATCATTTTTAGTATCTGCCACGCAGTAACAGAGATGCACCTATTTATTTCTATTCTGAAAGTCACGAGTACCTGACAGAAATACCTACGGACACACGTAGTTGCAACAAGCCTTTACTCCATTTTCCAGGTTGTGCAGTGAAGCTCGTGCAGTTAAAGAGAACACTAAAAAGGATGTGCTGCAAGTAGTTAAAAATGGCTGGGTCAACTCTAAGCTGAAGGAGATGCACATAGAAGTCTGTTAATTATTCCTCTTCTCCCCCACCACCAAGCTTTTACTCTACAGAGATGGGATCCCTTCACTAACAACATTTCCAATCCCACGTCTGAAGTTTAAGAACCCACTACACTTCAATTTCCTTCCATGTTTCCAAGTCTGGATAACTAGCACGGTGTTCTGAGAGTTCCTACAGGTTTATCAACTCAAACCTTTCCAAGATACACATCCAAAGCTGTTATGCCTCTCTCCTCACTCTGAGGGAAGTAACCCAAAGCCAGAATTTTGTTGTCCTGTGTTTGAATTCTGTAAGATAACCTCTTAAAAATCTAACTGAAAATCTGAACTAGTCAGAAAAAAGTAGCCAAATTTAAAGATTTATTTGTTTAATAAAGGATTAAATAGTGATCTCATCTGAGTCATTAATTTAATTAGTTAAATCTGTTCAACATCACGTTGAACACAATTTTCAACTGCAAGGGCAAAACACACTACATTTTAGCCCTGCTAACAATATGGAATCAGGTGGGAGGAGAGAAGGAGTTTGCTTTTGTGTGTAGAAGAATTGCTAGCTCCTCACCCCTTGAAGACAAAGGGATGGTACAAGAGCAGTCAAGGCCAAAGCTCTATCTGCAGCAAATCAGTGGGTTATGCACAACAGCAGCCACACTCACGTGTTCAGAGCCCACCTGGAATCTGTAGATCTGGTCTCTGACCTTTGAAAACTAGAAAAAAATTTTTTTTTTTTTCTTTTTGAACAGTTAAAGCAGAAGCAAGCTTTGAACTAAAAGTCTTGAAACTGAGATGACTGCATCATCTCTCTTTGCCCCTCCTTATAATCTTTGATAGCCAGCCAAATGGCTCAGCTTAGCTTCACTTTCCACATCAGTCCAAAAGTAGGATAAGTAATAAAACTTGCATCAGAAGAGGGGTTTATAATCACATTAGAAACATGCAACAGAGACCAGCTACCTCGGTTCACTGGGCAGCTTGAACAAGGCTTCATAATGAGGTACAGGTGTTGGCACTAATTAGGAATACCCAGCTCGCTGCTGACATCAGCCCTCAAAGCAGTGACTGCACTTTAATCCTTTCAGCCACATAAAAGAAAAGCAGAGAGTGGGCAGACAAAAAAAAAGTCTCTGACAAAGCCCATGCAGAGGATAGAAATATTTTTGCTTATTTAAGGGGAAAGAAAAAGAGGTGCCACAAAACTGCGGGAAGTCTACTGTGAAGTATCCAAACACGTAAAAGAGCCTAAACCTTCCACATAACTGGACTTCCTGCTTTTAGGAAGGGTATCACAGCATACACAATGTGTATTCAGCAAAACTATCAAAATTCATACCCAGAAAAAAAAAAAAAAGCACAGAATAAAAAGCAGTAGAATCAGCACGTCACTCCAATTTTTACACTTTTTTTCCCCGTAAGCCTACCAACTTCCAAGTGTTACAGGGTACATCACAACAGATTTTAACTGAAATTATTACAAGGACTTCTGCAAGCTGGAATCTCATTGTTAACAGCTTCTTTTATGACTTCCTCTCTTTTAAAAGACTTTATATTCCTTTAAAATCCACAAAGCTTTCATTTAAAAGATGGTATCTGAATGCTGAAGGTATATAGGCTCAATTTACACATTGTAAACACCAACACACACATTTTTTGTTTTTTAAATATCAGTTCCTCCTTCACTTACATGCCAGGTCACGAGGTAGATGTTTTCGCTTCAGCTGATGACATCACAAGCTCCTAAAAAATGAAAGGAGTGCTATTTAGGGAGTAGGAGTGACATCAGGCATTGCATGTTTGAGCTACAATTTCATTTTTGGCAAGTAAGTGAAGGGTATGTTATGTTTTTACTGCAATTAAAAAAAAAAAAAAAAAAAGTACTAACATAACATAAATCAAAGCCTTAAATTCCCTGATTCTCACTCAGTGTGTATATAGAAGAACACATCAACTGTATGTACACATCCTACAATATGAAAACACAAAGTGCTACAGCGAAAAGTAAATTCATAAACATGATCTTAAAAGTCAGCTTTGCCATCCTCTTAGCACAAATGGGAATCGCCTTTACCAATACCAACACAAAAACTAGAGAATCCTCTATCCTGTTTCAGGGGTATGAAATGAAACGTTCAGGTAAATGCAAGGTTATTTGGCTGATCTGGGGGGCCTTCCTCCAACACACAGATGTTTGCTTTCTTCTAGAGGGTCTTGGATGAAGTGAGCACGCTTATAAATTCACACAAATTAAAAAAAAATAAGCCTGGAGAGATAGGCCTGTGTAGCTCCTGCCTGAATTCCTCACCACGTTCCTCCGGCCTCTCCATGACAATCCTGGGCAGCTCAGCCTCCCTGGCAGGGGCTCTGCTTACTTGCTCTTTTTAATCAAGTAACTCGCCTTGAGCAGTATTAGCTATGGGAAGAGAAGGCATTTTGTCCTCTACCAGCTGCCCGCATTCCCCTCTTGTGGGGCGATGCACATGTACGTTCTGTGGCCTATTGTAATGGACATGACAAAAACATTAAACTCGTTACACCCAGCAGATTTGTGACAATGCTCCTGGGGATGTCAGCTGGGAAGCGCAGTATTAGAGAGCAGAAACTCCAGCTAAAAAACGAGGAACCGATAACTACGCGTACTGCCAGAAGAAGAATAAGAAGGAGGGGCTGGGGGGTGGGGGTGGCAATGTCTTGCTGAAATAAGACAGCCTCTGGCCCGCGTGTCAGCGCCACATTTCTGCTTCCCCACCCTCCCGTGGCAGAGGGCCGGGGTCCCAGCGCCCCGCAGCCAGCAAGGAGTGGCAGGCGGCCTCTCCACAGCCAGCCTTGCTCAACTTCGCCTGCGCTATCAAAGGGAAACATCGCCGTATAAGCTGGGAGGGGGGAAAAAAAAACAAACAAAAACAACAAAACAAAGCCCACACGCAATATATCACAGCGCCTCTATTGTGACTGACAGCAGTTTGAAGTTTCAGCTACGCTCGTTTGCTTTTGACTTGAGGTTTGGGGTTTGCGCGTAAGGTTTTTATTTTTTTATTTATTTATTTTTCAGCCACCTCGGTTCCCTTTCCCCATCTCCTTGGCAGTCCCTGGCTCTAGGCACATCGGGCAGGTGAAGCAGCTGGAGCTGAGGTGGCCGCCCGGTGATGGCCGCAGGCAGGCCGGGGCCTTGCCGCCAGCCCTGTCAGCGGGGGCCATGGCTGCTGGCCCGGCCGCCTCAGGCACTACCCTCAGCCTCCACCGAGGGGAATCTGGCCCCTAGACCCCAAAAATGCGCAAAAGCAGGTGGGGACCTGAGGGAGCCGCCTCAAAATCCCACCCAGACTCTGTGGCAAAACCCCACAGCAGCGGCTGAGGAGGGCCGGCAGCATCGCCCCCAGCACAGGCTGGGGACGGGGTCGGGGGGAGAGGTGAAGCTAAAGGGAGCATTCAGATCCATTTCTCAAACCTCATTTTTTCTTACGAGAAGTTTCATTACAGGGTTTCATGCCTTAATGTCCCCGCTGAACACCTCTAATGTAAATTTTCACAAGCAAAGCCCTGGTCACGGCAGCCCAAATGGCATCATTAAAATGCAGCAGAGCTTACAGCTTTTAAGTATGAATAAAACCACAGCTTTTGCCTCCCAGCTGAACCACAAGACTAATATATTTTTGAACTCTTCATTAAAAACACATTTGTTTGCTCAATTAAATGCCAGGATGAACTCCGAAATACCAAAAGGTTCAACTAAAAATCTTCCCCTCTTTCTTTAACCATTGTACTATATAGCCATAACCTTCAGTACCAGTCTTGTTTACTTCAGAAACATACACAAAATAGCATGAAAGATACAGCTGGCACCAATAATACTTTTTTTTCTTTGGGTTTTCATTTTTTTTTTTTTTTGAAAACCAGTCCTAATACACCAGTTCAGAAACATGAGGCTGATTCACTCGGATTGAGGAGTAGGGGTAGCCCCCAGCAGAGTAAGGCACAATCCCCTCAGGAGCACATGGGGACGAGGGATAACACACAGGAGACACACACACCATGCCAGTAGGGTCTGGGCTGATAAAAAGCAACAGGGAAGCGACAGGAAACGCAATGTGGTGCAAAAGAAAAAGCAAAGAGTTTTTATAGAAGCTAAACACAGCGTAGACATACAAAACAAAGCTCTGAAATTCATGAGAGCTTTCCATAAATACTGCTTGTGAAACCAAGCATCACCAGGGGAAGAAAAATCAATGACGATTTCTGTCTTAAAATCCAACTTTTAACAGCAGAAAGCCAAGTGGATTAAAGACCTAGGTTTGCACTTAACCGCTATTGCCAGGCTGTAATTTACCATAATACTCACAGACAGCCAAGCCCCCAAACCAAGTCCCCAAACTGCACTGGGCAAAAGGAGCGCTTCACGTTTCTTTCCAGAAGCACCCCAGATACTCGCTGCCACTCTCAACAAAAGAGGAAAAATCTGCCAGGGGCCTGGAGAAGAGCACTGAGACAGGACCAAGAGCCTGCGACGTTGCCCAAAACGCCCATTCAGGTTGTGCTGAGCACAGACCCTGCCACCTCTCCAGGCAAGCAGAAGCTTGCTGGCAGCACAGCCAGCATCCTTCTTGGTGCAGCTCCAGCTCATCACCAGTCCTCTATCAGCACCAGACGCTGAAGGAGCTCATCCCTTCTTCTTTACACAGCTAGCATCCCGGACACTACTTTTACCACTTCTGTTACGCCTCAGTCCCTTTCCCAGGCCCAATACCATCTAGCTCTTTCACTCTCTGCTCACAGGCCACGTTCCCTGTATTTCTGAGCCTTCTGAGTTGCTCGACATTACCCTTCCCAGGGCTGGTCCACAAAAAACAATAGGAAGTCACGTTGCCCAAAGCTGGGTGAAGTATTCGGGCTGAACCCTTCCCTGCACAGAAAATGCTCTCCTCTTCTTACAGGAAATTGTTCTTTCCCATTATGCAAGCTCCAGGCACTGTGTACAAACCTGAGTGTGCTTGCTTTTTGCAACAACGTGGTCCTGCTGCCTCCTGTTCTGCTGGTGAACAGCCACTGTGGCTTTGACAGCCTCTTTGGCCCCTACTGCACTCCATCCAACTTCTTTTATCCAGACTGTCTCCCTAGTTTTCCAAGATACCTGTAAAATGCAAGGCATCTTCCCAAGCTCCAACCAGTTCTTCACCCAGTTTTAGCTGGATATTTGATGAGTATAATCCTTACTCCTCCATCCACACCATCAATTAGTTATTAGTTAATACTGGACCTAGGAGAGACCACTGTTAAACTTCGCTAAATTCACTTGTCTTGGTTAAAAATTAATTGGTAACCATCCTCCCAGCTTTCCAAGCAGCTGCAGGCATTCCTGTCAGCATTTTCATTTAATCCACGTCTTCTCAGCTGCTTCTGATAGCGTGCGTTGTCTGATAGCTTCCATCGCCTAACGTGCAATTCCCACCTCACAAATGACTTGCAGGACTGCATATTAGAAAGTTGGTCCTGTGATGCTTCATTCACAATAAATAATCCCACAGATATAACAGCTGCTTAGCTGGGAAAGGTATTAGAAAACCATTTTATTATTTCCAATTTTTCAGACAGCTTCAGATATCTAACACATGTAACCAGCTCCCCATAGACTACCAATAGCATTACACAGACACCTTAGAAAAAAGGCAGATCGAGATTTTTATGCTACCAAGGTAGCACTGAAAATAAAGCCAGTTGTTTTCAAGGTTACAGATCAATTTTAATATGAAGCAGAAATGTAATAGTACTTTTCCCCTTATAACTACAAGGGGAAAAAAAAATCATAATAAGGACCCAGATATACACTGGATAATGTTTTGGGGTAACTGAGAAGATGCTTCCAGGTTTTATTTATCTTCCAGGGAATTTTCTACAAAACTAGAAAAGATAAAGTCACCAAGCTCTGACAAAAGCATTTTGAATCCTTGCTCAATATTCATAATAGAGTTGAACTTCTGATTGTTTTAAACTGTGATCTGATGCCTCTTCCTGAACTTCTCGCAGTCTAACTACAATGAATATTCAGAAGCTGCTCGATTTTTACCCCTTTTCCACATTGAAACCATGAAAATCACCTGGTATAAATCCACAACCTCATTGTAAGTACCTAAAGAGAGTCCACTTCACCTCAAGGAAGGTGAGAGATGCAGAAAGCATCTAACAAAGCCTGCAACTCCCTAGCACCTTCCCTTCCCTTCCCCACAGCCTCGCAGAAGCGTTTTGTTGCACCTTCACACAGCAGCAAGCCTACTGGTAATTACAACCAGCAACTCCCTAACTCGCAGCAACCAATGAGAATTAGCTGGGAAAACCATTTCCCACAGCGGCGTAGCCCATTTTGGGTGAACAATGCAACAGGATGTCTAGCATGATAGCTTTCATAAGACGACTAACCAGTACCATCAACCCCATTTATGAATTGCTCTGAAGCCCTGGGCCCCCAGGCGCTCGGCTGGTGACCCAGCGGAGCAGTTATTTGGCGTGCGTCTAACGCCAGCCATTCTGCAAAACGCTCAAAACTTCCCATTTACTGCTTGAAATGACTTGTTTCACAATGTAATTAGCATATACAAGCCAAAAAAAAAAAAAAGATTCGGGGGCTGAAATGCCTGCCTCGCGGGGAAAGGCCACCACGATCAAAATACACACGGGATCCCACATCACGAGCACCCTAAGGTGGGCGTTCAAGTCATTTCCATCCTTCATACACTGCCAGGATGTTAACGCTGGTGAAACAAAGGAACGAGCCTGCGAGAGATCAGGCGCAACGGGATGAAACCAAAGAAAAAAAAAATAATTTCGGCACAGCATTAAGGAAGCTTCTTGACAGTAAGAGCTATTGGGCTGCATCCCCAGGGGGAGCAATGGAAGCTGCCGCTCCTGACGCTGAAACAAAGATTGGACGAGAGCGCTGCTGCCTGCGCTGCCAACAGAGCATCCTCCAGCTCCGCGTTTCTCAAATCGGCCCGAGGGCAAGGCAACTGCAAACGGGACCGAGTACAACAAGGAGGGCTGCAGAGAGCAGCTTGCTTGGCCTGCGTGCACCAGCGACGGCACACTACCACGCAGAGCTGCTGCGGAGCCTCCCCGAGTCCCGTGCATCGGGTTCTCCACAGTACAAGTGCGCACCGGTACCTGCTGGTGGAGGCAAAGCAGCCTGAAGCGGCTCATCCCTCCCTCACCTCTCCTCCCACCACCACAGAGGGTGACAAGCTGCTCCGCGGGATGCTACAGCACTCAGCTGCCT
This sequence comes from Netta rufina, assembly GCF_964035555.1. Taxonomy (NCBI): domain Eukaryota; kingdom Metazoa; phylum Chordata; class Aves; order Anseriformes; family Anatidae; genus Netta; species Netta rufina. The sequence goes on along the minus strand of NC_140123.1, from coordinate 70,649,622 downwards.
CCAAGGACAGTCATCACGCACCAGCTCAGGTACCAGCTCCTGTTTTTCAGGATGAAATATGCCACGACAGCCTGGAACAGGATGCTCCTCTCCCTCCAAAGAGTGGGTGCTCCCCGCAGCAGGTCACACAGCAATTCAGAGTGCAGCAGAAAGGGCACAAACGCACAGGGCAGAAGACTTAAATTGGGATAAAAGTACTTGGAACTGGCGGGATGGGGTACAGGCACACGTGAGAAGTGTGTTTTGGTGCTACCAAAAGCTGGAGAATGGAGCTGTAAGCAAAAAATACAAAACAAAACAAAAAACACCATACGCAGCAAAACCAAGCTATTTATGAGGATCTGGAGAATAATAAAAAAAAAATAATAAATAAAACACCACACCCTAACTCCAGTTCTTAAGGAAAGGGAATACTGCATTTCCCAGTCAGCCAGAGCCCCTCGTTGGCAAGCTGGGCTTTAGCCAACTCGCCTCATTCAACTTGCTCATCCTGTGCTAAATAGATGGACTTTTACACGCATTCCCTGAAGCAGGGCGCTGGCAGTGCTATTTCATCTCATGTTCTGAAGGGAGACAGGCAAACCCTGCAGAAGCAATAATCTAGATGACCTAGAAGCATCTTTTCCCATAGCTGATTTCCATTATTTAATGCAACTATATTTGTGCACAGTTATGAACATCTCTAGCAGAGATCTTAAAATAAGAAAATGTTACAGTTCACCAAGTGTGAGAACTTCTGAAACACGGTAACAGATGTTATGTTTTTGATGGCACAGCCACGCTGTTCTCATACACTCTGCAGAAAGTCTCATGACCCCACAACAAACACCAGAGAGTCACAAACGCTAAAAGCAGCATCACTGCTTCTCGCTGGATCCTCCAGACACTGGCGATGTAAGAGACCGAGGGCCAGATTTAGATTTAGGACTGCAGCGATACTGAACCGCGCCATTCAGTGCTTTCAAGTTCAATCTCTGGCTCCCTAACAAGAAAACAAACCCCTTCAGGCTCCAACCAACTCCCCACGAAGCAAACGAAGAGGCCTGACCAGCAGGACTCGACGTACCCAGCACGCTGAGGACAGCCAGTTCGTGCACCAAAGAGAGAAGCACGTCAGACCTCTCTCCTCCTGCTCGGATTCAAGTGCTGATTTGCAGCCCTGTAAACAGATACCTCCGGGGATCAGGTCTGTACCGGGACCTTTCTTCCCTCTCTCCGCACCTCACGCACCCAGTTCAGCATCACGAAAGGCCTGGGCAGCCACCACACCTGCAGAGGCCATCTCCTCCTGCAGCTCACCTGCCCACAGAGCCTCAGCCCCATCTGCAGCCACCAAACCCCAACCCCTCGCCCTCGCAGGGCTCTGCCACTGCCTGCACAGCTCGCCCACAGCCAGCCCCTGGAAGCCCATCCTGCACAAGCCTCTCCTCATCGACTTCATGCCCACTAGCTTCCACCACCTATGTGCAAGACAGTCACTGACTGCCGGCTGGATCCAGAATAATTTATTTCTGGATTACCCTAGGAAAGCTAACTCACAGCCAGCTGGCAGTTGTCAGGAAAGCATTTCTGGATAAGCTGAGCTGTAGCACTCACCCCTGCGTAACTCACGGGCGCGCAGAGACTGCAGCACGTATGCTGCCAAGTTTCTTCAAGAGCTCTGGGTGCAGGGACACTAGAGTCTGAGTGTGTAAAATAGTCTGGGTATGGTGAATACCTTTCATCTTACCAAGCTCCCAAGAACTAAGCTTGCACCAAAAGGAAGCTGTCAGCACCTGACTCTTACCAACTGCTGCCTGTTATTTTTATTGTTGGTCCACTGAGCTATTCACACCGAGCTAGATCTAATAGAGTGTATTAAATGCCTAGGAAAAAACAATTCCTCCTTCCTGGCTTTCAAGGTGGTCTCAGCACCCTCCGAAACATCATCCAGGCAAACAGCTCACCCCACACCCAAAGGTTTAGCCGTATTTAACTGCATGACAGTCGGAGAGAAGGAAGGGTGAGAGACAAATAGCAGTGCTGACTTCACCACAGTGATTTAGAGTATTTCCCACACCCCTCATCAAACCCATGGCAGGGGCATTTGTGAGGTGCTATAAGGAAAGGCCCCCGCTCCCCCTCGGCATTCAGACCTCCTCCCCCCGCAAAGAAACCCCAGGAATAAATAGAGTGCCCAAGCTGTGCACCGGGACGGCACAGACAGGGCTGGAGCACAATCAAGAGACAATTACCGAAGCAGCAGAGCAGAAACCCTGCTAAACAAGGCTTAATCAACTTCATCCTTTGTGGCTGCAAATTCCAAAGCAGCGACCAAAAATTCATTCTTCCTTGAAGATGATCTTAAATCCTCAGAAAGGGTTGGGGGTTGTTTGCTTGTGTTTGGTTTTTTCTTTTTTTTGGTAAAAATGCTATGAAAAAGGACTTGTTAGTCGACACAGGTTTCTTTTCCAAAGCCATTCCCGCTCAGTCAGACAAAACAAATGACAAGTTCTGAGAAACAAGCAGGGAAAACGTGGCCTCAGTGGAGTCGACAGGCATTAAAGCCGGTGCCAGAACGAAGCCAGCAATCAGCAAGACATTTATCTAATGAATTTGTTAGCAGAACTCCTGTGAGAGAAAACTGTATTTATTTCTTCTCAAAATCTCCAGATGCAGGCATGCTGGGGGGGAGGTGTCGAGATGGAGCTGTAATGCAAGAGGGCTGCTCCGCTTAAGCACCTGCTGCCAGGAGAGCTGACTGACAGAAGGAAGAACAGGGCCTTCAAGAAAACTATCAGAAAACGCTGAGATTTTTATGATTTATTGATTTTTATTTTTTTTTCATTTTCAGCAAGACTCCTGCTTTCTAAAGCTGTCACCTTCGCGGAGGCGAGGCTTTTGAGGTTTTTTAGGCCTCAAGGGGCTACGCCAGGAAGGCAGAGCGGCTGCCAGCCAAGCGGGCACAGCAGGGCCGAAGGCCACCCTCAGCCCCTGGCACCCCTGAGGTGCTGCGCCCACCGGCGACCACCTCCAAAAGACCTGGAGATGTTTCATTACAGCCAAAGAAGCCGGGTAAGGGAGCGAAGCAAGCTCGCCTTGTGCAAATCAGATGTACATGGCCAGCTCGGCCACCATAACATAGTTACTCTAGCTTGACGCCTCCAAATTGTTAGAAAATTGGTAACTTTCCTAGAAGGAGATTAAAATACGTTCCCTAAAACGATTTCAAAGAGGAAAGAAAGAAGCATTCTGACAAAAAAAATAACACAGGGCAGAAAACTGGTAGAAAAGGCTTTGAGGACAAGCACATCTGAAGCCGCTTTGAAGTGTTTTGAAAGTTTCTCAACTAAGTCACTGCTTTCCCACTGTCTTGTTTTTCCCAGCGGCTCCTCTTGATACATTAAAAGTTTCTTTTTCCCTTTCAAAGGCTACATATTATCTGTGCAAAGTAAATGATGCTGATGGGTGTTTAAAGTCAAACACAGATTCAACTCCCTTAACCAAGCAAAACACACATATGTACAGGCATAAGAGCACAGAAGTTTGTGTGAAATACATTAGCAAAATACTAATTAACACAAGCGTTCACTAAAAAAAAAAAAAAAAGCACGTTTTATAACGTGAATGTTTTACTTCATCTGAATATTAAAAAATACAACTTGATTTTTCAGTGGATGATCCTTTTATAAATCCATATGTAAACACACACAGATACCTCCTCACATAAAAACACCGTCTCCTATCAGACCCACCAAACCTACATAGATCTTACCCAAAAAAATCCCCAGAGGTTTGCCAAAAATATTTTCAGGCTGACTGCAAATAATCTGGAAGCCCGTTCTGTCTGGAGTTTGGTAGAGGAGACAAATGTAACGTGACCTCGCTGATTTATAGGGTCCCAAAAAGACTGCGAGACACTCACGAGAAACGCCGGTTTGCTACAGCAACAAGGAAAAAGTTGGGGAAGTCAAGGCAAAGACAAGAGGGGCCAGCCAAAGACCGAGTACAAAGGCATCAAAGACATGGCTGGAAGAGATAAGGAGCAACTATAAATCACATTGGAGTTGTTGTGTGCGCTTGAGGCTTTTTTCCCCTTTTTAATTTACTTCAGACCCTTTTTCAACCCTTAACCCATTCATACCTCAAGTGGACTGTTTGAAACGCTGAAGTCAAGCATGCAGAAGCAAACACACAAAACAAATTGATTCCAATAACCTTAAAAAGAGGATGAAGCAGCACCTGCAAAAGCTATTAGCCGCCAGCCCGAGCTCACGCGCACCCATTTGCTGCTGCACCCGGCGGCTTCTGTTACATGCAGAGGCTCTGACCTAGAACAGGCACGCAGAAGACACCGGGCAAAGGACCCACGAGCACTTAAGCCAGATTAATCCCAGCAACGGGAGTCAGGGGCTCCGACTGATCCCACGCTGTTTGTCAGGAGGGAGAGCTTTCTGGTAACTTGTGTCCTGCCTTCTCCGAAGTTTTCTGACATTTGTAGAGGACGAAAAATGAAAACCCCACATGTCAGATTTAGCAGAGAACCCTATACACTCAGCTATAAGCAACAGAAGAGAGTACTAAATACTTGTACGTAAACTGATTTTTAACCTCACCCTCCTTCACTGAGCTCAGACCAGAGACTTTATATTTGACAACAGCTTTTCCAGTTATTTCACCTCTCTATAGCCGCGATTAGAGAGAGCCAGGTCTACATCAAAACCGCAGCACGGTACATGGATGTAACCTGACAGCCCCTGCCAAAGCCTCTCAACTCTCACTGCAAGTAAACTGCGCATTCTCTAGCTGTATATATATAAAAAAAAATAAAATATTTTGATCAAAAATATCACGCTTACTACCAACTTCAACATACTCATATTTGGGTGTTTTTCATACTTCATCATGAAAAATGCCCAAATAAAGAAAAGCTTTCAAAATTTACATGAAATATTACTGGAAACGCATAGTATGAGATCTTAAAAATAAAATAAAATAAAGAACAGATACCAGTTGCAAAGAACACCCCAAACCAGCTTGCCTTATTTTCATTTGTATCGGAAATTTGGAATTATTTCATCCCACAAGTTTTCACCTCTTTCATTTCTTTGCCCGAGAACAGCGAGGCAGCACTAACCAAAGAAAGCACAGAAAATTAATTTCTGCAACAAGGACAGAGCATTCAGCGAAAATAATTTCCAGAGAAGAATCAATACCATTAAGCAGGAGTGAATTTTCCTTCCCCTCCATGCCAATGGCCATTACAACACTGTTGTTCATAAATACGCACCTTGTATTAACATCAGCCTTTCAGTTCCTCCCTCGCTCTCTGCACATTCTGCTACAGAACTGCAAGTCCAAATTTGTCTGGCAAAATGCTTCACTTACTTCTTAAGATTGCTCATTTCATGCTACGCTGGAAATGATTATGTTGTTAACATAAGGAAGACTGCAACTTCATTATCAGGTTTAAGTATCTGCCTTTCAGCTGCTTAAATGACAGCCAATTTGATTTTTTCAGAGGAGCACAGCCGCTCCTGAATTAAGCTGATGCTGAGGAGCTGCGGGGACTCCCCCGGACGAGGCAAAGCGCGGTGTGGCTGAGGACCGGCCGTCCTCCCCTCGTCACATCGCCGGCCAAACACGGGGAACTATTTTCCACGCTGGAGGCGAGCATCTCTCCTTGCTATCAAACAACATTTAACAAGGTTTACCTTTCACTGCAAATGATCACCTGCTCTCGCTGCTTCACTCCAGTCCATGAGCTGCAGCGAGAAGAGCCTGTTTGCATCAGGGCAGGCACGGGAGCGCAGATTTGTCACCCCCCTTCCTCTGCGAGTGCTAACGGGGGCAGGAGAGGCATCCTGCACCCTTCTGCAAGGGCCCCCTCGCCCCACAGTTGCCTAGCTGACCGCTTTCCCCTGCATTTCCACAACTCACACGCACACGGCGTGCTTTGGCTGCGCGAGGCTTTTTCCATGAGAGCCCGAACCTGCGTGGGATACGGCCCCACTTCAAATGACGAGTCCCCCCCAGCCGCTTCAATACCAACGCCTGCACGTCAACACTTGAAGAATATTAAAGAAATGCAAGCAGTTGAAAGCAGAACAATGAAGAGAATTAAAAACCACAAGTAATCCCACTAGGGACATTTCTCTCCTCCCCTGTCAGGGTGCATGCCTCTCCTATACATTTCGCACACAGCGGCTCAAGACCTAAGACTTCCTGTGTGGCAGTAGGAAGAAAATACTGCCAATTCATCCTGCTATACATCAACAAGCCTTTCACATTTAGTGCACTGCAAATACTAATTTTCTCAATATCTTAGCGGTCCTTAAAGCAAGCATTACTTAAAAATTGCCCAGCCTGTTCAAAACAAGTCGCAATTTCAGAGCGGTAGGAAGGAAAGCTCCGAGCTGGGCTGTGATTTTCAAGCGCTCGAGTCCCTGCGTCAACCTAACAGCCGTGTCAATCTCTTTTTGTTAGGAAGGAAAAAAAAAAAAAAGCGTTTTGTCTAAGATTTGTAGAAGACGTGTCAGGTATTTTGCCTGCACGAGGAGCTCCTCTCGCCCAGCACGGTGCTGCAGGTAAAGGCGAGGCGGCTCGGGGCCTGGCGCTGTGCAGCCCTCCCCGGCCCCGTCCTCATAAGCACACACAACCACCTGGGATGGGACTCGCAGCAGATCAGGTGCTGCAGCTCCTCACCACATGCTTGGACCGTGTTTTTAAGAGAGAAAGGAAGAAAAAGGGAGGAAAAAAAACAGGCCCGGACAGCAGTAGAGTAGCCAAATAACACACAACCCCCTCCAGACCGTGTGACGAGCTTACTCAGTTCAGCAACCAGTCGGGCATGTGCATAAACCTGTTCTTTAACATCTCCCTGCAGCTCTAATTAACGCACACGGAGGCATTAACGACACCAAGCACTACGTTCAGCCTGCAGTTCAATAAGCAAGACGCCCTGCAAGTGCATCGTAGGAAACGAAAGCGCTCCCGAGTTTTACACGCAGCTGAAGAGGCGAAGGCGAGCACTTCAGTGCTCCCCATCCCCGCCAGAGCCGGTCCCAGGGCACGCCAGTCCCCAAATTCTCCATCTCCCACATGCTGCAACAGGATCCACAAGCACTGCAAGCTCAGATGCTGCCTGGAGAAGGGCAACTCGACAGTAAGCGAGCGCCCCAGGGCAGCAGGGAGGCTCTGGACAGTTACACAGGGGTGGAAGGGCGACGAGCAACGCACGTGGGCCTGGCATCGCTCTGCCTCCTGTCAAAGAGCAACACCAAGCTCCACGCAGCCTTGTGCCGAAACGCAGAGAGCCACCAGCTGCCTGGCTCCCCCATCTCGCTCTGCCCTGCCCCACCTTCCACCTGCACAGCACCTGACAGAGCCCCCGCGCAACGTCTCGGGATGCGAGCAGCATCTGCGGGCTCCCATTACATAAACACCTCCGATAAGAGCTATTATTAACTTGTTAGTTCCCATTTTAAGTAAAGCACGTCAACACTGCTTTTCTGCCTCCAATTACACGAAGCCTCCAGTGTCACAAGCACTTGAGATCTTCACAAAACAAAGAGAAACGCCACGCAGGAGCTGTTCTCCCTCGCCAGGGATTCCCACGGCGCCGAATTCCCTTGCCCACGGCTCCCCCAAAAGCAGTGGGAGCGGGACGGGCGCACGTTTGCGTGGCTGAGCAGCGGGTTTTGCCTCAGCCCGCTTTGGCCTGCTCGGTCCGAGACGCGGGGTGCGCCAGGCAAGCAGCAGTGACACCGCTCATCTAGGTGGAAAGGCAAGGTTTTGGTTATTTAAAAAAATAAAGCAAAACAACATGAGGAAACGATAGCCACACGTAATAAAGCATTAGGTTTTCAACTTCGGTTCGATGTGGTATTGCTAATTAGCAAATTGGCTTGGGAAGTGGGGTAGAAACACCGCAGCATCAGAGCTGCTCGGGCAGCAGCCCCCGCACGCTGACACCCGGGGGTCTGCGCACCCGTGCCGTGTGTGTGTGTCCTTGTATCAGGCCGTGCAGGTGAGAGGCGACGCTCAGGTGCTGCCGAGCGGCGTGGCTGTGTTATTTTTAAGTCTCCTGGTGCTGTGGCTCCAGCACCAGGCACCCGCCGCCACCTCAGGCTGTCCCTGGGGCGCGGAGGCGGCTGCTCGCCGTGCTGCTGGGGCCGGGCCCTGCACCCCTGCGGTTTTGGGGAGCCCAGGGGCGGGCTGCGCCCCCTGCCCAGCCCAGCCCAGCCCAGCGCAGCCCTGCAGGTGCCGGGCGCTGCTGCTGGGGGGCCGCCGGCCGCGCCTGGCCTCCCCTCAGGGCCGGGCCGAGTTCTAGCAAGTTCGGCGGCGGCGGCGCGGCTCTGCCCGCATCGGGCCCCGGCTCCATTTGGCGAACAAAAGGGCGCCCAGACCAGACGCAACTTTTCCCTGCGGGCTGCCCCCTCCTTCCTCCTCCCCCCCCCCCTCCTCCTCCTCCTCCTCCTCCTCCTCCTCCTGGGCCTTGGCGCCAAGCGCCTCCACCTCCCCCCCCCCCCCCTCCCTCCCCTCCTTCCCCTTCCCTTCCCCTCCCCCGCGCCCGGGCCCCTCCGCTCGGCGCGGTGCCGCCGGGGCCGCGCTCACCTCCCCCTCCCCGCCGTCAGGGCCGCCGCTGCCGCTGCCGCTGCTCCCGCTCCCCGCGGTGCCGCCGGTGCTGCCGCATCGCCCCCGCCCGCCGGGCCCTGTGGCGGCGGCCGGCGGCGGCTCCCTGCCCGCCCTGCCCGGCCCTGCCCGGCCCCGCCGCTCCTCCCCCGGCCGCACAAGGGCCCTATTGTGGGCCCCGCGCCGCGCCACGCCTCTTCCCCTTCCTCTGCGCCCCGGCACGCACGGGCGGGGGGCGGCCGCCAAATGGCACCCGGCAGGAGGAGACGGCATCCCAGCCCCGGCCTCCAAAGCCGGGTGTTAAGGCGCCGATGAAACACAGCTCCAGCACAAAGCCCCCCCGCGGGAGGAACGCTCTGGAAGGCAGGGACACGCGAGCTGTGGTCAGGGTGAAACGAAGTGCACGGATTCGCCATACCCGGGCTGAAGCGAGTCATTATGCGGCTGCACGAAGGCTGCCCACAGCATCTCAGTGTGCTAAGGAAGTTAGACTGAAGTGGTGCGTAACATCGGAGAAATTGGGGCACTCGGAGTTTAACGTGGACTGGAGCCACAAAAGCAGCACCCATAATTGAAATGCCTACAAGTATTGCAGTAAAATTCAACAGAAAATGTTGTTGTTGTTTTTTTTTTTTTTCCTGCAAAAATCTGGCTTCTCTGATCCAATGCCAGAGCAGTGAGAAGCAAACGGGTCGCAGCATCATGAAGGAGTTGTGGGGTGGGGGGGAAGCGAGGTTATTTAACCCATACCCCTTACCTCCAGGTCCGTGCAGCATCCCCAGCCCGCACGTGGAAGCCTCCCCGGACAGCAGTCCCCAGGAAGGAAGGGAAGACACCGACACCAGAGCCTGCCATTCCTCCTTGCTTTGAAACCTGCAGATGCTGCATAAAACCTGATTCATCGGTAGATCAGATACCGCTGATGAAGCCTTGATAGCACGTCCTTGAAATGAGAGCGAGCACTGACAGCTACTGGCAAGAGCCAGAAAAAAAGCTCACCTCCCTTATTTTCTTTTCACAATGAGCAAAATTACTGAAGTGTTGCAGTAAAGCACAAACACCCACCTGCAAACAAGAGAGCTAATTATCGCTGTGGAGTAACTTTCATTCTTCTGCATGAAAAAAATAAAAATAAAAATGCAAAGCAGCGTCTCATCTAAGGATCATTAGCTGTCTCGAAATCCTCCTGTGACTAAAGGTGTTTCTTTCTGATAGGCACTATCAGAAAAAGGAGCAAAGAACACTCGGAGCTTCAAAAGATCCGTCTTTGCCTCTAACACTGCGGCCAAGCCTTTAGCACCTGTTGGGGCAGCTATCAAAAGATGCCCTCGGGTCATAGCACAGCCCTGCCATTTAATTTGCAGGGCCCTTTTGAAAGAAGTACCTGAAGTGGTTTTTTAAGCAGGGACTTCAGAAACGGGGGGGAAAGGTCTCCCCACATAAAAAGGCCTGACAAAAAGACTTTAAAAAGTACTACCACAACCGTGAAGCATCTATGCTCTTCAGAGCAAAATGTGCGCGCCAGCCTCACTTCTCAGGATCTGACAAGTTCAAAGTCTTGCGCGCAGGGAGGAGAAGTATTGCTCTTTCTCCTTCTGAGACAGTAGCACAGAATGGAGGGGACTGCCGGCAGCTTTCAAAATGCATCAGTAGTACGGGTCTGTACCTTAAATGCATGCCAGTACCTACCCGCCAAAAATGAATCAAAGAATGTAATGTATGGCTGCATTAGTGAGGAAAAGCACAGCATCTCTTACCTAGAAGAGCTGGAAAGCCTCGACGTTGCCATACATGCTAGCGCCCGGACAATCTGCCCACAGCGGTCAGCATCCATGGACAGAGGAGGAAGTAAGGCTGCCACTCCCCGTAGTGCTCAGAAATCACAAGCCAGCCAGCTCTGTCCACCCTTCCCCCCAAAAAGCAAAAGGTTGTTTCAATTTTATTTTTGAGCCGCACGTTTAATGGCTTAAAAAAAAAAAAAAAAAAAACACCAACCAGAAAACTAGCTTTTTGAGTTTTCTTCACCATCACGGGAACAAAACTAGCTAAAAATGAAAGCGCAGACTCTCACATGACTTTATCACCCCAATACTTACGAGAACGTTGGAAGAGCAGAGCGATGCGTACCGCTGTCATCCTCGGAGCTCCCAGTAGCGCAGAGGCGGTTAGCCTTAAGCTTAGGCTCAACGTTCTGGTAGAATCTGTAAGAGCCCCTTGCTTTTAGCCTTTGCAGTTTGGCAGCAGCAAACTCTTGTTTAAACAGTGCTCAAGAAGCCCTTTAGCTTAACCTTAAGTTTCTTCACCCACCAACTTTGCCTGATGCTTTAAGGATAAACATCCTACAGTGGTTTTTATCAGAATGGTTTGAAGGAAATCCACGTGTACTTGGAAGATCTCATTAGACAGACCCTTCACAGCACTGGCAGTTGTAGAGCCTTGTGCAACTGGGAAAAGGATGACTTGTGCTTGACAGATGCTGGTCACATTGAGCAATACCTTCTGGGAAGGACCTCAGATGCTCCAGCCGTGAAATTGTGCATAGCCAGAGATCAGCACTGGATGCATACAAAAATAAAGGAGTGAGCAGTTGCTTTTTTTTTGGTGTGCACTCAGAAAACTTTAGAGCTTTTATAAAAGTGTCTCACTTCCCCTCTTTTTTTCCCCCCTCTCTTACTCAGAACCAGCAATGATTACATATGCATCAGGAAGACTGCATGACCACAAACACGGCCAGCAACAGTCTTACAGCAACCGTGCACCCCAGTAAAGGTAGTAAAAGCATTCTGCTATCTAAATGGACACCGTGACCCCCAGCCGTTCAGTGAAGCCACCTATACACACTGCTTTTGGTTTGATGCTTCTCAAGATTTTCATACCAAAACTTACCCCTGGCAAACTGCTACAGCTCCTATTGCAAGTTCTGAGACACCCAGGGAACTGCGTGGACCACCACAGAGCTGCTTTTCAATGTACACGGGAGCAAAAACGCAGTATTAGAGCACTCAGGGGAATGGTGCTGCTGCCCACGTGCACCGTCCTTCTCAAATACACGCGTACTGGAGGCAACGCTTAGGATCAGCACTTATTCATGGCTTTTAGTACAGTTAGACTGGAATTTAGATGTTTGAGACCAGGTTTAAACGTGCCTTGGAGGAGCTATTCCTGCAGACCCCCCAAAGACTTATGTCACTCACCATTATGGATTCAGAAGCACTTAACTGGGGGAAACAGCATAAAATACAAAAGAGCCAGCAAGGAGCTAAACGTGAATTAAGAGTTTAGGAACTACTCAGGCAGGCACTTGGGTTGCTTCTAGATCTTAAAAGATTCATTTTGCTCCAGCTTTTATTAAATCTTTAGGAAAAAAGCCTAAGAAATGGACAACTTCTACAAGATATTATCAGCAACGCTAATTTGAATATGCACAGAAAGTTGAATGCTGCATGAATAAAGCCTGAACGCTTAAAAGCCAGCATTTAAGACAAGGAGATACTCAGCTACAGTTCTCTCTCAAGCCTAAGTCAGTAAAACTCATTTTTGCCCCTATTAGTCAGGATGACTGAGGCACATATTTTGTAACACAGTTTCAAGCTCCTTTTTGGAATGGAAAAAATTTGTCCCAGTTATGTAAGTGCAGCCTGGTATGTGGATTACTCTTAAATACATGCATTTTATGCATGACTTATCTAGATAGGACAAAGGAAAGTGGGTGACTTCCTAGCAACTGGGCACAGATACAAAGCTTCTGCTGCTTAGTAGTTGAGGATGCGACTGGTAAAAATTATGAAAATATTTAAGCTTTACTATTACTTAGATACTACATTAAAAAAAAAAAAAAAAGATTAGCAAGCAATTCAAATCTAATTGGGGTGTAAGATTTTATTTGAACTGTAAAATTGTACAACAGCCGAGTGCAAATCAGAAGCTTTTATTCTTTTAAGCTTCCCAGTTGAACCCAATCACTTTAACAGATTATATTGATACAGTACTTCATGTTCCTAGCGAACATTTATGCTTTGTGAAAGTTACCCTAGACTACCTCTAGCAGGAAAATTCTCATTTCTGACCAGTTTAAAGCTCAGACTGGGAATTTATTAAACATTTACCTGCTTTCAGAAGTCCTTAGATTTTAAGTAGAACACATAAAGGAATTAGTTTCTAAACAAGTAATGCTACTATTATAAACACCACTGGTTTTCATATGCATACATTGCTAGCATCCATCCAGGACCCAAAGAGGTAAGCACAGTTAAAAAGGACAAAACTCCTACATGTTAAAAAAAAAAAAAAACAAAACAAACAAACAAACAAGCAAAACCAAAACAAACGTGCACACAGAGCAGGAAAAAGTGCTTTAACAGCCTCCATCCTTGAATCTCTGTACTTGTAACTCTACAACTTGATATAAGAATATTTTCCTGCATATTCTACTTGGAAAACTGCACTGTAAAGTTAATCAGATCTTCAGTGACTCTGGGGAAGAATCCCTGCTGTCAAAAATTTACTGGGTTGGAGGATGAATGACTGCACTGCTGTCAAAAATGCATCTTTTTTGGTGGATGGATGACTACAGAGTTTGATGCTTATTTTCAAGTAGCTGTGAGTATCTGACAAAGTCCCTGTTTAAACATGGAACTCTGTTTTAGTATTTAATTATATTTTGCAATGGCTTGCAATTTAAGAAAGTCTTCTAGAACCCAGAGTTTAGATTTGCAATGTTTATTATGAATTACATTCATGGTGCAATGCAAATTACACAAAAAGATAGACATGAAACATAAAAAGACTACACAAAGCATGTACCATTCAGTAATGCATACAATACCTGATGAACTCTTATTTAGGCTAGAAGTGTTCTTAACAACTGTTAAAAAGAAACTGAAGTCAAAAAGATAAATAACTGGATTGAGAAACTCCTTCATTATTTAGGTTTTTAAAAATTAAAAACCCTTTATGTTGCTTAGCATACTAGCAACACAAAAAAAGCAATACCCTGCTCTTCCCCAGCATGTAAAAGAAGATTTTCACTATTTCAAGCCTTGATTAATTTTCAATTAATCATCTTGTCCTTCATCAAAAGTAGTCACAAAAATCAATTTAGCACTTTGCTTCCAGATCAGTTTGAAAATACAAAAAATAAACTGTAACATATACATAATTATGTGTCAGCATATAAGTTTAAAAATATGGTATGTAAAAGGTTAGAGATCGAGATGGTCCAATACACGTACTGCTAAAAGAAATGACACAATGACAGCTTTGAAGTACATTACGCAACTCTGTCCATATCAGAAATATGTATTTACAGTACATATCCAAAGTAATTCCAGCAGTATTCACTGACAAACCGTGCTAGTGCTTTGTGGACGGATCCAAAGATTTGCAGCTGACTTTACAGCCTCTCCTCACACATTATATAAAAAAAAAAAAATAAAAAAATATCTAGCTGGCTAAGTGCAAATAAGCAGCAATTTCTTCCACCAGTCAGATTTAGGTGGCAGTTTAATTTTATTTCACTCTGTCAAATACAAACATTTCACTAAAGTGACGTTTTTCTGACCTTCAGTATGCGAATGGTTTAGTGACTTCAGGAGATATTCTTCCTTATTTAATCTATGCATAATGTTAGTAAGAGGTCCTAAGGACAGATTCTTGATATGTAGTTTAAACTAAGAGTATGCATTTGCCTAGCAGTGACAAAATGACAGCCCGGAACATCTCCTGGGCATGACAGAACTATGCACTTCAGGAGAACAGGTTCTTTCATGTGCTAATTCTAAAAAAAGGTTAGCAAGAGGTGTGTTCTCAGCCACCGACTTTGGGAACTCTAGAGCTGTGAAACGGATGCATTGTGCATCTGAACTGAAAATGAGTCTCAAGCTCTGATTTTTGGACAGATGACCATAATGAGGACATTACTGCTTTAGCACCTCAGCACAGCCAGCACGTGCTCAATGGGTTGTAAAGGCTACACATATTGGCAAACCACAATTTTAATTAATAAATTTGGTTTTGTGCATTTGTATGCACAGCCTGTTCAAGAATTACAGAGGGCTTGTAAACCTGGACGTAAGCTTTAAGTTCCTGTAGGAAACTCGGTGAGGATCAAATATGCCCAAAGGAATTAATCATGTATTTAATATCAGTATAGATATGCACTCTAATATGCACTATAAAGAAGTAAGCATCCTTATTGATTGCTATTCAAACACATCTTGTATGTTAGTAGCACTTCTTCAGTCTGTTTTTAGAATTAATCTGAAGTAAACCCTACAGCACAGTGTAGTACTTCACAGCCAATTTTTCAGTACTACTACTGAACTTTTTTGTAAAACCCTGCTCGAGGCTTAGCAAAGAAAATACTCTTAATGCCTTCAGAGCCCTTCTCTGGCTCCAGGTTGCTGTACATCCCTTAGAGCAAACAACAACGGTGCCAGAAAGTCATTGCTCCAGAGCCCAGGAGAACCTCAGGTACATCCCACAGGTGACGTGAGACTACCAGAAGCAGTGGAATCTCCAAAGACCCTGAATGGACCTTAGACCTCTGCATCTTCAGATGGGCGCTCACACTCAGAACTCACCTCAGAGCAGAAGAGTCTAGCAAGTGCTCACTCACCAGCTTGCTGATGTGACAACTCTCAGTTTAAATGTTCCTGCAAGCAACTTTATTAAATAAAAATAATAATAAAAAAAAAAAGACGCCAAAGCAGAATAAAGCAGATAAACATTTTAAGTCAAGCACTGCTTCTGAAAGCATGATATAAAGGAAGAATCATTCCAGACTAAGCTTTCAGAAGAAAGTCATCAACTACAGCTTCCTCTCTGCCCCCCAGTGAAGGCAAATTTGCACGTGGGAAAGTTTTGAACAATGAGTGTCACAGAAATACACTTTCTAAACTGTGTCTGAGTTAAAGTTCACAATTATTAATGCATTAAATGTGTATCAGCATTGCACTTGTCAAATGTCTTCCTATTCAATGTTGACAAGAAACATTCAAACGTCAATAAGAGTTTAGAAATCACTATAAAAACAAGTTAGTACAAAAGTTCATGGTTTCTGGAGCTGGCTTCAAACATAATGCACACAAAGAGGTATGAAATTTACTCCAGTCCTGGTAACGTGGTATTAAAACTTCCAAGAGCTTTAGAAAAGGAATATATGAGAAATACAAAACCAAATGACAAAAGTTCTCTGATACTACTGCAGTGTTCACACCAAGTGACATCCAAGTGTTGAGGCAAACCATACGTGAGCATCTGTGCGTTCCACTTCACATTCCCATCTGCATTTCAGCAAAGTTGTAGAAATTGTCTACGTCTTGAGATGCTGATGCCTTGCTCTCCGATACAAAAACCTATTTTATTAAACAAGGGAAGAGTTATGCATCACCACTAGCAAGTTCAGGTAGTTTTTGATCGTTCACAGCCAGTCACGATTTTTTATTTTTGCTTTTCACGAGAGGCACAAATCGCTTGGTTTCCACTATGTGTTCAAACAGCCTTTGAATCCTCTGAGCCCTGACGCACCCTTTGTTACTGTGACCTGTTCCTAGCAGTCACACGAGCTGCAGTAACAGTAGCCTTACACTGACAGGAATCAAAAGTTTAGATAAAATTATTCAGGGGCCACAGCTTCAGCTAGTATATGGTTAGATGTATTTTGCTTGGTAAACTGTCTGCAGGGCTGGGAGTAGGGAGAGGGCGGACACGACAGGGATGACAAAACCTCAGGCTACCATTAAACTTCCATTCCACAGAACCAAAGTTTGTAAGAAAAACTCCCTTGCATTATATTCCCAAAAAACTTACAGCTGCTGCTCCTTCTTCAGGTTACTATTTTTTTTTTTTAAACAAATAGATTTTCATTTTGTAAAGAGTTATTCTGAAGTGCAGTGGAACTGTAGAAAGAGATAGTTACAGAAATGTAGAATTATTCCAGATAATCATGCTTGTATAGTCCTGTTTTTCTGCTTCAGCTCAGAGTACCCTACCAACATAGACTATGACAGTTCCTTAAATTGGTTTACTTTTAACATGTTCTAAGATGGATATCCTTTTGTCCAGCAAATTTCAGGTTTCAAAACAATAACTAAAAAAACCCTATTTCATCACAAAGCAAGCAGCTTCCTAAACTACTGCTTGGAGGTACAGTAGACTCCTGTTTGAAGGGATATGACAATATCTGTTAGTTATTTGGCAGTTTGCTGGTGCAACAGCAATTTGTACCACGGCCGTAACAAATGTCTTGTAAAATTAAGTTTATTAATGGATGAAGTCAGTAATTTTTAACCGTGGCTTTCAAATGCAAATGTAACTACCTGCTTAAAAATCAGACTAGCTTCCCACTAAGTCTTACAAGATAAATATCTTCCTAAGAGTTTTTGTCATTGCTTTGTGATGAAGGGTACCTACACTTCTTTCTGAGCGCTCTACCAACTCTCAAACTGCCCCAATGATAAAGGCAATGAGGTGAAAGCATTTTATAGAGCTTTCCTGAACCTTCTGGTAGTATTAAGTCTGAAGTTTGTTACTCCCTAAATTGCTTCTAAATTATGTCCTAAGAAAGAAATACATTTCCTATAAATACAGGTTGAGAGAGCTGGGGCTGCTCAGCCTACGGAAGAGAAGGCTCCGGGGTGACCTCATTGCAAACTTCCAATACCTGAAGGGTCTTAGAAAAAAGACAGAGACACTCTTTGCTCAATCAGATATTGACAGGACAAGGGGGAACGGTTTTACACTAAAAAAGGGGAGATTTAGATTAGATGTTAGAAGGAAATTCTTCAGGTGGTAAGGCCCTGGCACAGGTTGCCCAGAGAAGCTGTGGATGCCCCATCCCTGGAGGTGTTCAAGACCAGGTTGGATGGTGCCCTAGGCAACCTGATCTCATGGGTGGCATCCCTGCCTACAGCAGGGGCGTTGGAGTTAGATAATTGAGGTCCCTTCTTCCAACCGAAGCCATTCTACGATTCTATGATTCCTAAAAACATGTAGTCATGATATTTAAGTATCTAGAGATCCATTAAAAAAATGCAGCTCTGATTGGATGTTTTGGGGTTAAGTTTTTATCTAAATAAAAGATAGATAGTTCCCAGGAAGCCCAAAGTCCTGATTCTTAATTCACTTAATGTTACTTAGTGTAACAAGTGTTTGGGAAGTAAGGTAGACTTTACTGTGGGGCCAGGCTGTAAAGAGAAATTTTGAATCCAAGAGCAAGAAGTAATTCCACATTTGTAACCTTCAAGAAAAATGATTACTTCACAGCAGGAAGTGCATAGCCTGAGTTTCCTGGATGCATGTCAGATCCGGGCATTCACTGCATTATGACAACAGATGCCAGTCATTTTAGTGAGGAAAGTATAAATTCTTATATGTTCTAATAATTAATATCACTTCAGCCTCTGAATAGAGAAACTGAGATCTAGAAGAATAAGTTAATTACCCACCCACTATCAGCCTTGTTCTGTATGAAAAGAATATGTTAACTATACCAAAAAAAAAAAAAAAAAGCCACTGTAAGCTCCCAGTCAAAAAGGTGAATTTTATGGTAAAAATTGCAGAGACTTGTGGGGAGCAAGGAACAATCAGTAACAGCACTGTCCAGACTGTAGTTCTTGTACTCTCCAGACTCAGAGATCTAATTTAAGGCCTGCAACACATCAGGGTTTTGCTGATGCAATAGTAAACCCAAAACAAAAGCATTAGCTGCATTTCAGGTGACAACGACTTATTAAAAGACTGTTTTCCAGAATCTGTGCAGTCTAGTTTCCTGAGCAATTCTTTTAAGAGGAACTGAAAGATAGCGAGGAGCTGTATGGACACTGTATGTCCCAAAGACATTCCAGTCTTCGCTGAGCAGCTTGAAAGTAAAGAGTTTGTCCCTTTCCTACTATCAGTAATGCTGCTTCCTTGCAGTGCTCTAATTCTTACCAGACACTTTCTCAAATCCACTGCCATTGAAAGAAATGGGGACGGCAACCAAAAAGCAAGTATGGTATAAAGAAGCTACAGTAAAACAAGTTGTCAGAAGAAAAAAGCAAAGTATATTTGAAGGAAGGCATTCTGCAATATCCTTCACAGCAAAAGTAAATCTTGAGAGAAGCTGAAATACCGTCGTATCTTTGCCAGGGTTTAATAAAGTAGGACATGACAAAGCAGACTTCAGTGTAAGACCTGGAGGAGAGCTTTACCCTGCTACATTTATAAAATTTGTTTTTACTACTATGTGGAATAACAGTTTTAGGTGGAAATACTCTATTCTTTAGTAGGCATGGAGATTTAGTGCTCTTTCCTAGGGACAATTTTTCTCCTCTCCTAGAAGCAAACTTGAGTTCTGTGTAAAACAAAGAAACAAAAACCCCACAACTGGGATACTTGGATTTTACTGTGCAGAAACATAAAAAGAACATTCAGTACGTCAAAACTACAGCTCGACCACAAAGTATCTTAGATGTCCTGTAACATTTTCTGCTAATAAATCAACACACCAGCTTACCTTGGTTCCATTAAAAACATCATTTACAGTGCTTTGACATGCTTCCACAGCACCATCTCCATTGAACTCCAAAGCAACTACTGGACCTAGAAGATAGGTTTATCTAAAATCAATGCCACTTTTAAGCGCTAAAACATTAGATTTCTCATCCCTTCACAAATTGTGAAACTTGCAATAACCATTTGATTTTTTGTTGTTGTTGTTTGAGCAGCCATAACACAGGATAAAAAATAAAAACAAGCATAATTTCAAAGCACAGCGTTATCTGAAAAGAAAATATCTGCAGTTCCATGCTCATTTTTGCAGAGGCTCTAGCAGGTTTCCAGTTTTATTTCTTGAAAGGCAGCAATGGCACAGAAATGCTAAAGAGTGGAGGGCATCATGGAAGTGAGTCAGACTATACTGCTCAAATAGTGAGCCATTGCACAGACATCTGGAGTAGGACTGAGTCATTCAGGCATTTTTACCTCAGTACCAAGATAGCAAACGGCCTGACTTTCAGACTTATTCTCACCCCCCTATTTCCAGATCCCCTTTCTCTTCTTTCATTTTGAGCATGTTATTTCTTCCCACATGGGTGCAAACTAGCCCTTAAACGAGTCTGTCATCTAGAAAGTGTAACTTTTGTCCTATTCTTGCAACGAGCACTATGGACCTCATATTATTCTGAAAAAAATGCATGTTGCTGCTATGTTTGGGAGCGTGTACTGAGCTTCAGCATATAACAGATGGCAGGATGTCAGCACTTCTACGGGAACAGACAAAAAGCAATTACAGACAAATCAACAAAAAAGCTTTTGAAGTACTCTGACAGTACACCGTTTATAAACAGGAATTTAACACTTGCCTGCTTTATAGACATCCACACTGATTTGCTTCAATGTGTGTACAGAAACACTGAACATCTAAGTTGCTCACCTCTACTGCAATAAGCCAAAATATTTTGATTATAGAAGCACAAGCTTTTGTTGCCCACCCCAAACAGATCTGCTGGCGCCCCAGCTCCTGAGCTATGCAGTTGGGCCACTAGAGGGGGGGCAGAGCCATGAAGCACACGTGGATTTGTTCATTTCTGATGCCTTCAGTTTTGACTGGATCAGGGCCTGTCTGAGGCTTCCAAAGTTCACCTCAGCTGGCTTTACACTGCAGATTTGTCCTTCCTTCTTCTCCAGAATGCTCCACGGCCAGCTAGCCTTCTGTATCAAGAAGAGAAACAAAGCAATGCATAATCTCACCTTTTTCAAGCAGTGGAATGAATTCCGATGCACACTGACGGAAAACTCTCTGAGCATCCTCTGCTTTCATTGGGACTTCTTTGGTCTGTACCAGCTGAAAGCCTTTGCCAGTCATCTATTAACAGATAAAGAATTCAGGTTAAAAATGTTTCTAAGGCACACAGTCCAGCTCGAGTATCCAAACTACACTGGAACAGACCCATATGCTTTAAGCCACAGAGCAAAGGGACCCTTTTTCCTCCTTTCAAAGAGGATTTTCTACAATTCTGTTTATTTTCATTCCATTCATCCAGATTTAGTCCTCTGCCTTAGTGCACCTAGAGTGGTAAATGTGAATTTGTGCTTTATGTTATGGCTCGGGTTGTGTATTTTTTTTTCCCCACAATCCCTGACAAGCTGAAACTAATAGGAGTTAAAAGCATTCAAGCATCTGGAGTCAAGCAGTTAGTTCTCATTAGTCTGCAATAGTTCAGACAAGTATTAGCTCAAACACTCATCTACCCACTGCTGCCGTTTTCCATTTTGGAAAAAAAAAAAAAAAAAAAAAAAGTTACAAACTTTCAAACACACACAGCATTTTACTTCAGATTTAGTATGAAACTAAAGGCACGTGAAGAACAAACAACTATGTTTGTACTTCCAAATCATTCATTAGTCTACAGGGCAGTAAGATAGCCATAGCATTTGTCTAAACTAGTCTTTTAGAATCTCCATAACTATTACTTTCAAAGGGGACAAACACAGGAGAACACCTCTAATATCCTCTTTACTGCAGGTACTCCTTCTTCAGAAAAAATACCCCAAAATATCTCCCTTCACTCAAGTATCTTTTGGTAGCTCAGTTCCATCAAAATCCAACTGGGGGAGGCATGGAAACACCCTAGAGCTTTTTTTTTCTCCTCCCTTGTAGTTAAAAAAAAAAAAAACAAGGCGAGGAGCTCCATCAGTTGTTTTGTTGCTCACCCACCACTGGGATCAGCAGCTTTTGCAGATATCTCTTTCAAGCTGTAGCTCAGTTACTGGCTCTGCTCTGTCATCCCTGGCACTCCAGAGCGCTAAAAGCAGCCAGCCACTCCCAGATTTTAGCCCAGTGAAGCCCAAACTCAGTCAAGCTTAGGAACTCCTGCCTGACAGGAAGAGACAGCACCAGCTATTTAAGTAATCAAAGACAGCTGACCAGCTGTGACAAACACTCACTGCCTTTTCCAGAAAAAAAAAAACAAAAAACAATCCAACGCTGAGTTGGGGAAGGAATAGAGAGGGGGTTAAAATTTAACATGTGATTTTTTGCTCCGTTAGCACTGCCAAAGCTTTCAGGACAGATAGCCAATTAACTTTTTAGCTTATTGCCCCAGAAGTCACAGCTATCAAGGCTATCTGCCTTTCACAAGCATTGCCAATCGTTTACATTTGGCCAAGTTCATCAAATGAACTACACATTTTCCTCAGAGTGTAGGTTTGGTGTGCTGTGCTGAAAAAATACGTTGGGACTATTAAGGGACAGATGTGCCAACCACAGGATGTAAAATAACTGTTCAATCAGATGAGCTCCATTCTCTTATCTCGCTATAAGGTTTTAAGAAGTGCAGTTGATTACTATGGTTAGTAGACATGCAGAATCTCACCATTCTCCCTTCAGTAAGCACCACGGCTATCCAGAGGAAAGTTCAATTAGAAATTCATAAAGTTGAACACAGAAGAAGGTCACTTACCTCATCAATTAACTTTCTGGCATTTGCAGTCGTATAGTCACCAGCAAAAAACACGGCCAAGCACGATTCCTCGCTGCTTTTCTGTCTCCGCCCTCGAGTTATTGGTATTATGCTCCTCATAGCATCCGTAGAAATTCTGACAGCTTTGAGCTCTTCAGAGCTGGGCAGAGGAACATAATCCTGAACCACAGCATCCTCGGGCAAAAGGCCCCAGTTATTTTCTCCTGACACAGGGGTAAAGTCATGGATGTTGCTCCATGTGTTATTGAAGATACTCAGTCCAGCATCTTTAAATTGCAAAGCAAGCTCAGGGTAATAGTACTGGAAGCAACCAAATTTCATACCTGTGGAGGACTCAATAATGGGCTGGGTAGCACAACACAAGAACACCTCCAACTTTCTGCAGTCCCGAGTGCGAAACTGTTGGCAGGCTACTATGCATTTGCAATCTTTGCAGTCACGGAAAAACACGCTGCCTTTTATTGGTCCTAAAAAGATTTGGCAGTTTACACAGTCATCAACAGTGATTGTAGCAGAGTGGTCAAATATGTAGATGCTACAGTTCTCGCAGTCCTGAATGATGAACTGTTGCCCTGCTACTTTTCCAGGCAGTCGACCCACGGTTTCATCTTTAAGTCCAGAAAAAGTGTAATCTTTTGGGTCAATCTGAAGAAAGAAGGAGAAAAAAATAAAATGTGAAAGTCTTCACATAGAGAATATTCTAATGCCAAATGTTAATTGGTTTGGATTAGCCGAGATATTACAGAACTGTACAGGATAACTGTTCTTTGAAGAATATTCTGGCAGGTTATCAGAGTGATGAAAGATCGGAGGAAGCTTTTTTAGCCAAGGTACTGGAACACATAGTATTGAGGTACAACAACAAACTGAAACAAAACTTGAGATATTCCAAAATAAATAAATAAAACCCACCACAACTCAGCTTGTTCTCTAATAAGGAAATTGGGGGGGGGAAAGGGGGGTGAAGTGAACTTTCTCTGAGAGATCTAAACCGTTCCAACAAGAATGATTGTCCTGGGTATTCCGGTAATAACAGCAATAAATGAATTGGCCAAGGTACTTAAAGATTCATAAAGCTAGGAAGAGATAGTATTTCGAGCAGCTCTCTTGGTCTTATGTTACCACGCCTCGACACATTGCAAGGAAACCTTGCTACCTCCAAGCAGCATCTCCTCTGTTATGTTTGCAAACAACAAAGCTTGCTTAGCCATGCCACAGCAGTGTCTTGTGCTAAGAGCCCTGGGCTTTTTGTGCTACCAACAGCTCCATGACTGTGTTAGCTGTGAGTAACAAGCGCGTGCTAGCAGTGCTGGTGTACAGGTCACGCTCGCAGACCTCTCCTCCTCCCCGCCCCAGCATTCTTCCGCCTGGGAGGGACGCTCCAGGGGAGCTGTGGCACTCCCCAGCGCGCTGCGCTCAGAGCCCAAAGCTGCACAAGGGCTGGCATGTGATGCACGGGCACTACAGCAGCTGCTGCCATAGCGATGAAGGAATCCGAGCCGGGTTATTTGACAGTCACGGCAATGATGCTTCCCAGAGCAGATTCTACTCTGCCCCCTGGTGCAAGCATATTAACATAGCAGTTGGAAGTATGCGAGTACCTGAACTAGTCTGACACCAACCAGATCACTTCACAAGCCTCCCACTTCATTCAGTCTGAACGCCTTAAGGCTTGTGCGCTGTAAGCAGGGTTAATGCATTGCAACAGCTCCCAGAGAGCTCAATTTGGATGAAATTCCTCCTCCCCAGTATCTCAAACTTGCACAAGATGAGACACCACAAAAAGGTCTCTAGTCTCTAAAACCACAAACCAGGATGGGCTTGCGTCAGACATTCAGTACAACAGCTCAGTTTATGTAGGTTTTGTCCAGAATAGCTACTGGAAGCTCTAAGTGTAGATTAACTGACCAACTGTGCTTTGATACACATCATATCTGACTTCCTGACACAAGACTACGCTTGCAGCTGATGAATCTGCTCCATGAACGCAACCCAGAAATCCCCCCCTCAGCCACATTCAGTATCACTAGCACACATCCAGGAAGAGTTACAGGACTGGAAGGCTCAGATGATAAGCAGCACAGCATGGAGACCCAGCTGTACAATTAGGAGTCAAACCCTCTCAGGTCTTAAGCAAGTCTCACATAACGGTACCTACTTGATCCAGCAGGGACTCTCAAGACATTGAGACAATTTCAATATCAAAGCTGCCATTAGATTCTTCCCGTGCATCTCCTAGTACATGCATGCACACATCTGTGTTTATGAACTTGGGAAACAGACACACTGCCTTGGAAACAGGGTTCGGAGGAACAGTTACTTCTCTTAGGAAGGGGAAGTTCAAAGTTTCCGGAACTTGCAGCTTTTCTGAGCCTTAGCAACTACTTGTGTCCTTCTAAATCAGTCTCTTCTAAAAGCCTGTGGAGCAGCACTAGTTTGTCCTACACTGAGGTCTTTGCAGACATGTGAAACTTCACCTTGTGATTTTATTTAGGCCTACGTGAAAAACACTGGTTAGTCAGCTAACCCACAGGTTACAGAGTCTCAGAGACTCTCGGAGAGAGAGCCCTTGAGAAAAAGAGCAGTATTTGAGTTTAACGATAATCTGTATTGATTCAGGAGCTCAGTTTTATTTCCCTGATGTGAATTAAGAGTTGTGCAGTGATGCAACTCTTACTTCTCAGTTTGTTCACCACTCTAGGGAGTTTGCCAATTTCCTTTAATTTTGCCTTGAGTTTTCCTTGTATAGAGCAGGAGTATTTATTGACTAACACAGCCACAGGCACTAGAGGGACCGAGCAAGATACATGTAGACCTCAGCACTCTCCCGGCCACACCAGGTTATTGGCCTTGAGAGCAGGCAGTAAGCCGAGCAGCTGTAGCTGCTCGAATATTGAAGTGAAGAATATTTCACTTCCCCTGCGTAACAGAAACACCTTAGAGAACCAAGCATCAAAGCAGAACTATAATTTTAAGGATGCACACACACTTAGCACCGAGTTTCACGCTTAACAGTACTGAAGTCTACAGATATCATCAACAGGTTACTGCCACATCGGTACATCCACCTTTCTTCCCCGGAGACGGGCAGCACTAATTGCTTCAGTAAACAAAGCAGACCAGGAAATACAAAGCAACAAAAGAGAACGTCTGAAGATTCACACACTGATAACCATGGCTACTCAGATCCTCTGCCTACTCATTTGGTGAATTTTTGTTGTAAAATCTTGAGCATGTGGCAGGTCAGCTACAGAAAAATCACCAGGTTGGTAACTCATCCACCTGTCATTCACATTTGGACAAAGCTTCAGAGAACCCTGTCCAATGCTACCCACCTCACCCAGACACAAGTTTTATTCCCCATCCCTTAAGAGAGATATTTTTTAGCTCCTTTTTCCAACCCGGTGTAAATCCAAACAATGACAGTATTTATAGATGCAACTTTAAAACTACTTTCATCTGAATTTAGAGAGACAGTTTGGCATTAATAGATACAGGCAGAGCTCAAGAGTTGAAACCTTCTAATCAAAATGCTACTTGTAGGTTCAGGAATTACTTCATATAGTAACCTAAATTGCCAAATATGATGATCAAATAAAAAACAAATCCCTGCTAGTTTTTCCCCCTTAACAGAAAAGAAGGGGACATCTCATCTTTGGTTGTTGGAAACAACATCAGTGGTAAGTCCATTACAAAGGACTGGAGAATGAATTGTAAGAGTGAAGATTTTAAAGCACAAAGAAAGGAGAGAAACGAAGGCAAGCAAAAGTCTGTCAAGGTTGCTTTGAACTCTAGTAAGTTCTGCTACAACAAGTAAAAGATGTATTAAGCAGCTTTGCTTCCTGCAAACGCTTGTCTTGCGAAAAGGCCAGACATGAAGGCTGCAGATGAAGTACATCTCTTCAGCCACCATCACCCAGCTTACTGGCACCACAACCAGGCAGCTCCCATTTGGAAGAAGACCAAGAAGCCCTAGACCCTCACAGTTTCCCATGGTAGCTGTCCCTAGAATCACCAAGGTTCCTAACAGCTCCCTTCTGCTATGTGTTCATGTGCTAACAAGACTTTTTCACCTAGTCAATCAGGAAAGGTGTCTTAGTCAGCAATGATACACCACTGCAAATACAAGGAGGCACTGCAGTTCTTAATGGATTGTGGTTATCCCCTAGTTCCTTGTCTCTAGCCTGCAAAGCAAACAATAATTTTCAAGTCTTTAAAAACCACTGACAGAGGTGTGTTTTTTGCTAATATCATTCTCAAAAAAAAATCATTCCCTATCTCTCTAAATCATAACAGACAGTATTTCAGCTACAGACTTGCATGCACTTGAGTATGTAAGAGTTGTAAGAGTTGGCTGCTGACATGGTGACATTAAAAACTGCCGGTACAGGGTGGGTACATGGACTTCAGAAGCTTTATGTACTAGTTTTGTCAGTAGGGGAATTAACAGAAAGGAAATAAGGGAAGTGCATCCCAGGCCTATATGCTTCTGCATATTCATACTTCTATGGGTTGGTGCCCTTCAGCACTATTGCAACATCCTCTGGAGAATGGGTTTGTTGAAGTTACTCACCTCTGGCTGATGTCTGGATTCTCAGGCAGCAAGAAAAGGTGGAAAGAAGTACAACACATGCAGAATCTAGTCACTAGCACACAGTTTTTCATCTTGGAGTATCTCCTGTACACCCTGACTTTAAATGCGACCAGTACAACGCCAAGCCACATTTCACTTTGTTCTTCATAATCTTCCCCCTTTTTCAGCATGCCAATAATAGCAGTAAATGGTCATTCTCATACTTTTCTGAACAACAAACTGTTACCAAATACTACACATAGAAAAATAGGAAGAAATAAAGAGCTCCTACACACTTGCATCAGACTTAACTGAAAATGTTTAATATTAACCTGTTGGCTGTTTCTCAATTGGTAAGACTACAGTTTGAGAAATACAGTAGTTTTTCTGGTGCACTGAGAAGCTTAAGGGAGATGCATCAGATTTAAGGATAAAATCTCCCACTACCTAGAGGAAAAAAAAGCAAGAAAATATTAAAGATTTTGTATTTATTCAAAAATAAAGTAAAAAGGCTACGTGAAAGAGATAATGATATGGGTACATCAGCTCAGACCACTCCAGCAAAATCCTCAAACATAAAGTAACTAACAGAAGACTATGATTTATGTAGAAAGTTAAAGTTCTGTTGTTTTGTTGTTGTTGTTGTTTAAGTTTGAACACAGCTATCACAGCCTGATAGTAATGATTGTTACATGTTCCCTATCAAGTACAGCAGTTTATCTGCAAATCAATTGACATGAAACAAAATATTAACTTGTTCCTTCAAAAAGGGAAAAAAAATCTGGAAGGAAAGTCCCTCTAAACTTTGAACGTCACTGCAATTATAATTTATCTAATCCTCCTTCTTTGAAGATGAAAAACAGGAAAAAAAAAAAAAACAACACTATGCAGCTTTGTGTGTTTCTTCTCATGCAAAGAAGATCACAGCTCATGACTTTATCAGCCACCTCAAGACACACAACCCCAGTTCCTCTCTCCGTGCACCCACGTTCTGTTAGTGCTGTGAGTTATCATTCTGGTCCTGCACGTAACACTGTTCACTCACACAAAATGCCATCGGGTAGGAGAGGAAGAGGGAGACTGAGAACAGAACTGCAATCTTATGTTCCAGGTGAAATCACAGCTGAACACTGAGTAGCTTCAAGCACCACCACTTTCTTTCCTTAACTTTAATTCCTTTATCAGCATATTTCACATTTAGTGTTCTATGGTACGGTCCGTTTTCAGGACTATTACATGGGAGTCATACAGTCACAAAGACTTTATCTCAGTACTCTTTGGCTAGGTCTACACTACCAGTCAGTACCACCAGCGACCTTTTGACACAGAACACAATAAAGATGCTGTGCTTCAGATGCAGAAGGAGCAGTTTTGCTGAAGGAACGCCTCAAGTTCAGAGCTGCTGCCAGCATAGCTGCCAGCCAGTCATCACCCCTTTTCCCAGCCCTGAACGAAGAAGCATGCACACACATGTGCCTGCACTGCTCTGCCTACCGTGAACACGCCAGCCTGGCATTCACCTACAGGAAGACAACTGGAGCGTCTGAGCAGCAAGACTTACCCTCTGTGTTCTTACAGATGGGTATCTTGTGAGAACCATAGGCTATTCCCAGCTCCACTTGCAGAACTGCACTTTGCAACCAAAACTGCACCATTGCGTATGATAGCCTGAAATTAGCACATCCCCTACCCAACACGTTATTAAAAGTAACAGGAAATGCACATTAAAAGACAACTCTGTCAACAGGTTTGCTAGTGGATGCATTCAGGGTTCAGAACACAAATTTGATGCAGTTGATGTCCAAGAAGGAATCGTAATACCACAAGTTTTCCAACTGACTTCAATCTAACCTTGCATACAAATGAGTAAATGTGATATTTGTGATGTATCAAAAAACAAAGACAGCGATAGAAAACAGAAAACATACCAGAGAGAATACCTAAAACTAATACATTAACATCGACTTAGGATCACTGTATACCAAGTGGGATGAACAAATTAAGCGCAGTAAGTGCTCGGTATTCCTTTACCTAAGACCCAGTGTCTCAGCACTGCCCTCCTGCTCCCATGTGCACACTTAAAACCCCAACGGCTGCTGTGAGCTGCAGAGAGCAGGAGAAGCGGGCTGGGACATCCCGTAGCTGTTCTTGGGCTGCACTGTACCAAATTAAGCAGATAATTTGACGGCTTCCACAGTTCAGCAGAACAGCCCGAAATCAGATTCTTCCCGTTTCTCAGAGTCCTTTATACAAAGAGGAAGTTGTTGTATACACAATGCATTACATGCTTTTTCCCACCCCAGAGCTAGCTTCTTCATGCTGTAATAGCCCAGTCTGTTAACTCGCACCTACTTCCAGCACATTAACAGTCACCTCCCTCGCCAGGAGGTTGGTTGTTCTCCAAATCAAGTGTTTCTAAGTCCCGATTTTCCTCCTGTTACAGTTTTAGAACTTAGTGCCACGTAAGCAGAGGAGGTAAAAGAAATCTCATACGAGCTGAGCTTTATCCGACCAAGTTGCTCTACAGTTAAATGACGCTGTTTTAAGCGCTCAGCTAGCAATATCCTTTTGCACAGGGATTCATTCTGCTCCCCATGTAAGAGCAGTCCAACAGCAACAAGCCCGGCACAGATCAACCTCCTTGATCCTCCAGGAGCTGATTCCGCTGGGGCACGCGCACGCTCCTGTGTGCATCTCCACCACAGCTTGTCTTAATCTACTTGGAAGGCTTAAGGGACACCCCGGAGCACCTAGCCAGGTTACAAAAACAAGCAAGCAAGCAAGCTGAGCATTCAAATAAGCTCACACGTTTTCTTTCCTATACTTGTAAAACATGGCCTAAAGGTCTGGGGATTCTGCCTGCTCAAAACCTCACGAATTAAGTTTAAGTTTTGCCCTGTTTTCTCCATCCCTGCGTAGAGGCGACCAGAGGAGGAGGAGGATTATGAGGGCAGGGCATTTCGGAAAGGAAACCTGGGATGAAGGGTGCTGAATGTGGGACTTGGGTGCTGAGGCTTCGAGGGGTCAGGAGCTGCCTCCACCCAGCCCTCCACAGCGGGCTGCCGGGACGCTTCGACAGCCCCGGCAGCATTTAAAAACCAAACAGCGCTAAGATAAAATAAAATTTAAAAAATAAAATAAAATAAAAGAGGAAACAACCCCAAGCCCCTCAGGAAGAAGCCACCCGGCTGCCAGCCGCACCGCACGGCCAGGCTCACCCTCCAACAGGTGCCGGCAGGCGACCTACGCCCTGAGGGGACCCTGAGGGGATCCTGAGGGGGGACCGGGACCCAGGGGACCGGGACCGGGACCGGCACCCTCCGAGCCGCGCCCCGCACCTTGGCCCGCTGCTCCCAGCTGTACTGCGGCGCCTTCTCCTCGCCGGCCGCCGGCTCCCCGTCAGCTCCGGCCGCCTGCTGCTGCTGCTGCTGCTGCTGCTGCCCGCCCTGCGCCGCCTTCCTGCGCTTGGAGAAGAAGCAGCCCATGGCCGCCGCTGAGGGCAACCGCTAACGGCACCCGGTAACGGCCGCCGCGCGCTCCAACCGCCCCGGCGCGCGCCCGCGGCCGCGGAGTGGGCGGGGAGGGGAGGGAGGGGAGGTGGGTGGGGGGGGAGGATCGGGAGCGCGCGCGCCAGCGCAGCGCCGTGCCCGCGCCCCGCCCCGCCCCGCCCCGCCCCGCTTCCGGGTGCCCCCGCGCGCGTGCCCGCGGCCCCTCAGGGGCTGGCGGGGGGCGGCGCTGCCCCGGCCCCTGGTGACAGCTCTGGGGAGCGGCTTTTAATCTGTTTGAGCGCAGGTTTTAGGCCTGCTGGGCATGGAGAAGACCTCGAAAACGTCGTCTGTAAGACGCGAAAGTCAAGAAGAGAAAAATTAAAAACTTCCCTGCTGCTGCTTCCTGAAAGCTCCGCTCGGGTTTTCTGTCAGCAAGGGTCACAAATCCTGCGCTTGAGAGGCTGGCAGCTTATCCGGGCGAAGCTTTGAAAGCATCCCCACTAAAGATTAGATTCACCTGCACTCATTTGAAACTGTGACTTATGGGAGAGAGAAATTACACCTGGCAGGGGCAATTCTTCATGTATTCAGCAGAAAGGAGGAGAAGGGCGTTTAGTGCTGGGCTCATCCCCTGAGACTGTGTTTTGATGCACGGTGATGACAGGGCTGTTCCCAGAAAGCATCCCTTGCCTCCAGCTGCTTATCTCAATCCCCCACCACCTATGCACAAATGTTTGCGCAGACATGTGGTAAACTGTGTTGGGTAACTGATGAATGTGAGAAGCAACCATTTTAATTAGACATCTGTGCATTTGTGTCTAAACAGACCCTCTTTTTTTTTCTTTTTTTCGCAGAAGCAGATGACGTATACTGAGTAATCTCACACAGAAATCATCGCATACTCTGGGATCACATCACACTGGCCTTTTTTCGTTTCTCCTTGCAGGTTCCCTAATGCCAGGGGCTCTCGCCAGACTGAACACCAACCAACAGAAGCTGGTCTGGGACTTGAGACCAAGATGCACAAATAATATGGCTAATTTTGCCATGTCTTATAATCTATTTTTGCATTGTTACTGCTGATTTTGGACTGATTTTTGTAGCTGTCCTCAGCAGCAAGCCTGGTAGGTGTGGTACACAGCTTTAGCACTGGGCTTAGTCAAGTAGGAACAATGGACCCGTGTGGCTGTGTCCCAGGTCACTGTGAACTGACATACTACGACGAGGAAAAGCACAAATAGCAAAACTGAACAGTTCATTTTTGCTAACTTGTTTTTTCAGAAATAACCTTTCTGATATTCCCAACCTAAATTAACTTCCTGGTAAGCAATTACACCCTGTCCACAACCCTTTTTCTAGTGCTGGTGTTTGGGACAAAGATGAGCAGAGTTGTGTGCAGTACATTAGACAAAAACAAGGAGTATGCTATTTAATATCACTCTTAAGAGACACTTCACAGAACTACAAGTCATTTCAGAAGTTTTTTTTTGTTTTTTTTTTTTTTTAACTGAAAATCTAAGTAGCCCCCCAAATTTAAAAGCCATAGATTAAATACTGTTGGCCAAAATGAAAGAATCATGTGTAAGTAAGGCCATCATTTAATATATCCTACACAGTCAAAGTATGCATCCTAATATTAGGACAGCATAATGTATGACACAGAGAACACATTAATCTGAATTTTGCTGCAAGCTGTTTCTGTGGCAGAAACTCTGCAGCTGAGAGGGGTCACAGTCCGCTTCAGGGCTGCTTATGTTTTGACTGCACTTTCTCAAACAGAGCAAAATGAAGTTTTCGTCTGTAAAGCATATTCTTGTTTAGCAGTTGCAGTTTCACAGCTGTTACACAAGAGCCGAGATCCTAGATCCTTTTTTGTGATAAGAAGCCAGCCGCCACAACCTGGGAGTTGCCCAACCGAGACGCCAGAGGAGCCTGTGCTCCAGCTGAGCACCTCGCTGAGGCAGGCAAGGCTCTTCAGTGTAATGCTACGTGCAGATGCGATGTAACGACAATAAAGTTTATGGAGAGTGCCTTGTGTGGTTTCTGGCTAATAGGGCAGCAATTCAGATAACAAGCTGCAGTGCTGATTCAGCAAGGCATGTATGCACACGCCAAAACCTACAGATTGCAGTGGGATTTAAGCAAGAGCAAAAAGCTGGGCACACGATTAAAATTAAGATGAGCTTTAACAGCTTGCTGAAGCATAGCCCAGCCGCCCTTGCTTTCTTCCCTAGGCTTATGTCAGGGACTTTTTTAGTTCTAGGTGCACCAGTGCCCTCTGCGTCCTAGTTAAAAATGACAAGATCATTCGCCAGCATCAGTCTCCGGCTGCTTCTCTGTGTGCTTTATCCTGGTCTCCAGCTCCTAATCTTAGGGGTGCTCTGTGGAGCACTGCTCCAAAGGGAGGCTCCTGGGAAGTTTCACTCTGCCACAGTCCTAATGCAGAAAACAAAAGCCAGAAATAAACTGAGTAAGGGTTGCTTGCTTTTACCACTTAATATATTTTTTTTTTCATCCTGGATGAGAGAAGGCTCAGGGGCAACCTCGTCACAGCATAAGGGGCAGCTTTACGAGGAGGACAGAGGCTCGCTCTTCACAAGGAGACACATGGACAAGACAAGGGGCAATGGGAGAGGTTTCACCTTAATTTAATAATAAGATTGTTGTTTGTTTCTTTTTGTTGTTGTTGTTGTTTTGTACAGTGAGGACAAGCAATCACAGGAATAACCTCCCTGCAGATGTGGTAAAGTCCCCATCACTGGAGGTGTTCAGGGTGTGATTGGACAAGGTGCTCCATAGTCTCATCTAGGCTCCCTTTTCCCCCAAAAAAAGTAGGACCTGATGATCTTTGAGGTCTTTTCTTGTCTAGGCTATTCCATGGTTCTGTGATGTTATCATTTAAGATAACATTTTAACTGTAGAAGGATAGAAGTCCTATTTGTGGTCCTGGGTTGGTTTTTGTTTGTTTGTTTGTTCTGTTTTTTTTTGGAGGTTTGGGGGTGTTGTTTGCTGTCTGACATCATATCAACCCTATTTCACTGTAGTTTCAAGCTGCTGCTATGGCACAGGAGAGGGATTGCTGAGGCCTGGTGTACACACTCATTCTCCTAATTCTGCTGCAGCAGACCATCAAAGGCGGGTGTTTAGAGGTACCAACACGTTCATTTGCTTTTGCACGGTTCATTAAAATTTGTCTAGCTGACGTCTTCTTTTACATTATTGCACGGCCTATAGATGCTCTTCCCATTTCAAGCAGTTAATTTTATGGGGTGGCTTTATCTATGGTGCCCATTGTCTTTGTGGGTGAGAACAGTGGCTGGCTGATGTTCCCAGGGAGACTGGCAAAACGTGAGAAAAGTGGGATCTCCAACAAAAATGTACGAGACATCACTTATCTGCAACCATGGTGCAATCCTGGCAAAAGGTACTCAAGGGCTGTAGGTGTGCTCGACTCTGCCTACGTTAACTTTAGGGAATTACACAGGATCTGTATCCCTGAACACTCCCCACATGCTTTAGGGGATCAGGTCAAGGTTTTTATCAAACCTCATCAGCACCATACTGAGCCAGTGAATCAGATCTAAACTACACATTTTAATACTCCGTGTTAACTGTAAAAAAATCCTGCTGTTAAAGTCATCAAATACAGGATTCCGTTTGTTTTGCCTTTTCTTCCCTTCCTGTCTGTCAGCAGAATGTGCAATAAACATTCCAGACGCTGTTTTTGGAAATACTGCGACGTCACTGCGAGGCTCCGAGGAGTAAATTAGTTAAGCTGTTGATAGCACGAAATAGCAAGGGATTCTGCAGACAGCAGGTGGAAGGAAAATAGCAAAGTAATTATTAACTGCAAGAGTCTAAACTAAAGCTTGCTTGTGTATTAGGAAGGGTTGTTGCACTAAGCCTGGTTTTCAAATCATGTAATTTGCACTGAAGGAGCAAGAATGTCCCGTACAGAAATCAGTAAATTAAAATGGTCATATCAGGAAGAATCAAGGTGATATGAAACATATGTTCTCTTGCAAAACAGACTCACTCACCAGAGTGAGGTACACAATAGACAAATCTGAAGTGGAAAGACCTTCCCTTCAGTTCAGAGAGGTAGAAACACAGATTTTAATACTGTAAAGTGAAATCCAAAAGGAATTTTGTGACCATTTACAGGGGTATGCACACTCTGTGTAACCTACAAATAGCATAGGCTGATGGCTCTTGGCTTAAAGGTCAGAAGAAGGGAAGCACAGGCATGTCACGAGAACTTGGTGCACAGCAAGGGGGACATGGAAAATGTCTTTGAGTTAATGCAGATGAAGTCTCCCTTCATTCAACCCTCTGCTGTTTTGCTGAATTTCTGCCCCTCTCTTTCTAGGCATTCAGAAGTCATTCAAACTGCAATAACTTCTGTAAAAAATTGTAAATGAGAGAGGCATGGGGAAAGGCCGAATAAATAAAAGAGTAACCAATAAGAATGGCTCACTTTGGGACCCAGTCTATTAATTGTCTCTGTTTTGCCTCAGTTGAGGAAAAATTTGTCCCTTCTCTATGTGTGTAAGAGATTGCATGTTTTCAGTACGGATGAACTACCAAAAAGCACCTTTCTTTTGGAGATTGCAGTACTTAACTGGGTTCCTCTGCTATCAAACTAGACCCATGGGTAGGTTTCCTTGGCCCAAGGTCTACCAGGTAGACATGCAAGTCAGTCTGAGTTTGTCATCCAAAGCAATCTCCTTATAATAAAATCAGTGGAGGAAAACTTTGCTGATGGCAACTTCATCTCCTCGGATAGGCAATTTTTGGGGTAGTTAATGTGACCCGTCTCAACTACCCATCTTTCTGTGTTGACTATAAAGCCAAAGTAGGGTGAGGAACACAGACTTAGGCATCAAAGTTCAGCTGTCTGAAGCTGTTTCAGGTGAACCACGCTTTTATGCAGAACTGCTTATTGTTCCTTATTTCTAGCAGTACCCCGTATGTTACAGGTGCTGTACATAAATGAATCTACAGTCCCTGCCAGCAGGAGCTTACATCTGAAAAGCAGCTGAGCCCAACCAGCTCACACACATTAAAGAGGTGCTTGCTGTAACAACTGAGCTTCAAACAACTGGCTAAATTACACTTGCTTGTTAATTATGAAGGTGATATATATAGAGAGCGATAAATATGCTAAGTAAATAACCCTGTATTGTACTTTGAAACAAGTCCATTAAAAGTTTTATTTAGGCAAATGAAAAGAGTTTGAATAGTTTTGTAAGATAAGGCAAACACGATGTTAATTTTCTGAATTAAACTGGTCCGTGATCAATTTTGTACGTCTCCTATTTAAAATTATTTCCTTTAAAAACAATTTGCTTTGAAGTTCCTCTCTCTATTTCATAGCTATTTGCACACCAAAGAACTACACAACAAATCACAGAAAATAACAAGCAAATAATTAGAAAACATCAATCAAACAGCCAATTGCCCTGAATGTAATAGCAGTGCACAAGAGAAAGGCTCCAAGCCCCAGAAGGGGAGTGACACCAAACTGAAGTGCAAATAAAACACCCCACATCTTCCAAAACGTGCACCTGCACCTCGCTGAGGTGTCTGCATTTCTCCCAGCCGTGGCAGAGCACCGGGACACCTTCTGCTGAGGGGCTGTTGGCGACTGACTCAGTGCACGTTCACCGTGACTCAGAGGCTGCAGAATATGAAGGATGAGAAGGAAAGCCACGGGAACTGGCCCAGCACTCTGCAGACCATAACTTGCCTGTCTCGGGCGTCCCGCAGTCTGCTCGCTGCCCTGCCGAGACTGCGCCAGCTACTGCCTCTGAAAAGGTTGATCTTCTCCTGGCAGTCCCATAAGAAAGTGTGGTTTCTTAATCACACGGTCATGTTCACTGATTTCTGCTGCCACGTTTGCTTCCATTTCCAACTTATCTTTGTGCCAGTGGCTTCTTTCTGGCAGCCCTGGTCCTACCTCTCCCTGCTGCCAATGTCCATATCCCAGGCAGGGAGCCATTCCTGACCTTCTGCTTTTGCTGTAGGGACTTTGGACCCTCCAAGTGGAAGTCCTGCTTTTCTTCCTTGAGGGAACAGGACCCCGATAGGACCCATAAAACCAGGGGAAATAGAACATTATTCTTCTGCCAGTGTTAAAAAAGAACGACACCTGCCCTTAGCCTCCTGAATCACTGCAGAGAAGATGCTGGAAGCTTTACCTCCAGGTACTCATTGCCATTCCTTCTTGCACTGGTGTTGCTGGTTTCTTATTTCTCCACATGAAGACAACAGAAGGGAAGATCGATGACTGTGTGTAATTAGTTGACAACAAAAGCATCGCTGCAAGACATTTGCTCTGCTGAGTGTTTGGCATTTCTGCTGAATTAAAATCTTTTCTCAATCCTATCCTGGCCGTGGGACAACATTTGGGCCTGTGTAAGCCTGACAGTAAGGCAGGATACATCAGAATAAACTTACACGTAGTGCCTCTGTAAGTGTGGCTTTTCCCCACTTATATCAGATTGCTGCGAGTGACTGTGACAGCACTTGGGCTTAATACCACTAGAGGTCATGCAATGTACTTACTATCTAAGCTGCTTTTGAAAAAAATGCTCTAATACTCCCCATTTAGTCGATGTATTTGTAGATGGTGTTTGCAGACACTGCTTTGGCCTGCTAGATGTCCCTGCTTTTGTATGGACATTATAACCAGGCCACAATAAATCATCCTGCCTAATCTATTGCCCAAACTTGGAATTTATCATCAATAGCACACAATTAGAGAAGGATGAGGAATGGGGAATATGCAAATAATAGCAGCATGAAAGGCCTTCTTTATAGAATGAAATATGCTCCCCACGAAAATAACAAACACACAGGGGAAGGCAGTCCAGTATATTAAGAAACCCTTCGTTACAATAGTGCAGGTAGTGACTTGTGCCTGACCCGACTACTATGACCCTGATTCTGCTAGCATATCTGCCTTGGATTTTCCTATCTTGGGGGCACAGCTTGAGATAATCTTGAAGCAGGTGACAACTACTCCCGGTCTTTTGATTTCAAGCCTTTTGGAGTCTTTCTCCTCTTTGCCTTTGGCCAGCAGCCTAACAGTCAACCAGATAAGCACCCCTTTCCATATCATCCCCATCCAGCTCCTTCTTGAATAGGCATGCTTGTGAGCTGTCAGACTTCATGCTCTGCCACAATGTGGCCTGGCCCCACTGTAATCATTAATCTGGCAGATGCAGAGCTGTTGTGAGAGGGATCAACTGTTGGAGCCAGAATGCTTTCCCTTAGAGCTTCCCATTGTTACTAGCCAGGGTCCATGAGGCACTGCAACTTGCCCAATGGCAAGTTTTGTCCTCACCAGCCTGAGTTTGCTTATTCTTGGAAGAAAGAACCAGCTCCCAGTATCGGCATTACCTGACCTCATTCTGCACTTACGGCTGAATCTCTTTCAGCTAGGCAGCCTTTTCTGCCTCCTTCACTCAGGTTTCCCCATGTTGTGGTGAATTACATAGCCTTTCGAAAAATATCTCC
This sequence comes from Netta rufina, assembly GCF_964035555.1. Taxonomy (NCBI): domain Eukaryota; kingdom Metazoa; phylum Chordata; class Aves; order Anseriformes; family Anatidae; genus Netta; species Netta rufina. The sequence goes on along the minus strand of NC_140123.1, from coordinate 70,611,964 downwards.
AGATTTCCTACACAATTTGTCCAACCCTGTGAAATGAGATCAGTAACAATCAGCTAGCTGTTTATTTTCCACAGCAATCAAAATTTACAATGAAGTTGTTCTCGTCCTCTTGGAGGGCCGTTCACATAGACTTTTGCCAGTCTGGGAAACTCTGGAGACAAGTATTGTTACTAAGGTAGATGTTACATTCATAATCTCATCATTGATAAACATCGTGTCATACATTAATAATCTCATGAATTAGTATAAATATGTGAAGGGGGGCATTAAAGAAGATGGAGCCAGGCTCTTTTCAATGGTGCCCAGTGCCAGGAGCAGAGGCCCTGGGCACAACCAGTCCCCCAGGAGGCTCCCCCTGAGCCCCAGGAGCACTCCTGTGCTGTGCGGGTGAGGAGCCCTGGCACAGGCTGCCCAGAGAGGCTGTGGGGTCTCCTCCTTGGGGATCTCCAAAAGTCGCCTGGAGATGGGCCTGGGCAGCCTGCGCTGGGTGGCCCTGCTGGGGCAGGGCTGGGGCCTGGTGGCCTCCAGAGGGCCCCCACAGCCTCAGCCCCTCTGTGATTACCGGCCAGTTAGCTGACACTCTGCTAGTAAGCAATTTATTATCTATGTAGGAGGTTGTTCAGATTACACAAATTGGCTGTATTAGTATATTGTTAATAATTCATCACTTTCAGCATCAGGAGAGCCTAAGGAAATATGGCAAGCAAGTTAGACTTACTTGCCAAACTACTGGGCTTTCAAAATTGCAGAGCACAGTGTGCAGCACGATAGAGCCATTTATCACTCAAGCACATTTCTCAAGGGATGTTTTAGGATCGAATGTTTATAGAAGAGCCTGTTTTCCTGGAGAAGAAATCAGAAGTCTCCTGATTTTTCCAGAACAAGAGTAAAAATAAATACATTCAGGTATAGCTTCCTAAAACAGATCTATCCTTTTTCTTCCATATGCCTAGCCATGCCTAATTCATATTTGATATGTCTAGCTGCCTAATTCAGATGAAGCCAAGATACTTACCATATTTTTACTCACAAAGATCCACTTTCTAGCCTATCCGATGCCTACGGGCATAACGTATTGAGTGTAATCAAGATTTAATCAAACATAGTTTTGGCATTCTGTTTCTCTACCAAGAAGAGAACAGAAAAAGAGCTTTGTCAAAAGATTTGGCATGATTGTACAAATCCAGAACAGAAATATTTTCTACCAAGCTTGAATGCCACAACACTGTACCCAGTCTTTCACCCTTTGCACTTGAGAACCCTGCCTGAGGAAATCGTCCATAGGTAGTGTTTCCAGTAGTGGCCAACAGGCTGTTGACAGAATAGAGCATCCACTTGCATGTTTGTAGTTTCGATGGTCAAATAACTCCTCACAGGGCTAGACAAGATTAATTTTGCATGAGAGGAGGTCAAATTGCCTCAGGCAAGGCTTGCCTGCTATTCTCCAGAACTTTTTCAGGCTCTTCTGGCACAAGGTGAGCCCTGGCACCAGTATATTTGCTTGTTTAAGTATTTATGGGGACGTGATGGGGAGTGATGAGAACAGACCAGTGATCACTTTGCTACTTCAAGCAATTATAGGACTGAGAGTCATCACCATGACGTGCACCTGCAAAGAGTAATGAACTACCTTCTTACGAAGAATAAGGGGAAACCTGCTTAGTTCCTACTAGAATGGCACTTCCTTGTCTCATGAACAGCTAGAAGGGGAAAGCATCATATTTGGATGTGAGGGCCATGACAAAGCCCTCCTCTTTGGATAAAATTCCTACTCTTATTCCTCTCTGACACTTTTAAAATGTACCATGCCCTAAAAGCCAAGATATGGCTGTATAGCAAGGAACAACTCCTGCACCCTGCAAGTGTCACGAAAGAGCTTTTACTCTTTCTACACTTTTGTCTGTTGGAAAGGGTAATGTTGATTTCTGCATTTGCACAATGAAAAGTGGCAGTTTTGACATTTTCTCTGATATACAACACCTCTGCAAAACTGGTACTAATAGACAAATGTGTCACAATTGTTAGCACCTCCAACAAAATGGAGATTCAAACAAGTTCCTTTTTGAGTCAAAATATGACACATTCTTCGGGATTTTGCTGCAGAACACTTAGTTGTCTTTTAGGTGATGTTGGCAACAAGGCACATTTTCTGAGATCCCAGGGTGTGGGGATGTTTTAATGCTGACACAGGTGGGCAGCCCACAAGGCAATCCGGCCACTGTCAGAAGCTGGCAATAGGCTCAGGATGGGTTGCCATTTTGAAAGCATGGTGATGGGAGGTTTAAACTTAGGTGGGAAGAAAGGAGAAAGAAAGGAAGGTGATAAGGACTGTGCTAGCTGCTGCAAGGTTATTCTGAATACTAATCAACTTGCTGCTGTGTTCTGGATTAATGTGGTAGAAAATTTGAGCATGCAAGGGAAGTTGTACAAAGACACCACATATTGAGAAGAGGATTAGTTTGATTTTCCAGTTTGTTGTAAGCATAAGCGATTGTGAGGCATTTCTCTCTCAGAATCAGTCCAATAAGGGCATGTTAGATCAGTGAAAATCTCAAAATGCTGTTTTCAGCAACACAAAGAGCTACTGAAAGCAGAGCTGAACAACACAAAAAAAGGTCTGGACAGAGGGTAGAAGCTCTTCGGTGTTACTGATGAGGAGCGAACAATGCTAACACCAAGAACTCAGAGACAGAGCGAGGGGTGAAAATAACACTTGGCATTTGCCTAACATAATATTATTCAGTTCTGGGAATAAGAATAAACAAGAAGTGTGTGTCGTTTCACATGGTAACAATGGCTTACATAACAAAGGAAATCATAAAACTGCTGAATGGACAACTTGATGGTGCTTCTGGCAACATGAACTTGTCAATGAGAGAAGACCGCCTGGCAAAAGGAAGGGAGCAGGCTGATCCGTATCAATCGTGTGAGTCACTGTGACTGTGTGTAAATGCACCTGTTTATTAGTATTTAATACCAAAAATCCTCCTGCATCCCTCCAGCTATGGCTGAACTCAGTAGAATGATTAGATTTTGTCTACTGCCATCTCATAGCTTTTGTGTTATGACCTTGATGCCTCTGTTGTGATCCCACCTGGCCATCACCTTGCATGTCATTGTTTCTGCCTCGAGCAGGGCCTCTCAGACAGCAATCAAATCTAAGGCCTCTGCATGGAACCAGATAAAAATATGGCAAGTAGGAAGAAAGCAGGGATAGAACAAAGATAGTTTTGCTAAGTGAATAGGTTACAATGTATGCGGTGGCCTTGAAACAGAGGTAACATGCAGGTGCCACTTACAGAGAACGCAAAGGTTTAGTGCAGAATGGCATGGGAAGGCAGGCAGAGACCTGCCAAAAAGTCTGGAGCACAGCTGCAACCACAGGATTACTGTGGTGATGAAGCTTACCTAGAGGTGATGTTGCTGATGTTCCTAATGGACTAAAACCACCACAGCAGTCCACTAGAGACATTGCTGTAAGGTACTGAGGTGTATGAACACAGCTCTCACAGAAGGATGCTGTAAATCCTGGTTCACGGTGCTACGCAGACAAGCTAAGGCTGATACCTTTATTTTATTTGATGCTATACTCACCAAATGATCCTGTTTAAATCAGATGAACTATTCAGGCACCATCATACCAATCCATGAGTGTAAGAACAACAAACTTTGGTCTGTAGGAGCCACATATACCACATGTGGGAATATGTGCATCAAATTTCCTGGCAACAACCTATTAGACAATGCACAGAACGGAGGAGACCTTAATTACATCGCTATTAAAAGTTGACTGAACTCCTAAACAGATGGAAATGATCATATTCTTGTCACCAATTTGTGTATGTGATTTAGTCACGTCCCCATTGTCCAACACAAGGATGAGTTTTACTGGATTTTATGCACAACAGTGGCAAAAATAAAATTTATGTGCAATAAAAATATTTTGGGACAGTGCCCACTGAGGTGCTGATTTTAGTGGAGGTGTCCCTAGGATGAGGGGATACCTGGGCAGAGGCTACAAGGGCAATGCAGCAGTCAAAACACATAAATTTGAGTGTGGACATTTAAAAGTTGTGCTTATGGTAACCGACATGCCAAACTATAGATAATGTTTTCCTCCACAAACAATAGTTCATCTGAAAGAAAAAAAAAAAAAAAAGAGTAAGTCCAGGCTATTACACTTCAGCATTGAAAGAATTGCCTTGATATTACTCACTGTTGCCTGGAGAGCAGGAGGCATAATGCATCTGACCTGCAGGAATGCTGGAAGATAAAATACAAATTACTGATGGAAGATTTTGCAGAATGCAATTTAAGATGCTGACTGCAGCTCATCTACGAGGTAGATGAGGTAGATAAAGCATAGATGTAAATTGCTTTCTTAAGACCCACCATACACTCAGGGACTGACTTTACTTGGCACAACACAGTGCACAGCAAAGAACAAAACAGAAGAGAGCCAAAAAGGTTGGATGTGGTGCTTAGGGACATGATTTAGTGGGTGATATTGGTGGCAGGAGGATGGTTGGACCGGATGATCTTGGAGGGCTTTTCCAACCTTAATGATTCTGTTACTATGGTCGTATAGCTTTTTATTTTTTATTTTACATTATTTATTTATTTTTTATTTTCCAACTTTATCAGCATTACACATACCTAGCACCGTATTGCACACCTGTAGGCTGCTGTGAGGCCTATAGGTTGTTAAGTCCTGAAGATTTGGAGGTACAACGCTATCTTTGTAAAAGAAACACTAACCTGAATGTGAGATTTAACATGAGACAGTCTGAAGGCGGCAATTTTTCATGGTTCATGTAGGTTTAAGAGCTAGGTCTTTAAGGCAAATGAGCATTTTTCATCTCCTCGAGGAACACTTTCACTGCAGTACAAAACAACCTTTACAGATAACTGTACCAGGTTTTGAAGGTTGCTGAGGAGCTTGTATAAATGGCATGTTTAAAGGGACTATGTGTAAATAAAGATGTGAATGTACATAGTTACCATCTTGAAAAGTTTCTAGAAGGGACTCCTATGAATGAAAGTGTATGAGGTAAGAGGCAATCCCGAGTCCACTCGCAGGAAAGTTTGGGGCAGACTCTTGAAAACCCCAGAGCACACCCAGAGGACCAGCTGTGCATTAACATTGAGGCAGAGGGCAGCACTGCCCCTGGGGCACCTGCTGTACAGCCAGCTGGACGTCTCCACAGCCTTTTCAGCTGCCTTTCCCCCCGAGCAGCGAGCCCAGCCCCTGCAGGCGCAGCGAGCCGCGCCGCCCCATTTCCCCCCTCCTTCCCAGACACGGCCAGCCCCTGCCTCTCGTCACAGCACCGAGTCGGGGCAGAAAGTTGAGATTTTGGCCCCACCGGCCCCACCTTTCCCCCCACGGCCCTCGCTGCCCGCCCCTGCGGCCCAGGAGCCGCCCCGGCTCCGCCCCGCGGCCGCCGCCTGTCAGGGGCCGGGGGCCGGCGCCTCGCTCTGTGCCGGGCCGGGGCTGGGGCTGGGGCCGGGGCTGGGGCCGCCTCCCCCGGCTCGGGGCCCGGGCAGCCGCGGCCATGTCGCTGCCGCCGCTCTTCCTCCTCCTCCTCTTCCTCCTGCTGGGGGCCGGCGGGCTGCAGGCGGCCGAGCCCGGCGCTGCTGCTGCTGCTGGTGGTGGTGGTGCTGGTGGTGGTAGCAGCAGCGCCATGGAGGAGCTCGCCACCGAGCAGGAGGCGGAGGAGAGCCACCGGCAGGACAGCGTGAGCCTGCTCACCTTCATCCTGCTGCTCACCCTCACCATCCTCACCATCTGGCTCTTCAAGCACCGCCGTGTCCGCTTCCTCCACGAGACCGGCCTGGCCATGATCTACGGTGAGCTGGGCTGGGCTGGGCTTGGGGGGCTGCTTGTAGCAGGGTGCGGGTCCTGCCTGCATCGCAAAGCAGGTAGCCTGCAAAGCGCCCCCAGCTCGTCCTGAACCCATCCTGTTCAATGCGTGCAGTGCTGGGGTGGCTTTGTCTGCTCCTGCTCCCAGGGAGCGCCAGGAAAGTGGCAGTGAGTGCCTGCACAGAGCCTGTGCGTGTCCTCGCCCGCTTCCCGTGGCGCTGGTGGTTGGGGTAAGCCGGGCTCCCGGCTGTTTCCACGAGCCACTGGTGCAGGGAGCTGCAGGTGAGCCCGTGCTGGGGCGTAGCGCCCTGCTGCGAACTTATGCAATCGGGATTCGGGCACTACAGGGGACGTGACGGTCCCGAGGAGAAGCGGTCACCCATTTGGAAACTGATTTGTCCTGCCCTAGCGCTGCGGGCCTTTCTGATTTCTTAGTTGGTGTTCCCGCTGAGCAGTGCGAAACACCTGCCCGCTGCGGGTTGGGATGCCACGGGTGAGAAATGCAGCAGGGAAGGGGTTCTCCCCGCCGAGTACTACTGCTCTCAGGATGGACGTGGTTGCTTGCCAAGCAGTGGAATTTTCCTCTGCTGAAGCATCTCTCAAACCACCCCACTTTGCTCTTAGTCACTGATATCTTTGCTGCATTGCTGTGTATTCCACATATGCTCCTTGTTGAAAACTGGCAAATTAAAGACCGGGCATACAAGTAAATTATGCACGAGCATCGTAATCCTTAACATATCGTAATCCTTAACAGTTGAATAGCGCCCGGGAGGTGGTAGATTAACTGTACGAATGCTGATTGGAAGTGACAGAGTAAGGTTGCATTGAGGACGTTATTTAAATATCACCCTGGTGCTGTCACCTTCAGAAACTGCTTTAAGACCATTACAGTGCTCTAGGTGGTTGGCTGTATGGTAGAAATTCTGCGTACATGGGCGTGCTGATGTGTGCAATACGAATAACAGGGCATCAAGGGCGTTTGCATTTTGATGAGCTGTGGTGGCAACAAGAAATTGTTCACCCACAGAGCTTCTGCCTCTCGTTAAACTCAAATTAGTTTACGATAGCTTGCAGTTGCTGATCCATGAAATGGGCACTAGATTCCTGATTTGATGTACAAATGGTGAAATTGTGTGGTGGAAAAAGTGCCATGCTATGGCCCTTTCTGCACCATAGGCAACACTGCCAAAATAATGATTGGCTCGAGCTGCCGCATGTTCTTGGCACTCCCTCACCTAGATCTTTTTGTTTTCATAGACGGTGAATATCTTGGGGAAACATCCCAATGAACCCCTCTGGTACCCCAAAACACACACTTTCCTACCTCCCAAGCAAAATGACTCTTGCCACGTCACAGCAAATGTCTGAGGAAACATACTCAGCAAGTGCAGTTCTGTTTTACGCTGTTAGCCTTCGGTGCCTGTGAAGCTCTGCTGAGGCCTGGCTTCGTTTAAATGTTTTGTAGACTTCCTTTAGAGCAAAGAAAAAAAAAAAAACGTAGTAAGTATCATAGTAACTGTCTGCTGCATTTCTGATAACCAAGCTTTATTCTTCACATGGGAGTGTTTTCCTCTTCTTTCTGTTATTTAACAGACAGTGGTTAAGCAGAGAAACGTTTATGCTTTGCTGATAACTTGGGATCTGAGAAATGCACACGTCTCAAACTGGATGTTTACGACACATTTAATGTTTGACATAAAATCGTGTGGCGATATTCTAACCGAAGTTTGTAGTCCTAAAAGCAGAAGCACCTGGCATGAAGCAGTTCTGATTATGATAACAGGTGTCTAGGTGCTCTCGAAGATGTATTGATCAGCATGGTATTGATGTAGGTAACTTTCACAGGGTTTTAAGCTCCAGTCGACAGCTCCTGTACCGTTTTGCATTCCATTTCTTTAACAGTGGCTTTTAGCGGTGAGTAAAAGGCTTTCAAGTACAGGAGAAAAGTAGGCTGGCAGTTAAATGCCGATTACTTTTTATCGTGGAGACAATGACCCAGAAAAACTGGTCTTGTTGCACCTAAAAGCCCTCTGAAATGGTTGGTTCCAGTGACTGAATCTTGGGGTGATTGCAGTAGATGAAAACCTGGCAGCATGATGCGTTTGAGGTAGTTAGAGCTGGAGGTGCTGACGCTTGCTTGCTTCTTCCTTTCTTTAGGAAAAGGGGATGGAGCTCTTCTTATTTCTGGTCTAGCCGCACATCAGCGTGCCATCCGACCTCTTTCCTCGAGCACAGCAGGAATCAGGTGGCATGACAGCGGCTTGAGGTGGTGGGCGGCGAGAGCAGAAGCTGCCTGCAGCCAGACCTTTAACCAGCATTTCTCACTTATCTTTTCTCAGAACCCAGCTACAAGCACATCCTGTTCTACTTTCGCCATGTTTTGGCTGCTGATCTGATCGCGTTTCTGATACAGAAAGCACGCGCTTTATCCAGCTGAAAGGGCCTGTGGCCCAAATGCTGCTGGTGCTGCTGAAGTTTGCACTTCTTCTGGGCTTTAAGTAGCGCCTTTCCTGTTGAGTAGGAGGCATCTGTCATGCCGGTCAGTTTTAGTGTGGTAGTCTAACAGTTACCCAGCCCTCAGCAGAGCAAAGGCTCCTGCCCTGTCCAGATTTGCAGGGTGTTGTGGAACTTCACCATGTGAGCTGCTTTGGTTCAGAAGCCATTGGGACCATAACAGAGTCTTGCCATGTTTCTTGTTTCCTGTGCTGTCACCATCTCTTCAGGGACAGTCACTGTTTTCCTGTCTATTATTCTGATGTGCTAAATGGCCTCCTGGAAGTGTCTGTTAAGATGTAAAATAACCTGAAGTTTACACGACTGCTTAATGACTTACAGTGCTGCTTTCTTGTGTGGTGCACAGCTTAAAGTCTTAGAAATAAGATCAAGAAATATGAAAGTCACAGAGCTCAGGTGCACGTGCTAGCTCTGACAGCTGCGTATGTGAAAGGGAAAGAGATCTTTTGGATGTCTTAAATTAGTTTTCACCAAGAGCTGCAGGTTCAGGTGCAGTGCTGACTGGTTCTGCACCATGGCACTGCACGGTGTCTGTGCCCAGGTGGTTCCAGAAGAGGCTTGTGAATAGGGTTGAAGCCTGGTCTTCACACTTTAACAGGGAGTGCTGCTCTTCTGCAGCTGCTCCACCAATGGTATTGCTAATGAGAGTCATTACAGAGCAATTAGAGGGAGGAGGAGGGGGAAAAAAAAGTAGATTGAGGGCAATGAAGGAAATGAGGTGCAGGCCAACTTGTGGTGGTGGCTGTGACGCTTGCATTGTGCCTCTTGAGTCCTGAGGGCACAGTGCCCAGAGCTGTGCCCTTCCTGAAGGGGCTTGGTGGTGCGGGGCTGCCTTGGCTCCTCCTGGGAGCCCTCCTGGGCTTTAAGGAAACACAGGATGCCAGAGGAGAGCACGTCAGCACGGGTCCCAGCTGAAGCTGGGGCCTCCCTGACTGCAGCGCAGGTCCGAGCCACCTGTGGGCCGCACCTCGTGGTGCCGCGGCCTGGCTGCCTGCCCTGGTTTTCACCACTGCTGCCTTTGTTGCGTGCCGCTCTCCTTTATCAGCCACGTTACTCCGAAAGGTCACGCTGCCCGAACAATTCCATCAAAGTCTGGCCCTGTGTGACGCAGGGAGCAAGCCTAGGTAGCCGGATCATTTGTTAGGCTCTTCTATTCAAAGCTGCACTCCCTGCAGGTGGAAATGAAAGCCAAACTGGACTCGAGTACTAAGAAAAACAATGTATGATGAGTCACTGGAAACTTCTGTTACTCTTTGTAAATCAGAAATGAGAGGTGAGGTTAATGTTCAGGATAAAAAATACTAAATTTGTTCTGAAATACTCAGTTTTAGATGAGGTTCTTGTATCTGGAGAGTAAGTACAGAAAGCCTGTCCTTGTCTCATCTCGCTGCAGTGTTATCTGTTACAATTCTAGGCTGGAGACATGCAAGAGAGGACCTGATGCATCTCTGTGGCTGTCAAAATAATGGCAGAGTTGATGTTTAATAAACCACTTTTATGTGAGCATTTCACTATTAGATTTAGGAGCAAAACTCCAAGCACTCAATTTCAAGAGCGTTATCTTCTCTTTGGCAGCCTGCATGTTCTTTCTAAATCACTGAGTTGCAAACTTTCAAAATGAGTCTTGCTCCATCCTTTGGGTGCTCTGGACACTTCAGTTGTACCGCAAATCTTGTTTCTAAGCTTACTTTGTGGGCTCTGCCTACATAGTTGTAAAAATCTTTGTCTTGTGAGAGATTTCAGAAACGTTGTATCTCTGCCATTAACCTACCTCTATTTTAACTCTGCTTTTCAGGTGGGATAGCTGGGTGGCCTAAATATTTCTGAAGTGTCTCTGGGATACAATTCAGTTATAGTCCTCAGGACAGTAGGGTGATTTTTTTTTTTTTTTTTTTTTTAAGTGTTTTCAATAGCAATTAATATAAATTAGTTCTTTTTTGTTAATCTTAGCTTCTCAATGCACTATCAAATCAGTGTCAAAATACCTTTCTGATCACTTGTAGGAGAGGAGAGAAATGCCAACCCCAGATTTATGAGGAGAGAAATGACAACCCCGGATTTCCTCTGTCTGAGCAGCCTTTTGGTAATGTAACTGGCTTTTGAAGCTAGTGCTGCTCTACAACATCAAACTGTCGTGGTAGGAAGGAAAGTGTTCCCTCTGCATATACTTCAATTCTCATCTGAATTAGAAAGTTGCTGTAAACAAGTGCTAGTAATGCTGCAGAGCTCTCACACGTGCTTGTCTTGTGCTCGTGTGTGTCTGTACAGTGAATGGTCTTCTTGGTAAGAGTGTGCTGAACTGAGGGCAGGTAACCCAATGTCTAGTGCACAGCTTTGTTATTAGACGGTGATATTCTTCTACAGCATGTTACACATTACCTAGCTTGAGATTTTCATTAGTCCATTTCAGATTTTTTTTTGTTAATTTCTGGTTTCTTTGCCACCTTGCAACAGAAATGGCTCTCAACAGGTTGTCCAAGGAATTTCCCCAAAACAACACAAGGGCTGAATTCCCCTAGAGATGCCTGCAGCTATTCCAGTACCCTCAGCCCTTACTGCAGATAAGACTGAAAAGGGGATGATGAGGGAGTGTATAAAAGCTGTCAAGCCCTACAGGGATACCCCCGAATGCTTCTTGGGTGCTGATGGTATCCCTACCTCAGTGCTTCTCTACTTAGGAATTGGACTCCGTGTTTTTGGGAGAAGGTGGTTGGGACAGAACAGGTCTGGGTTTTCAGCTGTTTCCTTTCCCTTTGTTAAGTTGTGTGTTTTCTTTATGGATAACAAAAAGATAATAGGAAATATTTCCTAGGTCATGCTATCAAAAATCTGAATAGCAACCATCACAATCTCATTTCTGGATTTTGCAATACAATATTACCTTATTCAAAATAGAATGATCAATTTTGACACTGTTTTACCTGATTTTTTTTAATTTTTTTTTTAATATTGTGCTGGATTGAAGTCATTTTTGTTGTGGACTCTGTTGCAGCATCTCTTACATTTCTTTCTCACCTTTTGTGCTAAGGAAAAACCAGAGCATCATAACACTGAAGTCACTGTCATGCAAAGCAATTAGGTGCGCAGCAGGGTGCTTTCAGAAGTGCTACAGGTTCATTTGTACAGCCAGTCCTGGGCAGCATTTGAGTACAGGAGTGCGACCTACAAAACTCCTTCCTAAGTGACTGTGTCGGGCACACTGACAGAGGTGGGAGCTGAAGGTTTCTGCTGCATGTGCTCCTGGCTCCTGCTGTTGGCAGAGCTGGTGCAACTGGAAACAAGCTGACACCTCGCCTCTGACTCGATAGGGCCCGAGCTCTCACTTCTGTGGGGGGCCTGGCCTTGCCTCCAAGCTGTGATGGATTCCTGCAGCGTACAGAGATGGCTCTGAGAGCAGCGATGGGAAGGCTAGAGTCTCCGACAGATGTCTTGATTCAGCTAGCTATGTTCCTGCTTGTGTCGCCACAAACCTCGCATTGCAGGTGCATAGTAAGTCTTTTGCCCCCTTCCTTCCTAATGGACATTGGCTTTCCCTTCCAAACCTATTCTATGTAGCAGTTCAAGACAACACCTTAAAGTGTGTGTGAAACCTTTCCCTCCCTTCTGATAGGGAGATATTTCCACCCCAACCCTACTATCTGAGCAACTAAGCATCTTTGTTATTTAGATAGAGGTGATAGTATCCGTTGCCTGCAAGAGGTGATCTAGGAACCAGAAATCTGAAGCAGGAACTGCAAGTCAGCCATCCAAAATAATAACACAAATAGGTAAGATTCAGAGCTATGGACGCTAAGGACACTTCCTGCAGGTGTTGCAGTTCCTATCTAGCCCTTTGAAGCTTGCTGCGTGCTGTGGATGTGTTTTTCTTGCTGACTGCTGTGAGTCCTGCACTGAACTGCTGAACTGTTCCTCGGAGACAGCCTCAGTATCTCACTCAGGGCTGTTACTTTCACTCTGACAGCCAGAAACAGCAGCTTGCAGATTGAAGAAAAAAAGAAAAAAAGTTTTAGAGTGCTCTTATTTGTGATTTAGGATTAATACTTCATCCCCATTTAAGACTGAATGTAGCCTTTCTCCCCCTGCTTTAGACTAAGTGGTATCTATATTGAAAGGAGTGCGATACAAGCAATTATTTTTTAGAAGGGTATTTATCTTGAACACTTCCACTAGTGCTGTAAAAATACACAGTTGTTCTCAGCAGATCAGATCTCTTCTGTGTCTACGGAAGATGGGTGATTTAGCTCAAAAGTACTGCTTTTTTCCCTCCTATTAAAAAGCACTTCAGCCTGCAATTAACAGAGTGTGAAGGAATAAAAGGGAAATGATTAAAAAAAAAACAAACACAAAAACAAAAATACAATACACTGCTTTTTATCATGCCCTGAAATCAGACAATTCACTTCAGTTTAGAAGTGCCTAAAGGCCCCTGAAAGCTATGGCGAGGGAGTTGGTTTTTATCAGGGCGAGAGAGTTGGAGGCTCCCCTTCAATTAGCCTGGAGGAAGGTGAACTGTGCTCCTGGCCGAGGGAGGGGTGTGCTTTCTTCCTGGCTTTGGCATTTCACATTCGGTTTCAAAGGCAGGGTTTAAGTTCCAAATTCCTCTTGATACAGCTGTGAGCATGTGGGCAAGGCATGGAGGAAGACTGAGGGACCCGGCCTGGCAGCGCCCCATGGGCCCAACATGGCTGCCCCACACGAGGGCTCACAGGGAAGCCCTGCTGTGGCCTGCGCTGCTTCTCCCTGCCTGCCGCTGTCACAGCTCACAGGTTTTGTGACGTGTCCCCTGCTGAAAAAGCTCTGGAGCGATTCTCCTCAGTAGTTTCTTTAGTTGTTCTTCTGCTCTTTCCTTACGAAGGTGGGTGGACTATTCTTAACACAAAATAAAAAGCGTAGAAACAAAAGAGCACAGTGTAAGTGTGTCCCAAAGTGCAATTAACTTGTCTGTGCATGAGATGACAGTCTTCAGGGTGCTGGCACTGTGTCACTGTGTGATGTGTGCACCTGTGACTCCTAACATCGGTGGCTACCTTTGGTTAAAGTGTCCTGTGCAGTTGGATGTCCTGCAAGCATGAGACTTGATAAAAGTATTGTGTCCTGCAAGGGTATGGATAGCTTTTGATTTGTATTCTTTAAATCCAGTAAGATGGATATTACCTCTTTCCACACTGATTTGGTGAGATAATTGTTATTCCCCCCACTTCTTAGCACTTTATAATCAAGTCTTTCAGTAGTGAAAGGGGGCCTGCATTTAAAGTGTCATATACATCTCAGCTGTTCTACTGCTGCGTGATCCCTCCTATTTGTTCTTCCTTTCATGTCAGTCTTCACTGTGCATACTGGTTGGGTGTTGGTCTCTCTCCTTCCCCTTATCCATGAGACAACATGAATGTTCTTCCTTAATTTGCCCTCTTCATGAGCAAACTGATAGGATTCGGCCCCAGCATCCACCCTTTTCTGTGGCTGGAGAACTTGCTTTGCAGACTTGGCTGCACATACAAGTCTTCTGCTACGGAGCTGAATACTTCCTCCATCCAGGACTCTGCTGACGCTGCAGGTCATGTCCTTGCATTACCTGAATACCAAGGAAGAACCCCAAAGTCATAAAAATAAATAATAGCTGTTATTGCAGTCTCAGGACCTGGTTGTTTCTGTGGGTGAATTGCAAACTCTTCTGTACTGTTAAGTATTTTTAAAAGTATATAGATGTTTGGAGATTAGTTACTTGTAGAGGCTTCATCAGGACATGTTTGAAAATGATCTGGGTTGGCTTGTTTTGTATAACAGCAGTAATCAAAGACCTAGTTAGGTACCTGCTTGTCTGTGTGTGGCTGAGAAACAGGGAATAAAATTCATGCTATATTTATATTTGCTAGTGGATACTGTATTTGAACTTGTTATTCTTGGCCTGAAACACCAATTTATTCCAGCCGGCTCTTAGCTTTGCTATTTAAGTGACTCTAAGTAGTCTTTAGAAGTTGGACTTAATGGAGTTTGAACTGGCAAAAGTAGAGAGCTCCTTGGCTGGTCAGGAGGGATGTGCCCCACGGGGTGGAAGCAGGCACTTGGGCTGGTTTCGCTTGACTGCCAGAGCACAAAGCCTCAAGGCACGAGTGTGGCACAGCACGGAAGGCACAGCTTTGCTGCATCTACTGGGAATCTTGCAGGGAGCTTATTCGCACTGTTCAGCGGGAGTATGCCAAAGGAGGAGAGTATCTGGCAGACGTGATGGTGTAAGTGAATTAGCCTTAACTCTGGGATAGACTTTCATGTGGGTAACTGAGTATTGCTGCAATATTTTAGCCTGACCATTACTGTTTTTTCATCTCTGCACAGCAGTGTATGTAACTTGGCAAATACTTCATGAAGTTGATTTTTATCTCTAAACACTTTTAACCTTTAAACCCCTCAAACCACATTCATCTATGTTAGAGCGGTGTGTTTATGTGCTTAGTCCCAGACATATTCTTCAGACTTAAGGAGCTTAAATGGGAAGATTCTGTTTCCATACCAGCTTTAATTTTTCTCTGGAGTTTGGACTTATTAAGTTGTCAGGGCATTTGCTGCTCCCAAATTGCTCTCTCCCTCTCTGAGAAGGAGTCTGTTCAGAACACACAGATCTCTTGGGCTTCCAAAAGTCCAGTGGGTGACCATCCTCCTAATGATTTTTTACAGAGCTTCATGAACACAAAATTAATCTTTTCCTTAGCACAACATAACTGAAGTTGGTGAGTGGTTTCCTGTTGAGAATGCTTGTTAAGCTGCATTAACTAAATATAAGTACAGCATACTCAGTTTTTACATATGTGCACATGAAACAGAGAAAAAATAACTTGGATAACTTGGTGATACCTAGTACTTAATATGTTGATTTC
Organism: Netta rufina; assembly: GCF_964035555.1. NCBI lineage: Eukaryota > Metazoa > Chordata > Aves > Anseriformes > Anatidae > Netta > Netta rufina. The sequence continues at coordinate 70,596,715 of NC_140123.1, read as the reverse complement.
TTACTTGCCTTTCCCATATATTAGCTTCAGAGAAGCATAAAAAAGGAGTTTATTGCTATTGCTGGCAAATATTTGAGTGTATTTATTTCAACATTTTCAGTTTCAAATCCTAATGGTTCTGGGATCTTTTCCAAAGTGTAAAACGTAGGACAGTTATGTTTCTCTGTACTTCAGACACAAATACCTAAGCTGCTTAGCTGACATCAGAAGCACCTGATGCAATATGTGTTTTGTCAACCCTAATTAGGGATGGAGAACATTTTTCATTAGCTGTTGAGTGTGGCCCTATGCTACAGGCTGGAAAGTCAAGGCAGGAAGTGCAAATGCAATCTACTCTATATCTATTAACATGTTCACCCAAGATTGTTGAAGTTAAGGCCCTGGATCAGGGCCTCAGTTTCTTCAGTAGTACTTAAACTTGCAGCTATGTTCTTTTTATAAAACAAACAAAAAACACATGAGGGGGAAAAAACACATCTGAAGTGTTTGGTTTGCTACCCTCGCTGCCCAAAGTCACAGTTTCTCTGCTACCAGAGCACAAGCCATTTTTTAGCATTAGGTTCTACCTCTACCATAGCTCCAAGAAAAAAGAGGGGGTCACATAATGAATAATAATTGAAGAATAATGTCCGTATGGATTTTGGTGGTCTCCTGTCTGCCTTTCCCCTGCTTTTGTCATACAAGAGGTGCTGACGTGGGTACAGATACGTGTTGCCCTGCAATGGCTCCTCTGGGTTTTCCTGTTGTTTTTGGTCATGTTCAGCTCCCCTAGGAGTACGGTCCTCATTCTGTCCTACAGCTTTTTGTGCAAAGCACCTTCAACTCTTTCTTCATCTCTTCTCTGTTTCTTACCCAAGGTGCATTCAGTAGCTTAATGCTGGCAACTTGGATTCCTCATCGTATATTGGGCCTGTTTTTTCAGTCAAAACTAAACGTTTTTGCTCTTCATTTCTTTTGAGAACAGGTAACAGGCTCAAGTCCAAAATGACTGAAATAACTTCTTCCCCCTGCCGCCACCAACTTCTCTGTCATGCAGGCCTGTTCCCTGAGCATTGCTGAAATGATCTAGACCTGTCTTTGCCTGCAAGCTATTTAAGTGTACTGCTTACTGTTCTTTACTACCAAGGTTATGTTATGGAATTCTCTTGGACTGGTGAGCGAGGAAGTGAATCCAACTTGGCTTAATTCCAACTGTGTTATTATGAGTTGGGTAAAAATAGGCTTTTAGTGGATCTGATCTGCTGAGATCTTCAGGACCCTTAGCTGCAGAAAAGGGCAATTCTTAAGAACAAGAATGGGCAGATTTGGCAGTGATGGCAAGTGCCAGGATCCAAGTTATGCAATATCTGTATCATGTTTTCCGGACACTGAGATCTGTGAACTGGTCACATTCCTGACCCACGTGCGAGTGCCCACATACTACATGCATGCCACAGAGCTGACTGACTTGCTTGCCAGAATAGCCTGTTCTTGGGCAATACTGTGTATCCAAACACAGAAACAGTCTTCTGACACTTCCCTAAATCAGTGACATTATTTTCTTTGCATTTGATTTGGTGTAGTATGTACATCACTTTAAATGTCAAGACAATATTTTATTTTCTAATGACAACAAGGAAAAAAAAACAAACACCATTGACTAAAGAAACACAACTATAGTGCTCAGCCCATATATTTTTTTTAATCACCTGTTAACACCACTGCTATTTTCTTCATACTCCTACCCTGCTTGGCACACCTAGCGCACCTGAAGGGGTGGTGTGATAGCAGAGAACAAGGGAATGGCTGGGCAGCTTCCACTCATCAGCTTAAATCTACACGAGCCTAAAGTTAGTATCTATATATTACTCACAAGATCTGCTCAGATCTCTTTATTACTGTTTAATTCAATGCAAGATTTCAGTTACCATTGTGATGGGAGAAATTTGGCACACCTTGTTAACTTTTAGTTATATTTCGTGTTCTTTCCCTTAAACTGCTGAGGAAAGAAAAAAGATATTTTGCTCAGAGAATAACTATAGCTGAGCCTAGTGCTCAAAGCAAGCTTTTCGGTCGTGCCCAGTCATTGTGCTGGTTTCTAAATGCGTGGGTTTTATACACTCAGTCATAATACCTGCTGGTTTTTTAGTGTTACATTTGTGGTCTAAAATGTGTCTGATTGCGATCTGGTAATGCTTTCCCGATGCTCTTGCAGTGCAGTCTGTCAGTATTTGCTATGAGCAACTGGTTTTGCTGTTACAACAACACTCCAGTGGAGTCCAACAAGGACAGCACTGTACTCTTCACAGAATCACAGAATCACAGAATTTCTAGGTTGGAAGAGACCTCAAGGTCATCGAGTCCAACCTCTGACCTAACACTAACAGTCCCCACTAACCATATCCCTAAGCTCTACATCTAAACGTCTTTTAAAGGCCTCCAGGGATGGTGACTCCACCACTTCCCTGGGCAGCCCGTTCAAAGTTCTTCTTCAAAGTTCTGCTGTTGCTTCTGAAATGTTTTCTTCCAGCATAAATAATTGGTATGGCCCAATAAATAAATTGGGCTAATTAGTCCAATTGCTTCTTTATGATAATGAGCTCTGATCTGGAAACCGAGCCTTTATCCTAGCAGCCAGGTAACGCCTTCCTTTCAGGAGCAGTTCTCCAACGTGGTCTCCTATTTATTATTGCTTAACCAGTTCGTGTTTCATAACAAGTTTTCATGCTTAAGTTGATACAGTCTCGTTAAAAGCTATGCAAAAAAATCCGGTGAATGCGTATTTACTGGTCTACTGTGCAATTTATTCTTAAAATTTGAGAGGCAATTTTTTTATTCGCATTGTTATAGCAAGAGTACTGTAACAGCTGGTACGCCTGCCACACAGCGAAGGCTCTCTAAAGCCGTAATTCTCTTGAGCTCCTTGGCATGAATAGGCATTGCAGCAGTGTTTTTTTCTCTTAAGAGCTACTTTAATGTCACCGCTTCGGAACAGAGCAGTGTCAGGAGCTGATGCGAATTTGCTGGCTGCACAGAAGCAGGAGGATGCTCCGCAGTGCCCTGTAATTTCTGCACACTGGTAACCTTGTTCGATTTTTGTCATTCCTTCTTTCTGCGAGTTATTGATCCCTAGGTACCAAGGTGTGGGGAAAGGCCATCTCGTTGTGTGTTTGGGATGGAGGATGGGAAGCAACTCTGTTTATACAGAAGCGTATTGCAGCTTTTGAAATATAACATCTGAATGGTCTAGTGCTTTGTAAACCCCCTTTGACTTAATTTCTACAATTTTCCTGTTTTGTTGGAGAGCATGTACCTTTGTTGGCTGATCAATGTGCAGATCAGCAAGTCTTCAGCGGATGCTTTGAAAGCCTGAATTTCTTTGGATGGATTTTCATTATGGCCCCCGCTGCTGCTGTTTGCAATCCAAAGAAAGCCCGCATTCATGAGGGTTACTGCATCTGTGAAGGATGAAGAGCAAGTAGGAATGATGAACTCCAGTGGTCGTGAATGGATGGATTGTCCCGGGCGTTTGGTCGTTTGGCAGTATATTGTGATGTATTTGGGCTGGCAAAAAACATTCGCTGTGGGTAGCATACAGGTTTTACTAAAAGCATAAAGGAGTACTCAGAGGGAATGTATTCGGAGACAGCACGTGATGTACCAGTGTGGATCTCAAGTATGACTTGATTTTGTTTATTTCTCAGGAAAAGCTTGCAACTTCAGACTTTAATTCTTCCTTCCATTGTTAGCTGTGCTTGTCCTGTCAGACAGGTCTTATAAAGCTGCCTGCACTTTGGCGTGGGATGTTATACCAGGAACATTGAAGAAGGGAAATCTTACCACCTTGGTTAGAATCTGAGTTGATTCAGAAGGCTGAATCGTCCTCTGTTTGCAGGTAGACTGCAGGTCAGAGTGGACTTGTCTTCATCACCTGGGCTTCCAATTCCATCACTACTAGTTCACCTGGGGACTGCACAAACAAAATACAACCCTCGTGCTGATGTTAGTCTTATTTACTGCACACAGAGTTAATATTCTGATCTGAAGAATGTGGTGGGGTTTTTTTGCTTTGTTTTGTGTGTTTGTTTTCACAGTAGAATCTGGCACTTCAGGTATTTTGGTTGGGTCAACGAGCAAATCTGGGGCTTCTTGGAGACATCTACGGTTAGACATAGCCATTCTTCAATAGTGTGTGGCTTGTGACAGCTTGTCACTAGCAGCAAGTCTTGCATAAATAGTTTTTGAACAGCGAACTAAGAGCTTGAAAATGGTCACTAACTGAGATACGTAGTTGGAGGAAGGACGTTAGAGGGTAAAGATTTGCTCCATTGATGAGGATACTGTATTTAAATGTGCATTTTGAATATTGCTGTCATTCAGACTTCTGGTAGAGCTGCTTTGCATGCAGTTGCCATCTTTAGGACCTTCACCAATAGAGGCGTTGAGCGCACAGGTTTTTTTCTTTTTTTTTTTTTTTTTTGCAGATCTCTGCTAACGCATGTGTGTTCCCTGACTGGGCGTGAATTCATGGCTGCATTTCCTGACATCAGGGCATCTACCATTATTGCTGATAGAAGTTGCTAATTGAATATTTGTGTTTCTGTAGACATCAGTTGTTCAGCTGTTACCTGTGGGGCTTGATTTGCATTGCTGTATTCATGTCAGATATTTTTTTCATGTTATTCTGATATTTTTGATAGGTCACAGTGAAGAACTTGCCTGTATAGAAGTACATTTGTACAAACTGGCTTCCATACTGCTTCTGGCACAAAAAAATCAATCTGTGATGTCCAATGTTGCTATACCCTGGTCACCTGGACTCCTAGGGTATTTCACCAGGTGTTTGGAAACTGCAAAAGCCACAATTGTCACATGCAAAGCATGTTCTGGACCAACCTGTGCTCTGCATGTGTCAGTCCTAAGGAAAGGCGTCATGTGCCTGTCAGTGTGCCTAGCTCACATGTCAGCTCCTAACCATGCTGGTCAGGTTGTGTTTCGCCTTGGTCTCAGGAAACGTTGCTTCCAGCAGCAGTGAAGATGAGTTCCTACATGTGTGAGAGAGGGGGGTCCTCAGAACAGCAAACGTCTGCATCTTGAGAGCTCTGCCTCACTTGCACAGTAGTCTCTTAGCTTCAAGAAAAGAGCTTGTATGTGGTATGTAGAAGTCTCATCATGTCACACATCCTTCCTGAAGTTTTCCTTGCTCCTTCTCCTGTTTTATGGGAATCCAAACACTGGAGACTGACCAAGCCATCTGTTAAATCCCCTGATGTGTTTGCAGAGGAGTGCTGTTACTCCATCTCCCTGCTAGGGAACTGTGACAAGGAACAAGATCAAGAGCATTCACTGAACCTCTTACGATGCCCATGACAGGGATTTTTTCCTCAGCGTAATGCCAGGTATGATTTCATGTACCAGTGAAGCTTGGAAAGCCCGGTACTCTTGCAGGCAGACCTCTAAATGCTTACTGGTGTAAGAATGCAAACACACACCCCTTGTGGAAAGCCCCTTGTGGTTGTCAGCATCACCCGGAACCTCTCGGGCACAAGCCTTGAATCCAGCTCTGCAGACAGCGTGATGTCACTCTTAGAAAAAGACCCATCTTCAGGTGATATCCTTTCCAAATTTTACCAAACAGGATGAGGGACAAGTGTGCAGCAGCCTCACGTGAGTTGTAACTTGTCTGATCTCAGAGTAAATCCCAGCAGAAGTGTTAGATGAAGGCTGGATGTCATTTTTAAGCTGACTTGGTGCAATGTTCTTGTGGTCTGCCTGCTCTTGGAGCAGAGGGGGGATTCACCAAAGCAAACTGAGGTGCAGATAATTGCCCTGCATATGCAGAGTAGGAAACGCTGAGTGCTCTGCACAAAAATGGCTATTGGAGTTGAGATAAAGTTATAGCAGCTGTAAGAGAGGGAAGACACAAGTATGGGATTGCAGCTCTGTGCAGTTTTGGTTGCAGCTTCTTTGCATTTTGGTGACTGTTCTTGTCTCAGCTTCCACGGCTCATTGCAGCCTGCTCCTTCCTCCTTCCCCTTGGAGCTGTCGCTGTGCTCTCCCTGCTCCAAGATCTGTGGCTCTTGTGGCATCCCATGAGCTTCTGTGCTGGGGCAGCCTAAGTAGATACAATTTTTGTTATTAATCTTTCCTAACCAGTGACAAAACCATGATGGGAGCCTCCTTGGAGATACTGATTGATAAGCTAGCTCAAAGTTTTTCTAGTGTAGTAAGTGATGTCTTAAGAGCTGCAACAGCCTCTTCTGTCTGCTGTCACTTTATGCTCAGTCTGGACTTTTTTTGAATCCCATTTTTAAAAAAAAAAAAAGAAACTCATGGAGGTTTTTAGTTAAGTTTTTACAGCAAATTTAATTTAAATCATAGGCCTTAACAAGGATATGACTTCAGCCTAGCAAAATCTCTCATACAGTTTTATTTGAGAGAATTTGCCTTAGTTTTAAGAAACACTTTCTCAAACTGGAACTGTGAAGTGTCATTTTTTTTTATATAAATATTTTCTACTCTTTTTCTGCAAAAAATCCAAAGTTACTTTCATACAAGCATGCCTTTCACAGAATCCACAACAGCGTCAGGTAAGGACATCCTAGAGACACTCAGGCTGTCAGTGCTGGATTGTGAAGTCTTAAGTCTTGTTGGCATCTCTGCAATTTGTCGGGCCTTAATGTTTTATAAACCTGACGCTCAGGAATCTCACGGATGAGAGCAGTTCCTTAAAAATTGCCTTGTGACTTTGTTGAAGCTCTTTCCAGACTCCTTAAATTCAGAGGTGTGCTTGTAGCACTGTGTCTGAAGGCTAAACCAGTAATAATCAATGTTGTGGCTCCATACTTCTATTGTATTCAAGTCTTAAGCTGTTTGCAGGAAGAATGCATTATGTAGCACCTCATATCCCAAATCCGCAAGCTCAAGTTCAAGGTTGCATTTGGAACAGCTGCCCTTTCTGATTTCGGGGCTGCTTAAGCAAAGGATCCATCTTGCTGCAAATCCTCAGCCAGTAAGTTGTTTTGTCTCAGTTCCAGGAAGTTGTGCACGTTTATTATATAATAAATACAATAAATAAAAAATAAAATCAAATCTTGTGACACTGGCATGTTTCAACAAGGAAATCTATGCTAAATGTCATAACACCTTTGAATTAGTTGTGTGTGTGTGTGTAGGAAACTGCCTAGCTGAATTGAGAAAGCACTGCTCTGAGTTGCATGGTTTGGGAGTTAGCAGTTCTGGAAAACTGAACTCTTCCAGGGAAAAATAGTTGCAGTTTTGTGGGTCGAAAAGGGACCTTTTTTAGGTTTCAAAAGTGATTTATTACCTGAAGTATAAAGGAAGAATGTTGTTGTTGTTTTTCCTCCTGTTTTCTTTTTCTGGAGGGTTGAGTAAAGCAAAGAAAATAAAAAGTTTGTTATAGATGGAAGTCACAACTGGTTTGTAAGATCACCTCATTTTTCTCCTAATATGTCCTTAGAATTTGAACTTGAGCTTGAACTTCTAGTTTTTTAGACTGAAGTCAGCGTTTATGCTTCAACACTGTAATTTTTGTTTGCAGTTGATTACTGTTCTTTTCCCCCACCTTTCTTGATGAACAACCTGGAAGAGGAATGTGTGGGAGCTCTTGCAAGCTGCTAATGACTTCTTCTAAAAGGCAAATCATTAAATAAAACCTCTTCTCTTTCAGTGCACCATGGATTTTCAATCTCTGAAAGAAAGGAACTTCATTTATAGTACTCCTGTGGCTTTTTTTTTTTTTGACGTGAACTGTGCTGGGGAGATCCAGTGTCCATGGGGTGTAACTGAACTCAACTTTACAGCATATTAAAGCAGTGCATTTTTCTGGGGGTTAGGGAGTAACCTGTTGGGCTGAAAATGCTCCTGTGCTGGTGGGCTGGAAACCTGTCAGTGGGATTAAGGGAAAAGTTAACCTCTGGCTGAGGGTTTGGAGTTGCAGTGGAAGGCACTGGCAAGCCTGGGGGTTGACTGTTTTCTGTTAGAGAGGAAGCTTGAGCCCTTGGAAAGGGATGAGAGAACAGGACTGTGTCCTGCTGGCTACGAGCAGGAGCTATTTGTTGGTCCTGTGGCTTCCCTGAACTTCGGCGTATATGTGCATGATGGTTGTACCATAACCATGGCTGCTGGAGGCAAAACAGAAGCTTACAACAAGTTGCCCTTGATAAATTACCTCCAGCAAAGCAAATCTGTGGTCTTTGTGTGTTAATGTCTGCTGAGAGTATTAATAAGGTGCACATCGACCCACAAATTCATATGGTCACCGACCTCGGAGTAAGTACTTAACATAAATAAATAAAAAAGTAAAGTTTCAAGTGGTGTTTTTCCAAATGTCCAAATAACCACCTCTTAACCACGCTGCCCAAAAGCAGTAGTGCCAGCATGTGATTTTATAAATAAGCAGCTTCTGGCAAGGACTCGACTGCTCTCTGAGAGCTCTCCCTATGAGCAGCATGGGCAGATCCGGATATGCTCAGCCAAGTGGTGTAACCGGTTATCTCCACAAACCGGCATTTTGGGGAGTTTTGTGTTACTTTCAGCTGTTTGTCTGATACAGGAGTCCTAACAGCCACGGTGCTGTTAAATAAGGTGCTTTTTTTGTGGTTTGGGATGGCAGCTGTAGGCTAGACACGGTGTTTTATATGGTATTGCACGTTGCGACTGGCACTCGTGTTATTCCGTCAAGCATTTCTAGTCTCAGAAAAGAGTGTATTTGGAGAAGTGAAAGTGACGCGAAGCCAGAATTAGCTGATGCTGTGTTTTGCTTAAACCTGAATGGAAAAGTTACAAAGTCAGGTGGCCGATTATTTAAAGAAGTCTCACGTACGGTGGAGGGCATCCTGCTGTGGTGAGCAGCAGCGCCGGGTTTCACGGCCTGCTCATCCTGTGTGGGCGCGAGCCAGGCCCTCGGCCTTCACTCCCACAGGAGGTGTTCATGTTCCTCATGGCAAATGTGTACGTTGCCAGGTTTTTATACATATGGTATGTGGTTAATTCTTCTTTTGAAAGCAGCTTTGGTGGTTTTTATAAGCAAACTGCTTACAAGTTGTTAACCCCTTGTGATTGTCTTGATGGAAACCGTGTCATGAGAAGCAAGATAAAGTTCGGAGGGTATGTTGGTGACAATTTGCTGAAACGGTCCCAAGAGTAGTGTAAAGGGAATGAAATAGATCCTTCTGGTCTTGGTATTTTTGTGAAAGGGTATTTTTCTACCTTGGGATGCACGAGTTGCTTTATGGTGATTACTTTGTACGTGTCTAAATTCAAGATCTTACTGTTTAGGTTTTTGTTGCTGTTAAAATAGATTTTGTGGAAAACCTACTGGCTCAATCTGAGAATCTTACTGTTTTCTCTTCAGGTTGTATCTTTTGAGAAGGCCTGCAGAGAGGAATGGATGTCCAGAAGACAGCATAAATAGCTATATGCATGCAAAAATGGTTAAGATAAAAGCAGTCTCATGGGATGTACTGTGGTTCTCATCATGTAGGTGAGATCAGCCTTTGGAAGAATGTTTTACTCCTTATTTTTCCGCTGTTGTAATGCCAAGGGGTCTTGCAGCAAGCCCTCGCAGTTTCAGGCAGTGCCCTGGATGTCAGTGGGTCCTATTTTTCCACATAGCAGGGACTGACTGCTGTTCAGCTGAAATAAGACTGATCCTACTGGATCTCAGCTGGCACCTTATGGGCTACAAGGGGATGTGAGCTCATCAGTTCCCAACCACCTCTGTCACTCTAGTGAGATGTGCTGGGGTTAGGGTTGAGGTGGGATGCAGATGAGACACAGCAGATGCTGCTCGGGCATCATGCTGACACCACTGGTGCAAAAAAGATGGAAGGGATGGCAAAAATGTCAGGCGAGAACAGCATTTAAGATCTGTCAGGAACAGGCAGGGAGACATCAGTCTGCAGTGGGAGCAGAGACAGTGAGTGGGAACTGTAGGGTGATCTTGGTTAGAGGAAGGTGAATCTTGTACCAGTTCTGGAGGGAGCACTGTAAGAGGCTGGGAATGGCTCCTGGAGAATGGTACAGGCATGGAAAGATGGAATAGGTCTCCTGTTCAGGCTGTGGGTGGGTGTTGCAGTAACAGGACTTCAGTGATCACACACCGTCACCACAGGAAGTCACAGGGTTGTCATCTTCCCCCCTTCTCTGGCATCTGGATCACTGCATTTCCCTGGAAGCCATGACCTGTCTCACGTACAAGCACCAGTTGCCTCAGCAGAAAGGATTTCCTTGAAAATTCAGTCAACTTTAAAACTTCCTGTTCCGCAGGTAGGAGGATGTCTTGTTAGTAAATGGATGTGGCTTGGAGCAAAAAGACATTGCAGGGAGTATTGGGAAGTACTCCTTAAAACCTTTGAACGCCTTTTTGATGCAGGCTGTAGCCTGTTCACCTTGCTCATGTGTCTTCAGTCAGTCTTCTTAAGGCTTTGCTTGGGCCACTGTCCTAATCAGAAGATCCCAGAAACAGTTTCCAGGATGAAGGCTTCTGTACGCTCCTGTAAACTTGCAAATATTTTTCAGATGACCAAAGGCTGGTGGCTGGGATGTGGTTTGTTGTTTTTAGCAAGAAAACAGGCTTATCTGTAGTTCACAGCTCTCCTCGTAGCCGTTGTGGAGTCTTTGAAACCAAAGCCGCACAGAGATGGATATATTTCCTGCCTCTTCCCTTTCCACCCTCTCCCTGTGTCAAACCCTGAAATGATAGTGTCAGCAAAGAGATTGCTGCTGCTGCTTAATGAGTTTCTGTTGGGTTTCGGATTGAAGCCAGACTTCTACAATGACAGATTAATAACTCCTTCTGCTAAGCATTATGGCATATGTTTTGGGGTGGTTGGGGCAGTAATTGTTGTCTGGGCTTTTTTCTCTTACATAGGAAAGCTGCTTTCCTGGCTAGTGTCTCAGCCAGGTGATGATGCTGGTATAAAGGTTTGTTGTACCAAACAGCTTGACGTTATTCTTTTTTGACCTCTGAGGAGCTCATGGGCTCCAGTTTGAGGTATACCAAGTGTTCCTAGTGTGTATACATATGCAAATGGAGAGAAAAGCAGTAACAAAACACGAGAGAATAGGAAGTTTTATGTTATATAACACAGAGCTGCTCCCCCTGCTTATTTTTCTCAAGGAGCCTGCTAGTGTGCCTAGGGAGAAAATAAAAAATAAGTCTGTTTGGGCTTTCCCTTCTCTGGTTTAGAGGTCTCTGAAAGAGATGCTTGGACCCTGCTCCTGCAGCAGGGCGTGGGACTGGTCACAGCTGGTGCTGGGTTACGAAGCCACAGCTGCATGGGGAAGGAGAGAAGGAAAGAAGTGCCCTGAGGTTGGAGTCAGGGTTTTCGTGGTTGCCCATTGCTGCTCATGCCTCCAGGAGTACGTGTGGCTTTAGTACGTGTATGGTTTTCATTGCTCTGGGCTTGATTGCTAAGAAGGAATACTTATTTCTGGAAGTACAAAGAATCTTTTAAAATATGTATAAAACACTTGACAGTAAATGCTTTAAGAACATTGTCTGAGATGGTAATTGTGCTATAATTGAATTTGAAGGCACACAGACAGTGTACTTGCAGACTGTTACCTGTAATCTCTGACAAACACTTAAAAGTTGCCTTTTATAACTGCAGTATTTATTTGTGAGGGTGTTTCTTGAAATTGTCCTCCATGGCTTGTCCAGGCTGTTCCACTGCGTCACTGCTGAAGCTGGGAGCTGCCAGGAGCCTTGACTCACTGTCCCATGCTTGGGCCAGAGGCCACATGCCCTTACCACAGGACAGCAATTTCTTCCAGGAAAGTTGTTGAATATGTGGATTTTGTTCTACTCTTCTCTGAATGTTAGATTCCAAGGACAAGAAGGGTGGGGGAATACAAGGAACAATTTCTCTTGCTGGTCAGCAGTTTGCTACACACTTGTGGTCACGTTTGTGGTCAGCACCTTGCTAACAGTGTCTACTCATCCTGGGGTTATCACTGCCCCGTGTAAATGTGCAGCTCTGTGAAGCAGTAATTTTTCACATCACTGACTGCCAAAGCAGCCCTCTGTCTTTTGGTAGTTATATTTTTAGATGCCCTTTTCCTCTCTTAAAGCTGTTCTTTAACCCCATTGTCATTAAAGAGTAAAGTACATCTGCTGCCTTCTGTACTTTGTGCTCTTTTGACCGTGTCACTTCACGCGAGTATGTAGATGGCACTAATATGACATGACCTGAAGAAGAATTAAATCTCCGAAGACAAAAGCGACCCATCAGACTTAACAGTTAGTCAGAAGGGATTTTTGGCCATCAGATACTCCTGTGGCCTTCCTGGAAACCGAGGTTTTAGAGAAGGCAGCGGCGTGCATGGTGTGTGTGTCTGGCAGCATCAAGTCAACAAGTTAATTTGATATTTGGGTACTGTGCAGCATCTCTAACCTTTTTTGAGTAATCTGTTTGTTTAAATACAGAGCAATGTCTAGTTTGGTTCACTGATTTTTTTATTAATATATTTTTTTAAGTGAATAAAGTACTTCTTACAAAAATGCCCTTGATAGCGTAACCACTCGCTGTGCCTACAGGGAAGAATTAGTGCAGTGACATTAATCCACACCTTGTTTGCAGTCTTTTAATGTCCTTATCTAAAATAGTCCTAAGGCAATGACAAAGCATGACCTTGAATCTGTTATTCAACGCTTCAGCTCCTGGATATCCCCAAAGTTTCCTTCAGACTTAAGACCTGGCACCGCCTGCCTCCATTTCCCCTCAGAAAAAAAAAGCTCTTTCACTGAAACGTGGTGAGGGCTCATCCTGTAGTTATGCTGCTGAACCTAAACTGCCAAAGATGAGGATTATTTTCAAAACAAGTCTCATCTTTTTGCAGAGATCTGATGAGCTCATGAATCCTGCGCTGGAAGCGTTGCACCCTTAGGAAAGTAATTAATGGTAGGTGGTGCTGAGTGCAAGACACTAACAGAGGGCTGAAGCTCAGCGATGTCTGGCTTGCACCTCACCTTCTTGGAGAAGTTGTACTGCAGTACGTGGAAAGGACAGTGAATGGCAAGCACTCGGTACAGAGAGAGCGTGTTGCAAGCTGGTCTGCAGGTGGTACCTAACATTTGATCTGATTATTTTAGGTGCAGCACTGCTGGCTCAGTTCTGGATCAGAAACAATACTTGAATTCTTTCCTTTGTAAGAAGTGTTGACACTTCCTGATGATAAATCACTGAAAGGTGAAGGTGTGGGCTGTCACGTTCAGAGGCTGACCCTCTGTTAGGAAAAACACTTCCTGGTTCTTTAAAACTGTGGCATCTCAATGCACACAAACATCCTATAGTAAAATAAGCTGTGTGATAAATACTGTGTATTATTATTAGTCTTCTGCCTTGAAAATATTTGAGCAGGGCTTTCTCTCATCAGTCTTGCTTTTTTTTTTTTTTATCTTTTGTTTCTTGGTCCACAAGTTGGTAAAAAGTTCAGTTTGGGTGTGTGGAGGAAAAATCTAGGCTCTCAAAAGTTACAAAATCCTGTTCTATTTACTTGCTTTTGGGGAGAGAAAAAAATATTTAATTTGCCATCACCTCGGACCACTGAGAGGCCAGAGCCCCACAAGTACCCAGAAAATGCTCTGTGCCTCTCGGGCTGTGCACCAGCAGCGCTGTCTCATTTAAACAAAGCTCGAAAGCCACAGAAATCCCCAAGGTTGACCAAGGAAACAGCAAAGTTGCTTTTAAAGAAACCTTTGCAATATAAATTACCTGTCTGGGGTTCTAAATGTTTGCAGGAAAGAGTCTGAATCGCAGAATTAACCCAGGGGGAAGGACCTCTGGAGGTGGCCTCATCCAGCCCTCTGCTCAGAGCAGGCTGCAGGGCCGCGTTTGTGTGAGTTTTGACTGTATGCAAGGATGGAGATTATGCAGCCGGTCCTGGGACTTGGCTGGAAAACCACACGACACTCAGCCCTGACCTGGGACAGGCGTGCATTAGTGGTTGAGCTTAGTGCCTGAGCTCAGTCTCACAGCAGTGATTTCTGTGCTCAAACAAAAGCAAAAGTAAATACGCCGCTTAAAGTGGTGTTTTGTTGGATTGGTGTTAACTGCCTGTGAAGTTTTTATCATCACTAGAGATTCCTTTTTTTAAAAAAGGAAAGAAGTCCTAGCTTTTTAATGCTTTATGTGCAGTAAGATGCTCTTTGTGTAGCAGCTGCATGACTGGCATTGTACAGGCAGCGCAGTGGCAGAAATGCTTTCTCTGCTAGAAGTGAGAGCACAAGTCATGCGTAGGCAAGACATAAAGTATTAATTTTTGAATTTATCTTTCCTGAGTCTTTATGAGCAGTGATGTAAATCTACAACCATTACCACAAACAAATTTTGAAAGTAAGGCTCTTCTAAAGTTTTGCAGCGTTTATAGTTTGCTTCTAGCTCTCTCTTGTGACAGCCTTGCAGTAAAAGGCAGTGCTGGTTTAGTGGCCCTTGAGGTTTCTTTTTAAAGAGCTAAAATGCTCAAGTGTTCAGACAAATATTTGCTCCATTGATCCAAGTTCTCTATAAACTCTTCATCAGTGAACCTGTGCAGGATGAAAGTAGCATGGGGACTGCGTTATTCCTTGCTGCCATCCCTCCTCTTGCCTCCAGATGAGCAGTAGTGCTGTACCAAATCTGTGCTTGTATTAGTGTCCTAGCAATTGTTGCTAAAGTAAGTCTGGAGCATCCCACTAAGCCTGGCCATCGAGCAGCTCCAAGTCTTTTTCTTTTACGGCCTTTTTCTGCAGCCGTGACTCTGTTGCTCTGGAAATGGTTGAAGTCAAGGATCTAGAGAGAGTTCATAAAGGATGAACTTGCTCCCTCTATAACACGTGATGTTGGGCAGCTTAGAAAGGCATCGCTTGTGAAGCTGTAAATTGGGCTGTTTGGTCTGCCTGAAAGCTGCTTAGGTCTTCAGATGTTTGGGACCTTGGGGGGATGAGTAGGTAAGGCTGCATCCTGCTGGTGATGGTTTTCCCAAGGTTGCTGGGGGTAGAGCTGCAAGACAGCCTGACAGCAGGGATCAGAGCTTCCCAAACTGCATGGTCCTGGGTGTGAGGGTCATCCAGCTTGGGGTTTTGTCACTGGAAAGTGTATGAAAGCAGGATATTTCCCAGTAGCAGGGCCATGGGACGCTGAGGGTTAAAGTATGTTTAACCTCAAACAGTGAGTACGAGTTACAGCTATAATTGTCGTGTCTTCAAAACCAGATTTAAAATAACCGATGTATTTTATTACAGGGGAAAATGTATGAGTGGCTTACATCCAGTCCTGTAATAGAATCACATCCTGCTCCCTCTGGTGCATCCTCCTAATACAATAGCAACAAAGGTTTCCCTATTTGCTTTTGAAATGAATTCACTGAATGATGCTCTCTGAGCCTAAGAAGCTATTATGTCAGCCTAGCAGTAGTACGGAGCTGGTTTTGTGCCACTGCTATGAGTACAAGCTAATCTGTGGAGTTTTTATTCTTGCTCCTGGTTTACTACAGGGTTTTGGCTGATCCCGGTTAGATCAATATTTAAGACTGAAAGCCTTCTGGGGGTATTGTGTGAGCTCGGTTCTCTCTGTCTAGGGACGAGGAGAGTGAGAACAGCAAAAAGTTTTGGCAGGTTGGCTGGTTGGGTTTGTAGAAAGCGTCTGTAGCCATCGCTGGCAGTGCAAATGGCTGGGAGCTGGCTGGCCGTAGCCTGTCACTTTGTGCATAGCTGCGCTTTCATCGCATCCATTATGTGCAGCCGAAAAATACTCGGGGGTCATGAGGACGCATGCTCCGTAACTCTGCCTTTCAGTTGTCAGCAGCTGAAATTTCAGGAGGTAGTCTTGTCTTGCCCAAGTCTTCGTCCCGTGTGTTCTCTTTGAGCATACACATCTCGTTTCTAAACAAAATAAATCTTTCAATTAGGTTTTAATGATCATGCTGCCGTTATGGTGTGCTGATGGCAGAGGAGGGGGACACGTGGGTAGCCACCCACTGGAGTGGCACAGCTATTGTTGTACCTCCTTTTCCATTAAAACCATTTTTCCACTCTGAACCTGAGGAGAATGAGGAGGCTTATTTTGGTTGGAGGTTGTTCTATTTTTTTTAAATTGTTTTATTACAGTTTGATTACTCTTTAATCCATGCCATAAAGATAAGGTTTTTTTGGTGCTGTGTATTTTTTTCTTATTATACCTCATTTATGCTCTGGCTAACACCTGTCAATTTTATTTACCATCTGGGGGGAAAAAAATCTATGGGTGCAGATTGGTCGCAGACAACAAAGCCAGCATTAACTACTGACCTGTCCACAAAAGGATCATTTCTCTACTGACAAATACCCATCATCACCTTGCAGCTGTCTGCAACAAGGATTAAATCACAGGTTGTTTTAGGGTGGCGTGGCGGGGAGACTTTAAGAGGGCATCCATTTGTGTACTTAGCAGACCAAAGCCACCCTGACTATTCTTATCCATCTTTCTGTGGAGTCTCGTTCATTCCACAGTACCTTTAAAAAGAAATGGTGCTCAGTTAAATGTTATACTTACCCAGATTTCTGGCATTGACCTTCTATCAGGTTACCTTTGTTATTTACAAGTATGCAGGAGATCCTGCATCTGCTGCTGTTAGCTGGCTTAAAATTGCCAGGCAAAAAAAAAAGGCTGCATCCTCACTGCAGCTGTGTTCCAATATTTTACAGCAAATGGTTTCAGTTAAGTTACGGTCTCACGTTTTCAGCAGTTACTCATCAGCAGTGGTATATCTACTCAGTTCTGCCTGTAAGAAGGTGAAATCCATTTGTTGTGTCCCAGTGCTTGGCCTCAAGCACAACTCGGCGTTTACACATCAGAGGTGTGAATGAGGGTGAGGAAGAAGAGACTTGAAAGTGAGTATTTTTGTCACTTTGGGCAGAAGCCAGATTTGACAAACTCATCAGGAGTTTCAGTGTGCTTGGGGCATCTCTTTCTTTGCAGGAAACTGAAAGTAGCAATTCACTGCTGTGTGCCTGGTGCTTGTGAGGTTCCTGCTTTATACTTCAGCTGATAGCGAGGTAAAGAAGTGGCAGATCAGCCTCATGGATTTTTAACTCTCTTCTTCCAGGACTCATCGTTGGGGTGATCCTGAGGTACGGGACTCCCTCTACCAGTGGCCACGATAAACCCTTCAGCTGCTCGCAGGAGGACAGGCCGTTTACAACCCTGCTGGTCAACGTCAGCGGGAAGTTCTTTGAATATACGCTCAAAGGGGAGATAAGCCCCGGGAAAATCCACAACGTGGAGCAAAATGACATGTTACGAAAGGTGAGGCCAGGCCATTTCTTGTGAGTGTGTGCTGCTTGGCTGTGTGGGGTTTTTTTCTGCAGCTCCCTCCTTCCCCTGCCATTTGGATGTTAGGTAGTCTCAAATGTCTGCATATCTGGTGGTAACAACACTTCAATGCTGAATTTAAAAGCACCTTCTGTGCTCTAGCGCTGCTGGCAAAGCTGTGTTCTGCTGCCAGCATGTAGTTCTCCCCGAAGCCCTTGCTTGCTGCTGGAGGCTTAATGTACACTGCTAACATCTGTACAACTCATGAAAGCTAGCTGAGCAAAAAAGGCCTTCGTTCTGATCTCTGATGCTGCCTTCTATAATACAATATATGGGAGAAAACAAATAGTGATCGTTTCTTTGTTTTGTCGTTGGGTTTTTGACTGTTTATTTTCAGGAGATAGTTGCTGCTTACATCCCTGTAACCTGCCAAACAAGACAATCTGGTGTTGGAGATGAAATTCACGTATCAACTGTTGCTTGCATCTGCTATGTCACTGCTTCTATTCAGTAGCTGGAAATAAACACCCTTTCTGTGTAGCAAAGCTAGACTTTGAGGTATAGGATTGCCGCTTTAGGCCTGTAACCTAAAAATACTTTTCTGTGATTATGAAGAGAATGTAGGTGACTGTTCATATGTACCTGTCTGCTACAGATTAATGAAATGAATCCCATGCTGGGAGTGCACACATGTGTTTATATTCTAGTCTGTGTTTAGATACTAAATGAAGAGGGCCTAGACAGCCTCATGTGTGAGGGTCTTGTTTTAATTCTAAACGTTTGGGTTAGTTCCTTAGTCTAGTGCAGTCTCTCATGGATATCTGCAGTATCCACTGAAATATTTGGAAGTGATGAGTGATCCCAGTTCCTGAAAACCAGACTTGACTGGCGGGGGGGGGAGAGGAACACACACAACAACAGAAAGTACAAATACGTGACTGTCATGTATCACAATAAGAGATACTTTCTCCAGTATCCTTTCTATTAGAGTATTTTTTATTCAAAAAGGGGACTGTAAGACTGTCATTACTGATGAATGCAATGTTTATTTTCCTAGATGCTCTTCAATATGAATAGCTGCAGCTTTTTGCTGCTGCATCTATATAGAGCTGGCCAATATTTTGGAAGGTCAACTTGGCCAAAAGTTTATTTCAACACCTACAAATATTTGTCAGAAAAATAAAAGAGGAAAAATACTTTTTTTTGTGTGTGTGTGTTTGTTTCTAATTCATTTCACACTTTATTTTTTTTAGGTAACATTTGACCCAGAAGTCTTTTTCAACATTCTGTTGCCTCCTATTATCTTTCATGCTGGTTATAGCCTGAAGAAAGTAAGTGTAATCATTTCCTGAGGAAAATAGCCTTTTCTTAATGAGAGACTGCTGATCTGGTCAGGATCAGGATTTGTTCAGGAACACGTGTGACAATAAGAAAAATCCGTTTTCCTGCATAGATGGTTAGGTCATACTGTCTTAAGAGATAAACGTATTAAATTGCTGATTTGTTTTCCTTTGAGTATTACCAGAGGTTAATATCAGTTACATTTAAAGTAGATGTCCTGCTATGAGTCATGTTGGTCCTTCTCTAGTGTCCAAAATGCAGTAAATTACCCTGAGAAGTGGACCCAAACTTGAATCCCAGTGGAGTTGTTCTAGATTCTGTGTGACGGAAGGTCTGGGTTATGACATCTTCAAGTGGTGCTTGTGTTTATTATTATAGCTATGTCTTATATCTATATATTATATCTAGATATTTGTTATAAAAATATTATTGGAAAGTTTCCTGTTAGTGAGCTCCATATAAGATTCAATACTTGGTTCAGATTTGATATGTTCAATTTATTGAAGTTGGACAGAACTTACATTGCAGTAATCATTTGATTTCTCTAGAAAGCACCAATAAAGGCAGGTGTAATAATGCACTGTATGTTTTTGAACAAGTGATGTAACTTCTTTAAATGAGTAAGTAAACCTGTTTTCTTATGCAGAGACACTTTTTCAGGAATTTGGGGTCAATTTTGGCTTATGCCTTCTTAGGAACAGCAGTCTCTTGTTTTATCATTGGGTAAGTGAAATCTGTACTATCTGTTGCTATTTTTACTAAAGCTAAATTTGAAAAATTCACACTGAGCTATCTAGATTGTCTTAATTTTGTGATTTGTTTGATTTTTATTTGCAAATCTTCCAGACAGAATTAAAATAAACTTCTGCTGATATATGGTTTTTAAACAATGCTGCTCCTTCAAACAATATTGTCAAGGTCAATTGGCAACAATATTTACAACAGAGAGCAGCGTTCTGTTTTTAATGTCATGTTACAGTACAAAGTGAAAGCTCGTTAGGCTCCTATTAGAATTAACTTTATCTTGAGTTGTAGGCACTACTTGTAATAGAATTTTAGCTGTCAGACTTCTAGAGATGTTCCTTCCATTGTGCATGCACACTTTCTCCCTCTTCACCCCTGATGGATGTGTATGCATAATTTTATATGTATATGTACACGTTTGGTTAAAGATAATCACATTGGTTTACTTGCATATGATCACTTCTGCAGCTAGTATTGCTGTGTTCTTGGCAATTCTCAAATACAGAAATTGCAGAGAGAGAAATACAGAGTTGCATATGCGACTTTGGTTCGTGTCTCTCAATTTCACCAAAGAGAAATATGTTAAAAGCTATTCTTAGTTCAGAGCTTTTTCTGTGTCTTTGTGTACTGTGGCAGAACCAACACTGAGGGGAATTCTGAGCACAGAAATGTTCCCTGTGGTGGAAAAAGGAGGCAGCCTGTGGAGTTTGTGCTAGTTGTATGAACAGATCTTCTGCTGTTTGCTGATTTTAACTGTTAAATGTTGGATCATATCTCACTCTTTGCTCAGTTTGCTCAGAAAGAGAGGGAACTTAATTTTGAGAGCATGGTGTTAAACTGCAGCAGTGTTTCATGGAGCTCTAGAATAACAAAGCCCACCTGAAATTCTGTTGCTTGTGTTTTTTTTTTTTGCTGTCTGAAATGTGCCAGCTTGTTTGACTTGGACTGTTTTATCTTCTCTCTACAGGAATCTCATGTATGGGGTTGTGAAACTAATGAAGTTGGTGGGACAGCTCTCTGGTAAATTCTATTATACAGACTGCCTCCTCTTTGGAGCAATAATATCTGCCACTGATCCAGGTAGCTTGCTGAACAACTTTTAATAATCTTCTTAAAAGATCCTGTTGCTAGGATTGTTGGCTGTACAGCACAAAGATATTAATTGCATTTTATTTTCAGTATTGTTGTGCTAGTATCTCTGATTTTCTGTGAAATGCATACAAATGCTGGGTGCTGTGAAAGCTGTTCTGTCAGTTTGTTGATGTGATAATATGTTTGGGGACAAATCAAACTTTCCTGTTCATTATGTTATTTTAAATATTTTTCCCTAATAGATTTTTGTTTAGTGTACCTCAAATTTAAGGCTGAAAATTAATGAAATTATTATACTGTCTGGATAGCAAGACTTCTGTAGTTATGTTGCTTGGGACAATGGATATTTTAAGGGCTGTACTTGAGGAGGCTTTGTGTTTTTTCTCATTCCAATGATGCTATACAAATTCAAGCAGAAGAACGCTCTTCTGCAGATTAACTTTATCTTTTGGCAAAAAAATTTAGTCATTCCTTGGAAGTCCAGCATATTCACAAAGGTGTCCACACTTGACAGGTGAGTCTGGAGAGCTGGTGTGCGTGAAGGGCTAGGGGAGGGAGTGTTGAAGTGTGAAGCCTGATGTTTAAAACAGATTGTGTGATGTCGTATGTGTTAGTTGGTGTAAAAATGGGAAGTAGCTCCTGTGATTGAGCTGAGCTCTGAACAGCTCATGGTTGCACATGATTTTGGCCTTTATGCAAAAAAGAAGTACCATGTGATTTTTTTGAAGCTGATATATGGGAACATCTTCAGAGTCATTCTCTCATGCCAGACTGAAGTGTTTGTGAAAACACTGATTGAAATGGGCAAGACTGCTAAATATTTCTAATCTTACGCAATTTTACACTGCTGTGGCATAGTGCGTGCTTTGGGGAACACTTACAGCTATTAACACTATGACTGAACTAATAAAGCCATGTCAACAAGCCATGCAGCCTTTAAAAGTAGCAAGGGCTGCAGAATGTTTTGCTGAAGGTGTTTAGGTGCTGAAGGTGTTTTTTTTGTTTTGTTTTGTTTTGTTTTTTTTTTGGTAGAAGTTTCATTTGCACTGTGCCCTGTGATCACTGGGGACTTTGCAGACGGGAGGACTGCAGAGCCCCTGTCCTAATGGAGCTGCCTTAAAACTGATGGTGAAGCTGCTTACCTGTAGATAAACGTGGCTGGTCTATTTCCCAGTTTGATTTTGAGCCTGTACTTCAATTTTGGGTTTTGTTGCTTTAGGCAAACTGGAAAGTCTACTCTGTCACAACTCACAGTTTTTCTTGAAGTCAGCCAGTCTTTTCTTTTTTTTTTTTTTTTCCCTCTTTCTTTAGTTACCGTGCTAGCAATATTTAATGAGCTGCATGCTGATGTTGATCTCTATGCCCTTCTGTTTGGGGAGAGCGTGTTGAATGATGCTGTTGCCATTGTATTATCTTCGTAAGTAACTACCTGAAATTCTGTTCTGAAATTACTTAATCGTTTTAGGTATTTTTCTCAGAAAAAGCATTTATTTTAGACGTGCTATTTTAAATTTAAGTGGATCATCTTGAGCTGAATTAGTAAATATTACAAGCATTTGCCAAGATATCTCATGCATAACAGGCACCAGAAATGAAAGTTTGCCTTCCGTATGGGTTTGTCTTTTCTGCTGTTCAGGTGATGCTGTTGGAGTAAAGCCTTGCTGATGCCACATCTAACTTGTCACTGTGTTACTCTGTTCCTAGATCGATAGTTGCCTACCAGCCAACAGGTGAAAATACCCATGCTTTTGATGCAGCAGCATTTTTCAAGTCGGTTGGTGTTTTCCTGGGAATATTCAGTGGTTCTTTCATGATGGGAGCAGTGACAGGAGTAGTGACAGCTCTGATATCCTTTTTCATGTTTAGCTTTTCCAGATAAGATGCTACATTCATGTGCTAATGGAGCTCACCTATTTCCAGCAGTAGCAACAGTGACTCAAGCCGGTTTTAATCTGATTGTGAAGACGTGACCAGCATTCGTGTGACCTCTGCCTATAGAAAGGCATATAGGTATCCATAAAATCCCCTTTTTCTGGTGTAACTGTGGCCACACTAGAAGTTTTAGTGATGTTGCTGTATGCATTGTACTGCCAAAAGATTTAAAGTCAAGGGGGAGCCCTAAATAGACACGTCCTAATGTTCAGTTTCTTTTTAGGAATTACAAAAAAGTTTTTATTATATAGGCTTGAAAGACATCTCATAGGATAACTGGTGTTTTGCTCTTCTTCAGCAAAATCCTTAATAGCTATTTCTGACCCTAATGGGTTCTTTCTGAGTTCTGCATTTAACCTTTCTGCTGGAAATCTTGTATCATGCGGCTTGGATAAGAGTATCTCTACCAGAGTTAACATCATAACATTACGTGCTTTGCTTGACCTGTCCTGCTCTCTTGAAGCTTTGTCTATTTGATGAGAGCTCTGAGGCACTCAGGGAGCAATCTGTGTGGGTTTTGCTTTAGGCTTGGGCAATAAATCTTAAGTCTGATCTGCACCAGAAATTGTGATGTTTCCCCAGGAAAGGGAAAAAAAAAATCAAACTCTGCTTTTGGACTGGTTAGGATAATGATACTTTTACACGTCCCAGCTTGCTCTGATCTTCCTAGACTTCTGAAAACTGGTAGAATGTGATATTTTTTACAATAATCATGAACCTGCAACTCTTGATCTTCAGCAATAATGTCTGAACTGTATCTTGTTATATATATGCACTGCTCAGGTTTGTTTCATTGTATCCTGCAGAATGGAAACCCTTCAGATGTGGGGGGAAGATGTGCAGTGATGCTTTAACATTTGGTCTTCAAGCTCCTCTGTTCTGCAATCGATGTGACCCAGAACGATGATTCTTAGCCTGGCTTTTAAGCTACCAGCCATCTATAGCTCTAGCCGATGGAGTGCTGTTGCTGTGGTTTTTGGCTTTCTGGCTAGCTTCTAATTACAGCCTGAATACATTCGGATCCATTTTGTAAAATCATGATCTAAAAGCAGCAGTTGGTTCTTGCTGTTTCTAATGCTTGTGCTCAGGACAGCGCTATGAGACTGTTCATAAGACAGCCTCCGGTTTAAAAATAAATACATAAAAATACATAAACTTTTGCTCTAATTATACCATTTAAACTATTTTTGGCGATGGAATACTTAACATCTTGTAATAGTCTACAAGCAAATGGTAAATGCGCATTTTACTACTCTCAGCTAATTACAGCCCATAACTTAAGCCGTGAGTGAAGTTAATAGGACCTGATTCCCAATGTTTTGTAGCACTGCCACAGCTGTGGAGTACCTACAGCTGTACCTGTACCAGCAAAGGGGGTTCCTGTGGTCATGCATTGTCCTTTGAAAGCAGGCAGAACGCTTGGTTTGCAAATATGATGCAGATAATATATGCAGACTTTTGGCCTTCTAAAATGTTTTAGTTTACTTACTTACAGCATAACAACCAGGGGAATAGAGTTTGATTCCCAAAGCTGCCAGAAGAGACTAGAAATGAGGCATCAGCTCCGATGAGGGCTCTTTCTTAGCTTCAGAAGGCCACCAAGACGTAGTGGCATGGGTGGGGAGCAGGTAGCTGGGCTCAGCAGTGCTTTGTGCTAACCAGACTTCCCCTGAAATTAGGTTTTGGTTGTGTAATGCTGCAGAGCCCTGGCTGCAGCTGTGCTGTGCGTGGAGAGGAGCTGTGGGTGGTGGTGCAGCCTCCGTGTGTCTGTCAAGGTACTGGCTTCCTACGTAGGGGCAGGGGGTGCTACCACCTTGTCGCTGTTTCAGGTGTCCTTGCTGGTCTCGTGCTCTCCTTCTGCTTGGATTTCAGAGACGACTGCTAGTTGTCAGACCAAGGACTTCTCCACCACTCTTACTAGCACATGGTTTCTCTCTGTAACGTGTTTGCGTGCTGCCAGAGTAGTGATTGTAGGGTAAAAAGGTCCATAGACAGGTGAACAAACATTCTGTATTATGTAGAAAGCTATATTTAAGACTACTGAAATCTGTCCCACTCTTTCAGTAGCTATCTGAACTGTTAATTCAGTGTGTGTTTGACATTATTCAAGTTTTGCCCTCATCTGGAAGATAAACTTACTCCCATTGAAAGGCTGAGCTGCTGTGGTTGAGCTGGCTTGTCCTCTAAAGCACATTAACACAAGAAGCAATACATTTTGTTGTAGGCAGGATATCTGCTTTGCCTCAAAAGTACAGAAGTAGCCCAACTTGCTGAAAGACCTTTTCAACAAATCAGAGCAGAAAAATTCTGACAGATCTACTTCATCCTAGGATTCCTGTAGTCAAGAACAGCCCTGTAATGAAGCACTTCTCAATGTATTTTATGACTTATTTAAAGGTGACCTGTGTACATGTGTTTATTTAAAAAATAAAATGAAAGAACAGTAAAAGGAACACCAAGTACACATGCCTTCCCAGCTGGTGCTTTGCAGGGAAACATGGTATTGAATAAGCTCTTAGTTCATAGAGGTGGAGCCGTAGTTATGCTTAGGATATGCAGCACAAATACCTAAAATTAATGGCTTGTAAGGGGAGACCTTGATTCTGAAATTTGTCTTGATGTAATGGAATTGATGTTTTTCAGCAAAAAGTGTTTTGTTCTCAGAGTAGCATTGGTTGTTAGCACGTAATAGCTCTTTTCACAAATATTGGGTACAGAGAAGCCAAAGGACTGGTGAATTTCTTGTTTTTGATCCCTTAACAAATGACTTAACGTGACGAAGTTTACCAAGTTGCACTGCTTCCCCCTGCTGGAAACGGCGCTCTTCTTCTTGATGTCCTGGAGCACCTTCCTGCTAGCAGAAGCTTGTGGATTTACTGGTGAGTTGTGGCTTCTAGTACGCTAAGGGAACTCCTGTCTGTCTAAGCTACCATGTTTCCACTTTCTCATTTAAACCTTCCTATAAGGAACATGATTCTAGCAGTTATATATATATATATATATATATATTTCCTGCACAATACCACTGATGGTGCAACTCACTGTGCGGCAAAAGCTTTTAGGAGCAGCTTGGATTTGTTTCCAATGCTTCTGCCCCCCTGTGCCTTGCCTAATCCTTGACTTGAAAATGAGTTTCATAAAATCCCAGGGTTAAGGATGTTGTCCAAGTTTAATAGAACTTGAAAAGGGAGAAGTCTTGTGCAATGCAGGAAACAGACTGATACTTACATGTAGTTCTGTTCACAGGTGTGGTGGCTGTCCTGTTTTGTGGAATTACCCAGGCACATTATACATACAATAACTTGTCAGTCGAATCAAGAAGTCGCACCAAGCAGGCAAGATTCTTTTTCCTCTTGTACATTCTATTGCTCTAGAATTGTGTACTTTTTTTTTTTTTTCTTTTGAAAAGTGTCTTTATTGCTTGGCCTTTAATATGTTATTGTCTGTGTTTTTCCCCTTAGCTATTTGAGGTATTGCACTTCCTGGCTGAGAACTTCATATTTTCTTACATGGGTTTGGCACTGTTTACTTTCCAGAAACATATATTCAGCCCAGTTTTCATCATTGGAGCTTTTGTATCCTTTTTCAGTTTGAGGCTTTGGTATTATCCTGTGTGCCTGAAGGCTGTTGGTGTCTGGCTTTACTAAATAAATGATGGTGGTTGACTTGGAGTTCTCCTGATGTCTTGTAGGAGCAAAAATTCTCAGAAAGGCTTTCATTAACCCTTACACCAAAGTCCTAAGGACTCTGTGCCACAAAGTTGTTGGCTTTGCACCTGAGCAAGTACTAAAAGTCATGTAAATTCAAAATATAAATGAACTAATATGCTTTGCTGCATGTAGTCATAGCAGTGGAGCTTTTAACATTGGATTTGGAAACTTCTTTCCTAGCTCAGAAACCTCGGTATCAGCAGGAAGGGAAAACAGCATGCTGCCTGTATTTATCAGCATAGGCAAACTGAGTCGGTTTCTTAAGAAGCGTGAGCACCTGCTTTTCAGATATGGAGAAACACTTAATCTAAAGGTAAACTGATGGATGATGATACCAGGGAATTCTTGGTGAAGAGGAGTGGTTCTCCAATGCAGGGTTTTCTCCAGATGACATTCAGGAGTCTAGTTTTTTTATCTGCTCCCTTCTCATCCCAAACTTACATCTTGCACACCTAGGAAAATTATGCTACATTGAATTTGTGGAGTGGAAGAGAAACAGGAAACGAGAGAGAGTGGTATTAGAGAGGGAATGTGTCTGAGTTGGGCTGTTGTTCAGTGTACCTATGTCAAATATTAATCTGTGCCTTTTGGGGAAGGAAGACTCAAAGCTTTTATTCTTCTCCAAACCTTACAACTGAAGAAATTATATGCATCATGCAGGTTAAGCATGTGTGGTGGTGTGAGCTATATTAACACAAAATCTCTGATTCTTGACAATAACCTGAAAAAAAAAAAAAAGTGAAATAATAGCTGGTTATCCTTCTGCTCTTTCCCAATCTTTGCTGTGGAGATGTTGACAACTTAAGTGGAAGCACTGTGTGGTTTTCAGTCCATATAAATGGAATAATAGCTTTGTGAATCAGATTCCAAAAGACATCAGAACAAATAAAGTAGAGATGAGGTTATGACCACCTAAGCTTCTTTCTTATTACTGTTTTTTTGTACAGTCTCATGCAAAAGAAAAAATGTTCTTGTTGCTTCTTTTCAAGTTCTGTTGGGATGAGGAGGGAGGAAAGCAAAAAAACAATTCTTTATCATATGCCTTGGCTATTGATGCCAAGTAGTGCTTGTAATGCTGTTGTATTCAAACTTTTGGGACCTAAGAAGGAATTTTTTCCTCTTCACTTCCAGCTGTCCCTTGAACAAAGCAAAAGAACTTCAAGTAAATAAAAGGGACTGTGGGCAAATTGTTTAAGCAATATTCTAAAGGTGGAGGTAGGTTCTCGGGTGATGGAGGAGGCAGGCACTGAGCTGTGGTGCAGACCATGAAGGGAACACAGTGCTGAGAGATGCTGATGTTAGAGGTGGGTATCCAGTTCCCCTCATCCCTGGCTGACTTGTTGACTGGTTCTCAGCTGCCTCGGAGCAGAGCACTTTGCTGGTAGTATCACTCAAATTACTTGGGAGTCATTAGATACTTTTCTCCCCCTGTCCAACTTGAAATAGCCTATATACCTATTCCTTCGTGGTTTACTGGGTGCTTAAAAAAAAAACAGAGCAATTATGTGAATCAAACAATGGGGATGGATCTTCCTGTCTTGTTTTCTCCTCACCTGCTGCAGGAGTAGGGCTATCTGCCATGGAGATAAAACCCAGTTAAAAAAAAAAAAAAAAAAAAGAGGCCTAATATAGAATATACTTTTTTTTCTTACTCTTTATCTCATCTGTTTTATCACATAAGTCTTTATTTGGCCATTTTCATTGCTTCAGAGAAGTGAAGAGTTTTCCTCTGTCTTCCTATCTGTTCTTCTGAACTAAAAAGTGTCCCAGAGCCCTATGGCCATTGGATGAAGATGTGGGTAGAATAGCTGTCTGTTTGGTGTGCTGTGTCGCAATTTTTCATTTCTGATATAGCCTTCTGTTCTCTGTTCAGGCTATGCTATCTATGCTTCTTTTCATGTAACAATTGCATGAACTTTTTTGTAGAAAGTAATTATAAAAATCTTAGTTTCTTGTAGACATAACTTTCTGCAAGCTGTGTTGTTTTAAATCCATATTTAGGTATGACAACAACCCAGACATATCTAGAGTTCTTCTCTACTTCACATTTCTGTAAGAGAGCTGTTTCACTTTTCTAATGTTGTTATCCCAGCAGCAAATGAGCAGTGCTCAGTTCATTTCTAATTATGTTGGTGTGTTACAGGATTTCAGAGCTTATCACTCTATTTTGTACCAAAGTGTTCCTGAGTTGCTGGAGCATGTATTCAGCTCTCTGATATTCACTGGAACCACGGTACAGCATGGAAAGAGCTTACCACTTACTGTCATGAATTTCTGCAGTACTTTTTTAAAAATACTTTTTGAACCTCATTATAGTGCTGGCAATTGTTTTTGGATTCATCTTTGTAGTTTCTCTGAACTCTGAAGTGCCTGCCAGCCCGTAGGAGATCGTGCCTCTGCAGGAGCAGTAATGGAGTGGCCACTTGCTGGTCTCCTATGTTGGCTTTCCTTCTGCACTGGGGCTGCATTTCTGTTGGGCTAAAATACGCCCTCTAATGTCGGTGGTAGTTGTTTAACATGTGATATTAAGTCTTCATTTGTACTGGTAGCCTTAATACTAGGTGTAATTTCACTGTGCCTTGAAAAAAAAAAAGTGGGTGTATTAGTAAAATGTTGTAATCTGTGCAGTGAATTCTCTATGCAAGTAATTGGTGGAAGTCTGTTTTACATAGACAGGGATAACGTGAGCACTTTATCATTATGTAAATTTCCTATTAAAGCAGAAGGTTCATATTAGAGCCAGGTACCTGAGTGTGCACACCCCAGGAAAGTGAAATCCTTAACCCTCAGCTGTGAACAGGTTGCGATCTTTTTGGGCAGAGCTGCGCACATCTACCCTCTGTCTTTCTTGCTGAATCTGGGCAGAAGGCATAAGATCAGCTGGAACTTTCAGCACATGATGATGTTCTCAGGTAAAAGAGCAAAAATTTTTGGTAAAGCAATAATACTCTTTAAATCATAAGATGTTTATAGATCCATCGTCTGCTTTTATAATTCACGTGTAGGTTTTTTAAACAGAAGACTTAACAATTGCAGCATGCCCTCATGTATCTTTAAACTTTTACATGAAGTGTCATGTCTGAGAAGGGTGACACCTTGAATTGCCAGCTGCTGGCAGCCCGCAGTCACCTTATGTTGGGCATGGAGTATTTTCATTTGAAGTGTTGAGCATCTGAAGGCAATGCGGGGAATTGAGATGTATTTCTTCCAGAAAGTTAGTTCTAGGTGAGATGATCTGCATGTTGTGCAGAAATAGGTATCTTCTGAGAGAATTGACACATTTATGGGTGATTTCTCCTACTTAATTGAAAAAAATATATATATTTTACTTAAACTCCTTTACTTGACATGATGGAGTCAGTCTATTTCCAGTGGTGCCCAGTGCCAGGACCAGAATCAATGGGTAAAAAGTGAAACGTGGGAGGTTCCTTGTGAAGACAAGGAAGCACTTCTTTGCTCTGCAGGTGACAAAACACTGGCACAGGTTGTCCAGAGGCTGCAGGGTCTCCTTCCTTTCAGATCTTCAAAAGCTGTCTGAACATGGGCAACCAGCAATAGGTAGCCCCACATGAACAGAGGGTTGGACCAGATGACTTCTAGAGCTCCCTTCTCTCTAGAGCTGTTTGGTGACTCCCCTCCTAAATAAGTTTGCAGGTGACCAGTTGCTTGCCCTTGATAGGGGAGTTTCATAATCTGTAGGAGAGGGGAAGCAATGCGTTCTGCCTGTGAGCGTGTTCTTAACTAACATTTTTTTTTCAGGAGATAACAATTCCATATCAAGAAGTTTTGGTTATGGAATCAAATGGAAAATCGTGTATTTTCATTTAGATTCAGGGAGCTCCTTGATTTCCAAAATGTATTTTGCTATTGTGCACAACTTGTTTGTTTCTGCATTCCTTTCCTCTTAATTTCTGGAAATAGTTACTCCTTATCACTCTGTTTTCTGTAAGCCACATAAAACCACCAGGGCAAATCATGCTTTAAAACATCCCAGAGTATAATTTACCAGGGAAAATGAGATAACTGAAACTCACCTGAGAACAGGCTGAGCCCCATGCTTTCTGCCTGTCACTGTGAGCCTGTGTGGCAGGGAGGGAGCAAGGAAAGATTCCATGTTATAAATAGGCATGATTGCACTTCTGAAGCTCTGCTATTTTGTTCTTTTGCATAGGTCTCAGGGGAGCCATGGCCTTCGCTCTGGCCATACGAGATACTGCTACCTACTCGCACCAAATGATGTTCTCAACAACCCTCCTCATCGTCTTTTTCACTGTGTGGATTGTCGGTGGAGGTACAACTCCCATGCTGTCATGGCTGAACATAAGGTCAGTATGCAAACGTATGCTGGGGAAAACTCTTTTGAGGTGGCAACTTGAAGTCCTACAGAACTTGTTTGATGCTTCCTAGAGCTGTTCTGGGTGTTTAGAACGCTCTCTTGTATAGAGGAAGGTGTTAGTGCAGGCAGGTAAAGGAAATGCACAGGCTGCTGCTGGGATTCAGCTCCCTGATGCTCTGTGATTAGGTACCTGATCCTTCTCAGCCCTGTAGGATATGGGATAGCATTGCAGGATAGTAACCCCTGTACTGAAAAGAAAAAAATGATCTTATCTAGTACCGTATTGACTTCTTGTCCTATTAGACATTTCCCTGTCTTCTGGTAATGACCCTATTCTCTTCATTAAGTTAGATGGAACCTTCAGTGCTAAAAATGCACTTAAGTTTGTTTGGGTAAATGTTTTGATGTTACCTCTACAACTGTGATAAATGAGAACCTGCTAGTCTTTTCAGTGTGTTTCTTCTGTTTTTGACGAGAGCTATGAAAATGGTGAGCAGCATGAGTATAGCCACTTGGCTTTAAATCTGGGTCAATACTTAGTACTTTAGGGCTGCAAGTATATTCATGTTTGAGGCTGTTTATCAACAGAAGTCCTAGAGAATCAAGAATCCATCATTGTTAAAGACTACGTATGTTTTTCATTCTGTGAAAGCTTTGGCTGTTGTTGTGGGGAGGGAGGGTAAATAGAGTGGAATTAATGCAAGCACGCTGTACAAATACTCCAGTGCATTTTTTCATATGTAAATTATGCATGCTGTTTGGTCCTTGAAAGTGTACTTTGTCTCGCATTCTAGTTGTGCTAATCAGAATTTATCTACTATTGTTTTTTCCTATCCTAGCATGCGTGATACAATCTTGGGTAAAGAAAACAGTTTCAGACTTTGGAAGAATTAACCATTCTCAAGGTGTATTGCTGTTTTTTGGAAGTCTTCAGTAAATTTCTTGTGGCGATAGGTAGCAGGTGCTTTCTAGGTTGGGGGAAAAAAACAGGATGGCTAGGATGCTCAGAAATGCCTGAGACTCCTATTATTGAAAGTAGCTAAAGCTAAAATGTCTGATAAAACAATGTCAACAGCAAATTTTGGAGTTACAGGATGAGCTTACCAAAGCTGTGTTGTCAGACTGACTGGCTGACATCCTGTCAATATGGATATGCACTTGAGCAGAGCTGAACCACTCTGTGCCAAGAACATAGCACGTGTATCTGATGTCAAATGCTTCCAGCCCGAGAGAGGTACTAGAGCTGAAATATGGTAAATCACTGCTGTAACAGCACACATTGGAAAATCCTGCTTTCTTTTGTGCCACACAAATCAATTTTTGTCCTTTACAACTGTGTTTAAATGCAAGTTCCAGAGATATAGAGATATAGAGAGATATATAAGGAACAACTGTACTTATACACCTCGCCAAGCCAAGCAGCCAGAGTGTCTGTATAACCAGCAGCGTACGTATTCTTTCTGGAGAATGGGGTATGAAGGAGCAGGGGATGAGTTCTGGCATGTGCTGTGCAGGTAAGAAGTCTGCCAAGATCTGCCTGCAGCTTTTCGTTGGCTGAGGTGAAATTCAACCATTACCTCTGCCACGAGGCTCCTTCAGTCATCCGCAGTAGGACAGGACTGAATTCTGGCATGTCCTAGCTCCTGGCCAACTGGAAACTAGTTGAAGTAACTTGCTGGTTTTGTTTTATTTTTATTTTTTTTTTTAGTGCTGTCTAGCCCAGTAAACAGTTTGTGGAAGCATCTAAGAAGCTGCACTTACTCCTTTAACAGGTCTAGTTGGGCTCAATAATGAGATTCCACGAACCTGGTTCATGAGCTGTCCCTGAAGGTAGAAAAAGCTAATGCCATATCCGTTCCAGGCTTGCCCTTTAGGTAAGATGCACTTGCAAAATCACTGCCATGACCAACAAGGCAGAACAGCTGGAAACAGTGAGAAGTGCCTGTGATACTGTCTCTGGGGAGCAGCTGCCAACAGTGAGCTGAACCACAGTCTTGAGTGTTTAGCTGTTTTGTTTTGGAAGACCTACGCATGCTTGCTAGTAAGTAGGAATTTTAAGTGTCAGTTGACAGAAAAAGCATGGTTGACAGAAAACAAATAGTTAGCATCCCCATTAAGAGAAAGTTATCATGTAGAAAAGGGCACTCTATGTAAGTATACAGTTGCCCTGATGAGCACTGCTGTGTTGGTCATCGAGGCTGCACTTTTTAGGGTCGAATTCAGATTTGTACCAGGAGGTGGCAGCCGTGTGCAGCTGATGAATTAGGAACTTGTTTCTGGTAAAGTAGAGTCTGAGACAAAACCCTTTCTGCAGGAAATCAAGACCTGTCTGACCTTACAGAGAGAAGACAGGGGCAGATTAGTTTCCAGCTGAATTTTGGAAGCGTGCTGCTTTCCTCCATTCCTTTCCAGGCAGTGGAGGAGGTCGGCAGGAGGAGATGAAGATGCTCCTCTGTCTCGGTGCCTCAGGCAGCTGCAGTGCACGCTGCTGACACAGCATTTTTTTTGGATGCTTTGTGAGCCCTGGCACTTACCCATTAGATTGCACTGCAAGAGGCTGGAAATAAGTGCCGCTTCTGTATAGCGCCATTTAGCAGAAGGGAGAATAAAAGATAGAAGGCTGGTTGTTTCCTGGAGTAAGTAACTGAAGGGAAATAGGAAACTAATGCCATTTGTGTGTTGCATTTAAACGTTAGGACTTGTGTGGACTCACAAGTCCAGCTCTCATGTGAGGCTTACAGCAGTTATTGGGGAGCGAAGGAAGGCATAAACAGGAAGGGATCTTATTTAAGGTTAGTCTGCACAATTTAAGTAGAACAGTACCGGAGAGCTGACTCCAGCCACGACTTGCAGCCTGGCTTGGTACTCCTACATCCACAGTGTGCGTACGTGGGGCAGTGCCTTTGCAAGGACCCCGAATTGCTTTGCTGGGGCTCAGAGGCAAAGGCAAGTGCCTGTTATTTTAATAGCAGTTGTATGCATGCTTGGTTCTTCTGGCCAGTGTCCAGTGCTCAGGATGAAAAGGTACAACCAAGCAAAGGACCTACAGTTTGCAGTGGAGACTTAGTTTGAGTTCACTGCTGAACTGGTTGGGAAAGTGACATGATGGCATCAAAATCCAAGCAAAAGGAACGAGATCTTCAGGTGCTGTTGGTTTCTGCCACTTAATGCTAAGCAAGCTTAAAAGTTGACACCAGAAATTAGTGTTAAAGCCATGATGTCATATATTTGAACTTGCTGGCTGTCTTGGCTGTGAAACATTCATGTATGTGAATCATAAGTGGTAATTTTTTCTAGCAGTAGATTTGCTTTTTTTGTAGATATTAAAGCATTACTTGAATTTTACAAATGAAAGTGTCTTCCTTTGAGACTAAAATGATGAAACAATTTCCTGCATGAAGCTTTAATGCTTTCAGCAAATTAGCCCTATAAATCAGAACTACTGGCAAAGTTCCTCTTTTCTGAAAAGTAGCTGACTTGTTTCATTTATTTGTCACAGGAAGGAAAACAAAAAAAGAGGAGCTTCTAGCATTTGCATTGAAAAATATTTGCCACTTTTCATTAGGGTTTGACCTGTTTGTTTTTTTTTTTTCATTTTGAATGAAGCAGCAGGTAAATTAGTGCCTGCTTCTCCATCATAAGCTGCTTCAAATGTTTGTGTATTTTAATAAAGTAATTTCAATTATACTAATCAGTCTTTCTAAATCTTAAACGTGAGAATAGTGTCTTTTGATTTAATATAGTTTTGTTATCTTTCTGGAGAAAAGTTAAAGGTTGCCTGAATGATGATAACTTAAATTTTTATCGCCTTCTATATGACTTTGCAATTATAATCTTCTTAGCTTTTTATCTAGTGTTTTTTCCTCATTAAGCAAACTGAAAAAAATCTGGAAATACTGTAACTCATACAGGTAGACAGTTCACATAGCAGCTCTCTGGGGTGGTGGTAAAACAGCTTGATGTCAGTCTCAGGTTATATTATATTAAATCATCCAGGGTGGTCCAGCTATTAGTTGCTGGGTTAAATGTGCATTCCTTAAATACTGTGCCTGCGTGTGCTGCAATGACAAGAAGTGAGTGTTGATGCCAGAATCCAACCTTGTTATATCCAGGGCTGGTGTGGGGAATGTTTGATCAGAGGTCATATCCTTCTCTTTTGCTGCCTGTTTCCACTTTTTCTGCAATTTACATCTTTCATTTGGTTTATCATTTTCTAAGCCTGACTTCTAGCTGCTTTCTTCTGCCCACGCAGCAGGCACTGTGCCTTTCCCCTCATTGTGGGCTTTTTTATTTTGCCATATCTTTCTGCACTGTTCTCTCCAGTCTTCTTCTCACATTTGGTTTCTCCTCTTCTCTTGCCTCCAACCTCTAATTTCTTGTCATGAATCTCTTAATGGAGGTGCAGGACAGCCTTCAGTTCTCCACCCTTGCTGAACTGGTCCCCAGTATCTCCTTGGTGGGAGAGGGATTGCTTCCTCTTTTGGATGTCTGGGTGTAAGCATGGGAGAAGCTTTCTTATGTCAGTTCTTGTGCTCTTAAACATGGCAATTCCTTACACAGAGAGAAAGAGAGTATGGGAAAGACCCACAGGAGCTGTGCTGATGTATCTAGAGCAAATGGGGTGATACAGGTTTAACTGCTGAGCTCTAACAAGCCTCTGTGGGCAGTTTCAGGAGCCATTATCTTGGTTAGGTCAAGTAAAGGAATCCCTGAAGGTACCCTAAAAACAACATCTGTAGCAGCTTACCTAGTTCTAGGGTTTTTTAGTGATCAGTGCTTTCATATTTTTTTAATATTGGGGTGGGAATTGCCTTCTTCCTCAGCCACCTTCTGAGAAACAGTTGAACTCTTCCAAAATAGCTAAAATTTTCCAAAAATGCTGTACTCATTATAGACATCTGGGAAAACTTCGGTATATGAGCTTGGCAAAGACACAACAAAGAGAAAAGTCATAAAGGGAAGCTATCAGACAGTTCTCATTTTAGTTTTTGCTACATATACAGAGCTCTCTCAGCGCTGGCCTTTCATGCAGAGTGTTCTGACCTGTGGCGTGTGTTGGCATGAGAGCGAGCTATTGAACCAAGAGTCCAAAAAATAAATCTAACCCAAGTTCGGTATTTGCTTTAGCCTTCAAGGATTGGATTGCATGTTCTTTGTAGTGCAGGCTATGGCCTTAAATGTTTGGTTCTTAAACACATAAACTTGCAATCAGGAAGCATATACTTGTTCTTCGTAAAGTGAAGCCACTGTGGATTTGCGGTAATCTGGGCTTTTATTTCATGTGGGCAGTGTTTCACTCACATAGCACACCTTAATGGAAGAATAGGGGAAAAAAAAAAGCACAAACTGCTAAGGAATTTATATTGAAAGTACTAGAAACCAAGCATGCTTTCACTTGTTTTTAAGTACAGTAGAAAAAAAGTAAAGGAAGGAGTAAGAACAGCGTCTGAAGTATTATGTTGAAGATTTAGTTAACTGTTAATTAAACCAATTGAGTGATTTATGCATGTATTACCGGTTGTATTTGACTCAAACTAGGAAGTGATGATAGCCTCTTTCATATATGCATAGTTTTCAGTCTTGACTTCATATTATTACTTTCTTTTAGAAAATGCACAGGTCCCCAGGCACTGGGAGCATGTCTTTGAGTTCTGTCTACATGTAGCAATTCTCTTAAGAGCTGTTGAATATAACTTATACAGACTGATGGCCTGTCATGAATGTGGGTGTCTTTCCTAGCCTGAATCTGAAAAAAAATGAAGACTATTATTTGACATCTCAATCACTAAGGGCTGCTTTTGTTAATTTCCATGATTTTTGTCACTTTGTCATTGTTCTGCCATTCTTATTTTTGTATGTCGTGTCTTCTTTGGTTGGGTAGGTTTTCGTTTTGTTTTTGCTAGGCAGCTTTGTCAAGCTACCATCTCATGAGCATTTTGTTACTCACTTTCCATTCTTGTGCTGTACCAGAGTTGGTGACCGTGTTCCATCGGTGGAAGAGATGAGTGAAAGCCGCTGGCTGTATTTCAGGTGACACTGAGCTGCTTTCCCTGATACCGAACTAACCTGGTGCTTGGCTTTCTTCATCTTTATAACACCGTGTGCTCTTTTTCTGTTCTATGGCATGCCGTTGCTGCATCTCCTCTTTTGCAGTGCCGTAGATACTCCTCACTTCTGAATTAGTTCTCTTCTTGTGAGCTGGGAGAGTGTGGATCATTCATTGTCTTCAGCTTAAAGACGAAACCAACTAAACAAAAAGTACCTTTAACTCTTGTGTATGGGTAAAAAATAAAACAAAACTAGTGTCTCTGGCCTGTGAGGACTTGAAAGCTGAGAAGTTATGGATGTGATCCTTAATCACACAGATGGTCTTAGGCACTCCACGGGATTATGTCATACAACTGTTCAGGTAAGAAGGACTTCTGTGGGTGATTCAGCCCACAGAATCTATTGGGATCTATTTTTAAAAGCAAGGGTTGTCGGAATGCTTTGCATGAAGATGCTAATAAGGGTGGAGAAGACACAGAATCCTAGACTTCTCCAGCTGGTGGCTTCTAGAACTGCTACAAACACCCCACGCTCCACTTCCCACATTGACTGGCCACACTGCTTTTGGTGCAGCCCAGGATATGGTTGGCTTTCTGGGCTGCAAACACACACTGCTGGCTCATGTTGAACTCCTTATCCACCAGTGCTGGGGGGTGCAGGGCCTATAAAAACCATGCTTGTCATTAGAGCTGGGTGTATGTATCTTTAAACTTGATTAGACAGACTTGTTATGAATAATAAATGTTTTCTATCTAGTGCATCAGATAGAAGATACTCTACGCTGGTTGGAAGATACAAAAAGTAGCTGTGGGAATTCAAAATAGTAATGCATTTGGTGTTAAACTGAACTGAGGGACAAGCTTTGAAACAGCAAAATTTTTTTTAAAGTGTCTTGAAGGAAAGAAATTCCTTAGAAATACTCAAATTACCTTGAAGAATAACTTTGGAAACTGTTAAAAATAGGAGCCTGTGTCTTTGTATTATTTCAGTGTTGAAAGAAACTTATGTAGTAAGAATTTATTTTATTTTTATTTCTTGAAAGCTGAAATGTTTTAATATAGAAAGGTGTTTTTCTTATTCAGGAAGTCAGTGAACCTGACCTGTCGTGTATTATGACTTTTCACTGAGCAGTACGGTCATCCTGCTCTGGTCCCCGAAGCCCCATTCCACTGCCCTGGGGAAGCTAAGAAGTCTGCAAAATCAAACACACAACCTTATCAAACAAAACCTGCGATGTTCTGAATTGTTTATGCTTTTATATAATATGAAGTGAATGTGTAGCACAGGGAATTAAAACTATTTGGGGTATTCGAGATATGTTTGTCTTCTGGAAGAAGTTCTGTGAACTCCCCGTTTATGTGGCCAGTCACAAGGCTAAGTCGAGCATGGTGGCTGTTCGTGGTGCATTGAGCCTCCCTGATGTGTAGTTGGAGTGAGAAAAGCCACAAATCTTTAATTATTTGTATTTATGAAGGAATGTGCAATCTTCTATATGGCCATATTGAGCCTGTATCCTGATGTTGCTTGTCAGCTTCGAGTGAGGCCTCATCAGATAACTGATTTGTTTGTCTGTAGAAAATCCTTCTTATCTCTTCACTGCTTAGCAGGAGCCTAAGCAGTAACGTGTAAGCCCTTGTAACCTTTCCAAGCTCTTGTGTGTGGCATTTCATTCTGGCATGTGTTACAATCCAGTGCTCAACCTAGCTGACCAGTACTCCCATCTGTCTAGTGTTAAATTTGCAAAGCTTTTTAGTCGTTGAGGCTGGTCAGTGCCAAAGTGTTAAGATGATTCTCTTTGTGTTTCTTTGCTATGAAAAGAAAAATAAAGGGATGAAGAAAGAAAAGACGGGAAAAGTCAAAGCAGAGGAGTTGGATTAGCAGTAGCTAGTTCAATGTGAGGATGCTGCAGGCTGTCTTAGAGCGACCTCCTGGATTTTCTCTGAACTGCATTAAGTTCTGTGAAGCCTTGAGTCCACAAGGATGATTTAAACATTGAGTTCAATGCCTACCTTTTTTTTCTTTAAAAAAAAAATCCTATTAGAAAGTTCGGCCCTGTATGCTGTTTAATGGTGTTATGTTTTAGTTTAATCAATGCAGTCTTCTGTGTCTGATGGTAAGTCATGTGTGGATCCCTGTGTGCCTTACACAAGCATGCATCCCCTGGATGCACAAATGATATGGTCTTTCCTACAGTATTCTGTCGGTTTCTGGTTATCCTGTCTCAGAAGGGAGGTTGCATAGACACTGTGGCTAGAAATAGCTGACACAAAGCCGAGGTGGAAATAAATGACACTAAACCAGCTCAGTCCCTTCCTAGAGAGGGAAAATAAATGTGAGCTGTTTAAGGCAGTGTTTTTGTTAGTTCATGCACTTTTCTACACTCATTATATAACTCCACAGAACTCAAACACAATGGTTTGACACTGACAATCTTGCCTTACACATGAGGTTGTACTTCATTGCAGGACTTACACCACCAGAGACTGAGACATGAATGGGATTTGAGGCTAGACAAGTCTAATCTTAACAACGGATCAGAAAAACGTGAACGTAATTAAAAGGGTCAGATTAAATACCTGTTTTAATACCTGAATAGGAGGGCTATGTAGAAGGATGGTCTAGTAGTAAGATGCCTGCTAACTATGCAAAAGACAGTAGTCATCCATCATCTTACTATAATGACCCTTCCTGAGATGAGAGGCTGGACTAGACAGACTGCCTGCTAATGCATTGTGGCTGTTATGTGTAAGGTCAACAAAATTTGCAAGAACTAATGTTACAAACCTTCATGAAGTATTTTTGTTGATTTGTACTGTCAGTGCCTTAAAATGGTGCGTGTATATGGGTTTTGTGTTTTCATTTTCTTAATAGTATGTTAGCTGAGAGACAGGCCTGAGAATAGCTCAAAGTTATTTGCCATGTCAAATATTTAGGCTGGATTTATCCTTAGTCTCTGGTTTCCTGCTGCTGGACATGAGGAATCTTCACTGAAGAGGATCTCACCTACAATTCACCTGTTTAGGCCCAAAGTAGTATTTGCCAGTGTCCTAAAAGAGTTGGCAACAAAGGTAAGCAGTTAAAGCTAATGCTGAGGTAGAGTTAAAGCTGTTATCTACAGGTAGTAGTAGCTGCTTAAGTGAAAAAGCATCGTGTTTGTTCCTATGTAACTGCACGGGAATAATAGACAGCTCTTCCTCGAACTATTCTTATCTCTCTGAATGCAGCTTTGCTGGATGCTTAAGGTGCTTTTAAAACACGTTCTGCCAAACTCACAGCATTTGCAATCCTCAGTAACACCACTTGCTTTGTTTTCCTAATGTTTCTGTAGGGTTGGGGTTGACCCAGATCAGGATCCTCCACCTACTAATGACAGCTTTCAAGTCTTACAAGGAGTAAGTAATTACATAACTTCTCTATTAGGCTGACCTTATTTTATAACTTAGGATGATAAAGAACTGCAGAAGCTACATGCATGGGTAAAACCTTTCTCTTAGCTGGCAAATCAATAATGCATTTTACTTTATAGTATTCAAGTAATGCCCACAAAAAACATTGTGTTGTTGCATATAACACTGCAGTGTCTCTCTGCATTTCAAATTTTGGCGTGTGTGTAAATATAAGGCATCAAAACTCTTCCCAAAGCTACTAACACAGTCTATAACAATGTGCTTTCCTCTTCCCTCACCCACCACCCAACGTGCTTTTCAACATTTTACAGCATGAACGGTCCTCCCTTAGACTGACACATAGATAATCGTCGTGGTTTATGTCCAGTAGTTGATAGCAAATTTTGGCCTTTGGACTTGATTTGAATCAAAGATTAAGTTTGCTATTCAGACTTCAACTCCTGTATGCCATACTATTGCCTGGCTTGATCTTGCTTTAGCTACCTACCTTGCTGGAGGCAAAAGAAGAGCTGGAAAGTTGTCATCTTCAGCAAACGTGCTGTGAAATGTGCAGCATTCTGTGCATCAGTAACAGTCTGAGTTGCTTTTTTTTTTTTTTTTGTGTTGCAAAGTGTTATGTGCAAATAAGACTCCTGAAAGAATGTTGTCTGTACCAGAAACTTCAGTTTTCCTCATCTATAAATTGAGTGAATTCACAGGAGGAGCAAATAGTCTGGAAAGAAAACAATTCCTGAGGTCTGACTGGGAGCTTCCTCTGTGCAAGGACACTTTCATCACAGGTTCCTCTGTCCAGACCTTAGTTTACACTCTCCCAGACAGTGTACTGCTTGACAGTAATCGTTCAGTGGTGTGACTGATTGGTTATGTAGGCATCTGCTGGAGGAAAGTGAGGTTGAATGGCAGGAAACAGGATGACTGAAGCCAGAGGATGAACAGAGCACAAGCATGTGAGCTCTGCCTTGTAAACCCCAAGTTGTATGATGCTGGTGTTCAGGCTGGCTGTTACTCCATTTGGGGTCATCTTTTATTAGTGGTCTCCTGTCTCGTGTAGGTGTGCTGGTTTTCTTGTGTTTTGTTTTGTTTTGTTTTTTCTTTTCCTTTTTGTGACAGGTTCTGCAGATGCTTACCTGCTCAGGAAGCATTTATTTCATTGCAGAAACTGAATTAGGCATCTCTGAGTTCTTTTTATGAAGCCTAGGTCCAGCACATAATAGATTCTTGTAGATTTTGTGTGTGTCCGGATGCAACCAGAAGGCCAGGCTTCCAAACACCATCTACAATGAAGGCCACAGTTCTGGCATAAAACCAAGGTTAGGAAGCGGTATCAGGGTAAGATGACTTTCAGACTGAGCTTGTCAGTATTTGAGAAGTTGTTTTAACAGGAAATAGCCACAGCCAGAACATGAGTATTCTGTTCTCATTCAGTGTTGGGGTGGAAATCACTTGTTTGCTTTTTTCCCATGTAAACATAAAGCACTTACCCATTTGTTTCCCTCTTTAGCTGTGTATTACATTCCTACTGGAATCCATTAGTCAGTTCCCTTTGGACTCCTCTGTCTCTCACAAAGCCAAGACTGGCTGCGAGTCACAGTTAAAGAAAATACAAAGTTAGGGATAAGGCAGGGGGGAAAAGGAGTTTGTACTGAGGTTTAACTCTTGGTGAATCATAGGGTTTTCTGCAGATGGGAAGTACACAGGGCAATTCTAGCAAAACTGCTGGAGAAGAACACCGCTGGAAGATGATTCACGCAGGGCGTTCTCGCATCATCTGTTTTCCTGGGCTTAACTTTGGTCTCTGTCCAAGAAAAAAAAAAGTAACAAAAGTGTAAAAAAAAAAAAAAAAAAAAAAAAAAGAAAAAAAGAGGAAAGAAAAACCACAAATGCAGCTGCA
This sequence comes from Netta rufina, assembly GCF_964035555.1. Taxonomy (NCBI): domain Eukaryota; kingdom Metazoa; phylum Chordata; class Aves; order Anseriformes; family Anatidae; genus Netta; species Netta rufina. Next base: position 70,554,941 of record NC_140123.1, on the reverse strand, counting down.
GACCAGCTGGTGTGACGACATGTAGCGCAGCTAGTGAAGGGACTATATTTAACTGTTAGCACTTCTGAGGGCTGCTGTGATCTAGCACTTAGGAAATTTGCATAACCTTCCTCAATTGTGATTTTTATGTGGATTCCCTATTAAGCATGTTTCTTTTAGGCCTGATGTGTTTATTCAGGTTTGCAAGAATTTATCAGGTATAGTAAATTCTCTTGTTCTTTCAAGGGTGTAGTAGGCTTTAGGAGTATTTTATGTTTTCCCTTGAGTTAAGGAAGCCAGCTGAGTAATGAAAATGAATCAGACTGGACTGTCTCAGTGCATTTATTTGACAGGTGGGTGGGGGACAGGATATCAGTGAGGCTTATTTCTCAGTTTTGAACTTCTTTCCTTATCACATAGTCAGTGCAGTGACAGGTGAAATTTAAGGCTTAAGGTAACTTGGTGGTACAGAGTTTATTAAGGTAACTTGAGGATAATGAAGAGAGCCTGCTTGTTCTCTGCACAGTCATTTCTGGTCTTTCTAGGGAAAGTAACATCAGTACAAGTCTCTAAATAGTTTTCTCCTGCGGTCTCTGTACAGCACTGAAGTCATTTGGCTTTGCATAGGCCATTATAATGTGAATGACTGGAATGTATGACTTCTTTTTTTTCCCTCCCCATAATAATGAATATGCTTTTATCTTATTTTTAGGATGGCCCAGATTCTGAAAGAAGGAACAGAACGAAGCAGGAAAGTGCTTGGCTCTTCAGGCTGTGGTATAGCTTTGACCATAAGTATCCTTCTGAAAACACAGCTTCACTTCAAGACGTGAAATATTCAGACTTTTTTCCTTGCCATTTACCCATATGCAGCTTTAAGCACTTGAGAGAGTCATGCATGATAAAGATTAAGTATTTGACAAGGCACAACTGAAACTTAACCTTGCTGACTCTGAAAATGGACATTTCTATTTCATGCATGCTATCTCACATTTGCCAGATGACGAAAAAAAGAAGTCAGTCTGTGAGCTGAGGTTTTGCTTAACAGTAAGACAGACAATTAACTCTTCCTATGAGTATGAATGTAGAGCGTGTCTTTCTGTGTCTATATTAGTACTCTACAACCTTTCTGAAGCTGATGTTATGCTGCTTAGATAGCCTTGCTTGAACTTCATAACTTTTATGTACCTGTCCAATCCTTCATGCTAGAGTTTGTTGGCTTTTTCTTTTTTTTTTTTTAAATTAGTCAGTATATTCCTCATCAATATATCATACAGGTGTCCCTCCTCAATGTCTTATATTCACTTAGTAGACAATGGGAAAGCTAATCTTGTGGCCATGCCAAGTCCCTTTTAACTAAAAACTTAGACATTTCAGTACTTGATTCCTAGTAATTCGTGGGGTATTAAAGATACCTGTGATAGGGTCTTAATCTTGTTGCAGCTTGCACCTGAGAAGTGAATAGATGGCCTGGGGTCTTGTCCATTGGTGGCTGAGATGTTGCTGGCCTGTTTCCTTCCTTGCTTTGTACATCAAGATCAGCCATCCATGGAAACCAAGGTGTAGTGTTGGAAGCATTTGGATCCAAATAGCACTTCCCTGTTCAGGGTAAAACCTGTGAGTGATGCTTTCAGATAGCACGGTAGTGGGACAAAGCCCAGAAGGGTGTGTGTATAGTTTAAATATTCATAGCTATTAATGATTTCAAGTAAACAGTTTGAACATAGTGGCTGGTGTCCAAGTGCATCAAGGTCAATTTTTTGTTCAAATACCATATTTGTATTAAAAAAAAAAAAAAAAGACTCGTGTGGTAAGAGCAGGACCTGGCTGTGGCTGACTGCCTTCCGCTCACCCCCCAAGGAAGCAGAAGCAGAGCTGTCCTCTTCCCCTGCCTTTGCAAAGGGGATGTGCCTTATGAATAACGGGAGTAGCTGGCAATGCTGACTTCCCTTCAGCTGACACCAGCACAAGTGCAGTCCCCAACAGCCACAGCAAGGGGGGAGTGCTAAGTGGAAATTACAGCTTAATGAGCTGTTTCACAAAACTTTTATTTAAAGGGTGCTGATAGTGCACTTGCTTTTTCAGTAGCAACTAGCAAGCTTTAGTGAAGCTTTCCGTCAAGTTTGTGCTGAGGAAACTGCCATGCAGAGGCAGAGCTGTCTTGCTGTATCTTAAGTTAAATTCTGTTACTTCTCTTCTAAGGAAGCATTCAGATAAACATCTGCTGGGCGGGCTTTAGTTGCACATAAAGGACGATCCACAGAGTTGTTAGCTCTATATTTACATGTAAATATCAAAATATTTTTTGCTGATGTATTCACTTGGTTTTGAGTAGAAAGGCAGTTTGTCTCAAAAATCACTCTTCGCAAGAATGAAATTTGACTTGAAAAAGATGCAAGGTGTATTTGGCAGTGTGCTGTAATGCTGGCTATTTTCTGCAGAGCACTGTGCGGAGGAGTAAGTGGGAACTTAATTCCTGTGGAACATGGAGTTCATTCAGTGCCATGGGCTTTTCTCTGGGTTCAGCCACAACCGTTAAATATGAAGGAAACAACAACTGTGATGAAGTACCAGGTGTCTTTTAGTGGGTTTGCTTTTTTTTTATGGTGGATTTGCTGCTTGCCTGTCCAACACAGGGAAACATGTAGGCAGGTGGGTTAGTGCAAGGGCCGGGGGGAGAGTTTTTCCTTCCAGGACTGGATGTAGCCGCACTGTTAGCAGAGAAGGTACGGAGGGAATATAACCCTGCAGTGGCATAATCACACCGCTGTGTGTTCAAGTAAATGCACTATGCCAGGCTTTGCCAAAGGAGAGGGATAGCCCTTGGCTAAAGCAATAATTTATTTATTTTTTAGTTCTCCTGACCTTCCCCGAACGGTCATCTGTTGAGTAAGAATCAGGAAAACTATTAATTTGCAAGTGGAGTAAATTCTTGCTGTGTATAGAGGCTTAAAGTAGCTAGAATACCTGTATCATGTTTGCATTTAAAATAAGCCCTAAGGAAAAAGGAAACAAACAAACAAAAAAACAAAACAAAACAAATAAAACACTCGCCCTGATTTCAGACAACATTTGGACATCTTAGCACTCTCCCCCAGCTCTGTTCTGGAGCCTGGAGCCAGGCAGGATTAGCATGCTGCTCTGTAGCTGGGACACCCTTATTGATTCATGAGTAATTTTTTTGACTTCTCAGGCATATCAGCAGCCTAGAGTAATGGTATGAACAAACATGGATTTATTTGGAAGATTCCAGGTCTACTCCTGGCTGCATCTGTGGCTCACTGGCAAGCTAATAGTGGACCAGTTCAGGTGACTGTAGTACGCATGCAACATCCTCAGAACAATATTTCATCACTAGTATGTGTTAAGCCACATAGGTATCTTGTTATCTCTAGCGTGCAACCTCAACACTGTGCTCCCACCTGCAGAGCAGAAATACCCTTGGACCAACATTAAAGCACTTGTACCTCTGCTTGCTCCCCTTGACATCAGCAAGCGCAAAAGCTTGAAGTGTTGCAACTACATGAAACTACAGTAAGGGAGTTAGCTAGTTGCCCTTGCAGAAAACATGTGGGTAAAGAAGCTGCCCTTAAAAGGATCAAGGGAAAATTGGGGTGGGGAAGGGAGATGGTTTTAATTTATTTCTTCACAAATGCAGGTTTTTCGACGGATGTTACATGTAATTAGTGAGCAACACATAGATCAAAGGCAGAACCATGTTTATGTACAACTGTCTTTTTATTTTAAATAGTGGTTTTCAAGCACTGTTCTGCTTTCCTTAACTACTAAAGTTATTTAAAGCCAATTCTCACTCACAGCGGCCCTCCATTAACCACAACTCTACCCAGCTGGTGTGGCCTCATAGCCCGCTGCCTGACGAGTCCCCAGGTTTATGATGTAAGTAGAGCAACTCAATACTTGTGTTTTGTTTTTTATGTGTTTAACTTCACCAAAGCATTCTTTTAAGAAAAGGTGGTCTGATTTACTTATTGTATGTAAGTGCTGGTAAGTGATCTTAGTAAATTGCTTCCAAATATTATGTCTGTTCTTAACATTTCTGGACAAGATTGTTTTCTTGTTACTGCTAAGGCTGTGTTGAGGTCTCCTTCAGAAAAGACACTGACATGTTTACCAATGCCAGAAAGAAATCTGGTAGAATGTCCCTTCATTGTTTCCACAGTGAAATTCAAGATCTGATTTCAGAAACTGTTAATCAGCTACTTATCTCAGTCTAGCAGGGCAGTACACTGTGTTTGCAGCCGTGTCTTGCAATAATTAATGCTTCATTCTCCTGTTACTCTTGCAGGATCCTGATACATGTCATTCCTATCTGTAAAGTGCTCCTTAAATCTACAACTTTTTATGAACTTCTTGTAAATAAAATCTTAGTACTGTGTGATCATTCCAGTTTGCAGGTTCTCCAGAACCTGGAGATGGTAACATCTTTGTTATGTTCAAGTAGCACAGCCAGTTCTCTATTAATTTAGGACCAGATTTCTACTATTTTCCCCAGAAAGTTACAAATTCCACATGCAACTTTTGATATATTTCCCTTAATTTCTTTTTGTATTATTAGAATCTTGCTTTTATCTGACAGTAAAACTTCAAAGAAACTTTCCTCTTCCACTGCTTATTTAGAGCTATTAGTAATGCAAGAAATTGGCCTTGTTCCCATCTTTGCAATGCCATTGGAGATCTTAAAGCAGATCTAGGCTGGAAACCATCCATCAGAGCAATTAGCCTACTTGTGTGTTGCACATTTGGCTATCTGTGTATGATCTTATGAGATTACTTTTCCAGTAACTGAGGATCTAACCAGAATGAGCATGTAGTTTTGGCTTTCATTTTCTCTAACAATTTGGCTCTTTCTTTACTCATTATTAACTACTGCCATTAGCCACTACTAATTTATTTAATTGCATTGGTTCTGTGACATACCTCACCATCCCCTGTCTTGAGGTGTTAGCTTCATCACTGCATAATTCACTATTTATATAAAAAAAATGTTAAAAGCCTGCATACTTTTTTTTTCTTTAACACATACAATGTGGAACTTCCATGTTGTAGTCTTTCTTATTGTTCCGATTTTGGTGCATTGCTACATTAGGATTAGGAATATTAATTTGAGATGAAATTTCTAGTTTCCTTTCCAGATATCTCAACTCTGCGATTGCTTTTTGTTTCTTTGTATGGCTGCCCTTGCTGCAATGGCGTGACTACACCATTTTATTACTAGCTAGAATGATAAGGAAGCTTCTTGCCTTCTTGAGTGCAGATGAAGCAACTCAGAGCCATGTCTTTTGGAGAACAGGAACTGCTTGGAGTAGTTTTGCTTTTGTGAGGTATTTTCAGGAAAATTGCATGGTACATCTGAGAGGCTTAAAGACCAAAGGCCTATTCTACCAGCCATTCTTCCTGTTTGGGAGAAGCGCCTGTATTCTCATCTGCTTTTCCTGATGAAGCACTGCTGGCTACTTTGTTTTTGCTTGGTTGCTCAGGGCTGTCTTTTGTGTCCTACACATGCCCCCACCCATTTTTTGAATGTTTAGCTCTTGCACCATACACAGTGTGACACTTGGTATGGCAGTAGAGAGAAGTGGTTTTCTAAATATGTAAATCCAATAAAGAAACTTCATTTGCAGTATGTCTGAGTCTTGGGGAAAGTAACTCTCAAAACTGGTGAGAATTGTTATTTCCTCACCTCGCCCCCTTTTCCTAGTGGATCTAGCTTTATAGCAGAAATTTAGTTTCCTTCATGGGTTTGAACTCAGCAGAGAACTAAAGAAATTCTAAGCAGAGCATCAGATTTAATTTGTAATATATTTTGCATGCATAGTACATGATGCTTTTATTTTGGAGCCACAAGATAAGTAACTTGTGATGTAAGTTTTGTCGCTTGTGATGCTTGTGCTTTCCGCTATTAGCAGTGGAAATAGTGCCTACCCGTGTTTTGCACATGTAGCATGCTTCATGCTTATTTTCATACTGCCTTAAGAGGCAATAAAGACCAACACTGTGAGCAGTAACTCTAAATAGGCTTTAGCAGTGTGAACATCTCCAGCATGTGGTCATAGGCATGTGACCTCTCAAACAAATTTTACGACCAGTGCTGTAAAGTCCATGGGTTACAGTGCCCAAGTTGAAACAAGATTCAGTCTTTTGTAGGATGTTGGATTTAGGTACTTAGACATGATAGTTTTTAAGTAGTGAAGTTCAGACCTGTATTTCTTGAGCGAATTGAAGTTACTCTTAACAGAGTTGTAGGGGATTGTAGAGGCCAGTTTAGGGTTATTCTTGGAAGTATTTCAAGTCTCGAGGGACCGACTTGGATACATTTCCTGTCTTTCTTGAAAGAATTGTTCATGCTGCATGAAGCACAGTAGGTTTATTCATGCATCCTCTGTGCTTGTAAACGTAGCATCAAATCTGTATACTACATGGGTTTGTTCATGTATGTTCTCTGGGGAAGCGTGTGAAATGAATTGCCTGCTGTTTGCAGCGTACTTCAGAAGGGAAACAAGTAAGAAGAGCTTGCCTCACACAAGGCAATGTTTGTTCACTATATTGAGAGAAAGCTCAGTGCTTTCTCTGGAACTGATCGTGTTTATGTACGTGCACATACAACTTGGGAAAACCAGAAAAGATTTAGTTAAGAATTGCCATCTAGTATAAGGCTTGTGGCCCCTGTCTCTACTCAACATTTTTCTTCCAAGAGCTGTTCAGCCTTTTGGGGAAGCTCAGGTGTAATGTGTGTTCTTGCTAGTTTCACATCTGGTATGCCCTTGCTGCCAGGACTCGCTGTGAAGTGGCGTTGTGGAGTCAGGAGGTGACTGTGGAGCTTGCTGAGCTGCTCCACATATTGCCCTGGGATTGATTGCAGTACCTCCAAGTGCACTGCCTACCCTTCCTTGATGCTATTCCAAGGGCAAACACCATGACAGGCAACTTGTGATACATCTTTGCAGCCTCTTGGGCTTTTTAGAATATAATCGGTCACAAACTACTTTTTTTTTTTTTTTTTTAAATTCATATTAGTGTTTCTGCTTGTCATCTTAATTTGAGTGTCTCTTCTTCAGAAATGGAATATAGAAGGATATCAGACTTTTTTTAAACAGCTGGTTGTTTTCTGTACCTTTTTTTATTCCTCTTGGTTTTACTCGCCAGACTTGCTTATTTTTTGCCGTATAAAGCTTATAAAGGCAGTTCTGTTCACTGTATCTGAACCTTTTAATTTTTACTTTTGTTTTCATTAAGACAGTTCAGTAGTTTGGTGGTTTTTTTTTTGTAATCAAAGAAAGGAAGAATCCCAAACTCTGTTTGCTCTCTGAGAACAGTGCTCTTTATCACAGTAATACTACCTGTAAATCTGTGATGATAAACTTGGATGCCACAAAGGTTCTGAGAAATTAGTGTTCAGTCTAAGTAGGACTTGTCTTGTACCTGACACTGAACTGCATCACTTTTTTTTGTTGGTTTCAGTAAACTCCTGACACCTCTTTGAGTCCTGTCTAGTTGACATTCTGTATCATCCAGAGGGTTATGCTGCTTTATTTTGAGTGGTTGTCATCCTGAAATAAGGACAGGCAGTTTTCCCAGGAAGTTTTATTTAGCTAGGCACAGAGATTTTCATCGCAGACAGATTAATCAAAATTGTCAGTCTCAAGTGTACTGAAATCCTGTTCTGCAATAGAAGTAGGGTTTTCTGGTCAGGCTGATCTCACACAGCCTGTGCCCTGTCCCCTCCTTCCTTTGCTGTAGTGGAAGAAAATGATGCATTATGAGAACGTAGCCTGATCAGCATCCAGCTTACCAGGGAGAGCAGCAATACATGCACCTAAATTTCATTTTCTTTAAGCAATATGGAGCCATTCACATGGAGAAATGCTTTCAGTTGTAGGACAGCAAGGTTATAGTATTGATAGAATTTTCTTCGAACATGAGGAAAAGCCGTTTTCTGACCAATTCAGCCTTTTGTGAAGACCATGCTGAACAGCAGTGAATTATGGTGTAATGGCTTGCTGTTGTACTGTGCTGCGTAGGACAACTAAATTCAAGTGTTTTATTATACTTCACTGATTTCTAGTCCTTGACAATATATTTCATCCCATCTCCATCAAAACAAATTCATAGGGCTTGATGAGCCACTTGCCTGAATGACGTTGAAAAGAGAACACTTCAGAACTAGTCACAAATTTATGAAGGAAGCATTTTCTTTTATCAGCCTTTCCTACTGCCAGGGCTCAGGAGTGTTCCTAAGAACTAGGTCAAGTAATTCTCAGTTTAGTATCAGGTAAACAGAGTAAGCAGATATTTGAAATGTTTAGTTCAAGAACTAAACACAATTTGTTGAGGAAGCCTTGAATATAAAGAACTTGGACTTAATGAATTCTTAGCAGCTTACATGAATCTTCTGCTTCTGAACTTGTCTAATGAACGAAAGATGTAACTCAGACTTTATCTGGAATTACTTAAAGACTTGAGACCAAGCACAATTCTTTTTTCTATACAGCCTTCTAAATTGTCATGCAAAAACCACCATAGACTGCTTCTCTCTCGTACTTCTGGTGAACTTACAGTGCTATTAAATTGCTAAATCTGTTTTTGGATTCAGCTCCCCCTCATCTATCCACAAGAGCAGTAGTTATTCAGAGAACAGTAATCTGATTTGCAAACATTGGGTTCAAGGTTATTTTTAACACCTTCTTAAGGTGGAATTCTACCTCTTGTTGCTTCTGTATTGACATGTAGGTAAACTTTCCTGTTCCATTATCTCTCTGGCAAAGACCTAATGTCGTGCACTGTACAAAGACTTTTCTCCTTTATTCCAGAATCAAGAACAGCTTAGAGAAGAGGATTCTGATTTTATTCTCAACGACGGTGACCTCACTGTGACATATGGTGACACAACAATAACTGCAAACGGTTCCTCAGGCCCCCATACAGCTACCACTAGCCTTGATGGCAGGAGAACAAAGAGTAATTCAGAGGAGGCGCTGGAACGTGACTTGGGAGCAGCAGACCATGAAGTTACGAGCAGGGGTACCCGGCTAGTTTTTCCTCTGGAAGACAATGCATGATTACTGACTCAGTAAAAACAACTCTTGCTCTGCGGATGGATCAAGGAAGACTGCAGGCCACTGTGTCACTTGAGGTGGGATGCTTATTTGAACAAGTTAATGTGTTTGAGTGGTTTTACTAAGGTCTGAAGATGTCCCCTATTTTTTACTCAAGATGCTGACAGTGGGGGTTTTCTAAATGTCTGAAAACAGACAAATGAAAACTGGTCACGCTCTGCTTTTAAACCACACATTGAATCTCGGTATAATTAAGATGCTGCAGTTGTCGTGTTCAGCTGCAGCAGCTCTCTCTGAGAAGAGGTATGTGGCAAAATTGTCATAGAACTGAGCTTGTCTTGGCTTAGCTTGTGAATGTGGAAGAAGAAATATAAACGAGATGATTATGAGACAAAAAGGAATGTGTGTGTATCTGAATGTGGAGAGATCCATTGTTAACTTCTCTAGTGAGGATGAGGAATCCAGAGGTAAAATGGGACAGTGTACCTTAGGAGCACAGGCGCGTGAATGCAGCACTGTGGCAAATCTGTTACTACAAGCTGTACTTAATGTGTTTCAGGGGAAAAAAAAAAGGGAAAATTTCTTCACTGGACATGTATTTAAATAGGAAGACAATGAGCTGTTTGTCCCCTTAGCTTTGGGCAACTTGACTACTAGCCTACATCTAGTGCCTCAAAAGAGTAACGTCCAACTTCTTGTGGTCCAAGACATGCCTGGAGCCAGGCTCTTGAGCAGAAGTCATGAGGAAAAACCTTCTCTCCCTTAAGGCTATTAAAATCAGTTGAAGAGAGGTGGAAATATGTCTTGGGCTGGGGAAAACAGCTGATAAGAGGAGGAAAAAGAAGGGAAGGAAAAAAAAAAAAAGAAAGCAGTATTGAAGTTGCGTGGAACCGTGAGGTTTCATATTTCTCAGAAGAATCCATAGACTCTGCTTGCAGTTCCTGTGCGACAAACAGCAAACATTTAACTATAAGGACAGACAAACATTGCGGGCTTTACCATTTGTGTCTATCCTAAAAGGAAGGTGTTTACTGCTCTTCTTTTTTGCAGAGTAGATGTGAAACTTCAGTGGGGCATTGCACAACAATATATAAACTACAGAAGTGACAAACTGTAGTATCATCTTAAATGTGAAAAGGGAAAATAAAATCTTTGCCTAGTATTTAGCCCATTTACATGTAGGCTAGCTTTAACGTATTGCTTAATGCTTTTTACTTTCAAAGTGAGGCGGTATCATTGTCTTTGCCAGTAGCTGAAAACTGTTATGCTTTGAAGAGCAGTTCAGCTGTTTAAAGCATGCTAAAATGTCATTTCTCATGTCTCGAAAGGTTTATTTTTCAAACCATTCTGTGGCCCACTAATGTGATGTAATATCAGTTTGTCTAAAAATTGTGGTTTTATCTTGCTGCCATTTCAGTTGTTCGTCATAAAATTGTGTGTGAGTAAATACCCACTCTGTTTTTCCTCAACTATTAAACTTAATGATGGGCTAACAATGACAACTTGCTGCTACAGAGAAACATTGCAGTTGTATCGTCTAAGTCTGCTTTCTTTCAAATGTGTTTGAGTGATCTACCTCCTTGTGTGTCCCTCCAAGATGAAATTTTTAAAGGGCATTGATCTGTAATGACTATCTGACATTAAAGAAGAAAGACTCAAGGAAACAAAGAAGCTTTTTTTGTGGGGAAAACTGGAGGTCTGAGCTCTGATCTTACATGGTGAAGACTAACAAACCCTGATGAAGATCTCTGAGAAGAACAAATTCAAGAAAGACAAAGATGGCAATGATTCACACTCTATTTATACTGTTTGTGGCTTGTTTCATTTTTTTTTTTTCTTTTTAAGTGCTGACAGTATAAAAGTAGCTTAAAAACTATGGAAACAAGAGTCTTGAAGACCCACTCTGAGTGAGGACTTGAGGCTTCAACAACAGTTAATTGAGTTATCAGCGAGTTGTATGAACTAAATTTTGGCTTGAGACGGTGAAATTTATCCAAAATAAATGTACATAATACAGTAAGGCAAACCTTTACAGGCAGCTTGAAGCTGAAATGTACCGAATTACTTTGACTGAAAAACAGGGGTGTATGCAGAGATCTGTTCCTTAGAAGAAAGATCATGTACAGATTGTAAAAATAAAAAATCTATTTCATTAGATTTCTTAGGAAGACTAAAGTCTTTTGAAAGCATCCGTAAATCATCTGTAGTAGATTTATTTGTCTATGTTTATAATTTCTATGGCAAAGATAAATGGCCAAGAGTGACTTTTTACACAGGCAGATAGTGACAAGACAGAGGGGAATGGCTTTAAACTAAAAAAGGGTAGGTTTAGGTTAGGTGTAAGGAATAACTTCTTTACTCAGAGGGTGGTGAGGCCCTGGCACAGGCTGCCCAGAGAGGCTGTGGCTGCCCCATCCCTGGAGGTGTTCAAGGCCAGGCTGGATGGGGCTTTGGGCAACCTGGGCTGGTGGGAGGTGTCCCTGCCCATGGTGGGGGGGTGGAACTGAGTGATATTTAAGGTCCCTTCTGAGCCAAGTCATTCTATAATTTTATGAATTAAGTTTGCCAGTAAGCCCAAAATGTGGTTGTGAAAGGGCAACGAAAGTAGACTGATCACTGATGAGAAGTGATGAATAAAGTAGTCTAACTTTTGTTTTCGAGAACTACTTGAAACACTTCTCCAACATAATGAGGAGAGACCTGTATATACAACCCTAGTTTTATTCCTCGATTTTTTTGTTTATTTTTAAAAATCTTTTAATTCTTTATTTTAAATCTTCCAAAATGTCAACTGAAATCTTCCACTGTCAGCTGAAGGTAAGCTGCACTATCTAGCCTGTTCTTACTACATTGATCCTTGTACAAAATTCCCAATTTTCCTTTACTGAAAAAGTGCAGGGGGGGGGGAGGGAGGGACAAAAGCAAGAAACAAAATCAAAAAAAAATATAATAAAGCTGCTTGCCCTGAAACAACACCCAGTCCTGAAAAGCTGCGTACTTCACCAATTAGTGCTCTCCTAAAGATCCTTTCAGTTCCTTTCCAATAAGACGCTGAGCTGGCAAGAACTTGACCTACTGCACAGCAGATGTGTAAGTTCTTAGGACTTGTGCGTGAGGTTTTGCACAGAGAAAACAGCCTAAGATTGGGATGAATGGCGATTGATGCATACTAGTGTCCTTTTCAGATAGGAAGAGGGAAAGCATGTAAGATGATGGTCTTCATTGAAAAAGGTACTGCTATACTAGCATGGGGTGTTGCAGCCTGTGTGGCTGCCCTTGTGCTTGGGGCTGAGCGATTCCTCCTTGTAGGTTTTTGCTTACTGCATCGTCAACTTACTGCTGGAAATCTTCACCTGAAATTTCCAAGGTATCTCCTGATATGAGTGGTGGAGACGGGCAAAGTGAAGTCCCTGGTCTTCTTTCAGTACTTCATAGAAGACTTCATAGAAGCTAACACTGATTTAATTGCACAACAGGCCACAGCAATATACAAGTGATACATTAACATGATATTCAGACACTAAGAAGTTACCTAAACCTCTCTGTATGTTCATCTATAATGTTTGGGGGAAGAATTGCGAAGGCTTCCATTTACAGAACTCGGGAGAACACTGAAAATACCTAGATGAGGTGTTTTTGTGCTTAGCCTGCTGTTAATTGTGTGAGCGTGAGACGAATGACTTGTACACACTGCGTGTTTTGTGCAAAAAGGCTGGTTCCCATAATGTCTGCAGGGCTATAGGCGGTTTATCAGTTAAAGCTGAGAAGTAGTATGGTGTTTTTTTTTTTTCCACATGGAAGGAATTGCCTTTGGGGAAAGGACTGCAGAAATGTTGAGTGCAGGAAAAAAATACAAATGTGTTTGGCTGAACTTCCAGTGAGCTGATCCGAGACAAATACACTGCAAAGGTTAACGTGCCTGCTGTTACGATAGCTACTCTGTTTTGCTCCTGGGGCGGCCAGAAGGCCTCGTAGGAAGAAGTCTAGCAACCTTAATAGACAGGGTAAGCAACTTACACTAATGAAGAGGCCCCACCCCGTGATTTTAATCATTCAGCAAGACAATTTGTAGATTGCTGTGGGAAGGATGGTCTGTCTTGTGTAACTTGCCTTGCAGTCTCTCTTCTCACAGTATTGATCAGATTATTATTTTTTTTTTTAAATTCTGAACAGTGAAACAGAGGAAACTAATATGTTTCACGTGCCTTTCAAGGAGACTTCCAGTGTTTCTTTTAACTCTGTTTGAAGTAGCTCACAGGAATAACATGCTTGACCTCAGTCTTGGCAGACGTGGTCTCTGCTTCTGCACAAGTGTGGGAATGGAATTTGAGCGCTCGGAAGTCCCGGCGTGGTGAGCTTCTCCTCCAGATGAGGGTGAGGGGAGGACCTTCGCGGGGAGGACTCTCAAACGCATCATCAGCAGGGACTGTTCCTCTCCCAAACATTGAACTCGCGACCCTCTGAAGCTTATAAGCAAGGGAGGGTGCAGGAAAAAAGGCAGTAAATATCCCCAAATAGCCCCGGTGTCATCTTGGTTGTGACTAGAGTCACAGAAAGCAGGACAGAGCTGCTTAGTACCATGAATATGTTCCTAAGCAAAAAACAGGCCCAGTAATAATTTCAGATGTTCCTATATTGAAAACTCCTCTTTATAAGAAGCAGCTCCCACAAACCCTATCTGCAGTGTAGTTAGGAGGGTCCTGCTCCCCAGGTCTGGGGAGGAGATGTTCACGTGCTGCAGGGAGAAACCACAGGCACTTTTTGGCCTGTAATGCTGGGAGTGCCCTTCCGAAAAATAACTTCCAGTAGAAAGGAGCCTGTGAAGTGAAAGAGAAGGAAAGTGGGGAGGAAACAGTGAATTTCAGAGCCAGGAAATGGCTTTAACAGGCAGCTTTACTGTGGGAACAGCATTGTAAACAACTGTTACTCTTAATCCTGCACTCCTAAATGCTGAAAAGTTTTGGGGGACTTCTGCATAACTTACCCTAAAGTAAGGCTGCTAGGATAACACAACAGTAATTAAACTACCCCTGTCCTAATTCATCATAGATTCAAAGTCTTTCACAGAGACACCCTGATTTTCTTCTAGTCCAGGGCAAGGAAAGGAACTTGGAACAATCGTTTAAAAATAATTTTTCATCACTGCTCTGCTTTCTTGAATTTAAAAGTCTTTAGTGACTTTGAAAGTCATTTTTAGGGTAGTATTAGTCTGATATATGTGAAAGTGCCTTATACATGCAAGATGTAAACGTAGACCAATTGTTTGCATCTGTGTCGCAGACTCAAATGACATTTCACATCTTAGTTTGATACAGGATGTGCACAAGCTTTTGCTATGGAACTTAGTACTAGATTAAGTACTCAAATCAAGTCAGATTTTTGGGTAATAAAATGATCCATCTGGTTTGGATGCTTTAGCCAATACACCTTTATCCTGTACTACTTTCTTAATCATGGTCTAGGTTCAAAGCTTTATCTAGGGACTGAAACTGAACAGACAGCTCATGACAATGTGTACTGGAATAAAGGACTTTCTCGATTGCCTGTGCTCTGTGTCATGGAGCTTGATGCTGTAGAAAAGTGTCAGCGTGGAGGGAAATACTGTGTACTGATGTGGATAAAGCCTGTGCTCCTCCCACGTTCATGCTCCGCAGCATAGAGCCAGAAAGGACTTAGGTTGGTGCGTACAAATGGGCAGCAATCTTCATTCTGGGAAAAAAAAAAACATCTGGGTTAGCTCTAGCTTTTGTTAATGTAATGCTTTTTCATTTAATTTTTGATGCTCCTTGTTTCCTGCACCTCCCAACCTTTCAAAACTTGAAAGCATCCCATATAAGCACATTTAATATGCAAGATTAAAAAAAAAATGGAGCAAAATAGACATAGTTTTTATGCCTGAGAGCAATGTCAAAGCTATGCTACATTGTTAGCATTAAAAAAAATAATCTGGTCAATTAGATAGCAATATTTTGAAATACTGCACTTATAGGGCCACTTTGATGTGGTTATTTGGAAGAAAAATATGTTCCCTCAGAGAAAGTGAATGCTCGACTTAAAAGGGTTTTGCTGCAGTGTTTACATATTTGGTTTTAGCCTATGAGAAAGAGATTGGATTTATTTTTTAACTAAGTCTTTGCTGCTATTGCAGGGCAAGGGAGAAGTAGGTCACGCAGTTCCATGTTGTAATGCATTCATGAACTTCATTTCCAGATCTTAGTTTAATCAAGGAGGTCATCGTCCCCTGTCGGATTCTGAATTGCAGCCCTAGGTTGCCTTACTGAGTGTCTTCATGCTGACACAGATTAATACCAGAAAGCAGCATGCCAGGAGACATTCTTCTAGATCATACCAGCGTATCAGGAATAGCCATTGTGAAATAACAGCTTCTAGCACAAGGGGTCACTTAAGGTAAGTTCGTCTGGTTTTAGTTTGGGAAATCAGAAGTAAAGAAAGGGATATCACCAGAGCTGGCTTAAGGGGGACAGGGAGAAGGTAAACCAGCCAAGGATGGCTTAAATTTTTTCTTCCTTTAAGGGAGATTAGCCTTCTGTGCATTTCCTTAACATTAACACTATATCCTGTAACTGCAGGGTTGGTTTTTTTTGTTTGTTTTTGTTTTTGTTTGTTTGTTTTTGTTTGTTTGTTGTTTTTTTTGTGTGTGTGCATTAGTTGTGATCTGTCCATAGAGCACAAAATCAGCAGCAGCGTTTTACCTGACTTTTATCAGTCTGCCATTTGCAGAACTCGCAACCTGTTGCTACTTAAGATAACACAGCGGCAAAGTTGCAGGAGCTGTCTGAAGGTTACTTCAAACATAAATAGGCACTAGATAACCAAAGTAGCTAATGCCGTCCTGACTAACACTGCTGTGGTAGATGTCCTCTCCAAAATTTTTGGTAACTTCTGTTCCTTTGCTCTCAAAGCACCTACACCCTGCATTACCTGACAGGTTCAAGCTGGGGCTGTGGCAAGTGCTTTATCGGGGAGGTCTGTAGCACACGGAGTCAGTATCCTTCCCGGAGACAGCATTCATCTCTCATGTGCATTTTTAATGCCACTGAAGTAACTGTGATAAGCACAGGGTTGGTAAAATGGGAATATAACACTCCACCTGCTGATACGTCCTCTTCGTAGTGGTGATAGCTGCAGCAACTGCAAGCCTTCCACTATTTACACCTGAAGCTGTGAGGATGGAAGGGCAGTAATAACTCTGCACTTTCAAGGTTTGTTTTGGTCTTAGGCTGCTTGTGCACTGAAAAAATGCAGGTGTTTTGGACCTCTGGCTTGGGAGCTCAGTATCTTAATGATGTCAAATAGCAATGGATTATTGTTTAACTATATTGTTTAACTTAAAAAAAGGGGGTTGGGGCAGAGATAAAAAACAAAAATATTGTGAAAGCTCTGTTCTAGGGTGCTAGTAGTGGAGGAGGGGGAACAGAAACACCTGCTGGGCTTTCTGCCACTGGCTGATGTGTGCACATAGGTAGCTAAACATTCAGTTGTGTGGGCAGGCATCGCTGTGCTTTCAGCTGTGTTTGAACATGCTGATGAAGGCCTTGTCCATGCAGCCCTTTGTAAAAAAAAAAAAAAAAAAAAATTAAAAAAAATAAGAGAACCCAGTGCTGCAATGAGCTGCTGTGCTGCTAACAAGTTTCGGGTTAGGTATGAACACAGACACCTGCTCTAGGTCAGCAAAGTGCTGTCTTGACATTTTTATGTATTTTTTTTTTTTTACTGTTGAAGTCCACCACATGTCCCTGTCATCAGTGTCCCCTGCAGCCTTTGTTGTATTTGAATGGACACAAAACTGAAAAGGCAGAGCCAGGTAAGGTGACCAGAAATCCAGTGTAATTTTCACGTAATGAGTAAATAGCTGAGTTGTTTTGGTTTGGTAAAGGAGATGGCAAAGGGAGATCCGGTATGGCTTTGTAAAATTAAAATGTGGTGTGGCAAAGGAAACCAGGGAGCGATTCACTAAAACAAATGAAAGGCTGCCTGTTGACATGAAGGGACAAATCAAACCCAAAGGCGGTGTTTTTGCTCTAAACAAATAGTGAAACTTGCTGTCACAGCCTTTGCACCCAGTGATATGCTTTCGAACAAAAGTCAGCACTTCTGATAAGAGCAGTGCCCCTGACACTGCTCGGACACAACCCAAACGTGGCCCCTGCCTCAAGCAGTCCCTGAGCCGCTGAAAAATGGGGAGGGGGGCGAGCACCACACTGCTGCATTGCTGTCCCCTAGGCAGGCCGAGTGCCACTGTTGGGATGTATTTTCTTTTGTCTTCATATACAGGGAGCTGCTCTCTGTTATTTCAATAAAACAGATGAATGCTGGAAACGGCTGCCTTGTGTTAACCCCTGTGCTGTACCTGTGCAGGCCGTGGGGCAGGGCCCAGTGCAGCAGTTGCTCATACAGGTCTGCTCCAAGCAGCAGTGCACGAGTTGCTTTGGACGGTCTTCCTCTTCCCATGGACATAGTCTGAGGCTTTGCATGAAGTGAGTGACTGTGTTTTTTGATGGCAGGGTGATCCCCAGTCAGCAGATCCGAGCACGAGGTATTACAGTTCCAGTCAATGGAGGCGAGGCCTAGCTCAGGCCCTCCTCGTCTCAGCTCCCTACATGTAGCTGAAGGAGCGTTTTCAGTCATTAGAAGTGCTGCATTTTGTCTGTGCTTGTCCATTCTGGTCCACGACGAGGTTATAAAAGTGACTGAACGCGTTGTGAAAGTCGTTCTTGAGCCTCCCCAGCTTCAGTTTGGCTGAGGTAGGTGTGTGCTCCAAGTTTGGGACTGTGACTGCTGGTGCCCTGTCCCTTTGTACACACAAAGCGGGATCTTGCTGACCAGGTGGCACAGGTCCTTCTGTGCCCCGTCCCTGGAGGGGCCCTGCAGCCAGGAAGGGAAGCTCTGCATAAAATCCAAAGGCGAGAAGCCTGTCGAGGCTTCCTGCAGTGAAGTAGGTTTTAGCGTTTGTGAGAACGTGCGAAAGCTTGTAATCGGGTAAGTTATGAAGTTCAGATCTGGTATTTAAAGAGAAAGGAACTCCTCTTCAACATTACCACGTCACCTCTTGGAAAACTAAGACCTGAGAAGATCACAGTGCTTCCTGCCTGCAGCTACACAGCCTCGTTGTTTGGGAGACTGAAGATCTGATGCTTTTAATGCTACTTGTTTGCAACTTTTTTTTTTTTTCAATCCAAATAAACCATTCTTTTGCAATATGCTTTCCTCAGATGTTTGGGGACTTCCTTCTCAAGTTCTGAATAAAAACAAGCTTTTTAAGGATACTCAGTAAATTCTCGGGATGCTAGCATCAGCTGAATATTTGAACTAGATCAAACAAGGGAGGAGTAGAAATAATGCTGTGAAATGGTGGTAAGAATGAAATTGTGCTTGACAAACTGTGGAAGATCTGCACGCTGCCTTTCCCCCAGGCAGTCTGTGCATCCCTTAATATCATCAATTTGTGTTTATCAACCTAATATTGTTTCCATTGCAAGACATCATAGGTATTTAGACTGAGTTCAGTATTTGCAAAGAAACTGAATTTTGTTCATCTATTCTACCTCCTGTTTTCCCCAACCAAGACTGGAATCACTAAGTAGAAACTATTTACTCCTGTTAGACTAACCTTACTCTCAGACCAAGTGATTTCTGCAACACACTTGAAATAACATAAGTCATGTGTTTGTGAAGTTAGGAGCAAAGAGGTTTTTGTTTGCTGTTTTTGTTTGTTTGTTTAAAAAAATGTTCAGTTTTGTGCAGTGTAATGCTTGAAAATGTGACTTTTTTTCTAAACACACTGTTTAAGTGTTCTGAGCCATCTGATTAATGAAATAAAATGATCAAACCCATGTCTATTTAAAATCTGAAAATCCAGTCTGCTCTCTTGTTATGGAACAAGAATTGTGTCTAAATGCTAAATGATAACATACGCTCTGAAAAAGGGAAGCATAATCAGCTGTAATCTTCAGAAAACATGCTTTGTTCTAGAGAGGCTGAGTAGTTGCACACATGCCTCAGTTACAGTCAGAAACTGGGGTTATGACACAAAATTTTAAACACCAAGCTGAAACGCCCCCGTTTCTAAACAGGAGCCCCAGCCTTGTCTCTCCAACAGAGCTTTTAGTCATTGTGCTAAAAGAGGAGACAGCTCTCGTGTGCTTAGTCATACCCTCCGTCTTTTGCTGTACGCTCTTTAGTCTGCGCAGAAAATTGCTTCTCTTGTCTTTGGTTTCTGAAATGGTCGCAAGAAGCAGAGCTCCCCTGGTGAGTTTTGCTCCTGGAGGGGTACTGGAGCAACCACCTGGGGCAGGAGCATGGCTGCACCCCCACAGGTGGGGATCAACAACCTTCTGCTTCCAGACGGGTCCATCGCTACCCAAAAGGCGCGTTGCCACCTCCCTTGTACGAACAACTGGGTCTCGACTGTGTTTTTCTTTTCTGTTTCAACCAGAGGTAGCTGTTCAGGTTCAGAGCCCACGTAAATAGTAGCGCTGAGCAATTTAAAGCAGCTGCAGGGAGGAGATCCCAGGGGATTTAGGCGCAGCTTTGTTTAGTCAATGGGTACGCGAGGGAGTCTCCTAACACGAGCAACGAGCACGTTGATAAAACCCTGCAGACAAAACATGATTTACCCGGGGGATTGGTATTTAGGAAGGGGGAGTGGGAAATAACACTACCAAACTTCTGCGCTTCTCCCTTTGCTAGGAAGGAGCCATCTGTCATAACGTTATGGGCAAATGTGAACAACCCTACCCTCGGGTTACTGAAAGCCATCGCTTAGCTGCAGGCTTCAACAAAGCTACTGCTATAGCCAGGCGAGGCAAAGGCAGCAGCGTGGAAAAAAAATGGCACAACCATTTAAAAAAACGTGGTGGTCCATTCTGGGCATTTATCCAACACAATTTGTGACAATGGATATGGATTTTTTTTTTCCTGTAGATGTTCAAGCTTTCTTCATACAGAGAGTAACGCAATGAAAGTATGAAAAAGCTTGATTGCAGCAATCAACGCAATTTTTACCTTCTGGCAGTTCCTGCAAAACCTAACTGTCCAAAGGATGCAAACATTGCTCTGTGCAAATTGCAGCTATGCCATTACAGGTGCTCAAATTATGGCTCAAACTTAAAGATGCTCCTAGTCCTACGGCTGGTTTAGTGCAAAGAGGAGCTATCAACTTCCCCAGAAAATTTTTACCCTCGCTGGTTTAAAACCACTAAATATGGAATTATCTTTTCATATGTAGATGAAGCCCTGCAGAAATTCAAAAATCAGTCTTGGGAATTATTCCGCAGGGCCTTACGCTGCTTCTGCATTCAGCAGAGCATCGTTAGAAGAGGAAAATGTTCCATTAATTAACTGCCGGTCTCTAAATTATTCTGTCGGGTTTGTGGCATCACAGGAGACTCCCCTCCCACCTCACCCACTGCCATGCAGTATTTAAGATTTTAATAATAAACTTTATCAGAGCACAGCCTAGCTCCTTCTCTATCAAGAAACATTTTAAGTAATGCTGGCTAGATGCTCCCAATGTGAATGTAACTGCTTTGACTGTAAGTTCCTAGAAGAGCCAGCTAACAAATATTTTAGCAAGAATTTAGTGAGAATTAATAGCAAGCTATGGCACCCAATTTACAATTCATGATGCAAAGTGAAATTCATGTAAAATGATTCCTCATTTGTTGCTGATATTATTACAGTCACTTGATCAGAAAGAAGGAACTTGAGGCTGGAGCCTGTTTTGTATCAGTTTCCACCTCTTATATCAAAACAACAACAAAACAAAACCCACTTGGAACAGGCAAGACCAGTAAGCAAAAGCACCTCTATTCATGTGAGAATTTGGTGTTATATAAGCAGCTGAAATATTTATCTGGTTATCTGATACGGTGGCATTAAGGCAGGCCTTGGAGTGGTTCTGCAGCTTGAGTGTGGAATAGGGAAATTGCTCAATATGAGAGGATAAATGACCCCAAATTGCTCTATAAGAACAAGAATTACCAAATTGAGGCCTGAACTGGAAACTAATAGGCTTGAAAGCTGATTAATGCTTTGTTGTTGCTGCTGTTGTATAAAAAAAAAAAAAAAAAAATCATATAATTGTGTGCTTCTGATAAGATTAGTTAACAAAGTTGGTACAGGCAAGTGGTGGCAGACTGTTTTCTGCACCCAGTAAGAGAAGTAAAAGGCTTCAGCTGAAGGAGGAATGATTCAGGTAGACAGTAGAGAGAACTTAACGGTGGGCATGCTGCTGGGGCTATGAAGTCTCCGTCCTTAATGAACAGCTTGGGACAGGTGACGGATGTCACATCCTATTGCCCTCAAAACACCTGAGATGAAGCTAGGTATCACTGCCTATTCTTACACTGGTTTTAGGAAAAAAAAAAAAGAGGAGAGACAGTTCTCCTAAGTCGTCTTTTCACAAGCAGTAGCTACAATGATTATGGTAAGCTGAGAAAAGGTTTCCAAAGCTTCCACCAGTGAGGCTTCTTCTGTACTTAGGCTGATCTCGTACAGTCCTCTCATTATTTTAACAACTGCACTCACCTCTTTCACCTCTTTCCTGTGATTTAAATGCTTGCTAAAACATAGCTGAAAGTACCTGTTTCACGCATGTGCATAAATTAGCAAGAGGAGAATAATATAACAAATTCCTAGCAAAGCATTAAGGGCAGCTCATCCACTATTAGGGCAGCATTAGGGCTGCATGGCCGCACACTTGGGTACACAGCTGGATTTTTACCCATCGCAAGTAAACACGCACGTGGCTTGTGTTTACACAAACACAGAGCATTTTCCCTTTCCCCTCGGTTCCTCTCTTCTCCGCAAGCAGGGCAAACGAATTTATGATATTGGTTTTGCTCATTGTGATTTATGGTACAGCTGAGCTCTAATACGTTTTGCTCAAATCCTGGCAAAGACAAAGTCACCAGGCTTCTTCCTAGGAAGCTTTGTGTGACGACAGCCCACTGCAGGGTACTCCAGAGCAAACTGTTTTGCAGCCTTTCCGTGGAGGTCAGCGTTACCTCCTTTTCACAGAGCACAAACAAAACGCACAAAGCATCTATAAGCCACGGGCTTGGCTCTTTTTGTAACATGACAGCCCATTTTTCAGGTTTCAGCATTCGGTGTGGAACTTTCCACAGGCCACAGGGCTCCTGGATCACACAGCTTCACCTGTTGCCTCCACGTGGCTGTCTACCCTAGCAATCCCTTTCCATTTCTAAATTAGTGGAGTTGTCTCCTAAAAGGAGCTGTCTTTTTTTCCCTCCCTTCCTGCCCCATTCGGAAGCCTCCTTCAGAGCCGCACCTCAGGGTCACCCTGCAAGCCACTGGCACCCCTGTCACATGCTGGCTCCTGCTGTGGCCCTTCTGCAAGTGCCAGGCTTCATGCGGGATCGGTTCCTCCCCAGACAGGTCCACCCTGTGGAAAAAAACACCTGTGATACGCATACAGCTGTCGAGAAGCATGGAAGGGAACTCAATGGTCCTTGGGCTCGGTGATCCTTGCGTGTCCCTCCCAGCCAAGGATCCTGTATATTCTTTGGAAGCAATAGATGTCAGTGACACGCACATGAGTCACTGCCAGCACTGGCGCTTCTCAATCCGAAGTGCAAACATCTGTTACTGGGGCCAAGGACACAGCCGAGGGCCTCCTCCAGACACATCTGTTCTGTCTGCGGGTATTAATGACCGATGCACACAGGATCGCAAAGGCGCTCCCAAATCCCAGCTGGACCAGGCAGCTCCCACATCACCCCTTTTCCTCACAAGCCAAGCTTGACAGTACTGAGGGGCAATGGGGGGGAAGAACCTTGTAAAAGCTAAGCAGGAGGGTGCTGCTCCCACCTCAGATCTGCTAGGGGCAATTAAGCTGTGGGGCAATTAAGAAATTCCTTGGGCAGCGTGGGGCTGGAGGAGAAGGCATCAGCGGCAGCGCAGGGATGGCAGCTCCTGGTGGTATTTACGTGGCTTTGGTACCCACTGCCGTGTGCCTTACACCACACCGAGCTTTCCTGTGGGGAAGGCAGAGGTCTCAGCATGCGTGCTGAAGAGAAAAGCAAGGCAGGTTTTGTTTGGTACAAAATAAAGACAGACACACATATACCAAAACCACTTTTACTGAGCACATGCTGTTTTTTTGCAAACATTAATATATTTGGCCAACTTGGAATGGCAACAGAACACGCATCCCTTACACAGAGGTCAGCTCCCCTGCCTGAACAGGAGTGCTCGTCCCAAAGCACTGACGTGACAGAAGATTTCACAGACATCTTGGAGAGCATCTGGAACACAGGCAAAAGACCGCCGCATCCTAACCCTGGTTTCGAAAGAAGATGGACTGAACTTCCCAAAGAGAACTGAGCCTTAAGCCCAACATGAAACATTTCAGCCCAGATACAGTTAAAGTTTGGCAAAGTTACATGATTAGAAATGAGGAGATAAATTTCGGAGCACCAGGGAAAGGTCTGATTCCCATTTACCAACACAAGAAATGGTGCCATGGGTCAGCAGCAGAGCTTAACAGCTCAGTGCTGGGAGCTGTAATCTCCTGGTGCTAAATGCCTGCAGAGGGTGTAAGCCCTACAGAGCCAGCCAGCTTCCAGCCTGCCTGCTGTCCGGAGCCGAGACCGCTGGAGGTACACCTCAACAGCCAGAAACAGGGCCCTTAGGCACAGAAAACCTCAACCTCAATGCCTTTGGATTTAAAAATCCAAGTTGGATTTAAAAGCCTGAGTTTGGATTTTAAAAAGTCTCTCTCCTATGGCCAGTGTGGCCTTGAAAATTTCTGCTAGCACAAGACTTGCTCTGACGATCTTGTTTTTGCCATATTCGTCTCCACTGCAGTAGGTGCCACGTCCAGTTAAATAGGGATGGCGAAATAAGTTCAGAGAGTCCCAGTGCCGGCTGGATTGCAGGGTGGTTCTCAGAAAGCACAAGCACCATACTCGCTGTCCCTGTACCGCAAATACCACCGGGGAGGCTGAGTGACAGTTCTGCAGGCTGAGGAAAAGGACGGCACGTGCTGCCAGGCGTGCTGGCTCCTTGCTGCCTTCCGAGAGCTCAGCTCTCCACGGAGGTGTTGCTTAATTGCGTTACCATAAGAAACCCCAAAGTTCTGTGCTGATTTTTATGATCTTACTGAAATCTGTGGTATCAATGCCTGAAGAGAACTTAACGTATAAACTCACAGCTTTTCTTGAAGGACAGGCAGTGAGCAGGGGAACAGGACAGAAATGACCGGAGCGATGCCAAAGCTGTTAAATAAGGAACTTTGCTGCCGTTCTCCATGCCTGCTCTAACGCTTCTCAGGGGATGCTGCACTTGGAGAGCTTTGTGCTGCCAAAAAGAAACCGAAGAAATAAACACTTCTGAGCAACGAAAACATTTCTGTTATATCTGAAGCGTGTGAGTCGGTACCACGGGGATGTACAAGTGATGCTCTAGCACTACAAGCAACGCAGGGGCTCGGTAGTTTTTGACTCCAACCTCCAGCGTTTCTCACAGTTGTCACCCAACAATTTAAATTTAACAATTTAAACACAGGCACAGTGCTGTGACAGAGCAATTAGCAATTCCAGCGTGGAAACGCCGCATCTAGAACACAGGGCTTTACGTACAGTTACGGTGCTCAAGTTTCGACCTCCCTTAAGGCGAACGCATGACGACCTTTAAGTTAAGTAAAACCAGATGACAGAAATAAGTTGTATAAGCGTTTGTCAGTTTTGTTTCCATTTCCCACCAAGGCTCAATGTATTAAAGTTGTTAATTCATTACAAGCAGTGTAACACAAGCCTACACTTTCCCCAAATCTCAGCCTAAACTACTCAAACTTGCCATTAGGCAACTGCTGCCCAGTCCTGGATGCTCTTGCACATCCTGCTTGAAGATCCTGCTCTGTGCTACTCCATTTTTCCACTTCATATATTCCCCGTTGATCATTTAGCAGAGTCTTCTAATAAACTCTCGTGCCCTGAATGCAAAACGGAAATTGCACTTGCTGTATTTTTGTACACTTTGCAGAACAGAGCCCTTTTCACAGCACTCAGAAACCTGCAGGAACCACGCTGGGTCTTAGGAGAACAGCTTGGGGTGAGAAAAAAATCGAATGAATCACTAGCAGAAAGAAGAAAGTGCATCAGGGAGCAACTTCCATTGAGAAAAATAAATATGGGTACAGAAAATGCGTCTCTGTCAAGTGTAAAAACTATTTCAGAAGACACTATACGCTGTACAGGTAGTGGATATTTTCAGCTATAAGCACCTCTTGTCTTACCACGACGAACTGAGGCTAAGCATGCGCTTCCAACAACCTCTTTTACAAAAGACCATCACAACCCGCAGTGGCAAGAAGAGATTCCTGGCCAAGGTGAAGCGAATGCTCAACAACTGCACAGTGCAACCCCGTGACTGCAGTGTGCTGAGAAACAAATCGGCAAGCTACCCTGCATTTTGACCTCCCATCTGACGTAAGGAAATAAGTACCGTACTGTCTTTTGGCATGCGATTAAATCGTATTTTCTTCCCAAACCTGTTTGCACAAGCCAGGCTGGGTGTCTGCCAGCTTAGGCTACCCGACACAGGTGATCAAGGCATCAGGACAGGTATTGTTCATCTAAACAAAGCCCACTGCTAAACAGCACCACAACATCCAGAGACCGAATCTGCTCTCATGCTTACCTACAGCAGGACACAGAAACATCCCTTAGATAATACAAAGGTGGTTTCCATACAAAATGGGCCCCTGCAATTTTTACCTCAAGCAGAAACCAAATGATGCACAACTGTATGGTGCATGCTACCATGAAGTTAATTGATTTACTCAAAAACACTTTTATGCCTGCCCTTTTCCTCAGACAATGACAGCAGCAATGCTTCTACTGCTAATGTACCCTTGGGTGGGAAGGCTGAGGAAGGAAAAGAGCTCAAATAAATTAAAGCTCACCCTAACACCCTGGCATGTTTTACAGCGCAATATGCAAAGCATGAACAACTACAGTGCAATGCAAATGTTTCTTGTAAGAGAGCGTAACCCCTTTGAACTGCCTTTATTTCCAGCACTTTATATAAATATAGCTTTGTTCTTGAGCCTGGATTATCCTCAGTTTGAAGTTCGTGTTCTCACTTTGTGTTGGAGGACTGTATGTAAGCGTCCCCACAGCCTCGTATACTCCTGCAGTGCCACTGAGACGCTGTCAGGTTGGAACGGGCTCAAAAGCCGTCCGTAACGAGTTACAGCGCTGTGTCCTCACGTTACATTTAAACCTCCTATCCCCAAATTGAGAAACAGAACGAAGACACTTGCAGACACACACACACGCACACCCTTCTCATACAAGCTCCAGGAAGTCTGCAGGAAAATATCACCTGAAAACCCAAAATGAAACTTAGAGTGTTTTTTTTTTCTTCTTGTTTTTCTTCCCCCTCCCCCCACTTAAATACAAACTTTTATTTGGGAGCTTCTTACGCCAAGATGAATTTGCTCAGCCCTGTTAGGAAGCATTTGCTTTTGTCTAAGCACACGCGTTACCAGCTGAGAGGATGTTATTGTTCGGAAGGGATGTGAGCAGGGGAACCTGCGCACAGCACAATGTATCAGTCAGGAAGTTAGGGAAGAAAAGTGATTCACTCATCCAGTTGAGGAAACAAAATGGAAATACCAAGAGTTCACCTTCCAGCTACAGTTATCTCTACGGGTGTCCGCAAAAAACATGTTAGCCACCTGTATTGCACGTGAATATCACCATGAAGCTACAGGAATGTATTAAAATATCCAACTTTACAAAAGGGTTACAGATTTCCTTAGAAAAGTTACGATTTAAGAAACAAACATCTCCAAAACACTTAAGCATCCAAACACTTTCCCTGCTCCTACAACCAAATACCCAAGCGCTCCAAGGGACAGAGGGGAACTGCAACTAGGAACGGGAAAGAGACGAAGCCACCCACACAGACAGAGCTCACACGGGCTCAGCAAGCGCCAACACCAAGGCTTCCTCCCTCGGCGGGACGTCCTCCCGTGGCGTGAGACTCTGGCAGTCGGGCCGTGCATAAACGCCACGAATTTCACAGAAGCCTCCTTTAAGTGTTTTAATAGCAATACAGCGGAACACAACGTGTTTTCATGCTCTGGAAGGGGTGATCCTCTTACGTTAATAACTTTTGAGTCCTCTGATTCCTTACTGAGAGTTGTTGTCCGGGGGATTTTTAAAATTTAACACAGCATTCTTGTTTTCTTTTTACACAACCCCCACTCTTGGCAGGGGGTCGCAGTTTCACATCTAGTGGGCCTCAGAGTCCGGCACTGTGCCCCGAGGGCATCTCTCACCAAACACCTCAAGAACGTGTCCCCTCCATCGTCACCTCGGCAGCCGTGCTCCCTGGCCTCTTGGCACCCAGCGGGTGCTCAAACCTCCCTCCCTCTGTGTGCCAACGCCAAGGCCAATGCCAACGTGTTCACCAATGCCAATGTGTCCGTCAACGCCAATGTCAACGCCAACATGTCCACCAATGTCAACATGTCCGCCAATGCCAATGTCAACGCCAACATGTCCGCCAATGCCAACATGTCCACCAACGCCAAGGCGGAGGCCCATGAGGCCACTGCTCCCCTGTCTCAGACAGGCCCCCATGCCACGGGGTGTCCTGGCATCGGTCCCGGGGCCGCTACCGCCTGTCATCGGTGCTGAGCGGGTAGGCCAGCAGGCTCATGGCCTCGCTGCACGCCGCCTCCACCTGCCGCACCTGCTGGCGGCTGAGGCGCTCCCGCCATGCGTGGACGGCCTCTCGGGCGTCGCGGGCGGAGATGAGGAAGGGCCGCTCGGAGGAGTACGCCTCGCCGCGGGTCATGTTGACCACGAAGGCCTCCATGGCGGGGGACACGGGCAGCCCGGCGAAGCGCAGCAGGCGCCGCAGCTGGGCGCGGGGCTCCCGCACCAGGTCCTCGTAGCGCAGCTGCGTGTAGCGGTGCCGCAGCCCCGACGGGGCGCGTCGTGCCAGCAGCAGGTCGCGCAGCCAGGCCTGGCAGATCACCTCCAGCGCTCCACCGAGGAAGAACTCGGCTCGGTGCTGCGGCGGCGGAGCCCGACCCGCGCCCAGCAGCCCGGGGGGCAGCGGGCCGGGGGGTCCCCTTGGCCGAGGTGGTCCCCGAGGCTCGGCGCGGTGCCGGCTGCGCAGCACCTGGATGCTCTCCCGCAGCAGCGCCTGCTTGGCCTTCAGGCGCGAGTTGTGGACGGCGCGGGGGTCTCGGAAGAGCTGCACCACGCGCAGGTTGAGGCCGGGCTCGCTGAGCAGCGGCAGCAGGGCGCCCAGCTCCAGCAGCCGCACGTCCTTGATGACCACCACCGGGTACTTGCGGCACTCGGCCTCCAGCTCCCGCAGCGCCCGCGGCGGGCAGCGCTGCTCGCAGGCGGCGCCGTCGATCAGCCCCACCTCGGCGCGGGGCCGCGGGGCGGCGGGGCAGAGCGGGGCCGAGCAGATCACCTTGTTGGTGCGCCAGCCGAAGATGCCGGCCGTGGTCAGGTTGGGGGAGCCGGGGGCCAGCGGGTCGCGGGGGCCGGCCGGGGCGGCGTAGAGGCGCAGCACGGAGAAGTCGCAGCGGAAGAGGGAGCGCAGCATGTCGCGCAGGGCGCCCTGCAGGCTGAGCGCGTCCCCCGGGTACAGCGCCTGCCACAGGTGCCACATGGGCTCGTAGAGGTAGAAGACGTCGGGGTGCTGGTTGAACAGCTCCCCCACGAAGGACGAGCCCGTGCGCCAGGTGGCGTGCAGGTAGATGTGCCGCTTGCCCGCCGCCGCCGCCCCGGTGCCGTTCCCCGCCGCCCCTCCGCCGCCTTCCTCCTCCTCCTCCTCGTCGTCCTCGTCCTCCTCGTCGCCCGTGGGCGCCGGGCGCTGCTCCCAGCCCCACTCGCTCAGCGCCTCCTCCAGGCTGGGGCAGCGCCGCAGCAGCGGCTCCTCGTCCCCCCGCGCCCTCCTGGCCCCGTAGTCCAGCGCGTAGGGCACCAGCAGCAGCAGCAGCAGCGTGTAGAGCCCCAGCACCACGGCCAGGCGCCGCGGCTCCCCCCGCCAGCACCAGCACCACCGCCGCCGCCGGCCCTTCATGGCTGGGGGCGGCCCCGGCCCGGCCCGGCCCGGCTCGGCTCGGCTCGGCTCGGCGGGGAGGGCGGCGAAGTTAGCGGCGGGGGTGTGGGCTGCGGGCGGCCCTCCCCGCCGGGAGCACGCCCACGGGCACCGCCGCCTCCTCCTCCTCCTCCTCCTCCTCCTCCTCCTCCTCCTCCTCCTCCTGCTGCTGCTGCTCTTCCTCCTCCTCCTCCTCCTCCTCCTCGCGGAAGCGGCCGCACCTGCCCCGCCGCAGGGCCGGGGGCTCCGGGGGTGCGGGGCCGGGTCCCGACGTCTCCGGGCGCTGCGGGGAATGAAGGCGGCGAGGAGAGGTGCGGGTGTGTTTTCAGGCTGCGGTGGGTTTGGGGCGGGCTGAAGGAGGGGAGCTGCTGGGGCTGTCCCCCAGGGTTTGGGTTTGGGTTTGGGGGCTGGGGGTGGGCAGCCCGCGAGTGAGGCGGGTCCTGCAGCCCGCACGCCCAGCACCTGATCCCCTTCTGACAGCCGCTCTCCTTGCTTATAACACGAACATTAACATCACCGACTCGGTCTTCAGCATCCGCTTTTTTAGGCTTCCCAGAATAAGTTAAATAAATCTCTTCATCCGAGCTGCGCAGCCAACAGGAGGTCGACCGCAGGTGCTTAAATACGAAAACACAGACCCAAAATCCAGCCCAGCCCCTGCCTGCCCTGGGGAGATGCTGACAGGACCGACACGGTGGGTCACGATCCCCTGTGCACCTGACAGAGGTGATGTCCCCGTCCTGCTGGCTGTGCTGCTGACCGTCCTAACCTCGAGGCAGCACAGAAATCAACAACTAAGCACAGCACTCAGAGAGAAATTCAGCCGGGATGACATGGTCCTCACCCGCAGCCTGTGCTGTCTTCGCCTGCAGAGCAGTCTGTGTGCTGTGTACCCACCTGTGCCATCACCTTCACCAACGATACCACGTGTAACAGCAGGCAGAAATGACCCCCTAGTTATACAGCTTCCAAAAATGCTCCTATAGTGTAAGTATATAGCTACAGTCTGCAACTGCTGTTGCATTTTTCTGCCTGAGTGAGTAGACGATAACCAATACCCTTATATCGGCTTTATTTGGTAGCAGAAGAGAAACACAGAGCGCCGGGAGAGAAAAAGAGTGGTCCTGCTCTGTCCAGGTGGTGAGCCAGCAGCCTGCCTGCTAACACTTTCTTTGACCTCTGTTAAGTACGTGTTAAAGACTTGGCTTCCTGCGGTTTATGGCGTGCTGAGTGAGGAGGTGAAGCCAAACAAGACTCCTGGACTCCTGAGCAGGAGAATGTAAAAATGATGGCATCTGAAAGGAACTCCCGTCACAACATACATTTCCCTGTGTACAGTCATTGTGGCTTTGGGCATTTTAAACAGTCAGATAAATCAGCCTGAGCTTCAGCTCCACCTTTGGTAAGGCAAGGATTTCATCTCGACCCTCCCACAACTAAAGGAGGAGGACAGAATAAAAACACACTTGCCAAAAATGGGCCATGGGCTTGCCAAAAAAACTTGACCTATACAAAGTAGATGCTTATCTAGTAGTTTGAGGAGGTACCTCCAGCATGGTTGTCATCATGCATGATAATAATTTTGGAGGATTTGCCAACTTATGCTTTCCGGGACGGGATCCTGAGAAGTACAGATGAGTGTGGTTATATGTGAGTTACTGGGGTTTTCCCTTTATATGACATTTCACAGGGTAAGACAAATGAGAAACCAATGAAATAAATATACGCATTTTTGTTTTGTTTTGTTTTTTTCAGACAATGAGGCTACAAACTTCTATGGCTACTGTTCTGGAAAAGGCAGAAAACACAAATCAGTTTACCACAGGCTGTTTTTACTGATAGCAAAACATGGGAAGTTCTCGAAAGATTATCAAACCAAACAAGAACCACAGTAAATGTTTTGTTCTGCGCCTTCGCAGCGAGGCTCCTGTGCTGAAGTGGGATTAGCCTGTAAATGGTTGCTTTGGTTCTCTTGGGGTTGTTTTGTTTTTTTTTTTTTTAATGTTTATTTGGTTTTGTTTCTTGTTTTTGGAGTAGGGAGAGAGCACAAATCCCAACAAAGCTGGTATTCGTGCTGCAGCTGATGGGATGCTTTCACAAACCTGAAATCACCTCTTTCCAGCCTTGTGATGGGTCATGAGAAGTATCAGATCTGAACACACGCTCAGGAGCTGATTGCAGGTCCTAAAATAGCAGGGAGATCAGCCATGGCTTGTCTTGGTTTTCAGTTCGATATGACTCTGTCCTATCTGCCACTAACAGTGGCGATAAGGGGGGCGATGTCCCCCACCTAGGCTTTTCTATGAATCATAAAGTCACTGCTTAAATAGACTGATGATCTTCATCTCCTTCCAAGAAGAGCATGATAATTCAGTGCGGGAGAGAGGCAGGCAGACAGGTTCTTTGTTCATACGCGAAGCAGCCCGACTGTTTGGCATCTAGCTTCTGCCATTTCTTGGTGATAATTCTGTGCTTTATACTATTATATAAAGAAAAAAAAAAAAGTATGTACATTTAGCACGTTCGGCATAATTTAGTGTAGCAGTGTTTCCATTCTAGTTTCCAAGTTTGTCACCGAAAGCACTGGCTGCTTTCAATCTAACACAGCACTGGCTTCCTGTGTGTTATCTCTTTTAGCTTAATTTTTGCTCTTCCGTCTCCCACAGCTCTGTGACTGACAAGAAAGCCAGTAGATGTTGGAATGCCGTGCTTCAGCCCCGGAATAATTTCTGTCAGAGGTTTTAAAATAGAAATAGTTGCCTCTCTCTCGCTGTTCATCTTTCAGATCATGCGTGCTCTTGTCATTTTCAAAGAGCACTTTGATTAAAAATAACTTGATTAGCTGATAAAATTAAATATGCTTTGCAAGAGGAGCATTAGCCTCAAACATCCTGGCTGTTAATGAGCACTGTGCTCGCACATACTGTCACTTACAGGCTTCAGCCAAAAGGAAGTCCGTGGTTAATGACAGCTTCAGAAGCTTAGAGAAGCCGACAAGCTGGGACTACAGTTTTCTCTATTTCTTTTTGCCTTTTTTGAAGGCTCTTTGTCATCAGATGTTTCAACATGTGCAGTACCACGTGCCTCACCTATGGGTCTGGTCCTCGTAGCTCGTGGTTAAGAGGAGGATTTCTGAGAGTAGCGGGATGGCTGGTGGCAAAAGGAGCCTGACGGGTTGCAGGAGGGCTCACAGCGGTGGAATTTCCCCCAAAGAGGAACAGAGAGCAAGAGCCTTTAGAAGGCCAGCAATATCGCAGGAGTTTTGAGGGAGAGATCTAGAGGAGACGAAATGTGAGGAGGCTTTAGCCAAGGGGCTGGTGAGCAGCCCGTGTAAGAGTGGGAAGCTACAAGACCCCGGAGGCAGCTGCAGGGGTTGGTGCCCCAAGTCAGGGGACCAGCAGCCTGTGTGGAGAAGGGTGGCAGGGGTGCCCTACTCCCTTCTCTCTCCCAAATTTCTCCAGTTAGTACCAGCTGAGAACTGGCAAAATCATAAAGGCTGCTCAGTGCCACCCAGCAAGATGCCAGGCACAGCACGTGAGCTGGGGAAGTGCCTGGGTGAAGCCAGACCAGCCTGCAGCATGCTTGTGGGCTAAGGGATGCTTAATAGCATGGTTCAGCAAACACAAACGAGCCTTCAGCCAGACAGGCACCCGGCAAGGCCGAAAGAACCACAGTCATTCCATTTCCACTTCCAGATTTTAAAGATTAACCTGTTATTAATATGGTACACTCAAAGAGTCAGCGTGGGGATTTCCTGTGGACTTGGCTTCCTTTTCTGGTTTTCCATGGCACAGCTTTACCAAGAATGGGAGATACGGGTTTTGAAATGTCAAAATTTTTAAAAAGCTTTTTAAAAAAATAAAAATAAAAAAAATGTGGTCCATTTCATGTAACTGGTGATCTTCTGAGCTCCTCTAAGAAAGGAAGATGACACCCTCATTGAAAGTAATAGAAGATGCTACTCTGGAAACTCAGGTAAATCAGTTAAGTGGCGATGAAAGGAGAAAACATATATTCCACACTAAAACTCAATGTTAATGCAACCTGAGTATTTCCAAGCTATGCCAAGGGTGACTCTATTTTGGAGTATTTAAGACTGCAGAGTACGCTCTGTTATCCCCTTAACAGCAACAGAGGAAGCAATGGGCTTGTGCTGCACAAATAGCCAGCACCTCCTGAAAGCCTCCCCAAGCCTGACAATTCACAGTAGCTGCTGAACAAGGATTATTCCGACAGGAATGTGCTCAGTCTCCCAGTTTCAAGTTCAAGAAGTGCCTCAACACAAAGACGGGTGAGATATAACAATTTTTAATGGCAGCCACCACGAATCTTTTTTGTTTTCTCTCATTGCCGCAGACATGCTGTTGCAGGATTAAAGATGCTG
This sequence comes from Netta rufina, assembly GCF_964035555.1. Taxonomy (NCBI): domain Eukaryota; kingdom Metazoa; phylum Chordata; class Aves; order Anseriformes; family Anatidae; genus Netta; species Netta rufina. The sequence goes on along the minus strand of NC_140123.1, from coordinate 70,521,386 downwards.
ATTAAGAATAACAGCAAGCTTTCGCAACTCAACAAGTTAAGCCATTGTGCCGGTATAATTAGGGAACTAAATCTTTTGCAGTTCAGTCAAGCAAAGAAAATAACTAGAAAATTTGAAACCTATTTTTAACAGGGGATTTTTTTTTTTTTTCTCAAAAATCCCTCTGACAGCCATTGCCACAAACTACGTGCAGGTCTCCTGTGCCTTCACAACTCAACACTTTCATGCACAGAATATAATCTTTGGGCTGAGAAGCTGTCTGCCTTTTTAGTCATTTTAGTCTTACATGCAAATTCATACTTGCATGCGTAAATGAAAATGCTGAGGGCTCAGTCACCACACCTGCTGAATATATTTGTCCCTACGGCTTTCTAAAGATTATTTTGTAAATTCGTAATTTCTGGTGTGAATAATTTCCTGGAGACATAACTGTGCATTATGGGAGAAAGACAAGTGCTGTAATGTATAATTCACTTGAAATCTATTCCTGTATATCCTTGTGCCAGAGGATCTAACTTGTGAAAATGTTAACAGGCAAAAAAAGGTGGTGATTCTGGGAAACTCCTTGGTTGCTGTGACCTACGAAGACCAGGCTAGTTTCCTGGCTGTCATTACGGGCTGTTCCTGAGGAAGTCTCTCCTGGTTTTGTTGTACTGACTGGGGTTTCCCAATTTGAAGGGCAGTCAGCAGTCTGGTGTTTTTTTTTTTTTTTTTCTTTCCCAGCTGCCTAATGAAATGCAACATTTAAAACTCGCTGCTACTCCTTTGGGCTTTCACTGCAAGCTGTACAAAATTTGGGCATCATAGCATAACTATGTGGCTGAAACACACAATTTATTTAGTAACGCATCTATATGCTTAAAACACTAGGTGAAAACCATATTGATTTGACTGTAACCTCTGCCAACAAAGAACTTGCACACTAGCTCAGCACACTTCCTCAGGCATTGCAGGACAGCCCTGCCTAGGTTTCCAGTGTTACCATTTCATTTCATTTGCTCCTGGGCAGAAGTCCTTGGCACATCCACCTGAAGCTGCGCCCAAGTTAGCTTATCATAAGCTACTAGAAATCAATACTTTTCAAAGAAAGTCTTCCTGCTTAAAAGTTTAAAATAAACTTTATATATAGTACAGTTTATTCTATGAAAAAAACATGTTATTTGTCTGTGAGGACAAGAGAAGATTTCCTGGTAGACCTCACACACATCTAGATGCATGCAGACTCACAGATGTCTGAGAATCGCTGCAACAAACAATTGCATTAACATGCACATCAGCTGTCACGAATATTTTCCTCCTGCATCACGCTCAGTCTCACACATTTGTAGTTCTCAGAGGCAGGAGGTATTTGCTTTGTGACACTGCAGAATGAGAACAGGATACAGCAGTTTCACAGTCCCAGAGACAGGCATCTGGTAACTGCACACTGCGTTGTCAGGACTGAGCTCAGGTGGGAGTAAGAAGTAAAGGATGCCCGAGGTATCAGCACTCTGGCAGGAAAAAAAAAAAAAAAAAAAAAAGTAATGGGGACAAGCGGTTGAACATAAGAAAACCACACGGTAAAAGGTCATTACAGGATATGGTAGCTGCTTTACAAATGAGAGATAACTAGTGTTCTAGCTGAACAACAACAACAAAAATCACATGCAGTTGCAGAGCTTCTGTGGAAATTAACGTGAACCATTCAGCTCAGGCACAAAGCATATAAATTCAGCCTGAAAGCTTCAAGCTGGTCTCAGCATAGTTTCTGCAATGTTCTTTTTGTTCTTTGCCCAGGAGAAATTTCTGCCCGTTCTGCCTACCGCCTTTGGGTGATATGTACTATTCTCTGCCCAGGCAGGCTTCCTGCATCCTGCATTAGCTGCTGGGCTTGGGTGTACGGAGAGGACCACATAGGTATTACTGGCAGTAGGACTGAATGGGTCAAATGAGGCTGCTCCAGCTTGCCCTCCACAACATTCACCAGCCGAGCAGATATTAAAGTTCCCCATACCTCTGCTCTGCATGCAAGAAATTTTCTCCAAGTCTTTGCTACATTTTTTGTTAGCTTTGCTTTTATCCTGCCTTCGCTGTCTTCAGTCCTCTTGCCTACAGGGGTTTTCTTGATCCTCCAGCTGGACGGCCCAGCCACCCAGCCTCCAAGGCTCCCTGTCCTACCTGCTACCAAGGCAGGGGGCTACTGTGGGCTTTTCACATTTGTTTTGATACTGGGGTGAAGTGGAGGGAAGCCCCTGTTTTACATCTTGTTTTTACAAATTGCCATATTTTGTGGTTTTAATGTTCTTTTTCTTTTTTTGGTGTGTGTGCGATTTCCCCTTCAACCTGCTGTTAAGACACACCTCCTGAAAATACTGTAAGACTACTGGTAAAACAGAAAGTTTTACAAAATTTTCAAATATTTTAAGTCTTGGAAGGTGTTGCCACAGCTACCTTTGTCTGAGTTGTGACCTGTTTTTCAAGCAGGATGCCTTTGATCCTGACCTTCCCCACAGACGGCCCTGGGCTAGGCCGTATTGGGGTCCTGGGCAGGGTGTGGGGAGCCCTGAGGGGCTGGGCAGAGACAGTGAGATCTGTGGCTGCCCTCAGGGGCCTGGCATCTCATAACTGATGTTTTTCTGTGCTCTTGGCTCTCATTTCTGTCAAAAGTCACTGTGAGGGATGTGCAGGATAGCCACCTACGTCTGGGCTGACTCACTGGTATGAGGCCCAGGCTCTCCCACCTGTACTCGCTGAAAGAAGAGAAACACATTAGTGGGTTTTGTCTTGTAAGGGTTAGTGTACAATAGGTGTACATATTCTCCTCATCTCCCCACGGTGAGCGTAATACCAGCATCACAGGGATGTATCTCTGCTTGGTCTCCCTGTTAGACCAAGAGCTGCTTTGCAGGAGGGAGGTGTCCTCTTGGGTACTGGGACTGACTCAAGTAACGTCTCTGCCACAAAAAATTATGCCTGCCTCTGAACCAAGCAACTCTAGACAGCTGAACAGTCCCTTTACATTTCAGCTATTTGGGGGTTTTATCTACTTTGTCTTGGTGAAAAGGCTTCTGTATAGATTTTACCCAAACTCACAGTCTGTGACTTGAAATAAAGGAGTTTCTTAGCTATGGTATCACCTCACCCCTTGCATAACTCAGCCATTGCAGACTGTTGCTTGATAAGCCCTGAGGACCTCCTTTGAAGTTCTGGTTGAAGCCATCTTCTGAGAGACACCTCCCAGTTACGCAGAGCAGGGCAGGAGAACATGGGTGCCTTCCACCTGTCCAGGTCCCTGGCATCTTACTGACGGTCATCAAGGGTATCAGTCTGTCCGGTCATGCCCAGTACTTCGGGAAACTTGAACCTCCGTTCCCTTATTCTTGATCTATTTTGTTTGTTGCTCTTCTTATGACTCTTTTTTTCCTCTAATTCACAGCTTCAACCCTCTCCATCCACAAGTACCTTGGTTTTGATGTATCTCACCTTATGAAACTGACAAAAAGGCTTTGTAAAATGATAATGTAAATGTATAATGATAATCTAAATCAACACTTTTACATACTTTGGTTTTACTGACTTCCTAGGGATTGCTCAGCGTCATCCCTCTTCCCCTGGGGAAGCCTGGCAGTTACCCTGCAAGGAAGTCAAATGGGTCAGTTTGCTTAAATGTTTTGTGTGGGATCTAAGATGCCTTGTGTCTATTTACTTGGTTAACTTATCTTTGTCCTGCGGGAGACCTGAAAAAAAAAAGGTGGATCTCTTTAAACAGCTCCTGTAAAAACAATTAAAGTAATTAAAATTATCTGTGTTTGTATTGCGAGACCTGTTTTCCTTTCCTACGTCACCCAAATTAGAGTTCCCTGTGATCTGAGTACCACCCTTGGATTTTGCAGGACTCAGTTTTACTGCCTTGACCACAATCCCTTCTGCTCCATGACATGCTCAAGCAGAAAGCATTTAACATCTTTCCTGACTTAATTAGCGATGCCTCCAACTGACTCATGATGAAAGTAATACTAGCATCAACACCAAACTACGTGGCTTTGCTAAATGCTCTCTGTCTCAGTTTGTGCTGCCAGAAGACAGTCAAGAAAATCAAAGCAATTTGATAGTAAATTATAGTGATACGTCTCAAATGTTCAAGTGATGGACATTAGTCAGTCATCAGTACCTTCATCAGCAATCAGTATGTAAGTAGTCAGCTTCTCAGCTTTAAAAATACACAGGTTTTCACTGCAATCCAAAACATCTTATACAGTGCTTGCAGGAAGTGAGAGGTATGAAAGGATTTTAAATTTAAAAAAAAAAATTGATCCCTTTCAATTTGGAAAAAAAAAAAAAGGACCAAATGAAACAGCACATGGCTAATATTTAAATCCCAATTAATTTGGCAATTAAACTGGACTACTGTATTTCTATTGTCATTTTAAGATGCATAATTTTGCAGTTAAAGAATAAAAAATAACTGATTTTCTCAGTCTCTTTTTGAGTAACGTGTGTTTTACAACAGATTATAGAAAATAACTTAAACAAAACCAGCGTGGGGATTTCCTGTCTTCACCTTTGCAGTTCTGCTGCTTATGGTAGCTGTCTGCTCCTCAGTACCACTTTGTGTCAGCCTGTGTTAGCAGCGTCCTCAGAAAGTTACTTTTGCTTCCACTTTGGATGCTGATGCAGGAATCATGAACTTATCAACACAAAACAATTTTTATTTTTATTTTTATTTTTTGGTTTGGTAGAGTGGTGTCTGCCCTAGCCCTTCAGCCTTTCCGTACTCGTGTAACACATGTAACCTATTGACAGAAATGCGACTTATTATGCATTCCTGATGTAGAAAACTGTATTTAGAGGTCAAAACACAATGAAATTAAATCAAGAAAAGGTATCACCAAAACATGTAACGCTAAATTGTAATAAAAACAATTAAAACTCAAATGAGATTAAAGTCAATTTGGTCAATACCAAAACAACAAATAGCATGATAACCTTTCCATATATAAACTTTAAATATGACTTTCAGTTTGAACAAGAAGTCCAGGCTAGGACTGGAGAATTTTACTGAATAAATTATAGAACTTAGCTGAACAGAAAAGCAGAACTATTTGTTTTTGAACCACAAACTCAGGCCCGATTGCGGAACTCCCTTCAGTTTTTGCTATGATGAGGGGACTTTGCTATGATGACAGGATACTCCTGTTATTCTCACATTACTGGCACAGCGCCTTTATAACATAAACATTAGCAAAATCATTTCAGTGGGAATCCTAACAGACCTTAATTAAAGTAGAGCACAGTCTCAGATCTCTAGGTAATTTGAGCTGCATAAAGTAGTGTAGAGGCTCTCCTTATGAAAATATTTAGAATCATGTTAAATCAGGGGAAATTTTTCTCACATTCATTCTCCTATGCCCGGCCTTACTGTCAGCTTTTTTTTTTTTTATGATTATTTTTTCCGCAAGCCTACAGTTTTCAGCTCTACCAAATCACTTCAGTGGTCCCACTGGTTGAGGCCTCCCTGCAGCTTTGGCCAGAGCCCTGTTGATGTACTCTGAGCTTCTGCTCTCCTTGAGCTCCTGGTGGCCCTCACTGTTGCCTGGCTAGATATTCTGGACAAATACAAAATGTCTGGTTGGACACACACATGCTTGACACATAAGGAGTGATTGTAGGAGCCCAGATGATGTGTGTGTTCACAGCAGATTTGATGCATCTAACATGTTTGAAAGATTTCTTGGCTTTGCTGCTAGTTCCTTGGGCTCCATACAGCCATGCTTTAGTGCTGCCAGCTATAGACGTGCTCCCCTTACTCATGGCATGCATGAAGCTTTCACTTCCATTGTCATAAGCAAAAAAAAGTAGAAAACTATGGGGATGGATGTCTCTGGCAACAATAACCAAATCAAATATCAGACACCTCAGGCTCTTTTTTTAAGGGATTTTATACACTTCAACCTCCAAGATTCCTAGATCACTTAGGTATGAGACTCATGAAGACTCATGTCCACTGAAATTTGAAGTAGGCCACCAGCTTGTAAAAATGCAATCTTTTTTAAGCAAAAAACTTAAAAACTGCTCGCTGTTCTCTGTATTACAGACTCCATTGTTCTGAATGTCTTTCTCCATAAAAACATCCAATATTTTGGACACATGTACAATCAGGTTTGTAAATTCTCAGCACAGCCTTATCACACGGAATGGTTTTAAAAACACATTGCCACTGTTCTGTGCAACATTTGGGTAGAGGTCACCAGAGAAACTACTACTATTGCAAAAAACCTCTAATACAAGAAAGCCAGCTGCTCAAACATAAATTCACCCTCCCCCCAAATAAATAAATAAATAAAAGCAAAACAGACAAACAAAAACCCAACAACCTAAGAACTAATGATTAATTTAATCATCTCTGCTTTTCCTGAGTATTATCTAAAAGCAGATGACCATCTTGTCAACATGATAGGTGGGGTGACTTTCCTGTTTAAAACTGGGTCATGGATCACCTGATCTGTTCTGAAATCTTGCTAGAGAAGTATTATAGGAAAACTTACTGAGAGGAAACTATCTAACATATAAACCTCTTCCCAGGCAAGCTTTTCTCTTCTCCTGAGCCAGTTCCTCAGCAGCTGCAGGTGATGTGCTATCACCCCACTGCAGTACTCATTAGCCCACACTGGTTTTACAGCTGGCATTCGCTAATTGTCATTGGGGTTTTGTACCTGAGGCCACAGTCTGACTTGGCCATGTAGCCTGTAGGCCCACATGGGGATTTCAGGGTGTGACACTAAATTAAATTTAACTTAATAAATTAAAATCCCACTGCTCCATTCAAAAAATCCTGTGTGCCTGCAGCTGTCTGATTTGTTCAGACACTTTTGGAGGAAACATCTGAATCACAGCACCCCAGAGGGGCTGAGGCTGTGGGGGCCCTCTGGAGGCCACCAGGCCCCAGCCCTGCCCCAGCAGGGCCACCCAGCGCAGGCTGCCCAGGCCCATCTCCAGGCGGCTTTTGGAGATCCCCAAGGAGGAGACCCCACAGCCTCTCTGGGCAGCCTGTGCCAGGGCTCCTCACCTGCACAGCACAGAAGTGCTCCTGGGGGAGCCTCCCAAGGGCCTGTTTGTGCCCAGTGCCTCTGGTCCTATCAATTAAAGAGGCTGCAATAGTCTGCAGTGAAGGAAATAGGTGGAAGCTCATTTCTGTGTTTCATGCTGGTGTCCAACTGACATGCACAGCGCAAGACAGCCCTGGACAAAATCTTTGGTTTGTTTCAGGGAAAGAAATATGCAAGTCTTAATGAGATACCTTTAGTATGGCCAGCCACTCACAGACACAGGGTTGGGCATTGATGTGTTTTTAATGCCAAAGGTGTGAAATATCACTTTCAGGCAACTCGACGAGCATTTTTCTTGCAGAATTTAGCCATCAAATCCACATATCTCAGCAGCAAGTACCACACACCTTTAAAATGGGAAGTACCCAGTGGGAAGTACCTGCTGCTTTTAATTCTCTTTTACACTTAAACTGATCCCGCAGATACATCGTTTCCCTCCCCGGCATTACCAACTGATGCTGTCGATTTTGTTTCATTTTAGTTATTTAATTGTTTCTTCTCATTATACGGCAGAAAAGCCATGTCATCATGTGATGAAAGAATAATCCTGGGCACCAGGCCTGGTGACATCGTGGCCATGTCACAGCAGGCAGAGTGCTGGTGGTGGCAGTGTCACAGGGCAGGGACTCTGTGTCGTGGCCAGCCCCGGCTGGCAGACAAGGAGCCAGGTGAGCACGGACTCAGAAGGGAGGCCAGTGAGGAAGGGACTGCCTATGGTGATGTAGGGTGGCTGTTCCTCTTTTATTGCACCTTGAACAGCAGGTTGTTTTTTTTGTTTGTTTGTTTGCTTGTTCTTATGTTTAAAAATATATGAATATGCCTGTATATCTCAGTGTTTTTCAGGTATGTCCCTATATGTTTGTGAGCTGCTGATAAGAAATGCAAATAAAGCTAGTGATGTTCTGGTTATTTAGGTGCCAAAGAGTATGTGGTGATATTCCAGGTCACTGAGTATGGTCTCAGTGTGTGACCGATACTCTTTGCTGTCAGTGCTATACACAATACATGTCATAATTCAAGTATGTAGTGGCATCATTCTGCAAAACCCTGAGCACTCTCCCCTTTCTGTTTCTGCTGGAAGTGAAGTATGCTCCCAGTGCAGCAGAAAAATTCAGCACATATTCTCTTAGATTGCGCCTTATGTTAATCTGATATGGGTACTTTTATTTTAAGTGCTGTGGTGTATTCATGCAGCTATGCAGCTTGTCAAAAATAAAAACAGGCTCCATTTAAGAAAATGAACCTTTGTTAACTGAAGTTCCTGATGAGGAATACTTAGGATTTAAATGTCCTAGTATAGAATACTAATTTAAAGGATAACCTACAGAGTGTAGTTACAGGTAAGGCATTCAAGTAGGATTCAGGGTATCTGGATGCCATTGCTTCTTCTCTTATACAGAATTAATATACAGCCTGGGACGGGTTATTTTGCAAGTCTGATCCTCTAAGTGTGTTGATCTTCACTGGGAATGCTATTGTAATAAATATAATCAGTACAGTTATATGTCTCTTGCAAGAATTGAAAAGGGCACGTATCACTGGTTCATTAAAAAGATGCAACATGAATGCTTGGGTTCCAGCAAAAATCAGAAAGTTAGTGCTCCTCTAATCACACCATCTGCTGAGACCTAAAGGCAGACCTTGACTGCTGTAGTATCTAGAGATACAACAATTTGCAGCACAGAGGAATAAAAGTCTCTCCACAGCAGACAGATTAAGCTTCTTTTTTTCTCATTCTAATCTGTTAATCATGCACAGGGTTTAAGTGCAGCTCAAGGCAGACCAGACATGGAATGATTTAATTTTGTACTATTTATTGAACTGGATTTAATTTGAAGATATGCTGTTATCCATTCCTCAGCAGTTATTCAAAAAAATAGAAGTCCATAATGAGATTTCTACCAGGAATCAGTGATTGTGTGTTTAAAATGGGTCACAGGGCTGGCCTTTTCTGGCTCCCATGACTGCAGCTCCGTTTGCTACAGCCAAGCAGGCAAACCTATGCAGAATTCACTTTACTGACAAAGGCAGGGGGGCTTCATTTGTGACATTTACAATCACTTTTTTTTTTTTTTTTTTAATTTAAATAAGTGATGGGATTAAAGCAACTTCAGCCAGCATAGAAAGCAGAGAGTTAAAAAAAAGTCATGTAGCAGTAAATCTGAGCTCAGCCAAGAGGATGGAAGGCAGGGGCTCTGCCGGCCCAGAGGAGGGTCCATAGCGATTCCTGGGGAGAAGAGGTCAGGCCCCACTTTCAGAAACCAAAAAGGTCTGGAATGCCAAGAATGTGAGAATGTGGTCTGGCACCTGTAAAACACATAGCTGCTGACAGCATCACAGCAAATCCCGGAGGGAGAGAAATGACCAAACATGAAGGTATGCTTCAGGACAAGATGGAAAACCAGCTAAATAATGGAGGCTATGAAAACATGCTGGAAAGATGTTTCTGTGATTTTTTTTATTTATTTTTTTTTTCTTTTATAGTTTCTGGAAGGCTGTGAGCTCATCCTGTGATGCTTTCAGCAGCAAACCTCTTCTTGGGTTACATTTTTCTAGTGTCTGTTTCATTTTAGAGTGAGTCGAGTGCACCAAACACCAGAAGAGTCACTGGCCAGGCCTAGAGACACTGTGCTTGTTCAGTCAGTAAGATCTTCTGGAGGGATTGCAGCATACGAGACGGTGTATTTCACAGCAACTAGTGCTGCACCATGTCCTTGCTGATGCTATGTACAGGACTGTATGTTTCTGAGACTTCCTCCTGGTTCACATCTGCCTGCTGGCCATGCTGTCCCAGCTGCTGCTGTCCCTTAGCTCATCCCACACACAGGACTTGGAAGTGCTGACCGGCACCACAGCCTGTGTGTGTGCTCATTCAGGGCAGCAATCACTGGCTATAACAAACATTTCTTTTGGCTGGAACGCGAGGAAATACTTTTGTGAGGAACTAAGAAATTAAACATGACCAACCTTAAATATTCAAGTAAATAGGTCTGTTATATCTTTCTCTCCCTTGCCACATAAGCTGGTTTGCTTCATTTAGCACAGTGAAAGATACACATATTACTTTCCATGAGCTCCTTATTTAAAACTGCACAGCACATTGGAGAATTAACTGAATATATCAAGAAAGCAATAAAAAGGTTAAATATATGTTTGTCAAGGCCAAGCTAATGGATCCATCTTTCTTTATCAGTTTCTGAGTAAGACAATGAGTGCTTTCAGAAGTCACCAAGAATTCCGATGTTTTGGTTTCCCTTCTTCTCCCCTCAATTTCCTCTTTGCCACATTCCTGGCCTGGTTGCAAAATGTGTTCAGATAGTAAATGCATATTGTTGGGGATTTGAATTAGAAAAGAATGCTAACCACAACAGGGAAAAAAATTGTGTTAGGGAGATGAATGCATACCTTACAGCCCAGAGAGGGATACAGTTCTTGAGTTACGGTATGTGAGTTTGCTGGGGTGGGGAAGCTAGGGAAACAAATTCTGTCTTCATTCACTTCATTCCTAAGTGTTTTCCTTGGGTTTACTGATAAAATTCTTATAGCTAAAAGTGCTGAAAAGGGAAAGGGCGTACAGAGCAATATAAACTCTTTCTTCTGTCCTTGCACTCTTGAAGAAGGTGTAAACCCTTCTTCAGCCATATGCCCTTCAGAGGAAGATTTCTCATTCACATTGGCTTGAGCTGTGGAGCTGCGATCATGTTCCTGTTTGCTATATAGTGTTCTTTTATTCCAACAGGGCAGCTCCAGCTTTGCATCTCTCCTCCCCTGCCTCCCATTACTTGGAAGTGATGCCCACGACACCAAATGTTGGATAAACAGATCTGTGCAGCTTTTTGTCTGCTACCATGGATGTCCATCTGTCTAGGTTACTTATTTGTACTTAGCAGTGTTTTGGACACATGAGAAAGGTTACTTCTGATTGTTTTCTCCAAGTTCATGAAAAGCACGGATGACATTTTAAGGATTTTTTTTGGTGTGAATTATGGCAACAGTAGGTCAAGGCACTCCTGGGTGGCCTAGCCAATCAGATTTAAAAACAGACTTAAAAAAAGTATGGAAAAACAAACTGTGTGATGATTACAAAGGATATTGCCTTCCCTCTGTAACGCAAACAATTGATGTGGCAGCTATATGCTGTATCTGACAGCAGCCGCAGAGGAGCACTTTTCCTCACACCTCCATAATTCTTCACACCCTCCCAGCCCACTTTAATCTCTGACTCATAAACAGCTCGGAGATAACGACACTTACTCCTCTGAGCTAATCTATTTTCAGAAATTAATGGCAGGATGAGACTTTCAGGCAAATAAGGTGGCATTTTCCACGTTAGCTGCTTCGTTGGCCACCACAGGCCCCTCACAAAGCTGGCAATTTAGGTTGCAGGCCTCCGTCTTTCCCTTTTCCTGTTGCGTCTCCACCTCAAGGCACTGACATTCCTCAGCAGCTCTGACACCAGTTCAGCATGTGTTGGTCTGGTCACACAGGGATAATAAAATGATTATTTTGTAATTGGCTAACTCTCATCATGTAAAATGTTGTGTATTCAGTTCCCAAGGGCCACAGTTTCATGTCCATCCTTTAAAACGGTTAATGGTAATTAATGGTGCTAAAGTACAGGTCAGTACCTTAACAAAATTAAGGTTGTCTGTAAGCAGGCCCTTCAGTAAGTCTTCCTTTGCTTTCCTGACAATCTGTCAATGAGCATCTGCACATACTTATTGTCAAAGTTTGCACTTTTTCTACCTAGATGGGTAAATGAAGCGACAATATCACTGACCCTTCATGACTTTGCTGTTATCACTTCAAGTGCCACAAAAGGCTGGGCATAGAGCTGGTCTGGGTAGAGGGCTTGGGGGAAGCTGATTTTGGCTGCTCCAATTTTACATGTAGAAACTTTGCCTGGGCTTCAGAGCATCGTAGGATGGTTGATGCTGTAATGGACTCTGGAGGTCCTCTGGTCCAAACCCCACTTCTGACTTAGTTTTATACATCCATGTTAGAAGCATTTACAGCAAGGCTGATCACCCTCGTCCAACCTTTGCAGTCAAAAGAGAGAAACTGGCAATTTCAAGGTGCAGTTTGGTTTAATTAGTACGTAGACCAGCTTTCACGTGGGATGACTCATACCCAGAAACATCTGTTCTTCTCCATTTGCTACAAGCCTGAGGCGACTCATGCTGCACTGGAAATATCTAATCTGACCATCTTTAGCCTACTCTCCGATCTTTGCTCTTGTCTTTTAAAAACTCCTGACACAACACATCTCTATACGCTCTTTTTGTTCTTCCTGAATTATGTTCTTCTCTTGAACTTGAAAATTTGACCCACAAGTACTGGGTTGAATCTGAAGTCCTTATTAAGAATTTATGTCATTATGAACTGACTTAGTTCACGTGTTTTAAAATCCCATCTAAGTGATGAAGGCAGACTCTTTCCAAGTGTCTTCAGATTCAGCATTCACTTACTAGGAGTTCTTAAATAAATCAAAAGGTCCTCTGTGTATTGTCCATACAGGTCAAGCGAGACAAGTCCAGCCGACTCCAAGAAATCTCTTGGTGGATTGGAAAAAAGGGGGATGCTTCTTCTGGCATGTCCTTTCCTATTTATACTCAGACATATCTTCAATAATTCACTTGCCTCTTCAGCTAAGCCACTTGTTTCCCACGTGCTACAGAACAGTCCAGTGCTTCTTCCCTTTTCAGCAGACTTCTGTCTTCTTCTTTCTTTCAGCAGACAAAAGTCTGCTGAAGGCTGACTTCTGTCCTAGCTCGATTTACTTAGAAGGCCTCTCAGTTTCTCCTTCACTACTTTCTTCCAGAAGGGAGCAGGACAGACTCTAATTTAAGCATAATTTGCCTCCATACTATAGGTGCAGTTTTGGTAGACTTTCGTTATGTTGCTCAGCCCTGAAGACAGACCACATTGAACTATTGGCAGCTCATCCTGAAAGTGTTTTCCAAACCAGATGACATTTGCCAGATGACCAGATGAAAAGTAAAATGAATTAAGAAACTAGAAAGTAGATTCAGAAAACAAATGAAAAGAAACGAAGCAACAACAAACTTTATTGGTTATCTGTCTTTGGCCTGATTCCCAAAGTCTTCTTTGGGTTTTGTTCAGCTGGGAGCTGACAGGACACGTCTGCAGCTTGTTGGATAAGGGAGCTGGCTCCCTTGACATGCTGTGTGCCCTGGCACATCCCCTGTGCTAGAAACTCTTGTTTACAAGGAAGATCTTACAAACATCTCTATGTGCTGCCACTTCAGCTGAATATAAATGCACTTCTGGAGACATCCAGTATCCCATGGTCATGACAATTCCTTTAAATAGGGTATTAATTTATGACGCCCCAGTTTGTGAGACGTGGTCCCAGGTAGCTGTGGTGCTTCTGAGATGCCAGACTGGGCCAAGTGGCCTGTGCTCTGTTATTAACCAATTTGTCAATAGGCAGTTTGCTTACCTAGTATTAATGTATCCCTTTTGACAAATAGGGTAATTAAGAGATGAATTTATGAGGCTCTGCTATAGTGCAGACCTCAACAGCTACTTATTTTATAACTGTTTCAGTGCTAACGAGAAATATAGTTTATTAGCAGCTTCAGACAAAGACTAAATATGACAACCTGAGGATCATCCCAACTACAGCCTGCAGGATCCCATGTTTACTGACAGATGACATGTTTGAAAGGGACTGCAAGAATCTGGAGGTGATAAGTGGGGTGCTCTTCTTTAAAGGGCTAGATTTTCATCACAGTGTTAGAAAGCAGAAGCCACTGAAAGCAATGTAAACATGCAGGTGTCCCAGACTCAGAAAGAAGTTCAAGCACAAGCAACCAAACAGGGCAGGAGTGACTTAAGACCAATTAATTCCTTGTATGCCTTGTGGGACCCATAGCATTGCTATTTGCTAATGTATACCTGACCATTAGAACAAACTGCGACACACTCTGGAATCCACAAGCTTTCTATAGCTTTTCTACTGCTCAAGGCAGCAAGAAAGGTGGTTAAAAATTGTTAGGGTCCATCATGACCATCAGTTGGTCTACCAGTCTACTGGCCCTGTTGAGGTAGAAGATGGAGAGCCATGTGGCAGCAAAGGCACAATGGATGTTGACGGGTTAGAAATCACAAAAATGCCTGGGAATGATCATGCAGGAATTAGGGATTTTTCCCCCCAAAAGGTGACAGGATCGCTAGCCAAACTGACGTGCATCTAGTGTTGGCAGTATGGGCAACAAACGAGGAGCTGGAAGCCATTTTGTGGCAGGAAAACTATGACATAGTTGCTGTCACTGAAACATGGTGGGATGGTTTGCATGACTGGAGTGCTGCAATGGATGGCTGCAAGCTCTTCAGAGCTAGGAAGGAGAGGTGGTGGGGTAGCCCTGTGTGCTAGGGAGTGTTTGGATTGTCTTGACATTAATAATGGTGATGACAGGGTTAAATGTTTATAAGTAAGAATCAGGGGGAAGGCCAATGAGGCAGATGTCCTGCTATAGACCATCTAAACAGGCTGAAGAGGCAGATGATGTATTCTACAAACAGATGGGAGAAGTCTCACTACCTTGAGACTTCTCTTCTTCCCCTCTTGATCCCCTTTTTCTCAGGGGGGACTTCATCTTATGAGATGCCTATTGGAAGTATAACACAGCTGAGAGGAAGCAGTTTAGGAAGTTTCTAGAGTGTGTGGAAGATAACTTCCTGACACAGCTGGTGAGTGAGCCAGCTAGGGACGGTGCCCCGCTGTGCCTTTTGCTTGTAAATAGAGAAGGACTTGTGGGTGATGTGAAGGCTGGAGGCCGTCTAGGACACAATGATTACAAATTAATAGTTTTTGAATTTTGGAAAAATAAGGAGGGGGGTTAGCAGAACTGCCACCCTGGACTTCCAGAGGGCAGACTTCAGCCTGTTAAGGAGACTGGCTGGTGGAGTCCCTTGGGAGGCAGTTCTGAAGGACAAAGGAGAAAGAACGAAATCCTAAAGGCACAGGAGCAAGCCATCCCCACATGCCGAAAGATGAGCCAGCACAGAACAAGACTGGCCTGACTGAAAGGAGAGTTGTGGCTAGAGCTCAGGAAGAAAAAGAGAGTTTATGATTTTTGGAAGAAAGGGCAGGTCACTCAGGACTACAAAGATGTTGTGAGGCTGTGCAGGGACAAAATTAGAAGGGCCAAGCCCAACTTGAGCTCAGTCTGGATATTGCAGTTCAAGACAATAAAAATGTTTTTATAAATATATAAACAAGAAATGGAAGACTAAGGATAATCTCCAACCTTTACTGGATGTGAGAAAATGTAGTGACAAGAGATGAGGAAAATGCCGAGGTACTTAATGCCTTCTTTGCCTCGGTCTCTAGCAGCAAGACCAGTTGTTCTCCAGGTACTCAGCCCCCTGAGCTGGTATACAGGGACAGGGAGCAGAATGAAACCCTCATAATCCACAAAGAAACGGTTAGGAATCTGCTACTCCACTTACACGTTATGGGGCCAGATGGTATCCACCCAAGGGTACTGAGGGATCTAGTGGAAGTGCTCACCAAGCCGCTTTCCAATGCTTATCAGCAGTCCTGGCTATCAGGACTGGTCCAGTCGACTGCTGACTAGCAAACGTGACGCCCATCTACAAGAAGGGCCAGAAGGAGGATCCAGGAAAGTACAGGCCTATCAGTCTGACCTTGGTGCCAGGAAACTCACAGAGCAAAGATTATCTTGAGTGCCATCACTCAACACTTACGGGACAACTAGGCGATCAGGCCCAGTCAGCATGCATTTATCAAAGGCAGGTCCTACTTGACGAACCTGATCTCCTTCTATGACAAGGTGACGTGCTCAGTGGATGAGGGAAAGGCTGTGGATGTGGTCTACCCTGATTTCAGCAAGGCTTTTGACACCATTTCCCACAGCATTCTCCTGAAGAAGCTGTCTGCTCATGGCTTGGACTGGTGTACGCTTCACTGGGTTAGAAACTGGCTGGGTAGCCGGGCCCAAAGAGTTGTGGTGAATGGAGTCAAATCCAGTTGGAGGCCAGTCATTAGTGGCGTTCCCCAGGGCTCAGTACTGGGGCCACTCCTCTTCGATATCTTTATCGATGATCTGGATGAGGGCATTGAGTGCACCCTCAGTAAGTTTGCAGACAACGCCAGGTTAGGCTCAAGTGTTGATCTGCTCAAGGGTAGGAAGGCTCTGCAGGAGGATCTGGATAGGCTGGACCGATGGGCCATGATCAACTGTATGAGGTTGCACAAGGCTACATGCCGGGTCCTGCACTTGGGACACAACAACCCCATGCAATCATAGAATCATTAAGGTCAGAAAAGACCTCCAAGATCATCTGATTCAACCACCTCCCTATCACCAATATCACCCACTACACCGTGTCCCTAAGTACAGGCTGGCAGAAGAGTGGCTGGAAAGCTGCCTGGCAGAAAGGGACCGGGGGATATCAGTTGATAACTGGCAGAATGTGAGCCAGCAGTGTGCCCAGGTGGCCAAGAAGGCCAACAGCATCCTGGCTTGGATCAGAAACCGTGTGGTCAGCAGGGCTAGGGAAGTGACTGTCCCCCTGTACTCGGCTCTGGTGGGGCTGCACCCCAAATACTCTGTTCTGTTTTGGGCCCCTCACTGCAAGAAAGACACTGGAGCATGCCCAGAGAAGGGCAATGAAGCTGGTGAGGGGTCTAGAGAACAAGTCTTATGAAGAGTGGCTCAGGGAGCTGGGGCTGCTTAGCTTGGAGAAAAGAAGCCTCAGGGGAGACCTTCTTGTACTTTACAATTATCTTAAAGGTACTTTTAGTGAGGTGGCAATCAGGCTCTTCTCCCAAGCACCAAGTGATAAGACGAGGGCAAATGGCTTCAAGTTGCACCAGGGGAGGTTTAGGTTTGATATTAGGAGAAATTTCTTCACTGAAAGGGTTGTATAGCATTGGAATAGGCTGCCCAGGGAAGCGGTTGAAACCACCATCCCTGGAGGTCTCCAAGAAATATGTAGATGTAGAACTTAGTAGCATGGTTTAGTGGTGGACTTTTCAGTACTGGGTTAAAGGTTGGACTAGATGATCTTAGAGGTCTTTTCCAACCTAAATGATTCTATGACAAATGGTGGCAAAGCCAGCCAGCTTAAATCCTTTCCTTGAAACCCCGCAAAACTAAACATTTGCTCCCCTTAAGCCCTTAACTTTCATAACTCCTCCATCCATAAGTGTGATAAGACTGTGTATGGCTAAGAGAATTTTTATGATATAAAAATAATCACAGTCAGGAACCTGCACAAAAAAAAAAGGAGGAAAAATAGACAGCAACGTCAACAGAAGCTCATCCAACTCCCTTTCTGTGATTTCCAGATGGCATCCATATAATCACTTGTTATGGAAGTCATGTTTATGGTGTCCTAAATATGTCTGTCAACATCTTCCTGCTGTGCTTGATGCTGATGTGGGCTTGTCCTAGTTAGAATTCTTGAGTTTGTAAAAAGATTTCCTATGAGCATATACTTCAGAATAAGTCTATTAGTCACCTCAGTGCTTTTCCATGCCCCACACCCCAAAAGTATGAGACCTGCATTTAAAACATATAGTTCTGGGACATTCTTAATTTATGAAGGTTGTTGTTGCTTAGACATTCACTGCTCATTTCCGATACAGGTAAGTAAAATTAATTTCTTCCTGTAATACTTCTCTATGCATTGGAGCATTTTGGAATGCATGTTTGAGGTTTTTTTTTTTTTAATTTTAATTTTATTTTATTTTATTTTAAGAATGAATGTGATTACCTTAACTAATATATATATATATTTTTTTTAACAGATCAGGGCATTCAAAACAATTAAGATAATCCAAAGAAATTCAACCACTCACTACAGCTGCTGTTAAACTGAAGCAGCTCCTCAGTTACAGCAGAAACATTCTTTGAGCGTTTGTCTTTTACTTCAGACCACTGGAGGCTGGTCTCCTTGCCCTCTCTATTTAAATGAGTTTCCAGTTAAATGCCAGTGTCATGACCATGCTTGCCAGCCTACAGGGCATGTACATTTGCCTATAAATGTTACATTTTTCATAAACATAAACTGTCTTTTTGCAGCACATGCTGGAGAGTTTTGTGGCGTTTTATGTACTTATAAGTACATTTCCATGAATAAACAGCATATTTACAAAGTAAAATTGGACTTAATCATTCGCTGTTTTGATTAGAGTCAAAACTAGCCCAAGCATGCCAGAGATTTAAAAAAAATATATCATTGTTATTGTGCATTAAAATCACTACCTAGGCACTAGATGTCACCCCTAAAGGCCTCAATTAATACATCCTGTAGCAAGTTAAAACAAGAATCTTCACCTTTTCTGTTTTTCAAAATAGGGTTATAATACTGAATGGTTGCTTTTTTTTTTTTTTCTGATCTAGAAATATGCTCTAGTAGTTCTTTCACTGAGTGGTTCTCCCCAGGTCAGTGCCTGCTTTTCTTCCTGTGATAGCTCTGCCAGATTTCTGCCACAGAAATTCTGGAAGTGGACAACAGTGATTTTTGTCCTGATCTGTAATTTCCTTGAACTGGGCCACCTACTCGCAGTACTTTAAAGGATTTTAAAAGCTCTCTATTTTACCAGACATTTTACTGGTCTCCCTCATTAATCTCACATTCTTAAGTTCAATTTTTATTACTGGTTTTGTCTACAGGACTTTTCAGGGCCTGGCTTCCTTCTCTGTTTTGGCGAAAGTCCATCACATTCTTCAGATTAAAAGCTGATCTCTTGTTGAGGCCAGCTTGGCTCCCACCACGTGTTTCAGCAGTAAGGCTTGTTTTATTCAATGGGAAATGCATAAATGCAATGGGAAATCCTCTAAGCGTGAAGGTGTTGGGCAAGGAAGAAAATATTAGAGGCTCCCTACAGAGCTACATGGAGTTTATCACTTGGGAATAACTGGCTAAAAACCCTACTATTCTCCATTTTCAAAACCTCCCTCCTTGACTGTTTCTTTTTGGGAATGCTGTGAGAAGCCATGGTTGATAAAATCATATGGAAAATGATGTAAGTAACTGAATAAACATTCTCCCCAGCATACTCAGTTCATTCTACTTATTTATTTATTTACTTATTTTTTTAATTTTGGTACCTCAATTATAGTTCAGTTGGATGAAAATAGCCAGTTCCCAGACACTGGCTTAGCATGTCAAAAGGGATGCTCAGCAAAATGTGTAAGGTAGCCATATTGTAAGGCATAAAGCAAACGCTGATTTGTCTGTGCAACTGCAGTCATGACCTGATGCAAACACTCCTTCTATAGTGATGTACATGTACATGCATCCATCGATTTTGCTCTCACAAATGCAAAAGGTTTGTGCAGTATATGTGTTGAATTTGATGCGTATTAGTTGTCTTTAAAAGGAAAAATCATGAAAGACCCCCACTTCCAGTACAGTTTTCTATACTAACAAAAATATACAGAGTTCTGCTTGCTTGAACATACAATGAATCAGACAAATGGAGTTGGTTCATCATCACTGAGCTCCTTTTCAGCAAGTACCCCGCAAATCTCTCTTCTTAGGATCATACTGCTGTATTTTTTTAGACTGCTCTGAGGTCTGCCTGCCTCTTTAACCACCTGGACTCTTTCTCATCCTTGCAGACGCCACTGGATCAAAACAGCTCTTGGAAAAGCACGTAGTTGTCCCTGAGAAACTTTTGAGCAGCTGTCATTTTTCTTTCTTTTAGGCAGAGATATTACCTGTGTTTGGGTATGACTGTCTTAATCTCTGCTGCCAGCTCAGATAAAGGAACTTGTGGATTTCTTGCAATTCTCTGAAATGAAAAATTAGTTACTTCTAATTATATCAACCTGCTTTAATCCAGCTTGTAATCATATAAAATTACTAGTGATCTCATACAGTGTTGTCATAATTCAGCCTATTATACAGCAATTATGTCATTTGCTGTATATTCATTAGAAATTTTCATCTCAAGGACAAGCACGAATTAATTTCTCACACTTCATTTATTCTTGAATTTAATACTTTGGTGTCTGCCATTCTATGCCTGGAAATCAGCTTCAAAACTACTGCACCTGAAGCCCCAGCTATACACTGCAACTCCATTTCTCAGATGAATAAAAAGAAATGCCCTTAACAATAGCGACGTTTTCGCAGCTTGGAATGGGAAGAATATTCAGAATAGAGCAGGCATTGCTCGTTCCAGGATAATACCTAAAACGACTTCAGATTTGCTGATTACCTGCATATCCAGAACCTAGTAACAGATTCTTCTCAGAAATGTATCTGGAAATAATTGAAAACTAAGTAGGCTTTTCTGGAGAAGTGTGAGGAGGTGTTTTGCAAACATAACCCCTTAGAAAGGTAGTTTAGAAAATTTCTGAGGTCATCAAGAAGTGTGAGATAACTACAGTGTGTTATGAAGAGAAGCATTTGTTGCTTTTTTTTTTTTTTTTTTTTTTTTCATTTGTCTTGTTTTACTTGAAGTTCAGTATTTGCCTTCACACCTGCATTTTTAAGTGAAATCTATAGATTACCTCCAGCTGAACACAGTAACCATTCAGGTCAATAGGAGCCTGACAGCATTTATCTGCCATTCGTGTGGTTGCAAATTACTGTATAAGAAGGCAGTGGAGACTCTGGCCCTGTTGTGTTGGAGTAGCAGGACCAATGCAGCTCAAGTGCTTCAAATACAACAGTGAGTCCTCACTACTACCATAATACCAAATCATTGTATCAAACCCTTGTATCATTTTTCTTCATTTGTCGTTGGATTCTTCTTAAATGTAGACAGTTCCAACATACATTTTTCATTTCTGTCTTGGTCAGTAAACCATACGGGTAGGTATAAGTTGTAACATCACTGTGCATAGGAACGGAATAACAACATGCTTCCAGAAGGATCTGACAAGAGTGGAAACTTACGTCAGTGCATTTACAATGAAAAGAAAAATCAAGATAGTTTTAGAAGACCAAAATATTTTTGTGTTGGAAGGGGTACAATAAAAGAAGAAAACATCTATATACTTTTTTTAAGCAAAAACAGCATATGGTAAAATCGTCTAAGAAAGCTTGATGGCTTTAATGGGTGGGAAAAGTGAAGAAAGCAGACCCAAAATATAAAAGCCTGTGACAAGCTCTGCAAACTGGAATACTTGCTAACATTTGTGAAGGTCAGGTGCAGTTGCCACTGAGGATTAAAGAAAGGTTCCTCAATCAAATTCACAGGTGAGAAATTTCCCCAGGTGAGAAAACTTGGGGACCATGGCAACCCCTGCGATCTTTTAGAATTATATTACTGAAGTAAAATGCATTATATCTAAATAAAAATTTGGAGTAAAAAGCTATTATTTCAGCAAAGAGACTTTCAATGGAACCAGTCCACTATCTTCCTTCTCTCTCTTTCTCTTCTCACTGTGTCATACACGTTTGCGTGCTTTTTGTTAATTTATAAAGAAACCTTTATGAGCCTGATTTGGTTTCAACAATACGCATGCCTGTAAGGTGACTGTTCACCCACCCTGTCCTGCAAGGTCTGGATGAAAAATTTACATAAAGTAAAGATTTTATCTTATATTCTACTCTAGTTATAATAAAGTTTTAGATGCACAGGAACTGAACAATGATCCTTGTTGAAGCTGATGGTAATGGTGTAATTAGAAGATTGGTGGTATGCATTCAGTTTCAATACACAGGTAACACGCTTGAGCTTGAACTTGCCTATTAAATACTGATCTTTAAAACCAGCAGAACATTAGTACAATGCAAAATTCATCAAATTAGCCCCCCTGTCCTTTTTGACACTCAGTCAATTTGGCACCCTTACATTTTTTTTTATCCATACTCTATGTTTTTATGACTTCTAAAAATTAGAAAACTATTTTTTTTTCCTTCAGGACTACGTCAAATCTTTAAACGTCTAGCACAAAAGTCTGTGGGATCTGCAGTTAATGATAGGTTAACTAATATCCTGAAATGTCCATTTTATACATGCATGCAACAAAAAAATATAAATCACAGACTTAAAGTCAGTTTCAGCAGTGTTTTTTTTTTTTAAATCTGTCCTACTTTATATTAAGTTGTGAAGCTCCACCAGATAAAGAATTGAGAGCAAGAAGTTATGGTGTGCTTCAAAAACTATTGTAGTAGAAAGTTATCAGATGACCTCCTTCCTGTTACGGATAACGATCAGGTACATCATCTTCCTGTTGCTTTTCTGAGATATTTTTTTGTGCAACTTCTGGTGCAAATCATTAGGTAAATTTGAAGAGCTTAGAGCCTCCTCTGGTATTCAGTTGCCCAGACTGATTTTTGCAAGACCATAAACGCATGATAACTCAGCACTCAGATTAGCCTCATGCATCCTGTATTTAGTACTAAAGGGAAGTATTACCACAACTTATTTATAATAAATATCAGTTTTCTGTGACACCCTCCAACTAATTATTAAAGAATTATTTCTATAGATGTACTCACAATTAAAAACAAACAAACAAACAAAAACAACAACAACAACAAAACCACCCCAACCTTAAAATCTTAAATACTTCTCTAAACACAGTATGTTAAGCATATTCTTCTCAGTCCTGTGGAATTTATCCAATGCTTTGCTGGTAAGAGGTGATGGACGGAAGTGAAGGATACCTGAACACGAGCCAGCAATGTGCATTTACAGCCCAGAAAGCCAACCGTATCCAGGGCTGCAGAAAAGAAGTGTGACCAGCAGGGCGAGGGAGGCGATTCTTCCCCTCTGCTCTCATGAGCCCCCACCTGGAGTGCTGTGTCCAGCTCTGGGGCCCCCAGCACAGAAAGACATGGATGTATTAGAACAAGTCCAGAGGAGGAGTCCACAAGTCCTGGAGGAGTCCACAAGGATGATCAAGGGGCTGGAGCACCTCTACTATGAAGACAGGCTGAGGGAGTTGGGGTTGTTGAGCCTGAAGAACAGAAGGCTCCAGGGAGACCTTACAGCTGCCTTCCAGGGGGCCTACAGGAAAGTCAGGGAGGGACTATTTGTCAGGGGGTGGAGTGACAGGACAAAGAATAATGGTTTAAAACTAAAAGAGGGTAGGTTTAGATTAGGTAAAAGGAAGAAATTCTTCACTGTGAGGGTTTGAGAGAACAGGTTGCCCAGAGAAGCTGTGGATGCCCCATCCCTGGAAGTGCTGACAGCTTGGATGGGGTTTTGGGCCATCTGGTCTAGTGGGAGGTGTCCACGCTTGTGGCAGGGTGGTTGGAATTAGATGTTCTTTAAGATCCCTTCCAACCCAGAGTATGATTCTGTGATAATCTTGTGCATGAACTGAGAACCTCACGTAGCTCATCTGATGAATGAACCATTGCAGTCACATTTCATCTCCTGCAGACCTTGTCCTACTTTTGAATCCTGCTTGACAAATTGGTTCGCCAATTCAGGTTGAGAAGCAGGGTAAAGCTCACAGCAATCTCACTAAAAGACACAGCTCAGCAAATGACTTGCATTGTAATTCCTCCTCTAATATGTAACTGGACACAGATGTTTATATGCCATTATGTGGAGGGACATATCTCCCAAATATGACCTAATCCTGTGACTGTGGAAGATCTTGGTTGAAATACATCTGTCTAGTTCATAGCAATGTGGCCTGGAAGGACAGTTATTAAGCTTCCTAGCATTACATCTTCCAAACATAAAAAATAAAAAAAATTTTAAAAAAGTGTTTACACCTACTTTAGAGAGGGCCTTTGTGCCCTCTCCTTGCCCAGCGCTCCCTCCCACAGTTGAAAACAAGCACCAAGCCTTGCTACTATAAACTGGCAAAACAATAATAGAAATGAGGCTTATTATGAGAAAAAAAAAAAAAGAAAAAAAAAGAAAAAAAAAAGAAAAAGGAAAGAAAAAAGTAGTGTTAGCGTCTTTTATGACAGAAGGAGCGCAGATGTTATACTTTTGTCCCAGCCCTTGTATCCTGTTTTGAAAACCAGAGATACAGATTTCTCATTCACCAGCCACTGAGGGTGTACTTTTGTTGCCTGGAGGCTTCAGGGTGCGTGGCTCTTCCCTCACTTCTTGACACCTCCAACAGAATGGATCAGCAAATTGATCCGTGTTAAAATTCATTGCAAAACAGAGCTGAGATTATTTCTCACCAGGATCGATTCCCCAATGCAGCTCACTGTGTCGCTCCACACACAGCACAATTGAGGGTGTGGTGTGAGAGGAAAATGACTTGTACAGGGCAGTCGGGAAGCAGGAAATCATTAAATCTGTGTTTTGTGGGACTCAGCTTGTCCCATTAGCCATCCAGATCCGGAATCCTCCATGCGACAATCCCTTTTATTCTGGTGGGGTGCTGAAGTGGATGGATGCCAAGCTTTTCACACCACAAAGGGTGCAGATGACACACGTGCTACAGTCGCTGCAAAGCCTGTAACTTCCCTTCTGAACAACAATCAAAGCGGTGGCACAGATATACTTAAATATACAGGATTAAGTGATAGGCTAAAAAACACAGCAACTCTGTAAAAAGAACAGTTGAAGCCTCAACGTCTAATATATTTTTTAAAATGCTACTTGTGATATTCCAAGCATTAATTACTATGGTGTATACCACTGGTGCCTACTGACTCTGTAGACCTTACTTAATGCCTAGGACAACAAATTATGGGGCAAAACACTGCTTGGCTAAGTACCGCTCAACTTAAAGGCAAAGAAATTGCTTCTAAAGTAGGAAACAGAGAGAGAGCATCAGAGGAGATGTAGGAACACCAACGATGTATACACTTTTTCTACTAGTGTTTTGAAAATTCAGTTTTTGTATGTAAGGCACTGAAGCAGCACGCCTCCGAGCTTCTATATCTGAAGCTCAAGATTTAGCCTGCCTTGGTAAAAGTGTGCCAGTGCTCCTGAATGCACCACAACAGGACCAGAGGGAAGAGAACTGGCTGACTGGCCGAGCTCAGAGGGTGGTGATCGGCGGAGCAGAGTCTGGCTGGAGGTCTGTGACTAGCGGTGTTCCCCAGGGGTCGGTGCTGGGTCCGGTCTTGTTCAACATCTTCATCAACGACCTTGATGAGGGAATAGTGTCTGCCCTCAGCAAGTATGCCAATGACACAAAGCTGGGAGGAGTGGCTGACACGCCAGAAGGCTGTGCTGCCATTCAGCGAGATCTGGACCGGCTGGAGAGATGGGCAGGGAGAAATCAAATGAGATTTAATAACAGTAAGTGTAGAGTCCTGCACCTGGGAAGGAATAATCGGATGTATCAGTACAGGCTGGGGGACGACCTGCTGGAGAGGAGCTCTGAGGAGAAGGACCTGGGGGTCCTGGTGGACGACAGGTTGACCATGAGCCAGCACTGTGCCCTCGTGGCCAAGAGGGCTAATGGGATCCTGGCGTGCATTAAAAGGAGCGTGGCCAGCAGGTCAAGGGAGGTGATCCTCCCCCTCTATTCAGCCCTGGTCAGGCCTCACCTGGAGTACTGCGTCCAGTTCTGGGCTCCCCGGTACAAGAAAAACAGGGATCTCCTGGAAAGAGTCCAGTGGAGGGCCACAAAAACGATACGGGGCCTGGAGCATCTTCTCTATGAGGAAAGGCTGAGAGACCTGGGTCTGTTCAGCCTGGAGAAGAGAAGACTGAGAGGGGATCTTATCAATTGTTATAAATCCCTGAGGTGTGGGAGACAGAGAGATTTGGCCAACCTCTTTTCAGTGGCTTGTGGGGACAGGACAAGGGGCAATGGCTGCAAATTAGAGCACAGGAAGTTCCACATTGACATGCGAAAGAACTTCTTCGTGGTGAGGGTGACGGAGCACTGGGACAGGCTGCCCAGGGAGGTTGTGCAGTTTCCTTTTCTGGAGATATTCAAGGCCTGTCTGGACGCCTACCTGGGCAGCCTGCTCTGAGGAACCTGCTTTGGCAGGGGGGTTGGACCTGATGACCTTTCGAGGTCCCTTCCAACCCCTACAGTTCTGTGATTCTGTAATGGCCTCAAGTTGCCCCAGGGGAGGTTCAGGTTGGAAACAAGGGGACATTTCTTCTCAGAAGGAGCAGTCAGGCACTGGGACGGGTTGCCCAGAGGGGTGGTGGAGGCAACGCCCCTGAGGGTGTTCAAGGCAAGGTTGGACGTGGTGCTCAGGGACATGGTTTAGTGCGTGACAGTGGTGGGAGGGGGTTTGGTTGGACCAGATGATCTTGGAGGGCTTTTCCAACCTCAGTGATTCAATTTTACTGTTGTTGGGAATGTGAAATTATACAGACTATTGTGTCTTTACAGAAAAAAAGGCCTCAGAAAGAAACACCCTTTAAAAAATACACAAAGCATAGCAACAGAATTTAACAAGTGCAACACCATTTATTTTAAAAAGGACATTTTTGTGCTGCTCATCTGATCGCTTGGCGGCCCCTTTGGTTGTGCCGTTTTAAATGCTTCCGTGGTGAAGAGCAAGGCTCTTTTTCTTCACCACGAAAGAGGAAGGAGACACAAAACCCCAGCGAACACCCCGCCGCCATAACGGCGGACAGGGGCCGCGAACCCGCGTCCCTCTGAGGGCACCTTTCCCCTCCCGTTCAACCCTGAGGGACAGGGAGAGCTCTCGCGAGAAGTCGCCGCAAAATCTCGCGAGAGGCGCTGCGGGCGGCTCTGTGGCGCCTCCCGCAGGCGCTTTCCCCCCCCCCCCCATCCCCTCAGCCACCGCCATGGCGGCCCCCGCCTCGCCCGGGCGCCGCAGCCGCTTCGAGCAGGAGCAGGAGCGGGCTGTCCGCGCCCTGGTGCGCAGCATCACCGGGCTGCACGGCGGCAGGGAGCCGCCGCGGGAGACGGGGACCGAGCAGGAGCCGGAGACGGAGCTGGAGCGGTTCCAGACGGCGCTGGATTTCGCATGGTCCAACTTCAGGTCCGCCCCGAGCCGCTGGGGAGGGACGGGAGGGGAGGGGAGGGGAGGGGGAGGGCAGGGGGCAGGGCTGGTGCTGTCCCTGCCGTCTGCCACAGCTTTTCCTTATTCACCACAAATATTTTCTGTAACGTATCCCAACATCACAGGCAGTGCTTCCTTGCTGCAGAAGCATCACATGCTTGCTGAAATCCTCGCTGCCAGGCCTGCAGCTTCATGTTCTAGCTCGTTGCTGTGACGCTTGGAGGTGATTCTAGGTTGTCTGTCGAAATTCAGGCTGTTGAACTTGACTTTCACCCCCCTCACTCAGATGCAGTTAGTTTTCATTTCTCTCTGCAGTCATACGAGTTCTCTCCCTGTTTTTGTTCCAGTTGTTAATGGAAACTAAGGCAAAATATTAGGCTGGGTTTGAGGGCCTGTGTATTGGGTACCTTGTGCTCACTGCTGTCAAGTCCCACTTCATGGTTTCTCTATCTATATAACATATATATATATATGCAAAGAAACTTACTCCTATTTTAATTTCTCTTTCAAAGTCTATTGTGCCTTTTACAAGTTTTTTATTTTTTAATTCACGTACCTTTGTTTTACCTTCCTGTGTATTGATTAGGCTCTCTTTTCTTTTAGGCATCCTCCTTTGCCATTTTTAAGGGAGCTTCTTTTGGGTTTTACAGGCCTTCCCTTGTGGATGTTCTGCCTGTGCTGGTGGTGCAAGTCCCAGATGATTTTTGTGTGTTTGACACAGATGCCTTTGACAATAGTGTTCTTCATCTCCTTGTTCTGCTTGACTTAACTGACGACACATTTTAATTGCTTGCTTTGCTGTTACAGCAGTAATTTTCCATTCAGTTGAAATTGCTGCTTAAACATAATCTGCATTCAATTTTTCCATCTTTAAGGTCAATTGTAGTTAATCCTTGCTGAGATCAGAGGCACGGAGATTAAATTCTGTTGATGTTTAATGATGTTGCAGAACTAAACATGCTTTATTAAAAGGAAAATATATTAAGATAATGAAGTTGTCATCATGTATGTAAATCAGCTTTATTTTCTTCCTT
This sequence comes from Netta rufina, assembly GCF_964035555.1. Taxonomy (NCBI): domain Eukaryota; kingdom Metazoa; phylum Chordata; class Aves; order Anseriformes; family Anatidae; genus Netta; species Netta rufina. Next base: position 70,493,389 of record NC_140123.1, on the reverse strand, counting down.
TCATAAGTTGCCTTTTCAAACTTATTCTGATACAGATTTCTTACACAGATTTCACCGTTTTCTGGATGTGAACAGTCATAAAGTAGAGAGGACAATAGAAGGGTGAGTTTCATGTTTATGGACTAATAATCGAGGAGTTAACTTTCTTGAAGTGTTATTGAAACTTTTTTTTCGTTAGAATACATGAAAAATTGATAGTTCATTCTGACCTTGGAAAAGCTGCAAGCTGGAAGAGACTAACAGAAAAGTTTCTGAACTCACCACTCCCAAATGTTGAAGAAACAAAAGTATGTATGTCTCAATTTCCTTCTTTTTTCCACCACCCTTGCATTTACACTCATGAAGCGGGCTTCTGTTGTACTGTTGAGTTGGAAATTTTTGGTGACTTAACAGTGAGGTTTGCAGTTGCTGTTCAAGTCATGGATTTGCAGGGTTGTAGCTTTCCCGTTTGTTTTAGAAATAGGTTTATCGTTTTTTTCAGGGTTTCAGCATGCACAGTTGGATGACTTAAAGGTAATCTTTTTGCTGCAGAGCAGACATTTTGCAGTCAACGTTATACAGATGTTGCAGCTGAATTCCTGTCTGTTCTAAAACAGTGGCTGAACTGAAGTTCTTGCACTTAAGTAACAAGACTGCAGTTTTTGGTTTTAGTACTCCCAAATGGAGTGTTCCTGTCCCATAGCTTCTTTGTTGAGACCATGTGTGTGTTTTGCCTTTGGTGCACTTTGCATCAAATCTGTTTAGGATGCGGTCTGGATGGAAACGGTGAAAGTTGTCTCACTTGGACATTTTCTAGTGTGATAGTTTAATAATGAATTTGGCCTTTTGAAAACTGGAAGTTTCTTCAGCTCTTGAGCCCTCAATAATGTACACGTATCTTGACTTATTGTACTGCATGTACTCTACATTTTTGAGTAAGTACCTTTAGTTGTTCTTGTTTTGAGAGTTAAATAAGATTAAAAGCCCACACAAGCACTTTATACTTCACAGAATCACAGAATTTTCTAGGTTGGAAGAGACCTCAAGGTCATCGAGTCCAACCTCTGACCTAACGCTAACAGTCCCCACTAAACCATATCCCTAAGCTCTACATCTAAACGTCTTTTGAAGACTTCCAGGGACGGTGACTCCACCACTTCCCTGGGCAGCCTGTTCCAGTGCCTCACAACCCTTTCAGTAAAGAAGTTCTTCCTAACATCTAACCTAAAACTCCCCTGGCTCAACTTAAGCCCATTCCCCCTCGTCCTGTCACCAGGCACGTGGGAGAACAGGCCAACCCCCACCTCGCTACAGCCTCCCTTGAGGTACCCATAGAGAGCGATAAGGTCACCCCTGAGCCTCCTCTTCTCCAGGCTGAACAAGCCCAGCTCCCTCAGCCGCTCCTCGTAGGACTTGTTCTCCAGGCCCCTCACCAGCTTCGTCGCCCTTCTCTGCACCCGCTCAAGCACCTCCATGTCCTTGAATGTCCCAAGTATTCTACTTGAATATTGAATACTTGAATGTCCCAAGTATTCTAAGACTTGAAAAAGTTTTTTTCTTAAAGAATGTAGATAGCAGAAATCCATCTGGCTGTTGACCATTTCAAATGGTCTGCTGAAGAGCTGTGGAAAGTCAGAATAAGGCCAAAGAAAAAAAAACTCACTTCTGATAGCAGTGGTTGTGCTCTAAGCAGGTATCAGGAAATAGACCATAACGCCAGTCTCTGCAGGAATTAATGCGGAGCATTCCTACGGATAATAGGCTGTATTTGTTCCTAACCAAAATCATTTAGTCCTCTTATTGACTTGTTTTTTTTTTAATGTGTTTTAAAGACAGATACACACTATTCCATACTGTCTCTTCTGTTGTGTTTGTCTGATTCTCCATCCAACACCACCTATGTGGAAAAACCAAGACAAAAAGAGACAGGTAAGTTTAAAGCTTTTTTTTGTGTTGCTAGTTAAAGATATGCTCAATTAATGCAATCTGATAAGAAGGCCATTTTTCCTCTCCATTTTATTATCTCCTTCACATTGAGATGTATTATTGATTGTCTTTTTTATGATTTATACATTTTATATAGCCTGCAAGTAGCCTTTCCTACCCCATTTATGTTACATTGCATAATTAAGCTTTCCAGTCAGGAAAGCACCTTGGGAACTGTTTCTGCCTTGTACTGCTGTCACTTACTAATGTTCTCTACCTGTTCAGCAGCTTACACACTCAAAGGTAGACAACTGGTTTCTGTCCTCAGTCTCTGTCTTGCACCTTAATAGGAGGTCTGTTGAACCAGCTCTGGTAATATAAATTCCTATGTTCCCAATGTAGTCAAGGAAAGCTAAATGCCTTGGAAGGTTTCCAGAGGGAGATCCCAGTTGCCTGCATTCCAGAGTAGGACTGTTTCACTCAGTGCCTAAAAATGAGGCTTGTGCTTAAGTGTGAGTGGATACCATCCCCCATTTGTTTACAGTGTTGTATCATAGACCGAAAGAAGAATATTTCAGACTAACCTAAAGAAAATCTTGCATCTTAAGATTCCTTTTTGAATGATCTCTGCACATTCCCTCGGCGGTGTTTTGAATGCACTTTCAGCCCCTTCCAGGAATGTGAATATGAAGAGGTTATCTCAAACAGCACTAATTACAGTTGAGTAAGCTTCATGTTTCAGATAATATATTGTAAGTGTGACTTGTTATTTTTTAAAGTATTACACATCACGTCATTGATATGTGGTGTCTTTTTTTTTTTCGGAGAGTAAGATGACCCTTGCTTTATTGTTGGTTACAGTCCAGTATGCTTGTGCATTGGCAAATTACAAATTCAGAATGTCTCTGCCAAGCTAAACGAGATGAGTTACAATAAGTAATACGTTGCATCCTTGCATGTTTTTCCAGGAATGAAGTGTAGGGTAGTGTATGTAGTAGAGATAAATATGCTGGTGGCACGCTTTGCTGCATATTTTGAGTGTACAAACAAAAGAATTGAGAATGAATAAATAAAGAATATACGTGGTCATTACCACAATTTGTGTGTTGCGTTGAAAGTGTATAACCTTGTTAAAGGAGTGGTGGTGTAACCTGAAATGGATGGGAATGCCTTTTGTTTTAGATTTAGAGTAAAAAGGTAATTATAACTTTGGAAATGTTTTTAAAGAAGACAGAGTTATGTGATACTTAATATTTTTCTTATTTATACTTCTAGAAAAGGAAGAAGAATTTGACTGGGGAAAGTATTTGTTGGAAGGAGAAGAAATTTACCTTGGCCCGGGTGCGGATTCACCGGTAAGTAATTTCTTAAGGTAAAAAAAAGTAAGTGTATAAACTATTTTAATGTATTTGGTTGAGTTGCCCTGGCTTCTATGCTATGTTAGATCAATTCTCACAGGATTCCCTACTGTGCTGCTTCTAACTTAATACCGTGAAATACACACAGACCCAAGCAGAGTATCAATAATGCAAGTGCTTTTGTTCTTGACCCTGTTCTGACTTAGTTCAGCAACTAAGCTGGCCCTTTCTGCTGACCCTTCTGCCTGCTCCTCATCAGAGCATCCTGTAGTTCTACAGTTAAACGCGCTTCCACTCCCAAGCTCCAATTCCCCTGAAAGGTTTTTTGGAAAAAAAAAAAAAAAAAAAAAAAGCTTTCCTTTGGCAGCCAGTGTGCTCTTCTGACCTCTCTCCTAATTAACAGGCAATTGCAAGGCTTAACCAATGCTGTCCCTGGTATGGAGGGGTATGACAATGTTTTAGCACCAACATAGGATATATTATGACAAGAGGAGATAAGTACAACAGCAGATTCTCAAGTAATAATTTCACAGTACTAGCTGAAATTAATAGAATATATGTGGATTTCCCTCATCATCGTAACAAAGGCTTCTGGAATTTAGAAGCTTACCAATATTGTGAGAAGTAACCAGTATGGCACTAAGTAGGGAGTAGAGGAAGTTCAGGAGTTCATATCACATTTTTGAGTCTCAGGAGATGTTCTCCTGATAACTTTGAACAGCACAGTAGTGTTGTTGGAGCCTTCTCTCGTGTGATTGTGGGCACGTGGAATATGTTGCACAAATTCAGTAGCATGTGCTTTATGCTATACCTAAGACCAATTGTGTTTGATTTCCTTGCAGATAAAAACAAATGCTTCTTCCACCTCAGACATGCAGCCTTATTGTTAATATAACTTAAACCACTTAAACTCTGGGAGACAGTTACGTTAGTTTTAGTGTTGTGAATTGGCTTTATAGTGAAAACAAATAATAGGTTATGTTCAGCTTCACAGATCAATAGAAACTGAATATAGATCTGCCTGTTACGCTGGGTTTTGTTACACTTGCTAGGATTGGTCTGGAGAAAGTGAAGAGGAGGAAGATACTCAGCCTTTGAGCAGGGAGGACTCGGGTATTCAAGTGGACAGGACACCTTTAGAAGACCAAGATCCAAACAAGAAAACAGTACCTAATGTTTCCTGGAAAGGTTAGATTAAACTGTAGTTCTTATAATCATATGTGCTCAAATTTAACAAGCTAATGCTCCTTTTTTATTATTTAGTGAGATACTGTTAGACCTAGAATTGTAATTTAAAGATGCACCTTACTGGCACTACCACTTGCTTAATTTTTAACAGTAAAGTAACAACATGGAAGGCTTGATTTGATTTCTGTTGATACTAATGGAGAAGGCTTCTGCTTATTTGTGTGGAAATACACATAAATATTCCAAGATAGAAATGAGAACTTACACAGTAAATGTAACATGCAGTTTTACGGGTATAATGTAAATTTTTATTTTAAAGTATCAGAATACTGAAATAATGTGATTGACAACAGACAGTTGACTCAGTCGTAGATATGAAGCATTTTTGAAAAATCCGTTCTGTCATTCAAACACCAGTTTTTTGTCATTCAAACACCACTTTAGGATAGCTTCGGGCGATATTAACTGTAGCTGTATATTTTTGTGTAGAATAATATAGGACACAAAATACCTTGTATAAATAGACTGTAATATTCATAAGGCTTATAATCAGTAGCTACCTAACTAGGGTTAGGTATAGTTTTCTTGTTAATCACGTTTAAGAGAAAAACATTTTTAGGTAATGTACTGAATGAATAGTAAAAAGGAACAAAGAGAAAAAGCTAAAAATATTTGGCACTTTATTTTTTTAAGTCAGCTTAAGTTTTGTATATATTGTTTAACAATTGCCTGAAGCACATTCTCTGACAAAGAATTGAAAACTATATAAATGTCTGAGTTTATTTTCTAGGACTTTTCCTTAACTTTCAGGAGATAAGATACGTCTGTGTCTCTGTGTCACATAACTTGTGCATGATGGTATCATGCAAGTGAGCACAGAGAAGTAGCTGTAATTTGTGATTTATTTCAAAAGATCTGTGCTTCTGCAGCTGAGTGCATAGGCTTATTAATAACTTCTCCTGTGTTTTTATAAGCATTTCTCAAACAAATAAAAATACCCCACTCACTATCCAATGTTTTCACAGTCGGTGAACCTGATGCCCGCAGCTGGCTGGAGCAGCATGTAGTTCCTCAGTACTGGACCGGAAGAGCTCCTCGTTTTTCACATAGTTTGCACTTGCATTCCAACCTGGCTGCGGTCTGGTAAGAAAACAATACCACCTACATATTCCTTACTGGCATATAATTTTAAATAATGACTTTATGAAGCATCTTGACTGTTAAAGTGAAAAGGTAGTATAGTTTCTACTGATTTAGGGAGAAACAGAATTTAGTTAAAAGGGTACAAATTAATAAGATAAACAAACGAGCTTTTTTTTTAATAATTTATTTTCCTTGCATGTAGTTTTTATTACATTTGTCATTATAAGAAAGCGAGTTTTCCTTTTTCAAAGAAGCAGATGTTACTGTTGGGATTTTGTTTGGGTGGACCCTTCTGACGGTCTCTGTGGAACTAATGTAAGTGGGTTGTAAGCGGTCCTGGAAATTACGAATTCCCTAAAATTTAACTTTTGGTTTATTTTTGGTATCTTGCTTAAAAGGTTAATCTTAAACAATGATTTTATGGGGGAAAAAAACATTCCAACATCCTCTGTGGTGTTGGAAAGAAAATGAGAAGGTTGTTTAATTAAACAAACAAAAACAAAAAACAATGCCTGATCATCTTTCCTTCAAATTCTGAAGGATCAGTACTGCATGAATACAGACCATTAGGTTTGTCTTTGGTTCCTTAATTTAATGAATTTCATAATCAACAAGTTAAATTTATTTTAGTGTCAGTTATATTGCCAGTTACGAACCAAAGTTTACAGTCATTATTAGGAAATCAGCAACATAAATAAAGCAATACTACTTCTCTTATGAAGTTCTGTTAGCAGATGTGTGATAAATAAACAGTATTAATCTGGATTTTTGAATTTTTAACATGATTACATATTAAATATTATATATATTTAATTATTATATTATTATATTAAATATAATAAATATTGCCATTGATAATATTAATGACTCAAAATACTACGGATGCAAATAATTATTGAATACTAAAATGTGAAAAATACTTTGGAAGAATTGTGCAACGCAGGATCATAGGGAAGAGTTCTTAGTTGCTTGTGAAAGCTTCCAGTCCTTAAGCAAACTTTTCCGAAAAAGTATGAATTTTGTGATGTGGGTTAGAGAAATTGGTATTTTACTTTTTAGCTTAGTACTTTGAACAGCAAGAGTTAACTCCATAACTTTTCATGGCATTGAGAATGAAATAGTAAGTAGTCACAGGTCAATAATAAAACAAAACAAAAAAACCACTCATTCAGTAATTTGTGTATTTGCTTAATTGTTTGTCTTTTATATACAACTGGGTAGTATTTGAGTGCTTTCCATAGTATTTTGCTAAATGGTATGAAAAAAAAGTTTTTCTTGTTTGTATACTTAAAATGTCTGCATGAGCGTTGTGTATACCTGGATATAATTACAGCAGGACTGAGCCCTAAGATTATTGCTTCATCCTTACTTTCAGATTGTTGATCTGTAATCTCACCCTTAAATCATTTTCATATTTTACAAGGGACCACCACTTGTACGCCAGTAATCCTTTGTATGTGCCAGAAGAGAGAACGCTAGTCACTGAAACTCAGGTTATACGGGAAACTCTTTGGTAAGAGCAGCATCAAAACCTGTGTTTTAACTTCTAGTGCTTTAGTATCCTCATTCAAGGAAATAACAGATTAATCTTTGAAGTTTTACCTGATCAAAGAATTATTACTGAGTGTTTAGCTTCCAGTGTTGCTGACAAGAAAAAATTCTGCTAGCATTTATCTAGCCATTCAGGTTCACAAAGAAGAAAATAGCTTACTGCTTCTTGTATCTTCTGATTCCTCAAGTCTAACTGTCAAGAAGAACCAACTTGTTCTTATCCTGCCCGTAGGGATTTTAGTACTGTGTCCATTTTTTACAAAGTAGGTTTGACTCATCCCATTATTGAAAAATACCTCAACTGGAAAGGAACTTTAGGTTATGCTTGCCTGGTATCAGTGTTTTATTGTTCTTGTAGCAACAACTTAGAGCACCAGTAGCATTGTAGTTGATCTGTGGTCCCCTTTCATTTGAAAAAATGAAACGGTAAGGGAGAGCTAATCCTGTTATTAATTATATAATTGAGTCCATTAAGGGGTGAAAAAGCATTACTCTTTTCATTTCTTTTTCATTTCTTTTCAAGGCTACTTTCAGGAGTGAAAAAGCTTTTCATATTTCAGTTGAATGATGGCAAAGTGGCTGTGCGCAACGATATTATTGTAACTCATTTAACCCATGTAAGTTGTTCCTGAATCTAAGCTGAATATCTGTCATTAGGAAGATGCAATTTTTTGGGAATAGGAAACTAAACTGCTTGTGGAAAAATGATGTTTCTGTAATTGTTCTTAATTTAGTCAAAACATGCCTGACTTAATAAAATAGTAAGACCTGTTCCAGTATGTGAAAATGTGATGAATTGATAGAGATGGCAAAACTTCGTTATATTTTAATTCTTGGGAAAATAGAAATAGAAAATAGAAAATTTCTTTTCCCAAGAAATATCTTGGGATTTAATTGTTATCTTTATAAGATACAATTTATTATTAGATGATTCTAAAAAATACATTTTTTTTTTCTAGAATTGCCTAAGGTCTGTACTGGAGCAGATAGCAGCATATGGTCAAGTTGTGTTCAGACTACAGAAGTTTATTGATGAAGTGATGGGACACAGCCCGGAAAATGTAATGCATGGAACTGTTTCCACTCCAAAGAAAACTACTGAAGCCCCATTCAGAACCTATCAAGCTTTTATGTGGGCATTATATAAATATTTCATTAGCTTTAAAGAAGAACTTACTGAAATTGAAAAATGCATCATCAACAAAGGTACAGTGCATAGGAAATAGGCACACAAGTACATTTTATAAGAGGGAAGCGCACAAAACATTATGCAAATATGTTTTGAAACTGTGGAAGATGCTATGCTGCATTTTAAAAGCTCATGAATAGCATTGCCAGAATATGATTTTCTGCTGGATGTGCCTTTATACGTTTTCTTTTCTTCCTCCCCTCAGACAAAACAGTCACACTTTCAATAGTGATAGATAAGCTGTCTCCCCGGCTGGCACAACTAAAGGTACTTCACAAAGTTTTTAGCACAGGAGTAGCGGAAGTTCCACCTGACACTAGAAATGTTGTACGAGCATCTCATCTGCTTAATACTCTCTACAAAGCTATTCTGGAATATGACAGTGTTGGAGAAGCATCTGAGCAAACGGTAGGGGAAATCATTTTCTCATGCTAGAATATTTGATATCTTAAATTTCTTTCTGGGGTGTGAGTTTGCCAGCTTACAGCTACTGGGGGTAGGGGGCAGATTTGGTAGTCATAAGAAATTACTGTTTTCTGAGAAGAGTTCAATCAACCTGGACAGAGTAAGATTTATGAGGAGATGAGCAGCAGTGCGTTTTGGGGATTGAGGGGAGCAACTGTGGGGAATCAGAGGCCAGAGAGCTGTTACAAAAGAAGGAGCTTTGGAGTAGCTTTCCCCTTGTGTTATTTCTGCAGGTGCATAAATCAATTAGTGTTGAAATGTAGAGTTTGGGTTTTACATTAACTTGCTGATTACACTAGTGAAAATGTAGTAGATACCATTGTGTACTTTCGTTTTCCTGTTTTCTGCGTTACAAAACCACAGCATGTTTTGTGACTATCAGTTACAGCATAAGGGTTGTAAGAGTGAAAATAATGAAAGTTGCTGTTCAGGCCTAATCCCAATGACAAAAGGCATATGGGGAACCTTGCACAATCAGTGCTGCCATTTAGAGTGCTAAAGCTGTAATTTTTAGTTCAATATTTTATCTTTAAAAATCTTTAAGGATAGTTACGTATTTCTTATAAACTTAGGACAGCACAACTAACAGGTTAGACTTTGCCTTATTGCTTGTAATACTAAAAAAACCATTCAGCTACTTTCTTCTTTTTCCTTTAAATTCAGGTGTCCCTTCTGTTCTCTCTCTGGGTTGAGACTGTGAGGCCCTACTTACAGACAGTGGATGAATGGATAGTCCATGGTAATTTGTTTGATCCTGCAAAGGAATTTATCATTCAGAGGTAGGGATTCTCATATTGGACCCCCCTAATGCTGTGCAAGTATGAATACAAAACCTGCTGTAGAGCCTAGGAAGTAAATGGTGACAACAAAAGTAGGGTTTCATGTTTATTATTTCACTTGAGTAGAATTTGTTTCTTAATCGTTCTATTATGGATTGCTTCAGATTTCCCATTAGGGAAATTACCTTAGATTTTGATCCATACCAGCTATTGTTCTGGAATATAAATTATTTTAATTTTTCAATAATTCATTATTATGAAGAAATCCGTAGTAGTTGAGAACTCAAAAAACCTTATTGCATCCTACTGGACTTTTCTTTCTGTCATTCTACAGTTGTGTTTTCATAACTAATAATGGGTGATTTCAAATCCTACTTATATTTGAGCTTTGCTTTTAATTACATGATTTAGGTTACTTTCCAAGTAACTTCAAAGACTAAACTGTGCATGTGATGTAAACATAAACAGCACAAAAGAGCAAAGTGGACTAAGAATTGAGTTTCACCTACTCTGGAATATTTCAGCATTCCTAGTACTACTTGCTTCTCTGTGGGTTTTATGTCCTGAATAAATCTGCCTGTCAGTCACTAGTAATTGTTATGCGTTGCACTGTGAATACTTAATTTCCCACACAAATTTAATTATAATTATCTGCCTTGTTTTGTGTATTTGGTTAGTTAGGTGTTGTTTGATTTATTTATTTATTTTTTATCTCCTGTGAACTGATTCTTTATTCTGTTAAAGCTATCATCCTTTCTAGAGGTGTCTGGATAGTTTATGATACGAACTTATTTTGTATGCTATGGATGTGCTTCCTGACTACCCTAAGAGAAGGGCAAAGTATAGAGCAAAGATGAAACTTACTATAAGATGTATATTCATCTTTTAAAAAAGGAAATATTCATCAGCTTTTTACTTCTTTGCAGAAACAAAAATGTTCCAGTTAATCACAGGGACTTTTGGTATGCTACTTACACATTGTATAGTGTGTCAGAAAAGACAGAGAATGAAGAGAAGATGAGTGATAATGCCAGTGCCAGTTCTGGCAGTGACCAAGCCCCTTCAAGCAGGCAACACACTATGGTCTCTTTTCTGAAACCTGTGCTGAAGCAAATCATCATGGCTGGAAAATCCATGCAGCTGTTGAAGAATCTTCAATGCAAAGATGGCTCTCCGCAGCAGGCTGCATCGAGGGGTGAGGTGTCAGTTTGTCAAATGCCATGCAGTAGGCTATCTAATAGCATGGATGTATTCTATGTAATTGTTTTTCTGCAGCTTTAGAATAATTTAACTGTCCTTGTTATGTGTCAATGTCATGGTTTGTAACTTCACGTGAAAACCATCTTCCAGGGCAAACAAGTGACAAGAACAAAGCAAACAAAGATTGAGCATTCCCTTCCCTTTTTATGGCTTCCAATATTGCTTTCTTAAACTTGTTTTCATATGCTTTCAAAGCACATTTAATTTGTTATGAGACAGACAAGAACAGTTTTTGTGTTCTAACAGTAAAACTGTTTTGGTTTAATAAGTAGTTGCTTTTCATTACTAAGTGATTGAATAATTCTGAGGTAGCACACACAACTTCTTTAAAAAAGCAGCATACTAATAATTAGAAGAAAGATATATTGACATTTTTATAGGTTTTTTTATTTAGGAATTTTTTGAATGATTGTAAAAGAACACAGCAGTATAACCAATGTTGCTTTTTCAGAAAAGTCAAAATACATTTTTTGCTTACTCAGTTTCTGTATGTTTAATAGAGATAATTGAATTGTTTTGGAATATCTAGGCTCGTTTCCCCCCTTTGATGTGAGAATGTAATTTTTTCTAGTGAAGGCTGCAGGGCTGTTTAGGTGCTAAGAATTAATTGCCTTTGTGCTTGGAGGAAGAAGTTCTCTGACAGTCTCTGATCAGCAACGCATTTGAACTTATACCTGACTTTAAGCATTAGACCTCCTGATTTGGCAATACTTAGTTCTAACTATGTACTTGAGTACTTTCTTGAATAGCGGCCAAAACGTAGTTTGCTAAAATATATCAAGAAAATACGAGATTCCACAGTTCTTCTTGAGTGGTGGCGATGTTATCTTCTAGAATGAAGTCTCACCATGAAATGTGTTGCCCAATTTAGATGCTGAAAGAAAGAGTTTGTATACGCTGTTCTTGGAATCAGTGCAGTCTCGCCTGCGGCATGGGGAAGAGTCTGTTCCAGATATTATTACAGAACAGCAGGCCACAAAGCAGAGCCTGATAAAGATGCAATCTATAGCAGAAAGACACTTGGAACTGGATGATGTCCATGACCCACTGCTGGCTATTAATTTTGCTAGGTAAGTAAACAACCACTTGCTAAGAAGGATCTTCCTGCGGTGTTGTTGAGAGCAGTGTTCTACTTAGTGATATTTGGTAAACCCAAATTTTTATTGCTGCTGCAGTAAAAAAGCAAACACAGTAAAGAGTGCTAATAATCAGTGGCAGGATCTAAATAAACACTACACGTGTGCTTAGTTAAAGAAAAACAATTAAAATCAGTGAGGAATCTCCTATTGACATCTGTTAGCATAGAGAGGGAGTAATCTTTTTCATAACCTTTTTAGCACACAGATAGGTGTTTTAGTAATGAATATAGCTGTAAAATCTAAACTTCAATGTGCTTGCTTGAAGTTTGTGTTCTGTATACTTGGTGCGTATTCTCTGAAAAATGCAGCTTTGTGTGTGGTGGTGTTAGAGAATTTAAAAGCCTTGGAAAATTCTTGTTTACTGCATAAACATTGTTATTCTTCATAAAGAGGGAAGTCACACAGATTATAAATGTCTTGAGAATTAGCAGGAAAGGCTAACTCTAAACATCTTTCCTTTTTGTCATTGCAAATAAGAAATAGCTATTTATGTATTTGCTAAATACCAGCTATCAATCATGTGCTTTCAGTTCAGTCTTAGAAGGAGTTTGTTTTAAAGAAATCATAATTAAGAGTAGATAAGACTCTATTACTTCTCTTGTTCATTGCGACTGATCTGGTTGTTAAAGCTGACAGTAAGTTTATTTCAATGTCTGACTCATCCAGTCGGTATCTGCAATGAAGCAGGCTTCCTCTTACAGTTGATTCAGCTACTGAGCAGATTTTCAAAAATTGTTATAATTTTTTTTTTCTGTGACAAAATAACTCTACTTACTTGATGTAGGCTGCCCACAGACACGCTCTTCCCATGGAATAATATTACAGATTATACAAGTATCCCATATTTAAGGTGTCTCATGCAAAATCTGGATTTGTGCCTTTTTTTCTTTACCTGGCAGTTCATCTGGCTACTCCATATGCGTAACATGGTTTAAAAAGTTGATAATGATAAAGGGTTTATTAATCTGTTTGAACCTGATGTTGTTATTTCAGTGTTTGATTATTATTTATTCCTTTGTGATTACAGTGCGCTGTTCTTTTTCATGCTCTTATGCTTGGTCATTATGTGTTGAAACTAACAAGAATGGCCAGTTATAATATCATATTATAAATCTCATATAACTGTAACATTATATAATTATATAGCTATATAACTGTAACTCTTTTAATGTAACAGTTGCAATTAACAGTTCCAAACCAGCTTTTATTCTGCAGTATTTTTTTTAGAGTAGAAGCTCCAATTTCGAGTAAGATTTTCAAAGGTATGACATTTTTATATGTTGTAGGAATTATGTGCCTTCTTCCCTAAGTAGTGTGTTTATTTTGAAGATTATATTTGGAACAGAGCGACTTTCACGAGAAGTTTACTGGTGGGGACGTTTGTGTGGATAGATCCTCAGAATCGGTCACCTGCCAGACTTTTGAGTTGACTTTGAGGTCTTGCCTTTATCCTCACATAGACAAGCAGTACCTGGAATGCTGTGGTAATCTGATGCAAACTCTAAAGAAGGATTATAGGTAAGAAAGTAAATCAGTTTTCCTCAACATTTTTATTTACCAGTGATATGTTACATACTAAAAACATAATTTCTATTTTAAAGATTTTGATTGAAAAGCCTCAAAGTGTGTTTTATTTCTTCTGCAATTTGTTAATCACCAAAAAAACCATTAGCAAAGAAAGGGGGATTTAACATTGTCGTGAGTGAAGCTTTAGTCTGACTTGAATCAACAACAAAACCGTTGTTTGTCTTGAGTGGTTGTTTAATAGGGAAGTTGTTTCAGATCGTATTTTTAATAGTGTTGCTGTTTGAAACTGGAAGGCGAATTTTAGGAGGCCAGAATAGATTTATTTAATATGAGATTCAATTGCAGTAATGTAAAATTTGTATTATACGAAACAATATTAGTGTGTTTTTGTTTTTTTTACTACATAAAGTGAAAATGACTATTCCTTTTATATTTTAGATGGTCATAAGTCACTGATTTTTAATCTCTCTAAAGTACTTAATGAAGTCACTGTGCTTTTAATCTGTCTGTAGTACTTAATGTATTTTTATAGTCTTTGTTTCTGAAAAAGTAGTTAAAATCACTTTGATCACTTTCTGGAGCTCCGTATTGAAGTCTCTTACTACACAGAACTCTCCCTGAAATTTCATCTCCTTTCCTAAGTTCTGTTTAGAAAGAGGGATGGGATTGCTAAAGCTGTCTTTGAGAATAGCCTAGCCTGTAAGAAGGCTGAACTCCTTGAGCACTTCTGTTGAAGGTAGCGTGTTGTTCAAACTTACGAGAAATAATGGGATGGTTATTTTGTTTTATTTGAATGTACTTGAAGGCTGCCTGAGGGGTAAGCATAGGATTTTGTGTGGATTTCATTGAATTTCTTTTCAATACTGAATTTTTGTAATGAAGAGTTCTTAATGTTTTGTTCTGTAACAACTATTTGATTTTGCTTGTATGATTAAGCCTTCAAAAATGTTGTATCTTGCCCTGTTTAGGCTTGTAGAATACTTGCAAGCAATGAGAAACTTTTTCTTGCTCGAAGCTGGTGATACTATGTACGATTTCTATACATCCATTTTTGACAAAATACGAGAAAAAGAAACGTGGCAGAATGTTGCTTTCTTAAATGTTCAACTTCAAGAAGCAGTAGGGCAACGTTATCCAGAGGACAGTTCAAGGTAAAATGCAAAATCCTGTAAAATACACTTTAGTTACGGTTTCTATCACATCTGCCCATAGTAAAATACTTCACTTGCATAGGTCAATGCTAATTATTGCGTATTCATTACAAACATCTGTTTTAATGAAGCTTTGAGCTTCATTAAAGCTTCTTTCTACACACCTCTACCTAATTAAATTAGACAATTGATATTTAATGATAAGAAATTGAAAATATCTGATGGAGGTAGCCAGTGATTTAAAACAGATCACCATCAATAAAAGCACTTCTTTCTTTGCATAGGTTGTCTATATCATTTGAAAGTGTTGACACAGCTAAAAAGAAACTTCCTGTCCACACCTTAGATGGCCTGACATTAAGTTATAAGGTAAAGTGTAGTAAATTAATATTGCAGTGATTTTAATTCTAGAACAGATTTAAAGTGTTGCGTTAAAGTGACTTAACTTTTCTTGCCTTGTCTTTCTGTCCTATCCTCTGCTCTTCTTAGGTTCCTTGGCCTGTGGATATAGTTATAAGCTTAGAGTGCCAAAAAATTTACAATCAAGTATTTCTGCTCTTGCTGCAAATAAAGTGGGCGAAGTATAGCCTAGATGTTTTACGATTTGATGGTAAGAAACTGTTTCAGTGAAAGATACTCTAACAACTTGTTCTGTGGCCTAAGGGTATAAATAGTCTGCTGCCTTCTTCAGTTTTAACTAGTATTAACCAGTTAGAAGTTTGATTCATTCTATAAAATACTAATACGTATTAATTTCAGAAATCAGATCTATTTAGCAGGGCATACTTTTCACATTGTTTCAGCCTTAGGGATGACACTGTTTATCCATGCATTCCTGTTGTCTCTGTGGTTCAGGTCTGGTTAGTTTATATTGAAACTTGCTTCATTCTTCAGACTTTGCTGTTGAAATGTCTGTCTGCTGCACCCTAGTGTTTTGCTTTATTTATAGCCCAAGTTTTATCAGTAATATCTTGCAAACAAATTAAGGAAACAAAATGAAAAAAAATACTCTGAGATTGAAACAGTAAGCTAGACAGGAATTGATACTTGAAACTATAATTTAAATATTTGGGGGTTGTAAAAAGAGATATTTTGGTGTCTTCCTTCACTGGATTATGCTTTTCCTTTCTCATATAAGTTCTTGTCCTAGAAAATTCTTGTCTAGAAAAACAAATTAGAAAGTTGATGCTTCATTTATGTTTTGTATATCAGTTAACTAATTCTTTTCCTGAAAGTTTTCTGTTGTTTAAACTTAAACTTTACGTACATATTTTTGTTCTAGTATTTTCCCCATTGTGGAGATAGTATACACGTTTATTTTTAATATAGTTGTGTGTTTTCCTTTCACATAAATAGCTTTTAAATAGCACTTCCTATTCTAGTATTTATCAAATTGCATGGTGCATGTATTTTCAAACTATTTCAATATATTGCTGCTATATTTTAATAAAACACCTGAATTGCAAGAAAAAAATTGTGTGTCTCACAGAATAATAAGAAATAAAAATTAGTTTCAAGTTACATTTTAGCCACAGTTTGTCTTCATAAATGCTTCATTTAAATACTTTTGCATTTTCTTTTTAGAACTAGTCAGTGCTGCAGAAAACTCACAGGTTAAGGAAGGAACTTTATTAGAACACGGAACACTTCCTCTATTTGGACTGCAAACAGAAAGTATAAAACAACAAATACATCGCATGTTCCTCTTAAGAGTGAAACTTATGCATTTTGTTAACAGTCTGCACAACTACATCATGACGAGGGTTTGTCTTATATCATAATTTCATTTATACTACGAACTTGTAACTGAAGATGCAGTATTATTTTTTCTTTATGTCTACCGAGACCAAATACATGCAAATAAAAAGCAAGATCATATTCTAATGTCCGTTCTACAAAGTGATTTGAGCTTAAAATATATCAGTATTTATTTGGCCATTTAAAATCAGTAATTCTAAAAATACTTTGGAAGTTCATCATGTGGATGAATCTTTTGATATAATTAGTTCTTTTCTTTTTGGTTGTTTCTCCCAGTGTTATGTTCCTAGCGTTCAGTCATGTCAACATATGTTTGTTTAAGCTGTTGAATCTCTTAAGAGATATTATACTTTCAAAAGTATTCCGAAAGACATTTTTATTTAAATTGATCCTTCTCAAAAATATCTAGTGTACTGATCCAAATGTGTATGTATAACCTCTCAAAAACAAAGGTAATGCCTCTAGATTCATATCTGCTTTACTATTGCCTTTTTTGATCTTTTATGAAATCAATATTCTCTAAATCAACTCTTCTGGGGATAGTATGCCTGCCTTTCTGCAGTGGCAATGTTCTTATTTAAGTGAAGAATGTCACTGAGTTGTGAGAAGAACTTGAAGTTTTTACTGTGTTGATGGTAGCAGGGAGGTTGAGCCTGAAAGATGCAATTGGAAAGGGCAGAGCAAATGAATGGAGCAATTATAGGCTCTTTCTCCCCCTCTTGAAAAAGTCTTGAAAGAGAGTCGTAAGCACTTGTGTGGAACACTGAATTTAATAACTGTGGTCTTCTCCTTAAGATTCTTCACAGTACGGGCTTGGAGTTTCAGCACCAGGTAGAAGAAGCCAAAGATTTAGATCAGTTGATAAAGATTCATTACAGATACCTATCTACAATCCATGATCGCTGCCTGCTGAGAGAAAAGGTGTGTAAAAAAAAATGGAATATTTAGTGCATTGAGGTTAGCAGGACAAGAAAATGGTTTAGTACTAACTATGATGCCTATTTTGCAGTTCATACATAGGTAGCAGTATATGGGTCCCCTAAAGGAAATGGTAGCTCATCCAGAGTTAACACTGTGATTCAGTTTCTCTTGCAAGTCTCAGCTCCAATTCTATGAAGGAGAGAAGAGAAGATAAAATGAAATTCTTTACACTGGGTTTCACTTAATTTACTTGGTTTTGAGAGAAGAGATGTTGGGATTTGAAGAAACCAAGACCTGGAAATGTAACGAGGATTGTATATATTGGTGTGGTAGGAAATGGAGATTCAAGGCTGTAGCCTTCTATTCCACATGCTGTCTGTACTAGTCCTCATCGAAATAATCACAGAAATGAATGAGAGAGCAAATACAAAACACATCTTAAATGTGAAGACTCGCCGTGTACCTAGGAGACTGTGTTTTGTAGATCAGATTAAATGGCATGGGATGCCTTTGTATCTGTAATAATGAAAATGATGCTTAACTATGAATTTCTGACTGCTGTTCCTTTTGTTTGATTGTTACTTTAGGTTAGCTTTGTGAAAGAAGCTATAATGAAAGTGTTAAATTTGGTACTGATGTTTGCAGACCGTTGGCAGGCTGGTTTGGGGGCTTGGAAGTAAGTATACATACCTAAAATTCTACATGGTCATGATTTCACAGCTCAGAATGTGCTTTTGAGATTTTTTTGCCCGTGAAATAACGGGAGTTTGCTCAGTGTTTTAACACCAGATACCAGAGGCTAATTACTGTTTATTTTTAAAAAGTGAAATGTATTTTGGATAGAAAAATAAATAGAACATAGCAAGTTTTGTGCACCGATGTCAGTGTATATATTCAGTATTTACTAATTAAAAGTGTGCTTCATACGTAACTTTTAAATGTAAAGTCTTGAAAAGATTGTAGAGCATAGCAACAAAGAGGGTTTTCTTTTCAATGATGTTTGCTCATAATGGTAAAATGAGAGGTTCAAGGGTTTGGTTTATGATGGAGTTTCCTAGCTGTGATGTAAAGTTGTAGGCAGCCAGATGCTGACTTCATTAAATGGTTTTTGAGAAGTGGGAATATTGCTCCGACAATAGGGACCAGGGATGGCTGTGCTGAAATTCCAGTGAATCATAGGAATAGTAGTTCTTGTCAGTTGGAACCACACAGTTCCTCCTAGTAAATGTAAAAATCTCTAGGGGGATAAAGAAATCATTCCTAATGCCATCACGATAGCGCTCAGGCACTCCTGTCTAAATTGCCCGGGTTTTCTTGAAGTGTTATACACAGACATAACTGAAATATCGTGAGTTCAAGGCAGATTGCTGTGCAAAGAGCACTCTAGTCATTCACTGGGAAGTTGTGGTTATATTTTGCAGATAACAGTTGTTCAGCTGTTAAGTGTACCTCTGTTAAACTGTTTTGTAGGATGGAATCCATAGAGAAGATGGAATCTGATTTTAAAAACTGTCACATGTTTCTTGTAACTGTCCTCAACAAAGCTGTCTGTCGAGGCTCTTTTCCTCACTGTAAGTACATGAGGCTTTTCGTAAACCTACACTTCTTGGGACACAAGCTTTATTATGAATATATTTTAATCTGTTTGTCCATACATCTTAAAATATTTAGTTTGTGAAAGGTATTCAGGGAAGCGTGAAGCCTTACTTTTTAATAAATTCAATCATTATTCTTGGAGTATGCGTACCATACTTTATTTTTTATGACAACTACCTTCAGTTTACCTCTTTGCTTGAGGAAAAAATGGCTGATGTAGCCAAGAGAGTAACAGGCAGTCTTCTACATGAATAAATGAAACCAAGACCTGGAGAGCATATAAAAGCATTCTTTCTGATGTCGCTGGGTGACAGACAGCTGTGATACATCTTAAACAAATAAAGTTTTAGTATTATGATGACTTAGGTACAGCTGCTCAGAGCTCTTGGCTCTGCCCATCCATGTAGGAGGCTGCTTCATCAGTAGCAGAAACAGCAGAGGAGGATGTGGCTGTGCTTCCACTTGCATACTGATATTAGCTTAAATTGCCAATCAATGCCTGTTTGAGATAAGGGGGCAACTTCTGAATGGGGTTAGCTGGGATGTACATGCACATTCACCTTGCTGCTTCTTTGAGAGCAGTACTTTCCAAAAGGAAGCAGGATGGGCTTCTGAAAGAGGTTTATATCTTATATCAGCACTGTTTAGCTACAAGACCTTGTATGTAAGAACTGTCTGTGAGAATGGCTTACTGCACATAACTCCCCCCAACTTTTATTCATTTTTTTTATTTACAGACATCAATATTTCTTGGCAGTTAGCTCATTTCTTGACAGTTCTTTTCAGTTTTCCATTAGTTATTTGAGGTGGTAACAAAAATGGCAATGTTGCCTGAAATGTCAGAGATTTGTAAAGTTTTAAATGTCTTACCATCTTAAATCCTGAAATGTTAAAATTTTAAAAATAAACTGGTATCTTTCTTTTTAAACTACAGCACTGAATATTGCAGTGAATGTTTGCAGACTGCAAATACTAACTTTTTGATGGTTTGCTTCACAGTGGAATCCTTAGCTTTGTCACTGATGGCTGGCATGGAACAAAGTTAACGCTTGCACCTGAACTACTAAGCAACTGAAAGCAGCGTTTACACTGAATTTCCGTTGTTAACTGTGAGCATTTTACACCCCATTTTGAAATGTGTCTAGCTAAATAATACTGATGGTTTGGAGTTGTGTAAAGTATGTTAAAATGTAAATACTGTACAGGTATTTAAGTGTGTTGGTTGTGGCTATACTTTTCTCTGTATGTATATGCTTTAACATCAAAAAACGTGCAGTGTAAAATGCATCCTTTGTAAACAGTCTCATTTGAAAATATATAAACTGTACTTCATGCTGTATAAAGGATTTTTTTTTCTATTATAAATAATTGTTGATTTACTGTTTCCGTTAATTTTGCAGCTCTGAATAGGTCACATGGCAATGTGGAGTGGTATGGCAATTCTTATTATTCAAAAGTTTTGTTGAGTTCATTTTAGCCTCTTCTTCCTTTGAGAAGAGGAATCATATTTGCTTAATGTTCTTAGGGAACAATTAAGACTGTTACAATAAACTGGTATAACAAAATACAACATCAATTTAAGTAAAGGATATTATTGCAGACCATAAAATACCAGTATTTTGAATTTAAATGATCAATATTTACTAATTTTAGCAATAAACTCTTGTCAGTTTAAGCATGATCAAGATCACAGTGCGTGATATATTAATTTTAACTACTGGATTGCTGAGGTGTTTGAGGTGGTCAGATATGACTTGACCCTACTTCAAAGCAGTTTGCAAACAAACCTTTTATCTAATAACTAACTTCTTGTAAAGAGGTAGATCATAATACAGAAGGGTACATGTTTAGAGAAGTAAACGTGGGGCTTGTTCTGCTCAAGATGACTTGCCCTGTCTTCTCCCTATGGAATTTTCTCTGTAGTTCCGGCATCAATACACCTCTATGTTAAAAGAGAACATCAATCACCTTTTTACCTTTTACCTTTTTATTTATTTGAATAAATAAACGATATAATAATTGTAATTCCACCGTAGTGCATGTATTTCTGCTGGAACCTAATTGGTAATTTATTAAAGCTTGAGAGATGTTCCTGCTATGGAAGTAGAGTACTTACTACCAGCCATGAGACTGTGGCTTGTGTTACGAAACAATTCTTTGCAGCTGTGAGTTGCTGTGTTACTTCACATGAAGAGGAATGTTGTGAGTCTTGTGTGAACAGGAGGTCTCAAAAGGTTCTTCAAAGCTACAACCATTTTTTTTTTTTTTTTTTGTATATAGCACTAGGAAACTTCCTACTATCCTGTAGCATGTTCTTTTTTGTTTGACTGAGTGGAGGTTTTGCTTTATAGAGAACATCTTGTATTGTCCTCCGTGACTGCATGACGGTTTTCCAAGAGAATGTTTTGTGTGATAGGAGGACAGCTCCTAACACAAGTAATTTGTGCTTCTAGTTTATCGGGACTGGTTTTCGTTTGAAATTCCACACAACGTATCGCATGCAGAGGCAGCATATATGCTCCACTAAAGGCTTCTTGCTCATTCAGCACACTGGTAGTTTTTAATTGTATACTTATACTGGGAAGTTCAGCATTTGCATGCACTGGCTCATTATTTTTTGAGTATATGTATGTTATGTACTCTATGCTTTTAAAAATCTAAGAAGCAGTTGCTTTATTCCTCCTTTCTGTACAGTGATTACCTTTACCTTCAGTGAAATTCCTGCTTTTCATAGACTTGCCTTGGCTAATACTAAGGAGATGTGGGGAAAAGAAAAAATCCTTCAGCCCTTCATGTTGATGAAGCAGTGATCCATAATAAATTCCTTTACAGCTCTTACTTACTTTGTAAGTAAAAATGCTAGTGAAATATAGTGAAATTGCTGTTTCAACCAATTTCCTGCTAGGAAATTAACGGTGCATTCTGTGGAGAGACCTCTGTGTGGTTTGGAGGTGGGTGATACCTGCTGCTTATTGCTCAGCCAGTTTCCAATGGTGACCTGCTCTTCTGTCATCATAAAAGCACAGTTTGGGGGCATTTTACCAGTTTGCTCAAATTTCTGAGTAACGTTTTCTGGTTTCTGATTCTCACAGCAGTGCTGTTACTTGGATCACATCCCATGTCCATTAGTTCTGGACATTTTAAACCACGTTTCCAAATTCCTGCTTCTGTCTGTCACCTATGAATTGATTTGAATCTTAAACTTTAGATCCTCCTCTTCAATGAGGAGGCACAGCGTTCGAGTATGCCTTACTTGCACTTTTAGGATTTCGAGTACGCAATTGCAGAAATGTGAGAAAAACTAGGCCTGATTCGTTGCACTTCTGTTTAGATTTGAGGGGTTTCTGACGTAGTCTTTTGTTTTGTAAATGATTAAGTCTAACTAAGGAAAGCATAAAAAAAAAAAAAAAGGCAGAGCATCTGAAAACTGAAATTTCTACGCTTCTAAGGGGTATCTTCTAATTTGAAATTATATTTTAAAAGCCCACTAGGTGGCAGACTTCAAAATTTCAAGGGATTGCTTTTAGTAAGTTCTCTTTCTGAGCTGGCGGTTGTTGCTTTCGTAACATCAAAGGACTGTGTTTAAATAAGAAAAGCTATGTTCCTTGACCTAAACATGAAGGCACAAGAAGGCCTGCTTGGGTTTTTGAAAAACGAAAATAAGCACTTGAGTGATGTACAAGGGAGAAGGGAACGGTTTTGTAAAGCAGCACGGATGTAGGTGGAATAGCAAGCATGGATTTGGGTCTTTAAAAATGAGGATTTGGCTAAATGGGATTAGGAAAGATTATAATATTCAAGGTATGGTGTTAAATCCGATATCGAAAGTGTCTGGAATAAAGCACACTGTTATTGGGTCCTGTCACAGTTGAATCTGTGCTTTATTTCGACATTTCTTTTTTCCTCTTTATCTTCTGGGTGCACTCTGTGAGAAGTTACAGCAAAGAGGCCCTTATCTGTCACAATACTTTTCTTCCTTCTCCTTTTATTTCTCGTGACCTTCTGTCATATCTAGGTCCCATTTTAGCACAGATTTTGTAAACTCTCTTAACGCTTTCTTTGTTGTTCAGTTTTAATAACCTTCTAATTACCCACTAGGTCCTTGAGGACCTTTGCTTGTGTCACATTACTGATATCAAGAAAGTTAGCAAGCAGTTGTGAATCCAAAGAAGCCAAGTGAGGGATTTGGGGCAGGGCTTGCATGATACAGCATGTGACCCAGAAACAGCAAACAGAACATTTGTGTGTGTTAAAGCTAATAAGGGTGACAAAGTTGGATGTAGTGCTACTATTCATGTTATTTCCTGACACGGTACGTAGCTGGAAGAACACAACTGTTGATCTGGGGAAGGCAACCTGTTATCGTGTAATGCTCAATCCGTAACAGAGTGCTTCGTGCCTTGGTAGTAGTTTGTTAAAAGAAAAATTTAATGCTTTTACAGAGATTATTGAAATCTTCTGGTACGTTTTGAAAGATGAATTGCATAGCAAATGTGCCCTAGTCTTAGGGCAGGTTCCTGCTTTCTGAGCTCTCTGCTCACTGATGTCTTTTGAGACAGTTGTCGCTTTCTGCTTGGTCTCTTCGGCTTGAACTCCCCAAGCACTGTGCCTGTCTCCTCCTGAGAGATGAAGCTACAGGCTTGCGTTACTTGGTGTGGGAACACGGAGTGTGTTCGTAGCCTTGCTCTGCTTCAAACTGTTGGCCTTGTCTGACACAAAATGAAGTCTGTACTGACCTCTTGTGCCAAAAATCTCCATTTCTCTTGAGTATGGACAAGTGGCTGATGATTCGCCAGGTGTGTGGATTTATTTCATTGATTTTCAGGCAACTTTGTAGTTTTGCATGATGTCCTATCTTGGGGTCATTGTGGCCATTGCCCACCTTGGCTTCCCAAAAACCTTTGTGTTGAATCATGATGGTTTCCTGTGATGTCTGTCTTCCTTTCCAAGGAGGAAGAGATCTCTGTGGGCTCAGCTGATGAAAACTGAATGGATGGATGGATGGATATGCTGTTGAGCTTAATTGCTAGAATATCCAAGTGGAAAGGTGCAGAACTGGAGAATATGTAAGCATTTTAAACATATGTAGGCAGGACCCCAGGGCTCCTGTCAGACCTCTTCATTCACATGGAACTGAAGCCTTCTGTAGATTCTTCTGGGCTCCCACAGAAGATTTTCTTTCACAGACCTTGCATAAATACTGTAAAGCCCAAAGACAGGAATTCAAAACAAAACGAAACCAGCTAGAATTCAGGAAATAGACTTGTGGGTGTCTGTGGCTAGCATAGTGCTTTGAACGAAGGCTTCTGCTAATGTACAGAGAATTGGATTAAGCCTGTTACTAACTAATATCTGTTGTTCATCTGATGTAGGTGTAAGGTATGCAAGTTGTCAGGAACATAATGCATTGGTGTTATCGATCTCAGCAAAGATAGCTAGCAAGTAGGGGTTAAATACCAGGTTTAGATAAATTCCAGCCAAGTTAGGGCTGTTTGAGATCTCAGTTCTGGCCGCTGGCATCAGTGACTCGAGAAGGAGCATAGGAAGACCCGGGGCTCAGCCGATCCTTAGGGTGAGTTGCCTCCTGGCAGTGTCTTGCTTTCATGCAAAGCAGCCACTCCTGGCACCAGGTGACTTTGGTAAGTAACACTTCTGGGAGCTGCAGCGGCAGTCTTGCACAGGAGCACTGAGTGGCACCCATTCTGGGGGCAAGCCACAGTTGATCGGAGCTCGCTGGGACCTTATAGCTTTGCAGCAAGTTCCACGTCTAGAAACATTGCACTTCAAGTCTCCCTTGTTGCTCTCTAGTGGCTTGGGAACTGGGGTCTCAATGCTGATGCAGACCAAGTGGCTGCATTAAGACAAATCTGTTGTCAATTTGCACTCACCCAGGACACGGAAACTAAACCAATCCTGCATTATAAAGGTGAGTTGTTCTTTAACAACTTTAACTTCTATTTTAACAACATTGCCCCAAGAGTAGTTTGTAGAAGAGGGTGCAGTATCAGCCAGAAACAAGCATCTCGCTCTCGTCGTCTTCTATAGTTTTCACTGAACAGGATTTAGGAGCTAGGCTGATCGGGAACTGTGACAGGTGAAATTCATTCATTCGATGTATGCATTCAGAGTACATCAGGGAAACATCCAGGCAGAGGAGCAGCAGCAGCCCCATCCTAGAAAAGAAACTTGCACAAATTAACAGACAAGCACTGAATGCAGCACTGGAAAAAATAAGACTCTGGAGATATGGCAGTAACACGGTGAAATGGGAACAATAACGTTTTGAAATGATGCGTAATTTCTCCACGAGCTGTTGGAATTCATGATGATGTGGAATAACGTGACAAGACGGTACTTGAAGTAATGATAATTATGGGATTTAGCAACTTATTCCCACTTTTTGAAGGTTGTCTTGTAGATGATACTGAAAAAAAAAAAAGGCTGTTTAAAGAAACTTAGTACAGGGGTAACTCATTTGGAAAAAAAAAAAATAATCAAGTAAAGGAATAATTTTGAGGAAAACTCTAACTTGTTTAGAAGTTTCCAAGCTCTACGTTGTCAGTAACCTGTATGTATGTACTCCGGTGGATTGTGCCTGCCATAAATTAGAGCAATTTTGACAAGCTTTAACGAAGCAGTTTCATGTCGTGGTAGAGCATATGCGTTCATGGGATGAATCTTGAAGAACCAGAGCTTGAAATGGGAGAAGGTGAAGCGGAAAAAGATGTAAGCAGCCTTAAAAATGAGCAACTCCATGGTGCGTTTTACAGAAAAATACAGCAGGCGTGGCGCCTCGGCCGGGACGAGGGCTGTATGTGGGCACCACCCAGAGGAAATATGTTCAGGGGGTTTCCTGGTGCCTCCCCTCTGTCTTTCAGCTTAGATCCTTGACCCTTACTGCCAAAGTGAAGGAAAATAAATAAACCCAGGCGATAATTTTCCACACGGCGGGGGTAGCACTGGGGGGGCTGGGGCTACCCCCGGCTCTCCCTTGGCTTGCAGCCCCGAGGCGGGCGCTGCCTTTTGGCGTGTTAAACCCAACAAAAACCCCAACCCCCGCCCTCCTCTCGTCAGGGGGAGGCCGAACCGGAGGGCCGGGGAGGGAAAAAGCTCGGTGGCGGCGGGACGAGGAGGAGGAGGAGCTGGAGCGGCAGGAAGGGTGTTTCCCTGCGCCGCTCCAGCTCCCGGTGACTCAGGCAGGAAACTCCCAGCCCGGCGCGGCCCAGGAGCGGAGCCACCCTCCCCGAGTCCCCCCCGGAGCCCCCCGGAGCCGGGCCGGGACCCCCGGAGCCGGCAGCGCCCAGCGGGTGAGAGCCGGGGGGCGGCGGAGCCCGCCCGGGCTGAGGGGCTCGGAGCGGGGGGGGGCCCGGCCCCGGCTGCGGGCCCCGGCGGCGCCGCCTCAGGCGCGGCCTCGCCCCCTGCCCGGCGTAGGGGCGGCGGGCGGTGACCTCGTTTGGGGGCTTTTTGGTTTATTTTGTCTCGTTTTGGGGTCGTTTCTCGTAGCTCGGGTGGCTGCAAGCCGGCCTGTCTCTCGTTTGGCGTCAAAAGTCCCAATGCTCGCCTCAGCAACCGCGACCCGTCGGCTGGTACCGCAGGGCTTGCTTGGGTTTTGCTTCCTGGGCTGTCCCCCAGCGGGTTGGGGACAAAAACAAACAAAAATCGTGTATAAGTTCACCCTGCATCAAGGTGGCGGTCCCGTGGGTCTGCAGGCATCGAGCAGGGCTTTTGGGGAAGTCGAGCTTTATCCAGTTAAATGAGTGATGTTTCAGCGAAACCCGTGGTGTGAGGGGGTAGCAGGGTGGTGGATGAATTCACAGACATCTCGTACGTGGCTGGGATGTGTTTCCGACAGATAAGGGCCGAAACATTTCATCCCTTGGAGTCTTTCTTTCAGCCCCTGAGGTGTCCCTCTAGCTCCTCAAAGGCTCAGTGAAGCGTCTGCCCCTCGGTGAGCCCTCGCTGCCTTGCTGGCTCATTCCCGTGCCACCCCCCGGTAGGTCCGAGTGGCATTTAGACATGTAGATTGTTATTTATGCTACTGGGAAGTCGTCTGGGAGTCTGCCCCGAGTGGAGGAAAGCTGCCTGGAAGGGTTTCTCCCTAATTACACGGCCCTGCTGCTGTAAGCCAGGGGAGAGGCAAAGCGTAGGTTAGGCTCTGCAACAAGCACGGTCCTTAGTGCGTTCCCCTCCTTTGTCACAACTGTATTAACTTACCGAAAACTTCCCCGTGCGGTGTCCCTGCTTGGCAATTTTTTTCAGTGAGGCTTCTAATAATACCCTCAGATAACTTTTTGTTTTCCGGCTTATGCTGGTATCAGTTGCATGTATACAAACTGCCTTACGCACAGGCTGAGTCTGCATGCTCTGTGCTCACAAAGGTTCTTGCTTCGTAGTTTTATCCAACTCCTGCTTTCTGCCCTTTCAAAAACTCTTTTTGTTTCTTTCCTCCTGACCTAACATAACAGACTTCTCAGCATTCCCAAACAACTGGCCCGTGAAGCCTGGCTGGTGCAGGCAGCCGGCATTTCTGTGGCTGCCCAGAAGGAGGAGGAGGAGGAGATATTCGGAAACAGCCTGCACAATATTGGGGTGCAGCAGCATCAAAGCTTGCTCGAGGAGATGTGCAGTTCATTTTCTTTTTCCTTTAAAGGATAATGTTGCTGGGTAAGACTGCATTGTTTGCAGACCTGGGGTTTGGTCAGCTCACGTTCAGGGTGCTGAGGAGGAGAGTGGAGCAGCGTTTGAGATGTGTTCAGACCTCTGCTAACTGAGGTCTGGATATTGTGTTATCTATTAAGGGGATTTGAATTGTGACAATTGTTCTAAAAAATCCACGTTATGAGAAAGGGAATGTTCCACAAACAATCCATACTCTTCATTTCGTAACTCCTGAATGACTGCTTGACACAAAAAATTGTAATTCTTTAGTGTACAATGTACACTATCTAAAGCATTTGTTAACAAAATCCTCGTTTTTTCAGTTTGCTTTAGGTAGAAATCTGCCCCTAGGCTTGAAGCCACAATCTCTCTTGACCAACTACACAGACCTTAAAGTGTAATTAATAGATAGCTGCTCCAGCTGCATGATTATATTAGACGTTGGACTCATATGTGGCTTAATTTTGTTTAATGCTTTCTTTATTCTCTCTGGGAGAGAGGTATCTTGGAAGGTGACTAGTCCCTGAGAGCAGGTGCCATGATTTTTTCATAACTTGTTTCTCAGAATCAGCAGACTTTATTTTGTTCTTTGCTTTTTCTTGAAAGACTTATGAGACATTCAGATCAAGGCTTGTTTAAAGAGTGGAGACTTCAGAGCAGTTGTACTGGATCTACAAAGTTACATAAGACGGAACAAAAATCCCTTACAAAGCTCCTTTTCGTGGATTCAGTTTTATTCATCGGTCAGCCAGAAAGCTGCTAGAATAGCTTGCAGTGTTACAGAAGAGAAAATTAATTTTAGGATAATTTCCACATGCATTTATGTATGAGTCAAGATGATCCCATTTTACAGTCATTGCTCCGTGTTCTCGGGGCGAATTCTTAATGTGGTTCCTTCACTGTACCAACAAGTAAAAGTAAACTTTAACATTGGGCAGTGTGCTGTACCGTAGTGAATCAGAAGTCAAGATGTGACCGACTTGGCTTCTCTTGAAACAGCGGCAGGGAGAGTTTCTGAATTTTTATTGTCTATATATTTTTAAACAGCTGTAGCTACTATGGCAAGCCCCAGCTCAAGAAGCAAATATTCATGACCTGCATTAAAGGCTTGTTTCTGTAGGGGTTTTGCAGGAGCTTGACACAAACTGAGCACAAACGGCCGGCAAAGTGGTTCGGATGGATCCGTGTGTGCACATGGGAATGTGATTCATGGAACTGCTTCTGAGCTCCCCTTGGATGTGCTCTCGATTAGATCTCTTGGTAATCTGAGAGCGAGAAGTAAACAGAACAGGCTTGGAAACTCCTGATATCCAGAACATAAAACTTGCTACAAGTGGCCTCTCTTCTCAGGAGGGGTGTGAGAGGAGGAAAGGTGGGCGTGATGGTCCTCCAGCTGGGCAGGTCGTTTCTGCAGGTCTTGTTTTCGGGAGTGTTGGTCAGGAGGTGATAGAATGACCAAACAATTTTTTAAAGCCAAGAATGACTCAATTGGAGCATAAAATGCCTTTTCCCCTCCCCTTCCTCCGCCCAAAGGCGTCTTAATATTTTAGAGAAGGTGCAGACTTAGGCTTTTTAGATGACTGTTCCTACAAACGGTCAGCAGGGGTGAGTCTCTGTAATGCTCTTATGAATGCATACAGTATAAAGCATAAGAAAAATAAACAGTGCTGGATGTTTTAGAAAAAAAAAAACACAACTAAACACCTGTTTTTCAAAGCCAGCACTATGTTAGGACATAGAGAAGGCTCTTGGGAGACCTCATGGTGGCCTTCCAGTACCTAAAGGGGGCCTGCAAGAAGGCTGGGGAGGGACTCTGTCAGGGAGTGGAGTGATAGGACAAGGGGGAATGGCTTTGAACTAAGAGGAGATTTAGATTAGACATAAAGAAGAAGTTCTTCACCCAGAGGGTGGTGAGGCCCTGGCACAGGCTGCCCAGAGAAGCTGTGGCTGCCCCATCCCTGGAGGTGTTCAAGGCCAGGCTGGATGGGGCTTTGGGAAACCTGGGCTGCTGGGAGGTGTCCCTGCCCGTGGCAGGGGGGTGGAACTGGGTGGTCTGTAAGGCCCCTTCCAACCCAAACCTTTCTGTGGTTCTCTGACATGGGTCTTAAGAGGTGATGTGCGAGGTAGTGATTCCAGAAGCCATGTCTGGAAAATGACTTGAAAAGAGTGCACCCCCCTCTCCCTGGAGGAAAACAATGTTTTCTTCCCCACCCTGGCCCCTGATGTTGTGAAACCAAAGCATGGTTCAAGACCTTACATGCTGAAAGAAGCAGTTTGTTTAACAAGAGGGGTTGTGTTATTGCGTGGACCGAAACAGAAAGACTCCAGGCTCGGTCCCTGTGGGTCATTTCCCTCACCTGTAGCATGGCAGCCTGGTGCTCTACCCACCAGCATACCTGCTGCTTTCAGTGTGTGTGTGCAGGTGGGCCCTCTCGTGATTAAATAACAGCACTGTGTTGTCTTCCCTCTAAAAAGGATAACCCACCAAGCCCGTGTGGAAAAGGCAGTTCGTGAGCAATGTGTGCCAGCAGCCTTTCCACAGGACGTGTTTGTGGTGCTGTGTCTGAGGAACGCACACCCGCTTCCTCCTCTTCTTTCTGGGATCACGGTGGTTCTTGCTGTTTTCTTCCTTGTTCCTTGCAGAATCCTTGCATTGGGAATCTTCTCCTTGCTAAGAAACGAGAGGGCTTTTCACAGCTGCTGAGCATGCCCTAAGTTGAGTGCTTCGCTGCTGTGCTGGGTTTGAGGCATTCCCAAAGCAACGCCGAGCAGCGTTGGCTCCTAACACATCTGCGTGGCATTACAGGGGCTGGTTCACAGAGCTCCTGCAGCAGCGGGAGGAATCTGAAACACCAGGATGGGAAATGTGCACGCTGAGGGTGGCTGCAGGAGATCAGCAAAACGCCCAACGCAGCAAAACACGAGGAGAAGATCAAACCAACCGGGGAGGAGTGAACTGCGTGAGGGGAAAAGCACATGAAAAAGGGAAGGGGAGTTAGCCAAGAAGCAATCAAAACGAAGAACTGGAAGTCAAAGGACAGCAAAACCTAAGCTGTGCTTGCTGCAATTCAAAGACGGAGCATCAGAGAGTGTCAAAAGGGCGAGGGAAATAGGCGCAGCAGAACCCAAGCTAGAGTGAGGGGATAGACAGAGCTTCAGCTTCCTTCTGTCCTGAGGAGAGGCCAAGTACTGCAGCAGGGTTTTTCATATGTGTGGAAGTTTTAAAATTCACGTGTTTTTTAATGTGGTATTCACGCAGAATATAAATTCAGCTTGGTAAGAACTAGCGAGCAAATCAATACAAGCCACCTGGCCCCACCAGTAGTGGGTACGTATATTTTTTATTATTGTTATTTTGAAACCAAGGGGCTTGTATTTTGGGCTCGAGGCTTAGTTACACAGATAAACCAACCCACGGAGAAGGCCCGTGAATTCCTGCAGTGCGAGTGCCGTTGCAGAGCAGACAGACCCTCCCTCCTCCACCGCGTGCGTGGGATTCCTTCCGAGCGAGGAACTGCGGGGCTGGGCCCCTGCCGTGCCACCGTGGGTTTACAAACAAAACGGGTGGCAGTGAGCAGAATCAGGCTCCTGTTTTTGGAGTGTGTGAGTTGCACTGTGTGGGGCTATCACTCGACCCTAGGTTTGATCATCGGGACGTTGCTGGGCTGTAAGAACGTGGTAGGAGGCTGGTAGCCCTGGAGGAGGGGGGGCGCCTGCAATTCCTCCACGAGCGTGACTGATTCTCAGCTGCCTGCTGCTCCGTGTGTCAGCCAGCCGCTGCGTCTCGGGGACCACGGTGCTGGCAGCAGCGTCCTGCTGCCCTTGGTGGTGCTGTGGGCAGGGAGGGTCGGCCCTGAGTCACGGCAGCGTGGCTTTTGGGTTCCACGCACGGCGCTGCGGCCGCTTCCCCGAGCATCCGGCACCGCACCGAGTTCAGCATTACTCTTATGTGACCGTTCTTCTAGGGTTTGCTGTGCTGCCGGGGTAGGATAATTCAGTCTTTTTTGATTTATTTATTTTTTTATTTTCCTTTTTACACTTCCTGAGCCTTTTTTACTCCAAATGCAGGCTTCGTGAAAGCTTAGCTGCCCGTCAGATCTGTTGCAGAAAGGACGGTCAGCCGCTGTTTGCTTCCTTCTGTCCCTTACTTTAATAAGGTGGGTCAGGAAATGATGTGAAAGGACTTTTTCTTTGCTCCCTCAGCTTATGCAAATCTGTTGCTTAGGAACGAAGAGGAGCTCCAATCCTGGAAAAAAAAGCACCCAAACCCACCCCACATGAATCCCCTTCGCAAAAAGGCAGATCCTGCCATCAGAGCACTGAAAAAGAGCATTCAGACGGGACAGGTCCAGCGTATTGCTGTTCTCTGAAGCAGTTCAGTTATCAGCTTGTTAAAATCGCTTCTGCTCAGCCTGAGCCGATAGATCTGCAGCTGAGCCGCTGCTGGTTTTGAAGCTTATTTAAGACCAAACAAAACTAAAAGTGAAATTTTGAAAGAGATCTTGGAAGTTGGAAAGAAAAGTGAGCATCACAGTTGTTGCTGTACTGTTCCTGGGAAGGAAGATCAATTCCTTTCATTACCTTTTGCCTTCATAAGGGCCCGTTGTGTTCGGTCTCATGGTTTATCTTGAGCTGGAACACTACGAGGAATATTGAATCAATTCATCTTCATAGAAAAATGATCCAATCGATTTTCTGCGAGCCAATAACGTGGAAGAATGGCACAAGGGAACAGAAGAAATGAGAAAAATGTTGCGTTGCTATAGGGATAGAGCTGAACGTCTGCTGTGCAGAGCCAGCCTGCTCCTGCGGGAATGCTGTCGCCGATTCCTATGGAGATCGCTGAGGTCCCAGTTCATTAGATCATTCGCTTGTCTTTTTAAGTTTATCCCTATTTTAATTCCTCTCCTACTGTGGATGGTCTGCTTGAATACCTTTGTGCCTCTTTTTTTTGAAGGATGTGCTTCTTTTCCCCTTCCTTAGCTGCTGCACTTAGAATTATCTGAATTTTATCATCATATCCTGCCATGTGAAATAGATTAAGCTTTGGCTTATTTACTTCTTTAAGCCTGTTTTTAAAAATCAAAACAACTCGTGCAAAGGCATTCAAATTCACAGATTGCACCACAATCATAATTTTCAGTATCCATGCTAGGCTTAGTTTAAGACTCCTGGTTTAATTTGAAATTCAAAGATGCTTTTGGAGACTTAGGAAAGAAAAGAGCCAGTGTCAAAGGAAGTGCTGTTTAAAGTGCAGACAGACTTCCTCTTTGTCTTATTTTGAGCCTGGGAACATGCACAAGCACTTGGAGAGGCAGTGCATCTGTTCAAAAACAAAATGGAAAAATGTGTCCAGTGGGCTGCAGAAAGGCACAGGGAATCCCCTCCCAGCACCTGCCTGCAGTCAAATACAGCACTGTTCTCGTCTGTGAAATCATAAAAATTTCTAGAGCTTCTGTTATCCAGCAGTTTTTTGATAAGTCATTTATAGCCACCCTTAATTATCTCAGGCTTGGGCATGATTCTTCTTCAGTTTTTTTTTTTTTTTGGATAAGAAATAGTTTTTTTGGGGTTTTAAGGAAGTTTTTATTTATATCACTTCCTTTTTTTAAATGCATTTGTAGATTTCACAGCTGTCAGGCTGAAGTATAACTATTTTTGATGGATTCATGCTTGTTTTAAGAGTTCATGTGTGCTCAGAACTTGTGGTTAAACGAAAATACATACTTTTTTTTTTTTTTTTGAGGTCAGTCTTTAAGATACTGGCGTAGATACAGATGAGTCCTTGTGGTCTGACTTGCATCGTGTGTAAAGCCATGCGAGCAGAGATGCAGGCACGTTACTGCATCTGCAACAATTCCTGGAGCTCGTGGTTTCAGTAGAAACCAGGTGCCAGAAAGTGCACAGAGAGAAGAGAGAAGCACATCGACCTCTGGGCGCTCTGGCAACCTTGTTAAACCGGGAGGAAAAACCTCAGGCAGAAGCGAAAAAGATGGAGTGCATCTTCTGCAGCTCTCTAGCACAGCCGTCCCCCAGATGCCACGTGAAGCTGCAGCTTGGTGAGTGTGTGCAGGCAGCCCGTAAGTTTTGACCAGGCGTGGAGGTGGTGCTGACCCCCTGCTCGTCACACGTCCTGTGCTGCACACTCTGATCTTACTGAACAAAGATTTTCATCAAGTGCTATTAGTGGAGAAGGGCTTTATTCTTCATCTGTACGCAGGTCACCCAGCCCAGTTCTAAGGTTCAGCTTTTCGTGGTGACAATCAGTGTCCCTCCGAAGTTCAGATGGATTGATCCTGAAGGCCATTAGAGGCTGTTTCTGCGGGAAGTCTTGCCCAAGTGTTTGTGGCAGAAGCTTAAAAGGAACTGCTTGGTCATTTCTGCACTTGCAAGGAGGTCTCAAGAAGCCTACGGTTACTTAAGTTCGTTTGCTTTACCCTTTTTTAAGACTTAGTTGCCAGCTACAAGTTACATCTTCTGCATCTGGGGTGCTGTTGCTGACGTGTTTAAGAGCTATCTCCTACCATCTGCCAACATACTCCTGTTTTAGGTATTTATAGACTATTTGTGAATTGTCTCTTGATCTTCTGCTTGATAAATAATTTGACTCGCATAACTCTGTCACTGGCAGAAATCTTAAAAATTCAACAGTGGTGTTTTTGTGTGTGTGTGTCTTTTTTTTTTCTTTTTTTCTTTTTCTCCTGCCTCCTTAATTCCTTAGGATTTTTTTTTTTTTTAAACTTTGAGCTTGAGAGTGGAATTGTATTACAGCAGTCCTCTTTTTTTTCATAGTGGTTCTGGAGTTAATGCACTTTTCTCTCCGCTCTAATTTCTCAGTCCTTACTTTCTATACTTCCTATTTTTTGTTATTTTCTTCTGGTAACTTCTAATTGGTTGTTGCTGTTCAAAAGACATAAGCAGGAGGAAATTATGGGAAAATTATATATGTATCTGTTTTTATTCCAAATAGTTTGAAACCTCAGAAGGGCCTAAAGAGCAAGCTGAAAGATGCATGCTGGGCATTTTCTGATATGCTTGGAATTAATCTTTTGCTATTACGTTATTCTGTAGGGATGGAGATGTAGAAAAGCTTTATTGATTGCTGTTAGGATTGACCCTCATCTTTAAAAAACAGAGAGTGATGCTGAGCAGGGCACTGCGTGCAATGCCATTGCATGACTGTGAGCAATGTACGGAATGCTGACACTTAAATAGATCAGCAAACCTTCTGTCTGAATGATAAGCAAGTTCCTAAGTCAGATCAAAATGTAAGTAACACTGGAGGAGCTTCAAGGTCTGGTGCCTTTCCTTGTTTTGTTTTTCTTGTGGACCAAATGTCACGGAGACAGCATGGTAAGCTCTGCAGCATAAGCTTTTCTGGGCAGCTCAAGCTGGTGCTCGTCTCCTCCAGAAACGAAAAAGAAGAAAATTCAAGCTAGTCAGTGACCTTGCACTAGCATACACAAAGTTTCCCTAAAAAAACCCACCTGTGAATGATGCCTCTGACCCTTGGACATGATGGGACTTCACACTGTAAGACTGAAGCTTGCCTGTACAGGAGACAGGGATTTTTGTGTGCTGGCTTTGAAATCCACAAAAAGAGGCTGGGAATCGGCCCAGACACTGCTGTCTCAGTTAGAAAGCTGAGTGTGCTCCTCAAACACCAGCATTTAGCTAACCAGCATGTAGGGTGTGGGAGTCCTACTCCTGAAGGGAGGATGAAAGGTAATGAGTGTTTGTTTTTAATAAGTTGTGCACTTCGAGGAAAACATGTTCCTGGAATGCTTTGTCTTTAGTGCTGTAATGCTGGTTGTGATGCAAAGATAATAAAATGGGGGAAAAAAAATCAAAAGTAATTCACACATTGTCTTCTCAGGTAGGTGTAAACCTCAGGTAGGTGTAAAGCTGAAAACACAGCATCACAGGAAAGTAGTAGGAAATAAACCTCACAGCTTGGGTAAATTGACTTGTATAACTATAATTATTAGAGTAACTACGGTGTTTTAATTTGTTCTCATTTAGGTAAACTCCTAATCAGACTGGCTTATGATTTTTTAAGGAGGTCTTTTGCAGTTTATCATGTTCTCTGCCAGAAGGGAGTCTGCTAAAATGCTGGTGCTGCTGCCCAGTAATTTCACCTGTAACTTCACTCGGACTGAATGAGTCTCAAGGAAGCAAAACCATCCAGTTTCGTGTCTTGGGAATTTCAGTTTCCTTAATTTAATTTTCCTGATACTTGAGGCGGGGGGGGGGGGGGGGAACAAAATCTCTTTTTGCCAGCCGTTTG
This sequence comes from Netta rufina, assembly GCF_964035555.1. Lineage (NCBI taxonomy): Eukaryota > Metazoa > Chordata > Aves > Anseriformes > Anatidae > Netta > Netta rufina. The sequence goes on along the minus strand of NC_140123.1, from coordinate 70,457,514 downwards.
TGTTTGTACATCAGAAATAACTTTTGTCTTTTGGAGCTGGTTTTATTAACATCAGCAGCAAAAAAGGAAGGGGGGGAAAGCAACCTTGAAGAAAATCTTTGCTGCCCAGGTGGCAGGGCTCGTACATCAGGAGCTTTTGCTCCTGCCCTTCTCGCTGCTCTCAGGCCTCTGCTGCTTGGTCCCAGGGGCAGAGGGCGAGCAGAGCCGGGCCCTGGCCACGTCTGCAGATGTGTCAGAGCTGGGCAGGAAGGGGCTTCTTCCTCTTTCACGTCTTGTTAGATAATTGAATTAAAAAGCAGGGAACTGGCATGCTGAAATGGCTTGGCCAACCAAGCACCAGGCATGCGGATCAAAGTTACCAAATGAGGCCGTGAGCGACCTTAAAACAGGGCTTTTGTAACAGTCTGCACGCAATTAGTTACGTTCTCCTGGGCCCAGAAATGCTGATTTATCTTTGTGAAATCATGCCGAAGGGCTTGGAAAAAACGTGCCGTCCTGTATTTCTTCTCACAGGCCAGGGGCAGCAGGAAGCCATGTTTCCCTGCCTCACACCTCCCTCCTGCTGACAGGGGTTCAGTGGGTGTGTGCTGTGAAATGGGTGGTGGCACTGTGAGTGAGAAGGGATTGGGGTTTTGCTTGTGTGTGTATCCTTGGCTCTCTTCTGTGCTGGGGAACTGGGGTGTGTTTGAGGAGGAGGAGCACGGAAGGGCTGAGGCTGTGGGGGCCCTCTGGAGGCCACCAGGCCCCAGCCCTGCCCCAGCAGGGCCACCCAGCGCAGGCTGCCCAGGCCCATCTCCAGGCGGCTTTTGGAGATCCCCAAGGAGGAGACCCCACAGCCTCTCTGGGCAGCCTGTGCCAGGGCTCCTCACCCGCACAGCACAGAAGTGCTCCTGGGGCTCAGGGGGAGCCTCCTGGGGGCCTGGTTTTGCCCAGGGCCTCTGCTCCTGTCTCTGGGCACCACTGAGAAGAGCCTGGCTCCATCTTCTTTGCACCCTCCTTTCAGGTGTTTATGGACACTGATGAGATCCCCTGAACCTCCTCTTCCCCAGCTCTCTCAGCCTGCTCATAGGAGAGGGGCTCCAGCCCTTTGATCATCTTCGTGGCCCAATGCTGGACTCTTTCCAGTATGTCCATGTCCCTCTTATACTGGGGGACCTGGAACTGGACACAGTGCTCCAAGCATCCTTACTAGTGCTGGGGAGGATGTTTGGGCTGGGGAAGGGCGCTTTGTCATTTTTTCTTCTGTGAAGCGCCAACTCCCCTTTATGTGGTTAAGTGGAGTAGCTTTTAGCTTGAAATGGGGAACCCTTATTTCTCTCTGGGTTTTGAGTATGGGTGGAGGAGGTTTTCATAGCGGTTTGTGGCTGTTCACCTGTCCCATGCCACAGCACGGGAGGGAGCTGGGCAAGTGGGGATTTCTGCTCTGGTAGTGAGTCTGTGGGGAGAAGTTTCATGTATGAAGGAGCCTCTCAGTTAAGCTATCGCAGGTAAAGTGCATTGGCTTTTATTTTAGCTAAAGCTTGATCTATAGATACTCACAACAAAAATATTAAAATAACGTTTATTTGCGGTGCTCTGACTTCTTAGCAACTCTCATCCATTTCCTTCAGGCTGAAACTGTTAAGAGTTCAACCTCCTCACTGGACCTGTGCCCATACATAAAGCTTTTTTTGACATTTGCTTATTTATTGGAGGGAAGATGCTGTGTTTTTTTGCCTGCCCCTCATTGGGAATAACCATGGTGGCTGTGGAGGAGCTCAAGCTGGGCGTGGGATGGTGTTGGGCAAGCGTCCCAGGGCAGCTCTGCCAGCAAGCACTCCTGTCAGTCCAGTCCTTCATCATTTTTCAGCAGGGATTGCCGACTGCATGATACAGATGCTGCTTATTTATTTATTTTAATGAAACCTCACGTGCTCAGGCTTGAAGCACGGCTGGAGCCATGGTTTCAAGAAGCAAAAGGCCTGCAGATCTTTCTAGCGTAGCTGTTTGAATGTGTTGGCAAGCTCTCTCCGTATGTGGTTTGTTGGTTTTGCAGCTACAGCTTTGGATACCGGTTGGTCTCTGAGGGCAGGTAGCTTATCTGTTCTGAGCGTTTCCTTCCTTTTGCTTTGGTTTCTGTTTTTGCTTTTTTTTTTTTTGTGGCGGTGGTCTGTTTGTTTATTAACAACTTCAGATTGGCGTCCTTATGGTTAGATTTGAGGGCAGTACTTCTTTTCTGTGCGTTGGAGGCCATTTTTTCCTCTGTTTTTGCTGCATTTCTGGTGTGCAGCAGTGGGGAAGGAGAAACGTTTCTCAGATCATAAAAGGAGGAGGTTGTCAGTCCTAAAAGTCTTTTTTAAACTTGAATACTAAAACCAACTGAGTTTTGGTTTTACTATTTCCCTTCCATTACGGTGTCTAGGACATGTCTTTATTGATGGGAAATACTGCATATTTCCCCCAAAAGCAGGAGTTCCCTGCTCTTTGCTACGTGTACGTGCAAGTATACACATGTGTATATATATATATATATATAAATATTTGTTTTCTTTTAAACCACAGGTGCAAAATGACTGCCCAAGTAACACTGGAGGATGCCTTGTCCAATGTGGATCTCTTGGAAGAATTACCACTGCCAGATCAGCAACCATGTATTGAACCCCCACCATCATCTCTGCTTTACCAGGTCTGTTGTCATTTCAGGAAAAAATAGTTTTGCGGATCTTTTGCACAAGTGTGCGCTCTTAAAAAGCAAACAAATAAACAAAACAGCAGCAACCAAAAAAAACCAAACATGTTCACATTTACAATATATGTAAGTCCTTTTCCCCACCAAGGATTTGATTCTATCTGTTTTCTCTGCAGCCAAACTTCAACACTAACTTTGAGGACAGAAATGCGTTTGTCACTGGTATTGCAAGATACATTGAGCAAGCTACAGTCCACTCTAGCATGGTAAGTGGTTGTTCAGATACGTACTTTTTCTTTTACCTGGAATAAAAAAAGAAGAACATTGCTCTTGCGTTTCATTATTGTGGTCACAGAAAACAGGAATCCAGGTTACCTACAACGCTTTGAGGAGGCAATAAGATGAAAAAGCATGTGGCATTTCTTTGTGTACATGTACTTCTCGATAATTTTAGAATTTACTTTTTTCTTGATCAACCAATGTTGCTCAAAAGTTTGATGCTTTCGCTGTGCATTTTCCCAGTGTTCTGAGGTGAGTTAGTTGTGTTTACAGCTTTCTGTTGTAACTTAAATGAAAAATTAAAAATTTCCATCCTCCCAAATTTCTTCTGCTTCTCCGTCGGGTTAGCGGTGTTGAAGGGCTTTGTTGGCTTCTTCGCTCTAAGTGTATGCGTTAGTGGTTTATTGGCGTCCTTTTGGATAAGGTCTTCCGTGGTGAGTGTGTATGTTAGTGGTTTATTGGTGTGCTTTTGGATAAGTTCTTCTGTGGTTTTTAACAGTTCCACAATAGAAGATAAGACTTAATATGAGCAGCGCCATCTCTGCTGACGGTATTGCTATTGTGGGATACAAAAGAACTTATAGGTTGCAAACACTCGTCTGTACTGAACTCTCAGTTGTTTCATGCACTTTTGAAAAATGAGGAAAAATATGTCTTGTAAGTCTAGAAGCCAGTTCACAAACTGTGGAATGGATACGTTAAACACCTGATTACATGCTACTGAAAGTTATGTAAATTTACACTAGTCTGCCTTTAAAATTATCTGGTGACTCCTTACCCATCTTTTGATTGTGTTTGTATGTTGTCAGTCCTCTTCCTGGACATGTAAATTAAGATACTGCTTTGCATGTGCTGATTCTTCCATCCTTGAACATTCTACCTGCAGTCCCCGGCTTTTATGTATAGATTATAGTGTCTTTAGTTTTGGGAAGAACAAAGCCAAAGATAATTTGATTTGGGGAGATTCTTATCAGTAAGTAGGTGTAATTGCTGCAGTTGTCAACTAGTGATCTCATAGGTGTTTGCTGGCTTAAGTGGTATGAAGATTTTCTCAGAATTAGGTTGGATGCTAAAATGCGACTGAGAATAGATGGATTTTTTTTTTATCTGTTGGTTTATAGGCAAGCTGGGTTTCCATAACTGATTAATTCAAATATCTTTATTTCAGTGGTATAGACAGCTCTGATGCATGTAATGTGCCGGCTGCACCTATTTGTTATGGCCATGCTATTTTATATACATGTAGCATGACGTATCATTCTGTTTGTAATGTGCATGTGTGTGTACGTATACATCCCGATAAGAGAAATAAGTTTGTTTGGAACGATGGCTGGCAGACAAGTGGATTTAATCCTTTTGTTTTACAATGCTTAATTATTACTGAACGTCTTTCTTACAGAATGAAATGCTAGAAGAGGGTCAGGAATATGCTGTCATGTTATACACATGGAGAAGCTGCTCAAGAGCCATTCCACAGGTAAAGGATCAAAACTGAACTGTCCTGCAGGATGTGAACTTCTATCTTGTTTTGAATACAATTTTTTAACAAGCTCTGAAATTTAGTGTGCTCCTGAATTAGCAAGCTGGCCATGCCATAGAATAGTGTCTTTTATCACTTGGGAAACAGTTGGCCTTTTTGTTTTTTTTTTCCAAATATTTAAATTCAGAACAGGTTTAACATGTGATATAGCAAGTAATAATTAACATTTAGGTTATGCATTTAGGTTTGTAGATATCCTAGGTAGTCATTTTCTAAATGTCAGAACTATGCAGTGTTTTCTTGATCTGTATACGAAAACAAACCCCTGTGAATAGATGACAAGTCTATAAGCAGCCTCAGGTATCTGGGAATGGTTGTGCAAGCATGGAGTGGGAAGAAGGTTAAGATACATCAGAAGACTGAACAAAATTATAACCATGCAGTTGACAACAGCATGCTTTTTAAGGAATGTGTAATGCAATTATTTTTGCACTGAAATGCAAGGTTTATTCCATAGTTTAAATATTTAGAGTGGAAATCAGGTAATCTGTTTTATCTTCTAGTTCTGGCCCTATTTTAGTGCATGACTGAACAAATGGCATAATAATGTGGAAAGAATATTGTTCTTACCATACAGAAGTGTTTGAAAACTGTCTGAAAAATTATTTGCTGTGAGGTATTAGAAAAATCTTTTTTTTTTTTCTTTAAACATGCGCTGAATCTTACATAACAATCACAAAATTATCAAGCCCAGCAATTTATGCCTTAAATTTGGATCTTCAGAATGATAATATGTTTTCTCAAGTTGTTGTTTGGATTCTTAGTTTGTGAGGCTTTGTCAGGGAGAGCTGCAAGTGTAACAATCTCTTTAATTGTCTTCAGGTCAAGTGCAATGAACAGCCTAACAGAGTAGAAATTTATGAGAAAACAGTGGAAGTTCTGGAACCAGAAGTCACAAAACTGATGAATTTTATGTATTTTCAGGTAAAAGGAATGGAAACAAAGTTCATTAGTAAGCTTCTATGTTTATATTCCTGTTTGGTATGGTTAATAGTATGTGCTCAGATACTCAACCTAATCATTATACTTTTTGGGGAAAAAGAAGTGTCATAGAAGGATAGCATTTCTAATGCATGTCTTTAAAACTTTAGGCAATCCTGAAAGCATAAGACCTTCAGCATAAAATAGAAGGTAATTGTTTGTGGTCCCTGCCCAGCACATGGGAACAGCTCTGGCACTTTAGGAGGAAAGGAAATAGAAATATAATACATTTCACATGCATCCATAAGAGTGTTGCAGCACAGGAATTGTTTGTTGGGGAGCGAGGGATCCACAAATCTGGACATCATAGCACCTGGTACAGCTTTACTACAAATTTCTGTAGCAGAGGCAAGCTAACCCAGTTTTTCTGACCTGCCAGCTACGCAAACTCAACATGGACTGGAGAATAGGCATCTATCTTTCTTTCTCCTCCCATGCTGGCAGCGTGCCATTTTGTTCAATGGACTGAGGCTGTTTCCAGGCAGTGTTCTGAGGCAGCCAGAGCAGTTAGAGCCTGCAAGCCCCAGAGCGTGTAGGAAGAGGAGAATGAATGCAATGTGACATTTCCTGTCATCTTCCTGAACTGGTGGTTCTTACTGACTACAAACAGTCTCATTTCATTCAAGATTGTTGTCCTAAACTAAGAACAGATTCCCCTTTACATTTGAAGCTTTTGTCTCTTCGTACTTTCAAGCTCCATCTCAAACAGCCCTAATGTGCACTTGGAAATAAGCCCTCAACCGTGTGCAAGGGTGTTTGTGCAAATTGGCATGTAGTACTGCTAATCACTGGTGTTGTGTTTTTTTTTTTTTTTTTTAAGAGATTATACCTACAATCTGCCTTCTAATGCATATATATTTCCTCACTAAAGAATATGAAGTCACTTTTTCCAAAGGGATTTTAAAATTGTATGACTTCAGTTTGCAAAGAGTATTTCCCATTGTGCCAGGTATATTCTGTGGCTAAAATCACTCATGACACTTGTGCACACAGGTGGAACTGGAAAGCTTATGCTGTTGCCTTGTTGGCCTTGCATGCTTTAAACAGTTTTCTACTTCAGTGGTGCTTTTCACTGGACCCTGTAGATGTACCAAAAGTGGTCTGTTGTGACAGTGGAAGAGCCTGCATAGACGGGAAGACAGACAGCTGTCAGATCTCCAGTTGTGTGATAAAACTTTGTTTTCCTGGAAACATCATGGCTTTTACTCCCTGACTCCTCTTTTTTTTTCCCCTGTTAGCGAAATGCAATTGAACGGTTTTGCGGGGAGGTGAGACGCTTGTGCCACGCAGAAAGGAGAAAAGACTTTGTCTCTGAAGCCTATCTGATCACACTGGGCAAATTTATCAACATGTTTGCAGTTTTAGATGAGCTTAAAAACATGAAGTGCAGCGTGAAGAACGACCATTCGGCCTACAAGCGGTAAGCTGAAATGAGCAGGGCCAGGGTTTCTGCTGCTGGGAGGCAGACCTCCCACGAGATGGCAGCAGTTGCTCCTTTTTTTGGGCAGAATCTCTTCAAACGTAGTCCTTTCACAGGTAAAACAGATAACCTTGAAAGTAGAGGTACAATGACTGCAGTTAAGCAGTTGAGTAAATCTCCGGCAACAGACGGTTCTTCTGTCTTTTAATGTAAAACTATGAAATGCTTCTGTCTTGGTGAACACTGAATGTATTGAATATGCATTGCTCAGTGCAGCTTTTCTTTTCAAGTTTCGGAGAAAACTGACTTTCTGGTCACTTGTGCTATTTTTGGCATCTAGTTTTGATATTTGTTAGCTGAGAGTTGTTCTTAAGGCATCTCGGCATTGCTGTTAAGAGGTTGTGGCTGCGGGTGTAGCAGGAAGGGGAGGAGGGCAGAGGATCAGCCGCTGAGAGTTCTGCTGGGGCAGCCAGATGATAGCAGGTAGCTTTTGTTAGACGCAGTGGTCAGGGCAGCAGGGGAAGATAGGCTATCTTTATGCCAGCTCTAGCATCTGTGGTCTTTCGTATAGAAAAGCGTTCAGACAACTAGTCAATTTTATCTGTACTGATCCACTTATGTGAGATTTATTTATTTGTTTGCCTCTACCAGTAAGCGCCATTTGTAGTAGTTGTGTCTGGAGACCTCTTAAACTTATTTGGTTTGCTTGTTTTTCTTTGGAGGCATGCTGTTGGAGGATAAATTCTGGTTTTGGAAGGCTGCATTTTACTGGGTTGTTACGTGGCTTGGATCTGTAGAGCCATTGCCACCTGCATCAGTTGAGAAATTCACCAAATAGTTTTTAGTTTGGGTTAAGTTGTGTCTTTTAACTAGGATGCAGCGGGGCATTTGGGATTGAAAAACAGTTAATTCAGGGTATGTTGCGTCTGTATATCTCTCATAGGGGACTTTCACCTTTCTTTTCAGCTGTTTTCTTAAAAAGCCTTCCCTGTTTTGTAGAATAGGCTCTTGGCACAGCTTTGTAGCATCCATAGCCAGTGTTTGGTTAATGCATTTTTATAATGGCCATGTCTCTCAGGTTCTCTTTTGGCTTGATTCAGGAGTTTTGAGGTGGGTGATGCACTGATGGTATTGCCATTACACTGACAGTTACAGGTTTGTTGACAACTTACAGTTCCACTGACTGTCTGGTAGATATGAGGGTAATTGGGTTTCAATTAAGATGGGATAAAGTTGCTTACAAGCAGTGCCACTGAAGGGAAATGCTGTTTTTGTTTTTCTTTTGTTTACAAAGAGCTGCTCAATTCCTACGGAAAATGGCAGATCCTCAGTCCATCCAAGAATCCCAGAATCTCTCCATGTTCCTTGCTAACCACAACAAGATAACACAAGTAAGTTCAAATTGTCTTTTTTGCAAAATACTGAATGCTTTACAGAACCATTACAATCCGTTTAGTTTGGTAGTAACCATTGTTCCTCTGGTAGTGCAACTCTTTGACTAATGCTTTTTTCTTATTTTTTTTTCCAGTCTTTACAGCAGCAGTTGGAAGTGATTGTTGGCTACGAAGAACTGCTTGCAGATATCGTGAATTTGTGTGTGGACTACTATGAAAACAAAATGTATCTAACACCCAGCGAGAAACATATGCTTTTGAAAGTAGGTTTCTTTTCAGTACAAGCTTAAAGAAAGGTTGAAGCAGGACATAAATTGAATTCCTGTTGTTTTTGCTTCCTTTTGCCAGAACCAGATGAAATGAGTTACTCAAATGATTCCTGTTTTTCAATTCTGATGTCTTTTTTTTTTTTAATATTACATGCTTATCTATTTAGAAAGTTTCTAATCCATTTTTGTTCTTCATAAATTGAAGTTAACCCAACTAAATGGTAGCTTTGCTAGGAAACTAATTCTATTGAATGGTGTTAACGCTTCATAACAACAACAGAAAGGAACTACTACATTTTATTTTTAGATATGTGGCAAATTTGTATAAAAGGTTTTTGGAAGTGACACTGTATATCAAAGCTTTCAGGGAACAGGCAGCTTAAAATTAAGGTTAGTAGGGAGACAAATTTAGTTAGATGGAATGTGCACGTGTAATAGGAGAGTGCTGGGCAATATGTAGCGAGGTCAGTGTTACCGGCAACATGTACTGACAGTGAAAGAAAAGGTATAGATTAAAAATGGAGAATTTGTTTAAGGACAAATATTTTGAATCACTTTGGTGTTTAACTTCTAAAAAACTCAATTTATTGTGACCAAACTGAAGCACACAAGTAGAACGTTTGCATTGTGTCTGTAGAAATATTTGGCATCTTTCATATTTAGGCCTTTTGTTCAGTAAATGTGTGCGTTGAACAGGCTAAGTTTCTAGCGCTTGACTCTTGTAAATACTCAATTACAGGTTTACATTAATGAGTAATTTGGACAAAATACAAATAGTTGGTTTTTTTTGGATGCTTCTGAGCTCTTGTGCGTATAATTCAGAGATACGCTGACGGCCATAAAAAAAAGGAACAGCTCGGATATGTTAGTCCTAAACTTCTATTAGATATCTGTTTGCACATACAGAATTTTAATAAAATGGAAGTGGAAAAAATGGTATGTTAAAATAGCTGGGCTCTAGTTTGATTTTTTTTCATTGTTGTTTTTTTTTTTTTTTTGCTAAGCCTATTACAAAAAAGAAACATCATTTAAGGATAACGAATCAGGCTAATAATAAAGTTGAAACTATTAATACTATAAAAGAACTCTACCCAATGTGTGAATTTTAATTTTGTTTTTGTATTGAAGTTTGTTTTTCCTGAGAAGGAAGCTTGAAAATATCTTCTGTTTAAAGGGGAGTGGTTTCAGGACTCTGTATTTTGAACTGTTTTTTTAATGATACGAAGAACAATCTTACTGCAGCAGGTTTTTACCCCTGAGGTCCTTTTGCAGAGAATTTATCTTTTTTTTTTTTTTTTTCCCAGGTTATGGGCTTTGGATTGTATCTGATGGATGGAAGTGTCAGTAACATCTATAAGCTGGATGCAAAGAAAAGGATAAATTTAGCCAAGATAGACAAGTTCTTTAAGGTTGGTTAAGAGAGCATTTCATAATGTGTAATTTTAAAGGTAACTGTCTTGCATTTTAGATGCGCACACAGTTTTATATAATTAAAAAAAAAAATCACGTTGCACTTTCATGTGGGTAAATAACGGTTTCCTTTCACTAAGATTTGTGTTTAATCGTTTATTCAATCTGATTTTTTCTATTCCCTGCGTGCAGCAATTGCAGGTTGTCCCGCTCTTTGGTGACATGCAGATTGAACTTGCAAGATACATTAAGACCAGTGCCCATTATGAGGAAAATAAATCCAGGTAAGGGGGAGAGGGAAACAAAGATGGGAGTATCTGGGGGCTGGGGATAGGAAGATCCCAGTAGGGTGTATTTTTATAATCACCTGGTAGTCTGTGGTCATTACTCTAATAGGATTTTCACCTTTGTTTACTTTTTGTTTTGGATATTTCACAATTAATGTACTTCACATAGTAAATGCAATTGAAAGGACAGGCTATTTAATGACCTTTCTATGCTGGTGAACTCATTCTTGCATCTGTGACGTTGCTTATCACCTGGGTTGGAGGAAATACATTTTATCTTACACTAATATAATTTTTATTTTTTCCTTTAAATATGAAACTTTCTTTAAAAGAAATGAAGGATTATACTAAGCAAGGTGAGCAGTAGTGCATGGGAAAATAGGCATGTATATATTGTATATGGAGCAGCAACTTAGCTTGTGTCCTTTTTTTTTTTTTTTTTTTTTTTGCTAGGAGTGCAACACAGCAAAACAGCTGGGGAATGCAGCCAGTTTTTATAGAAATGGTTCCATGGTTTATAGTTACTGCTTTGTTTTTAGTGGACGTTTCTGTGATCCTCTGAGACCTTCCCTCTATGCAGTTGTGTAAATTTAGAATGTAGTGCTTTGCATTTTAATTCCTGCAGAAAAAAAACATGTAACCTGCATGTAATTGCTAAGAGAAAATCAAGAGTAGTGAGCCTACTGAGCTACTAAAAGTGTGAGGCTACTTAACGTGACACTCTTGGTAGCATGTCTTTTGTGTCCCTCTTGATAACATGTTATTAGTATTTAATAATACATTTTTTTTTTTTTGCTTGGGAGCATACTATAGGCTCTTCTTCATTAAACATGAATAAAGAAAAATATTCTGATACATTCTAAATGTATCTCATGGCCTCTACTTGTCCCTCTGCCCTGCCTTTCAGTCCTTTTCGGTCCTGTTCATAAGTGTATGCTCTTGAAGAGAAATGGTGGTTTGTATTTCACAGTAGCAGCCTTCAAAATCAAACAAACAAACAAAACACCCACCACCACCAAATCACACACAAGAACAACAAAACAAACAAAAACACCACAACAAACAAGCTTGGAAGAAGTGCTTTGAACTCAGAAAGGCAATCCATCATTAATTTGCCATGTGCAGGGTCGGAGGTAGAGGGGAGAGGAGAGGAAAGGCCTCAAATGGAGGAGAAGGAGGATTAAAAAAATAAAAAATTACGTGTTTTCGTTGTTTCTTTTTAGTATCAGTTGTACTTTTTATTGCCTAAACTGATTCAGGTGTGTTTTTTTTTTTGTCTTCTGGAACAGATGGACATGCACGTCTTCCAGCAGCAGTCCCCAGTACAATATATGTGAGCAGATGATCCAAATCAGAGAAGACCATATGCGTTTCATATCAGAACTGGCTCGTTACAGCAACAGTGAGGTGGGTGGGATTAGAGCTATTTGTGCAGACTTTACGTGACTAATTAGCAGCTATTGTTAAATGTCTGAAGACAAGGCTAGTAACCTTTGTATGATACTTGCACTAAAATTTAAAATGCTATCCTCTGATACAAACTGCAATGTTCTTCTGCCTATATATATATATGTATATCCCAGAAATGTTTTGCATGTCTCTTTTGGAATAGGTTGTCAAGCTCTTACTCCAAATGTGTACTCATAATGCATTGAATAAAATTATAAGTTAAGCAATTAGATAAAAAGCAAAATGAAGTGAACATATATATACACACGTGCATATTTAAAATACACTGTATAAGGTTCATATATTTATATATATAAATAGAACTGATCTGTTTGCTGTCATGAATTAATCCGCAACAATGTGATTGGGAGTACAAGTGGCTTCTATCTCTTGACCAGAATCTGTGAAATTTGGCTAGGTAATTCTCTAGAAGAAAAAGGTGATATTAATATCCTGTATGCAGGTGTTGATACGTGACACTGTTTTAATGCTTAAAAGAAATCTGGTTAGAATATTGACTACGGAAGCTGGACACAGCATGTTCTAAAGCTTTTTGTTTGTTTAACATTGTTCTAGGTGGTGACTGGTTCTGGTCGACAGGAAGCTCAGAAAACAGATGCAGAGTATCGGAAGCTCTTTGATCTCTCTCTCCAAGGCTTGCAGCTTCTCTCTCAATGGAGTGCACACGTCATGGAAGTGGTATGTTTTCTGGGGAATAAAAGCAGATTAAAAAATAGTCTGTTTGGAGATCTTGGACAGGTTTTACTTTAACAGAACAAAAAATACATGTTGTGTTTTTTTCCCTTACTTCCTCTCTGTGCTCTTCCTTCACTCCTTTTCTCCTTCTGCTCCAAACCGTGTTCTCAGAGAAAGGCAGCAAATAAGTTCTCAAAGGCTAGGAGTAATGTTGCAGCTTTGAATAGCCAATAGCCTGTACAATTTCATATGCTGCATATAACTTCTTATATTTAATGGACAGGTGATCACCTGTGAGCTTTGGCCAGATGCTTTTGTGTTGCTTTTGACATACGTTTTGTAGACTGACTTCATGAATTTTTCCGAAACCTGCACCAAAGCGTAACCTCGAAATGGTTGAAACAGATGACATGTTGTATGAGAGAAGTCAGACTTTCTCCTGTTCTGTTTCTGATGTCTGAGGGAGTGTCAAGCGCTGCATGAATCCAGTGGATATATCCAGAGACCCAATTTTCTTTCTGTTCGTTATTTTTAACTGCCTCTTTCAGAAACCAGTAGATGACTTGTACATTTTCCTAGTTTATCCTGTCATTATTTAGATCACCAGTGTATTTTATGGTCAAAACCTTTTTCTCTCTTTGTCCTTCTTAAGAGATGTTCCTGTCATCTGTTTCTGGCCTCTGCAACTCCTGGATCCATTCCCTTTATTTCTGTCATCACAATTACTCTATTCAGACTTTCTCTTCAAAGGACAATGTTCCTATTTGATTATAACTTTGTAGAAAATTTCTCTTTTTTACCTGTTTTTATCTTCCCAGTTCTGGAACAAACTTTCCCTGATGACCACATCAGGGTTTTTCACCCTATTAGGTTCATGCTTTTCTTTGTCTTTCTGTTATATATGGATTCCCTTAAGTACTTCCTATGTAAGTTCATCTTCTCCCTGTCCTCCTCTGCCCATCTATTCTGACATGGATTCACTCAATATACATCATGTCCAGATAAAAAATTTCATCAAATGATTATTATCCAACTTAACGCTGTAAACTTAATGACCCCAAATTACTTCGTTTAATAATTTTTCCAGTGTCATCTTGGAGCGCTCAGATTGCAGGGTGTGATGCTTTTCTTTGCCATAGGGAAATTTATGAAATTTTTAATCTGCTATAGTAGACAAATTTGTATCACTGTGTAATCTAGCAGTTGTGCAAAGATATCAACCAGAACCTATTATTTGTTGTGAAAAAAATTGTATTTGAATGTAACTAGAATTTTTCACCAGCTGTACCCTGATGGATGTTTATGCAGGTTTTGAGTATAATACCAAATATTTTTCAGATGTTCTTGAAAACACTAAGTTATAAGTGTTACAAGTGTTATAAGTGCATTATTTGTGTTCAGATATGTTTTGTGTTTCTCAGACCTTTTTTCCCATCTTTTTTTCTCCCTATTCTGCCATGTGAACTGCAGTATTCGTGGAAGCTAGTACACCCAACTGACAAATATTCTAATAAGGATTGTCCTGACAATGCAGAGGAGTATGAAAGAGCAACGAGATACAATTACACTAGTGAGGAAAAGTTTGCGTTGGTTGAGGTAAGATAAATCTTTTTTACTGGGATTTTCCAAAGATTAATTCTATACAAAGGAGAATAGTCTCTGTAGCATTTTCTATACTGAGTGAGGAAAAAAAAACAGCATGCCCTGTGTTGACTCTGAAAGAGCATGCTTTTCTCCATTTGATACCTAGAAAGGGTGCAGGAAAACTAACCTCTTCAGAGTGACTTTCTCATTTATCTTTTTGAACTTACTAATTTCCCTTTTCTCCTCTTCTGTATTTAAAAAAAAGAAAGACTCTTAAACAAATTACAGACAAAATTTTTAAAAAAGTGGTTTTTTTGTTTTTTTGTTTTTTTTTTTCAGGTGATTGCTATGATCAAAGGTCTTCAGGTGCTGATGGGAAGGATGGAAAGTGTTTTCAATCACGCCATTCGCCATACCATTTATGCAGCTCTTCAGGACTTTGCCCAGGTCACGCTTAGAGAGCCATTAAGACAAGCCATTAAAAAGAAGAAAAATGTCATTCAGAGGTAACATTCTTGTTTTCGTCTCCTCCTGCATCCTTTTCCCCCAGGTTTTATTAAATTTAGTGCAGATTGTCCAGCTGATGGATTTTGCCTCTTTTGTGTGTTCTTTGTAGTTAGCTTGGTTGAATATGTATCGTAAATGAATATGACTCGTAAATGAATGGCTGTCAGTATGGCTAAGGTGCGAATCTTGGCCGTCTTGAGCTTGTCAGCGCTACCTCAGGATTTATTCTATTGCCTGTAGTTTATTTTTATTTTAAAGAAAGACTAATTGTATTTTGAAGAAAGGTATTACTGTCCATCTTTCTTACAATTCCAGTGTTTCCTTGTGTCTCATGTTTCTCTGACGTAAAGGAGGAGGGCTCTGAACTATTTGTTTTGAGGAAAAAGTGTAGAATGATTATTATGTGGATCAGGCTTTCTTGTAATTGTTAGCAAAATCATTTCTGGTTCCTTGAAGTTACGCTGAGCTCCAGAATCCTAAAGAGTAAAATGTTTCCATCAATGCACTTGGATGCGTGTGGGTCTGAAGTAGTGTGAATTGTGTCCAGTGTTTTGCAGGCCATCAGGAAGACTGTTTGTGACTGGGAAGCAGGTCATGAACCTTTCAATGACCCAGCTCTAAGGGGAGAAAAAGACCCCAAAAGTGGTTTTGATATTAAAGTCCCAAGGCGTGCAGTGGGACCCTCCAGTACTCAGGTATTTTCCCGTCTAATGGTTGTGCTATCCATCAATGATTATTGCATGTCATGTTTTCTCTCTGGCCTCAACTACTTAAAAAATGCAAATTTCTTTTGGAATGTTCAAAATCTACTTCGATTAGATTTGTATTTGCAAAAATGATGTATACTTAACATCATCTTTCTGGGATGCTGTCATTTTTTATTCTGATGTGTGATTTTCCAAGTGTTCCATCTCCGTAATGTGACTCACTTAGAAATATTTTCTCATTGAGCTCCTAATGTTTAATATAATATTTGATTTATAAAGATTTGATTAGTTCTTGACTGATTGCTTTTTAGACTCTTTGGCATGGCTGGTGTATTTTTTTCAATCAAATCCCATAAATTATTGTTTTAAATTAGTTCAAAATTATATTTAAAATCCAAATACTCTCACATATTTAAATGATGACAAGATCTCTCATCTTGTTCAGTGATGAATAATGAAACTGCTCCTTAGAATCTGTTTAATATTGTGCTGCTCCTAAAACAACAGGTAGTACAAGTGTGTTTTCCATGGTAGTCATCAAAATCCCATGCTTAGATGTTGGTTCTGTTACCTCCACATAATCCCTCCTTTTTATTTTATTTATGAATTTGGAGAGCATATGGTCTCGTATTCGTAATTCAACTGAGCAAATGAGATACCGAGCACTTTGGGTGCAAAACCAAAGGCAACTATGATATGTAACTAAAATATTTTTATACC
Source organism: Netta rufina (assembly GCF_964035555.1). Classification (NCBI taxonomy): domain Eukaryota; kingdom Metazoa; phylum Chordata; class Aves; order Anseriformes; family Anatidae; genus Netta; species Netta rufina. The sequence goes on along the minus strand of NC_140123.1, from coordinate 70,441,603 downwards.
TAAAACCTGTGGGGAAGAGAACACACCTGGATAATAATCTTGGGTAATAATGAGTTGCTTAAATTTTTGCTGAGGTGGGTTTAATGAAGATTTTGGGTTGAATTCTAATTTTCTAAACAAACAAACACAACCTTTTTTTTTTTTTTTTTAAATATCACCACTAGTGTGCTTCTCCAATGGTTGGTGTGTTTAAGGGCTTCGTTTCAGTGGCTGGACCAAGCCCTTTGGAGTACCCATTTGTCGTCTTTCTCTGCTCCTAGGCTGGCACACGTGTTTGTCTCGGCTGATGTGAGGAGGGCAGGTCAAATATATCCATTGTAGAAACTTCTTCCTCAGTCTCACAGCTCTAAAATTGCTGTTTATGAATATGTGAATTGGTAATGCTTGGAAATCTTTGTGAAATGACTTGAGAAGCTAATGGCTGAGGGCCTGGCTCTGCATTTTCCGGGAGGAATGGGAACTTTTCCATTTTCCTTTGGGAGCACCGGGTGGCTCTGATCCTTCTGAATGAGGAAACCTCTCAGTTTTAGAGCGTGCTGCCTCCCTTTGCATGCTTACTGCGCTGCTTTTCATTTTTAACAAACTAACACGTTTCCTCTGCTTCTGTTTCCCCCTTCCTTATTTACCCGTGTGTTTTTATTAACGGATTCTCTCTCCCCTGCCTGCCCCTGTCTGTTGGTTTTTAGCTCTACATGGTTCGCACTATGACAGAGTCCTTAAACTCTGCCGAGCTGTTGAAGCAGCTCAAGGCTCTGGGACTGGAAAAGCTATTGCATGTGACACACAAGTTTCTGAGGCAGTCCTACACCTATCCGCCTCTTTTAAACTTTGGTGGTAAGACATTACTTATTACTTCTCCTTTTGTGGTGATGTGAACTGTTCCACGGCAGACGCTCTGCTGCCCGATGCCAGCGGAGGCCCCTTGGCACGGGCAGGCATTTGTGCTGGTGCCTGGGCTAGCGCCGCGTCTCCTCCTCCTGCCTGCAGGGCTTTTTACCCCCATGGTGCCACAAAGTTTTCCATTTGAAGTGGAGCGGTCGCTTACTGATAGTAGTAATTCTCAGTGTTGCTCAACTAATGTGCCATGTGTATTTTCCTTTTCCCCCCCCCCCCCCCCCCCTTCCACCACAATTGTTTCCTTTAATGATACAGCTTTACATGGTGAGAACTATGTTAGAGTCCCTCATTGCTGACAAAAGTGGTTCCAAGAAAACCTTGAGAAGTAGCCTTGAGGGACCCACCATATTGGACATAGAAAAATTCCACCGCGAGTCTTTCTTCTACACTCATTTGATAAATTTCAGTGGTAAGATATGTAGATGATCAGTGTCCAGCTTAGCATGTCCTAACACCTCTAACACGACCTGGAAAATGTTTCCGATTGCCTAAGCCAACTTACCTTGGGTTTACTTATCAAAAACCTCGGTCTGGCCAAACTTTTTCTGAGACGTGATATTCAATATTGTGGTGGGATTTTTATTTTGACTTGTTATACGTTCCAGTTATAATGGGTCAAATTTCATACTGTTGCCTCCCTTTTATATTTTTTATGTATGCATTCATATAAACAAGGGACAGATAAGCCTATATGCAATGAAATTGTAAAAGAGGAAGTAGCTTTTGTGTTTTGCTTCAGGGTATTGATTTTTTTTTTTATTTTAATACAGAGGAAATGAGTTCTCTGTTGTGGTAAATTCGATGTCATTTCACTACTCTTACTATTCGGTTAATTGTAATCGGAAACATGCTGTCCTAAAGAATTCACCTACTGACATTGAATGTATTGAGTCCTTGTCATCACCATGCTGTGTTGTCTTTCATTTTTGTTTTGTTGCTGGACTCCTTTACCCTCCAAGAAGGGGGAGCCTGTTTTATTTCTATTGCAATGCTCCTGGTATAGAGCACTTTGGTCTTTGGAAGTTTTTAATGTAAAAGTTCATTTCTGTTTTGGGTCTCAAGCCTTCTGCAAAAGAAGGCTTGTGCTGAGCGTTTACTGGAGAGGTGGGAAACAGCATATCTGTGTCCCTGACAGTGGCCTTAGAAACTTTTTATTTTAATCCCGTCTTCATGTGTCTGTATATCATTTCCTGCCCATGAAATCAACAGGGATGTGTGGAGCGACTCAGTCCTCCAGGGGATAGGTGGTCCTGGTGGTTCCCGTACAACGTTGTCTCCTTTGCCTTCTGCTTCCCAAGCTCTGCGCACAGCTGAGAGCAGCCCCTAAATGAGAAATTAAGCTAGAAACTCCCCTGTAATGGTGAACGTAGTTTTTCCATTTAACTGGTAGTCTCATCCATGGTATTGTCTGTAATAAGGCACCTCTTTGGGGACCAACACGGAGTTCAGAGATATTTGAAAAAGTCACGGGCTTTACGTTTTCAGTTTACACATCTGGCCTGTGAATAACTCACGCTTGCTTTTTTGTTTCACATTGCATCATCAGAATCATAATTGAGTTGTTCTTGAAGTGCTTCTGTAAGAAGTTTAATTCTGCCTTATTTATCCTGTAAGAAACCCTGCAGCAGTGCTGTGATTTGTCCCAGCTGTGGTTCAGGGAATTCTTCTTAGAACTGACCATGGGCAGAAGAATCCAGTTTCCCATTGAGATGTCCATGCCTTGGATTCTGACGGACCATATTTTGGAGACAAAAGAGGCATCGATGATGGAGTAAGACCTAATTGTGCTCTTCCGCCAAAGAATTTTTACTTACTGATTGCTGCTCTGTGTTATAATGTTACTGCTTTAATTGGTTTTGACAAGTAATAACTGAGAAGGTACTCTAAACCTTCATACAGTTTTCTTCCTGCATTTGCTGACTTCCAGAATTTTCAGCTTTCTTTTCCAAGTGAATAATTGAAATCTTAAATCTTTCATACAAGTATCATTGCACCCGCTGCTGTTCTCTGGATGAGCTCTCCTTCTGGTTTATTTTGTAGTATGCCTCCTTATTTGTAATCAACATCACTGATGACTTACTCAGTGTAATCCACACTAGTAAGGGCATGGTTCCATTTAATTAAAACTATATCTGTAAAACAAGTTTCAAACTGTAAACAAATCTATACAAATTCTTAAACTAACAAAAGACTTTTTTTAAAGAGCAAGTGGTTTTTTTTTGTGTTGGAGTTTATATAAAAAAACTTTGTTTTTATGAAGTGTAGATCACGGTTGGCTGGATTATAATATGTTCATTTTATTGTCTTAAAGAAGCATCTCTGCAGACAAGTAACTTGTTTTCTTTGTTCTTTTTCATTCAGGTATGTTCTCTATTCTTTGGACCTTTATAATGACAGTGCTCATTATGCACTTACTAAATTTAAGAAGCAGTTCCTCTATGATGAGATTGAGGCAGAGGTAAAGCAACCTTACCTACTTGAGAAAAGTAGTCTGTACCTTACTGTCAAAACTATGTTAAAGGCTAAGACCTGTTGTAAGAGATACAGAACAAATGGGGATAAGGAACAGGCTGAGAAGACAAAGGATGGGTAACTGGTCTGGCAATAAGTTGTGAGGAGACGTGTTGATCTGTGCAAAACCACTTGCATTAATACTCAAAGCTGATGCCATCTCTTGTGCTAGTAAATTCAGAAATGCTTACTCTCTTAATGATGTTTGTTAAGCAGTGGGAAGTCTTGGATTAAGCTCTTCTCTTCTAAGTAGCCCTAAATGCTCGTATTTTTTCCCTCCTAAGGTAAACCTGTGTTTTGACCAATTTGTCTACAAGCTGGCAGACCAGATATTTGCATACTACAAGGCAATGGCTGGCAGGTAGGTATTCCAGCAGCAACAGCTTTTATTCGTGCATTTCTGCTCAGGTTTGTCATCTACTGTGCGTAAGCACTTTCTTCTTTTTTTTTTTTTAATAGCCTGCTTTTGGATAAACGGTTACGTTCAGAATGCAAGAATCAGGGAGCAAGCATTCAGTTGCACCAATCCAACCGCTATGAGACACTGCTGAAACAAAGACACGTCCAAGTGAGTTAGCTCATTTTCTGTTGTATTTGCTTTCCCTGGCGATTTTCCAGTGATACTGATTTATGTAGGTATGTAAAACTACTTCTGTGCTTTACGTTCCGCCATCTAAGTGGCAGAACTGACCTTTGAGATCATTTTTTTCTGTTGTATGAAGGACTAGATTAACGAAAATCTTAACAGGTCATGTTCTAATGCGAATGTCTGTTGCAGTTAAGCAAACACAAGCCCAATAGAAATGTCTTGTGTGGTAGCATTGTCTTCCTAATAATGTCTTTCACCAGTTTTGAATGCGTTGTTGGCACAATGTCATGGAGGCAATAGGACGCTGATACAAATACCTAGATGTAAATGCAGCAGGTGATTTTACTTGTTTTTGTGAGAACTGAGATGTAACGTAGATCCATCTACTTTATTTCTTTTTGTTTGGAATGCAAGATCTCCATTTAAAAGGCTGTTACTCTGGGATCTCATAGTTCCTGTGCAGCTTGTCTTGTCATTTAATATTCTGTTCAAAGCTTAAGAGCATTTTTTTTTTCTTTAGCTTCTCGGTAGGTCAATAGACCTGAACCGACTGATCACTCAGCGCATTTCAGCAGCTATGTACAGGTCAATGGAGCTGGCGATCGGGCGATTCGAAAGCGAGGATTTGACTTCCATTGTGGTGAGTGTTGTGCCGCACTTTTGTCAGTGTCAGCACTGCAGCTGGGTGTCTAGAATGCTACGTATTCTTTATTTGAGCAATAGATTTTATTTGCATTGAGACTGATAGACATCTAGCCTTCCCCCCCTTTTTTTCCCCTTTATTATAAATGTGTGTGTTTGTTAATGGTAGAAACCAAAAATGTTCTCTGAGGTTTTGCTGGGAGTCCTCTAGATATTCGCTCAGTGGATGGATGCACAGTCACTCCTATAGGATGAAGAGGCTGAATTATTAAGGGGCAAACTTGTTTTATCCCAAACCTTAGTTAAACGTATGCGTGGGAAAGAATTTAAGCAGCCTTATAAGAAAAATAACAAAACTGTTCACTCTGATGTTTTGTTTTCATTTCTCTGTATGTGTGAAATCATATGGTGCTACGGTTGACCTTTGTCTTGTTTACTAAATCTAGATTGACAACCACCCCCACAAGAGAAGCAGTTTATCCTTGCAAAAGGCATTCTTTTGTGGTGTAGTTAGGATGTGCAGCTACGTCATAAAGTATACGTGCACATCCTCTGTTGCAACTGTAGACTTTTTTTTTTGTAGACCTTTTTGATTCTGATGGGCTATGTTTTTAATTGAGAGTTGTAAATTGTTAACAGCATCGGTAGAGAAAGCATGCTAGGAGATGTGAGGAAACGAGGAGGATGAGCAGTGTCATGATGTAAGCTTTTGGGAAGCGCACACTTCTGTCTGCACTTACACATTAACTGCAGACCAAAACAAAACAGCACTGTGGCTGGTAGAACCAAAAGGAGTTTGTTTAACCAGGCAGCTTGGTTTTGGAGCTTGCATCAAGGCAAATTTTTTGTGGAAGAATAAGCTCTGACTTGTGCCTATGGAAGGAGAGCATCTGTGCAATATTGAGGTGTCCTTCTGAATTAGCTTCCCGATGAAAATGTTAAAGAACAAATTTTATTTCCAGACAGCATGAATTTGACAAGTAAATATGCAGTCAACAAGAAAAATATCCGCTACATTCTGTTCTTCTGGAATGAAAAAATTAAAAGTTGTGCAAGGAAGTTTACCATCAATCTTGATGTAATGGTTTTTCACCTGTGAAATTTTGTCATGCAGTTAGCTCCCTTGATTCTGTGTCATTCTTTACTGGAGATGAATTAAATACTGACCATAAAGAGGGGCAGGAGTCTGGCTTTTCACACCTCTTTGGTGCTGGGTGTTATAACCTTCAAATTACTTTCTTACTGGCTAAGTGAACAGAAACCATTGATGTGTTTCTTAGGTCATAGATTCTTACTCACAGAGGTAGAAATTGGCAGAGCTAAGTGTTGTCCATCCCACTTGCCCTCCTTTTTTTTTTTCCCCTCTTTGTTTTTCTGCAAAAATCATTTTTGCTGAAAACGACTTAGTTTCTTCAGTAAGAAGCTGATACTAATAGCTTAACTAATAAATATTTTCTGCAGTTCTACAAGTTAGATAAGTTAAGTGAATTCAGTTGAAAGACTGAGCTATTTTAGCCCTCAGATTGGACTCAGCACTGTCATAACCATCACAGTGGTTCTTTTGGTTTGCTTTCTAAAAGTAACTGTCACAGGTTTGAAAACCCTTTGAGAAGTGGAGCTATAAAATCAGACCCTGTATGGGAAGATGACCAGGAGTTTGCACAGCCAAATAAAGCCCAGTTTCCATTGGACATTGCTTCATGTGTGACGGCACAAATATGTCACTGCCAAATAAGCAATGCTCATTGGTATTTTTTTGGAACAAGAAGTGGTGTTCTCTTTTTGATTCATGGGCTGTTTTGTGTGTGTGGCCGTGTGGTTTTTATTTATTTATTTATTTATTCGGCACCTACAGGTTAAAAGTTCTTTGCATCTTAGTGCAGTCTTTACCTGAGTAAACCGAGAGAAGGATTTATGGTAAATCTGACGTTATCCTTAGTAGCGCTACTACAAGAGAGAGGTCACCAGTTCCCCCTACCCAGCAGAAATGACTTTGTGATAGCTTGAGAGGTAGGAAATGCAGAAGCTGTCTCTTGGCCTTTGTCTGATCCCATTTAAATGTTGGAGTTTTTACTTTCGCTCAGTGAAAGAAGAGATGGCACAGATCTGTGCTTGAGGCAGCTGCAGGCGGTGTGGAGGGATGTTACTGAATGCCCTCAGTGTCTCAGAGGGTTTGGTGGGACACAGATATAAAGCAATACTGAGAGCACAGATTCCTCCCAGCTTTATCATTAAAGTGAGAGATGGGAGAGCAGGCAGTAGTTCGTTTGGACTTCTAGTCTATTCATCAAGGTTTTTTTATGTACTTCGTTTGAGGTTCTCCACTTTATTAAATGTGCTGCTCATTTTCTTTCCTCTTGCTTGTTTTTTGTAGGAGCTGGATGGCTTGATAGAAATAAACAAAATGACTCACAAGCTTCTGAGCAGATACATGACCTTGGATAGCTTCGATGCCATGTTCAGGGAAGCCAATCACAACGTGTCAGCCCCTTACGGACGAATCACTCTTCATGTCTTTTGGGAACTGAATTACGATTTCCTTCCAAACTACTGCTACAATGGATCCACTAACAGGTTGGCACGGCAGCCTTTTGTTGATTAAAAAGTTCTTTGACTCTCCTGCAACCTCTCTCCCAGCAAATGCTGACAAAGTCCATCACTATTCTTTCAGTGTATTTCCCACTCCTAATGCTCTGTGAGAAATGAAGGGGAATGAGTCATTTTACTAAGTGCTGTCAAATGTATGAAAGACACTTATTAGTCCACGGTAGAAGTGAAAAATCAACCTCGGCATCCAAATTCTATGACATTTTAATGACTCTGCTATGATATGCTGAAAATGAAGTGTGTCCAAAAAGCACTGCAGCGTGTATATCGGGAAGACGCTTTGGTAAATGGGATCCTCAGCTGTGAGATGATGAAATTAAAACTATATTGTTTGTTTCTGCATTAACGTGAAGAAAAAGGATTGCCTGCTGGAAGGGAAGAGCTCATTGTTTGCTGGATATGGTTTTATCTGTATTGCTGCTCTTTTCCATGTCTTTGGAACTTCTGGCTATTTTATTCCCACCAGTTGTGTGTTACTGAGCCTTCATAAGCCAGGGAAGTCTTGCAGTCTTGCTCTGAAGTGTGAGTCCTTTTTAGAGCAGAGGACACTCATGCGACATCATTCAGAGAAGCTGTACATTGCATTTCGTGTCATTTTTTTTGGTCTCAGGTGGTTTGTGCTGTATTTAAAAGTTTGGCTTTTCTAACTGAAAGCTTTTTTTTTCATTCACCTGATGTTAGCAGAAGACTCCAGGGTATCTGTAGTGTTGGGGTTTTGTTCCTGGTGTCCTTCGTTCCTGCTGTTGCAGCTGTTAAGGAGAGTGAGAAATGGAAAAAGGAAGCAAAAGGTGGGATCCACAATTTGAACGAGTGGCAGGCTCAGTAGTTGGACTTCCTGCTTGTGTGCTGTTTTTAGGATTTGTATTGCTTTTGGCTTTTAATTGGATTTTGCTGAAAGCCCTGTGAAGTGCCAGCAAAGTGGTATTGAACACTGAGCTGTAGGAAGAGGAGAAAGCCCATTCTCATCTCTCACTCTCTCCACAGAGCACTTCCTCTGTCCGACATGTTCTTGCTGGTTATGCTGTGGTTTAGATCCAAGGTTCTGTCAGGAGGCAAAAAAACAAAAAAGAGTGGGTTTTGTGTTTAAGGTTTAGGCAAGAAGCTTCTGTTACATGAATCTGTCTTCGTAGCAGTGTTGAATGTACTTCTGGGGAAGCTACCCTGTGTGTGTTGGTGTGTCTGGAAATCAGTATTGGGATATTCGGTGTGCTGTGTTAATAATCACATAAGCATAATATTAAAAGAAAGTTTTGATGTGGCGATGTTTCATGTGGCAGCCACAATGAATGATGTTCAGTAGCTCCTAGAACAGCTTAGCATCTGTCTATCCCACCTGGAAAGATTGCAGTAGTGCAGAGCGCAGTGCTCAGGAAGCACGTGTAGCTGGCCAAGGGCTGCTGCTTGTCTACTTAAAAGCTGTATGCACAAATCGAGTTAGGCTGATCCTCGAGCTTGTCAGGTAGTTATATCAGGAAAATTAATTTCAGAGATGCTAAAGGGAGCCGGATCCCAGGCAGTTAGTATGAACTTTAAATTCTCTCTGTATTTAACTTAGTGCAGGGTATTGCGTGCATGTACGTGAGTACCCAGTGACAGGCTCTGTATGAGCCGTCAGCTCAATTCTTGACACTTGATAGGTAATGGCTTGTGTGAAGCACGTGTGAGCGAGGGAAGAAAAGTAACAATAAAAGGCTGGAAGAAAGAGGAGTGTGTATAATGAAAAGCAGAGACATTGCTTGGAGTTGGGCAGTGGAGGTGGAGGTCCCAGGAAAGGTGTAGTATCTGTGCCTTGCCTTTTGTTAATTCAAGTACAGCTTGCATGTCAGGATTGTTCTTTTAAAGCCAGTGTTTTGGGCCAGATTAACTTGTGCCCAGTACCTTTTGAAGCTCTTTCCACGAGAATACTTGAACTTGATGATTTCAAATATTCATAAGAGTTCAAATTTTTACAAGGCCGCAGGTTTCATACAAAGGCTAGGGTTGTTCACACAGAAGTACTGAAACATGTTGCATCTTTAACTACTTGAGATTTAGGAATTATATCTGATAATGTACGGAGATGAAAGAGTGAGGATCACTCTTTACACTTATTAAATTGCTAAGTGTCATTGCTAATTGGAGTTGCCAGTTTCTGAATTTTAGTCTCCTGGCTGGCTGCTCAGCTGCTGGTGAGGCGCTGTGTGGAGGAGGAGCTGGGAGATGAGCAGGAGGACCTCTGCGGGTGGGCAACAGCAGTGAAGCCCAAGGGTGTTTTTAATCTGTTTGTTGTCAGGCAGGAACGAGAGGGAACAGGATTGTGGTTAACAGCATGAGCACGAGAGCTGCAGTAGTGGCTGAGGCCGCAGGACTCTCTGCTCATGCATCCTGACCCTGGCAGCAGCCACGTGGATGTCGAGTGTTTCCCACTTGTCTTTTCTGTGCTGCTTGGGACTCTTTTTTCAGGATCTTTCCTCGTGTTTCCCTCAGTTGTACGTTTTTCCAAGCCAAAGGTCTTTCTGCACCATGAGTCTTTTTCACGCTTATGCCCAGATCTGTACTTTTTTCATTCCCCTGTATCTTTGTGGAGATAGGAGGACTGGGACTGTCCAGAGGAGTCAAAAGGCCTGAGGACAGCTCCCAGATTTTTCTTCGTTCCTTTTCCAGTGTTTCTAGTCACGTTTCCCTTTTCTGTCATGTTTTCTTTCTTTACTAATCCTGAGCTGATCTTCTCCTTCCATGATAGCATGTTTTGTGCTCAGGGCTAACAGAGTGAGACGAGCGTGAGACAACCTGGGTGTTTATTTGGATTGAGGGTTTTCTGGATTTCCTTGAAGCACTAATACAAGCTTCCCAAGACAGTAGTCAAGCTTCGCTCATCTCAAGTCCTCTCAACACATTATAATGTTACAAACTACAAATCTGTATTCTCTGCTAAAAAATCATGGGTATAGCACTCTTTTAAATGCAAGATGTCATGTTTTTTGTGAGGATACAAAGTTACTACCAAATGAACAAAAAGATCAATTTTTCCTTTCTACCCCACCTCCAGCCTTTCTTCCCCCTTCCTTTTACAAGCTCTCTCTCTCTCTCTCATACTTCTTTTGAGACTAGTTTTCACAAGATAACAGCTGTTGTCTTGTCTTGTACATACCGTGTGATTGTCACTGCTCAGAAGAGTTTCCAGCCCTCTCAGACACTGCTGGAGCAAGTCTGAAAAGCCGCACTGGCTTTGGAAACGACTAGTTTCTGCTACAAAGAGCCAAATGGTGCTGTTGTGTAGGCTGACGTAAAGTAGGGTGGTTGTAGTCAAACAGCCCATCATATTTGACAAGCATGTTATCTTCTCTTGCTTTAAGAAACAAAAAAATCTTTCTGCCAGGAGGGAAGGCCAGAAAGAATGGGGATAGGGATAGAGTTTTAGGTAGCCATTATTCTTTCGTACTCTTTCATCTTCTTGTTTCCTTGTGCTTCAGTTTTTAGGCTCCTGTTCTCTCTCTCTCTCTCTCTCTCTCTCTCCCCTGAATATTGCAAGAATGTTTGTGTTTCCTTCATGAATGATAATCTGACATTTGCTGTTTAAAAAGATTAAGGCAAAGCGTCTTTGCAACTACCCAAAGTCCAAAGCTTTCTTTTCTAGCTACATATACACCTCATTTTGTTTGCTTTTTCTCCAGTAGCACCTTCCTTGAGTGTTAACCAGTGCTAATTCTGTCCATCTTCTCACCCTCCCTCACATCACCCTCTACTCCCCCCCACAAGCACCCGCTTTACAGCAGTCTTCCCAGCTGTTTAGAAAAGGTTTGGTTGTAAAACAGCAGAGGATGTGGATGATCACTGTGAGATGAAGTTCAGAAAGTTTGAGGCTGCCTGTTCTTGTGCCTGCAGTAGCAAGGAAGTGGTCTCATTGACCAAAGCAGCACCTCTCAGATTTCTCCTTATTTTCTTAAATAGATGTTGGCAATCAGCTTGTGAAGTGCTCACTATGAACTCCTTCCTGATAGGCACCCCAGAAACACTGATATGAAATTATTTCATCCCTAAAATGTTTACTTTGGGGCTCAAGTTTCCCTTTAGCAATCATTGCAAAGCTCTGGTAAGCCAGCAGGCTTTTCATCGCTTAATCTGCTTTGGCTGCTTACAACCCATGTTGATTAAAATAAGTTACTATGAGATCATCAGCAATGATTAAAAATGATTATCTCGTAACATGCCAAAACCTGCAGCCAGCAATATTGGAGGGAAAGTACAAATTTTGCCTAGTTTTATTGTTGGTATTCCAAGAGCTAGCTCTTCAATCCTTGAAAGAGGTATTTCTGCTTCTTGAGGAGGAGCAGGAGGAAGCCAGCCTGCAGGATGCCAAAAAGAAAACATACCTGCACACTGAAAAAGTTTGAAGAGGAGCAGGTGATGCTGAACTGTAAAAGTTTCTCTGAAGCTTTTAGTGTAGTGGGAAGGAATGTCTAATAGCTGAGTGATATATTGGCGTTAGTCACACACCTCCTAGAACGATGCAGCCTATTTTCCCTGTTGGTTCTTCTGTACTTAGTCATAGCTCCTCTGTAAGATACCAAAGAAGTGTCTTGCTGTCTCTTGCTCCTACTTCCTTTTCATAACCTCTTCCTTCCTTGGGGTATCTTTCCCTCACACCCTCAAGAAGGTATAAAGTTAGCGTTTACTTCAAATCTTTAAGAAACTTCTAAGGTTGTTTTGTCTATAAATAAGGCTGTTTTGTCCCTTAAGGGGACTTTGTCTTCGAACACTAATGACATAGTAATCCAAATATGTTCATAATACCTTTTTGAAAAATGAAAGAAAAATAGTTGCAGCTCCCAAAGTCATGGGATGCACCCCAGTTTATAGTCTGAAATGTTCTTTTCCTTGGGAGAGAAGGGGAGAGAGGAGGGGAACTTGCAAGTTGAGGAAATCTAAATGTAAGGAGGTTTAACTAAAAAATTTAATATTTATAGTATCAAAACCAATACACATAGACGATCATCTTCAAAAGCTCTAGATGCAAGCACTTTCTGGACAAAAGTGTAAGTACTTTTGGAAAGACAAGGCTAAGATACGTATAAACAAGCAGCTGTGAAACAGTTGGCATGCCTGGTTTTGAGTGGATTAAAAAACAAGAAAACCTTGCCCCGAAGTTGTAGATTCTCAGAAGAATGATTCAGATTACTTAGGGGAAGAAAAGTAATGGAAATAACTTTAAACAACATGGTGCAATTTATACATGTTTGGGTGAAACCATTTTTGTTTAGCGTGGCTGTGCCAGTTTTCAGCTTGAAAATTTCTGATTTAAAAGCAGAATTTCTGATTTAAAAGGAGAAAGAGTACTTTCTAGGAAGAATGCTCAGTGAGTCATTTATTTTGTGTGTTAATTCAATTCAAACATTTAAAACAAAACCAGATTAGGGTACAAGTGTATCTTATGATGTCTTACTGTACTACAAATTTCCTTTCCTGAAACCTCCTCCTAAATGCAATTTGTTTAGACAGCTATCAGTTGCAACAGCTTGACCTGATA